>NC_081847.1:36420260-37076927 GCF_963259705.1 Myotis daubentonii
TTTATTCAAAATAAGCGTTTGAGGAACCCCCAAAGCATTGCTTGTCATACTCTACTGTTTACACATATCATCTGGAGATCTTGTTAAATTGTTAGTTCAGATATAATAGGTCAAGAGTGGAGTCCAAGATTGTGCATTTCTAACAGGCTGATATGTATTGTCCTTGGCTTCTGGTTCAAAGACCATACTTTAAGAAGAAAGGCCCTAAAGTGCTTTTGGGAACATAGTTTGAAATAA
Organism: Myotis daubentonii; assembly: GCF_963259705.1. Classification (NCBI taxonomy): domain Eukaryota; kingdom Metazoa; phylum Chordata; class Mammalia; order Chiroptera; family Vespertilionidae; genus Myotis; species Myotis daubentonii. The sequence continues at coordinate 36,420,498 of NC_081847.1, forward strand.
TTTAATACATGGTGCTGTCTCTCTAGTTTGGTTTCTTAAATCTATTAGCTTTTATTTTGTTTTTGATTATGGTCCAGGATTATGGATTAATACTATGTAGTGGATTGCTGCTTATAGCTGAGACATCTGCAAACTGGCTGACTCATGTTCTGCTTTCTAATCCATAACTACATTCCACTTGTGAAAAGGAATCGACTATAGTTAGCTGACAGTAGTAGTTAAGTTCAAAATGACATTTCCTGTTAGTGTCCTCTCCCCTCTTTCTTGCCCTCCAATTTATGTCATTGCTTTGAAAAAATGATAGCTCCTTTATTTTTTTTTTATTGCTTAAAGTATTACAAAGGGTATTACATATGTGTCCATTTTTTCCCCCCGCCCTAGACAGTCCCCTAGATAGCTCCTTTAAAAAAGGTATTTGGACTCCTCCCCTATTAATCATTAACTTTGAACATTTTGTTTACCATTTGCTGGAATGGGAGGAGAACATGCCCTGGGAAGTAAGTATAGTTCTTTCTCCTACCATGGAATACTCAGCCGTGCCCCAAACTTGCCCTAAACCTAAAGGCCAGTGGAAATCAAGGAAATTATGAAGTTATCTGTGCTTCTGATAAAATAGTGCCCTTCTTAAAGCATTTGGGATTTTGAAAATTTGACTCTGTTTCTGCTTACATAGGACCTCAGCAGACTTATTTGAAATCTGCACTAGTGTACCTAATAATGTTGAATGGTCCCAAGTATTTCTGTGCCCTGGCTCCTCATTCTATTTCTGAATGGGCTCTCAGGGTTATATGTAAGGCCCTACCCAAAGGCTGTTTATGTATTTGATAAAGCTAGCCAGAGCCAAAACCGGTTTGGCTCAGTGGACCGAGCGTCGGCTTGCGGACTGAAAGGTCCCAGGTTCGATTCCGGTCAAGGGCATGTACCTGGGTTGCGGGCACATCCCCAGTAGGTGGTGTGCAGGAGGCAGCTGATCGATGTTTCTTTCTCATCAATGTTTCTAACTATCTATCTCTCTCCCTTCCTCTCTGTAAAAAATCAATAAAATATATTAAAAAAAAAAAAAAAGCTAGCCAGAAGTTAGAAAACTTTTCACAAACTTGTAAAACTCTTAAGTTTGCTAGTTTTTGCTAAATTAAAAGAGCGTTTCCCCCCCTTCCCTTTCCTTTACCCGCTTCTTACTCAGAGTGAACACAAATGGATCAGACGACCCTGAGGATGCAGCGTCTGGTGAAAACAGTAAGGTCAATGGGAATAATTCTCCATCACTCTCAAATGGCGGTGTTAAGCCTTCTAGACCTCCAAGACCTTCACGACCACCTCCACCTACCCCACGTAGACCAGGTGTGTATTCCAGCCATATACTAGGGATGTGGCTCTTATACTGTGATTGTAAGTTATGTTCTGTTTGGGAATTGATCCTGAGGTAAGTGTAAAGAGGCCCTGGTAGACTGGTTTTCTAGCTGTAATTTTATATTAAAGATTTTGGCCAAGAATGATCTTTGACTAAGTAACTAAGACTTGCCTTTTCCCTAAGTTTTTCCTCCAGGGGTGAAGTTAATGAGGCATGAGCTCTATTCAGAATAAAAATCACATGTACATTAGATAAAGTACTAGAGGCCCAATGTACAAAATTCGTGCAAAAGTTGGCCTTCCTTCCCCCGGTTGCCGGCACCAGCTTCCCTCTGGCACCCGGGACCCGGGCTTCCCTCGAAGCCTCAGCTCTGTCTGGAAGGTCATCTGGTCTAATTAGCATATTTCCTTTTATTATTATACATAAGCAGTACAGATAAGATTGCATCTTTCTGTCAGGGTTTGTATCTGTTTGGACATTAGTATGCCATAGAATCAAAGATCTGGTTGCTTATTCTCATTATATCCTTTAGAAAGACAATTAGTAAATGGCAAGTAATGCTAAATGATATTCAGATTTTAAAGCAACAACTATACAATAAATGAACATACTTCATGTAATAAAAGTGTAAACATATACAGGTAGAATATCCATTTTATTCCTGACCAGCCAGAATAAATCTTTAATCTTTTATTATTTCTCTTTGCTAGTATGTGGACAGGGAATGTAAAATAATTAAACCAAATATTATTAGAAAAATAAACTGGTTGTCCACAAATTATTTCATTAAGTGGCTTTGTGTTTAATTATACATCTTCCCACTTTTCTGTAGATAATGTTGTTAACAATATATTCCCAGCCTCTAAGATCATATACTACTTTGTCATAATATTGGTAACTTCCTTCAGGAATTGTTTTGTCAATAAGTATTTCCTGAAGATGTAATATGTACTTAACAACTATTTATAAGAATAGTATTGTTTATTAGTCAGGTCTTCCATTATAATTAACATCAAAAATTGACCTCTAATCTGCAAGGTGTCATAAGAAAGACAATTTTAAGGATGTGGAAGATTGTTAAATGAACTTAATAATACCATGCAATACCAACATTTATCTATTCTAAGAGTTTTTACTTTCTGTGCAATCAGGAAATCAGGATCTGTGCTTCATAATTAAAATAGGACATGGGGTAGACAGCCTAAAAAATGTAAACAAGCCTATTTAGTGGGACCATTGGCTTTTTCCCATTATTTAATTTACTTTAGTAATCTTTTCCTACATATTTATATATTAAATTTTATATTCTTCATCTACCTCTTCATTTTTTAAAGTTAAAAATTTATCCTGATTTCTGAAAATAGAAGATTATTTTCCTGTTTTTTCCAAATCTTTTATAGCTTCTGTTAATGGTTCACCTTCTGCCCCTTCTGAAAGTGATGGCTCCAGTACAGGCTCTCTGCCTCCAACAAATACAAATTCAAGTACATCTGAGGGAGCAACATCTGGATTAATAATTCCTCTTACTATATCTGGAGGCTCGGGCCCTAGGCCATTAAACCCTGTACCCCAAGCTCCACTACCACCTGGGTGAGTAACTGTTTTTAGTTAATATTTATTTTCTTTTGGCATCTATATATACTTATTAATAAAGAAAATACCGTTCTTTAAAATACTGTCTTAAAACAATTGTAATTGTTTTTGGTGGGGATCTAGAATCAAAATGAACCAAAATAAAGCTCACCATATTTGAAATTTCTACCCTCATTTCCAGGGCAAAGTGGAAGAAATTTTTTTTTTAATTATTACTATTATTTTTTTATTTTTATTTTTTCTGAAAGACTGAACCATAGAAAGTTAACCAAGGCCAAGTAGTAATATAGTCACCTAATTCAGATTGCTTGTTTTAAGGGAAAAAGAATCACTTTTTAAAATAAAATAGGAAACAGAAAATTAGTACTCATAATCCTATTTTAATCACTAAATTAATAATACTCTAATAGATTTTTATACACACACACACACACACACACACACACACGGCATTCAAATTAACCCAGAGCTCAGAATGCTAACCAAAATTAATTGACTGTTTAATATATATATACATATATATTAATATATTTTTATTAATTTCAGAGAGGAAGGAAGAGGGAGAGAGAGATAGAAACATCAATGATGAGAGAGAATCATTGATTGGCTGCCTCCTGCATGCCCCTGACTGGGGATCGAGCCCACAATTGGGCATGTGCCCTTGACCAGAATAGACCCTGGGACCCTTTAGTCCACAGGTTGATACTCTATTCACAGCCAAGCCAGCTAGGGCTGGTTAATATATTAATAAGCTCTCATGTTGAGAATTTTAATTGGTAAGTAGATTATATATTACTAGAGGCCCGGTGCACATATTTGTGCACAGGTGGGGTCCCTCTCCCTGGCTGGCAATCGGGATTGTTCAGGCCAGCTGGCAGAGAGGAGGGACCATAGGAGGTTGGCCGGCTGCGGGAGGTTGGCTTTGGGAGCGCACTGACCACCAGGGGCAGCTCCTGCATTGAGCATCTGCCTCCTGGTGGTCAGTGCACATTACAGCGACTGGTCGTTCGGTCGACTGGTCTTAATGGTCACTTAGGCTTTTATATATAGAGAGATTTGTGTGGGTAGTTAGACCATTTTCCTTTTTGGAAAGCCTCCATGGGAAGCCAAATTAGAAAGTTGTTTGTGCAAGGGATTACCAAAGAGAAACTGAGTGCTCTTAGAAGTTATTGGTACTTCTAAGCTATGATGGTTTAGTCTTCTTTACTTTGGAGGTAAACCTTACCAAGGAGACTAGAACACTCAGAATGAGTTTGTCCATTGCAGATATATATCTGACATATCTGATAAATTCTTACTCTTTGATTTCAGTGTTTCTAGAACCCAAGTAATTCTTTGTCTTTCGGTTAGTAGTTCTTTAGTTTTTCTTTAGATTTCGTTGTTTTAATTACAGCTTTCTTTTCCACTTAAGTCCTGCATATACCTTGACCAGATTGAGACAGACTGTTTCCTGAGTCTACAGCCTCTTTAGAAATAAAAGGCTTCTCCTAGAGCAGATACTTGATACTTCTGCAGAGGAGATCTCATCCACTATGTGTCACTCTCAGTATAACATTTCTTGATTCTGTTCCTAAATTCTTTTCATATCTTCTTTATATACTGACATGCTTATTTGCCTCAGTTCTATAATATTCTATATATATATAAAAGCCTAAGCAACTGTTCGACCGTCTGACCGGTAGCTATGATGCGCACTGACCCCAGGGAGCAAACGCTCAACGCAGGAGCTGCCAAGCTGTAGTGACTTGGCAGCTGCAGTTCTCGGGTAATGCACCCAGAACCAGAGAGGAGGGAGGCTGATTCCGGGGCCTGTCACCTGAGAACCCCCCTCTCGCAATCTGGGACCCCTCGGGGATGTTGGAGAGCCGGTTTGGCCCGATCCCCGCAGGCCAGGCTGAAGGACAACCCCCCCCCCCCCCATTGCACAAATCCGTGCACCGAGCCTCTCATGGTCATATAAGACAAAAAGGCAAAGACAGGATTAAAAATAAGTACCATACCCAGACTTTTTAATTTTGTGTTTAAGTTGGGAGCAGAGAGTGGACCAGCACGGGCGAGTTTACTATGTAGATCATATTGAAAAAAGAACAACGTGGGATAGACCAGAACCTCTACCTCCTGGGTAAGTATCTGAATTAATGAAGAGAAAAAGTGTGTATTCAGAACTATAGATTATGTCTGTAACAAAACCTTCGCTACATTCTTACTTTTCAACTCTTCCTGTCTTTAACCACTTTGTTTTGTGGTAGATGTAAACTAGAAAGAAGAGAATCAGATACTTGATGGAGCATAATGAATGATCATAATTTTCACTCAGTTTTGACCTAAAGATTCTATAAGTCTTACTACTTCCAGGTTTTTCTTTCTGAACTTTAACTGCCTCAAATCACTGGATTTTAGGATTAGTTTCTTTAAGACTAATTATTTAAATGAATAAGAATTATAATCCCTATCATATAAATGAGGATAAAATCCCTATTATATATATATATAAAAAACTATTTTTAAACCTCACTTAGGATATGTTTATTGATTTGAGAGAGAGAGAGAGAGAGAGAGAGAGAGAGAGAGAGAGAGAGAGAGATTGGTTGCCTCTAGTACTTTCCCGGACTAGGGATTGAACCCGCAACCTAGGTATGTGCCCCATTGGGAATTGAACCCGAAACCTTTGGGTATATGGCATTTTGTTCAGCCATCTGAGCCACCTGGCCAGGGCTAACAAATATTTTAATACAGCCCAGCCGGCATAGGTCAGTGTTTGAGCATCGACCTCTGAACCAGGAGGTCACGGTTCAATTTCAGGTCAGGACACATGTCCAGGTTGCAGGCTCAATCCCCAGTAGGGGGCATGCAGGAGGCAGCTGATCAGTGATTCTCATCATTGATGTTTCTATCTCTCTCTCTCTCCCTTCCTCTCTGAAATCAATAAAAATATTTTTTTAAAAAGAATATTTTAATGCAGAATATTGAGCATTTACATTATATAATTGGAAGAAATGTATTTTTATTAAAGGTTAGTCATAGCAGACATGGGGAAATATTTAATCTTGCTAGTAATAGTCTTAAATACACAACTAAAAGGTACTGTTTTACTTGTTAAATCATTAGGCAATATTTATTGTGAAATTGTGGAGGATCTTTACCTCATAACATTGCTGGGGGTAGTATAAATTAGTTACAGTTATAACAGGAAGTATATATAACCATATTAATGCACATACTCTTAGTAAGTCCCTGAGGAAATTTATCCTAAAGAAAAAATACAAAGGAAGGAAAAACTTTTTGATATATTAAAGGTATTTATTATTTTACTATTTATGATATCAGAAAATTGGGAAGAAGCCTAAACAATCAATCAGTTAGAAATCTCAAAGTTATTATATCAATTTACTTAATATTATATTCTCATTTGAAATGATAAATTAGATAATTGTATTCTTGTGGAAAAGTGCTTTTTGATATCTGTGAATATCTATATCTATCTATCTATCTATCTATCTATCTATCTCTATATATATATAAATTATGTCCCTATTAAGTTTGCAACAATGACAAGAACATTGGAAAAAAAATGAAAACTTTTTCTTAATGACTATTTGAGACTTACTAAATAGATATTGTGTTTAAGTTCATTAATAGACCATTTCAGAATACATAAAATAAAAGGCTTCAGGTAAATCACAAGTAGTTTCTTAAAGTAAAATGTTACTAAACATGCACCAGGGCCAAGATGAAGTCCTGTTTAATTCTTATCTGTTTCACAAGTATTTGTTGATTTAGGTTGTTTTTTGTTTTGATTTAGCTGGGAACGCAGGGTTGACAACATGGGACGTATTTATTATGTTGACCATTTCACAAGAACAACAACGTGGCAGAGGCCAACATTGGAATCCGTCCGGAACTATGAACAGTGGCAGCTCCAGCGTAGTCAGCTTCAAGGAGCAATGCAGCAGTTTAATCAGAGATTCATTTATGGGGTGAGCAACCTGTTGCATTATAAACTTAATAAGAATATTTGGTTTTTTACCTTTTCCTGAATAGGAAATGTAAAGCACTAATTAGAAGGAAGGTGTAAGTAAGTTGGTGACCTAGTTGTTGCTGTTGATATTATTTTTAGACCTTATCTCAACCATTCTGTGTATCTGGTTTGTTCTTTCCTATTTGAAATTTCCTGAAGTTCAACCTCCTTTATTTTGTTAATGTCAAAAAAAAAAAAAGATTTTAGGACAACTTAAAAGCCATGGACAAAAGAATAGTAAAAATAAACCAAAACAATTTGAAAATAATTAAAACCGTTCTAAATTTAGTACTGCCTAACTTAGCAGAACATTTGAAGGCTTGAATCTAAGAACACCTGACTCTTGAGTGGTTGTACAAAACTAATGATAGAATTTAATCACTTTGCAATGTATAAAGGTAAAGTATACCTGATAAATTATTTGATGTTTTGGGAAGCTACAGAAATTTGCTTTTATATTGGATTATGTTAAATAATATTATTCTGCCTTCAAAACCAAATTATGTTTGGTATAAAAATTTCCTTTTTGGTCCTATCCAGTTTGGCTCGGTGGATAAAGTGTCTGCCTACAGACTGAAGGGTCCTGGGTTCGATACTGGTCAAGGGCACATGCCCGGGTTGCAGGCTCGAATCCCCAGGAGGGGACGTGCAGGAGGCAGCCAATCCATGATTCTCTCTCATCATTGATGTTTCAGTCTCTCTCTCCCTCTCCCTCTCTCTGAAAATCAATAAAAAAAATGTATTTTTTTAAATTTCCTTTTTGGAAATTCATTTAAATTTTACATATTTTTCTTTCGAGTAATGTTGCAGTAATGGTGACATACACTGAAATATATTAATGGTTTGTCATACAATCTTTGATGTTAGAAATTTTACAGTCTTTGAGAATCACAGATCTTTTCTCTGAGGAAAAGAAAATAGTTCTTGGAGAAATTTGATCCTACATGATTAACAAGAGGGATTTGTTTCCAATAGTATATAGAACTTAAAGAAAGTCAACTCTCTAAGAGTTCAAGAGAAGTTGACCCTCTTCATTGCCATCTCTTCCCCTCTACCACCACCAGTACAATCCCATTTAGAATCCACTAGAATAAAGTCATCTGTCTTCATTAAGCATTGTTTTCTTTTCTCCATGATCCTGTGTATTTCTTGGACCTCATCATACTAGGTATCACTCACTGACAAATTCACCTTTTTAAAAAAAATGTTTTTTTATTGATTTCAGAGAGGGAGAGAGAGATAGAAACATCAGTGATGAGAGAGAATCATTGATCTGCTGCCTCCTGCATGCCCCCTACTGGGATCAATTCCGCAACCTGGACATGTGCCCTGACCTGGAATTGAACGGTGACCTCCTGGTTCACAAGTCGATGCTCAACCACTGAGCCACAGTGGTCAGGAAACAAATTCACCTTTATTATATGACTAAGACTAGAGGTCCAGTGCACAAAATTCATGCACTGGGTGGTTGGGGGGGGGGCGGGAGTGTCCCTCAGCCCAGCCTGCGCCCTCGGGGAATGTCCCTCTCGCAATCAGGGACACTGCATGCACCAGTGACCATACTTTTCATACAAGTGAAAGGCATCTTGCTATTTTATGAGCAGCTACATTTTTTTGCCCTGATTATAAAAAGTAGTACATAACATGATCCTTCTGAGGCAGTAGTACTATTTTCCCCATCTTATGGGTGGAAAAACTAAAGCAGAGAGAAATTAAGTAATTGGCTTTGTCACACAGTTATAAGTGTCAGAATCAGGGCTGACCACAAAATGTGCAAGCCATCCATGCATGTTATCACTGCATCATCCTATTTATTCAGTGTTAGAGTAGCCTTGCCAGGTTTTAATTTTTAAATCTGACACTGTTCCCAATATATAGGGTAGGATCCCTAGGCCTGGCTGGTGATCAGGGCTGATCTGTGGGGTGACCAGTGGGTGGGGGGGCAATCGGGGGACCCCCCCACTGGCACCTGCCTTGGCTGGCAGCCTGGCGCCACCTGTTCACCAGCTCCGCCCCCTGCCACTGCTGCCCATCGCCTCCCTCTGCAGGGCGATTGGCAGGCAGGGTGATCGGGGGTGCCCCCACTGGCAGCCACCTTGGCTTGCGGCCTGGCACCGCCCACTGGTTGTCCCTGCCCCCCAATCGCCGCCACCAGTTGCCTCCCTCTCGGTGGGCAGTGCACATCATAGTGGCCAGTCATTCCACTGTTTGGTCGACTTGCATATTAGGGTGTTATTATATAGGATTACATTTTTACACAATTATTTTTCCTGCCAACTTCTGTAGATAGCTATCACTGTATCGATTTTTATCTCTTGTCTACCTTACCCTTTTGTTTTTCTATGTTGTTTTACATTTTCTTTTCTTTCTAAATTATAATCAGCTTTGGTACACCTGGACAAATTTCTTCTAGGTTTTAATGACTAGCTTTTCTGCCTTCTTTAAAGCTGGTTTCCACATGGGTGTCCAGTGGATAGAGCATGGATTTTGGAGTCAGACACATCTGGGTTCAAATCTTGGTTCCACACTTTCTCTATATGATTTTGAGTAAGTTAACTAACCTTATCAAGCATCATCTATATCAACACTAATAAAAGAGAAAAATGGTAATTGGCGTACGAGCTACCCTTTTCATTGGCTAATCAGGGCTATATGCAAATTAACTGCCAACTGAGATGGCAGTTAACTGCCAACAAGATGGCGGTTAATTTGCATATGTAGGCACAATGCAGGGAGGCCAAAGGGAAAGCAGGAAGAAGCCCCCTGCCACTGATAGTGATCGGAAACCCAGGGGGGAGCTAAGAGCTGGCGGGCAGGGCAAAGGCTGCCCCCCAGCCATGATCGGAGAATCAGGTGCCTTTTCCGCCCTGGCCAGTGATAGCAGGAAGTAGGGGTGGAGCCAGTGATGGGAGCTGGGCACGGTCGAAGCTGGCAGTCCCAGGAGCTAGGGGTCCCTTGCCTGGGCCTAAAGCGAAGCCCACGATCATGGGGCTGCTGCAGCTGCGGGTCCCCGCTGCCCGGGCCGAACGCCTAGGCCAGAGGCATCAGGCCTGGGAAAGGGGCCGATCCTGCGATTGGAGGGTGATGGGGGTCAACGCCTGAGGGCTCCCAGTATGTGAGAGGGGGCAGGCTGGGCTGAGGGACACTCCCCCCCACACACACACCCAGTGCACGGGGATCAGCGGAGCCGCGAGGCCTCCCGGCACCGGCATCAGTGTGACAGGGGGCAGTGCCCAAACCCCCTGAACCCCCTGATCGCCCTGCGGCTCTGTGTGCGACAGGGGGCGGGGCCACAACCTCCCTATCCGCCCTGCTCTGTTCGGGACAGGGGAAGGCTCCCCAACCCCCTGATCAGCCCTGCTCTGTGCCTGATAGGGGGGAGCTCCCCAACCCCCTGATCGCTCTGCGGCTCTGTGTGTGACAGGGTGTAGTGCCCCAACCCCCTGATCGGCCCTGCTCTGTGTGTGACAGGGTGTGGTGCCCCAAACCCCCCCCACCCCCCCCAACGGGTCCTGCTCTGTGTGTGACGGGGTAGAGCCATAACCTCCCCCTCGGCCCTGCCCTGAGTGTGAGAGTGGCGGCGCCCCAACCCCTCTGATGGGCTCTGCTCTGTGAGTGACAGGGGCCAGCGCCCCAACCCCCTGATTGGCCCTGCTCTGTGTGTGACAGGGGTTGCGCCGCAACCTCCCCATCGACCCTGCCTTGAGTGTGACAGGGGGCGTTGCCCCAACCCCCCAATCGACCCTACCCTGAGCGTGACTGAGGGTGGCATCGCAACCTCCTGATCCTCCCTGCTCTGTGCATGACATGGGGTGGTGCCCCAACTCCCCAAATGGCCCTGCTCTGAGCCCGACGAGGGGCTGCACCTAGGGATTGGGCCTGCCCTCTGCCACCCGGCAGCAGGTCTAAGCCAGCAGGTCGTTATCTCCCGAGGGGTCCCAGACTGGGAGAGGGCACAGGCCGGGCTGAGGGACCTCCCCTCTCCCTCCCCGAGTGCACAAATTTTTGTGCACCGGGCCTCTAGTCCTATTTAATAAAGGACAAAAAGGGTAATTAACTGCACCTCCGCTACACTTCCCATTGGCTAATCAGCAAGATATGCAAATTAACTGCCAACAAAGATGACGGCCGGCAGCCACGCAGCTGAAGCGAGCAGGAGGCTTGCTTGCTCCAGTGATGGAGGAAGCCAAGGTTCCCCGCCTGCCACGGCCTGCTCTAAGCTCTGAAAGCAACAATGTTTCAATTATAGGAGCTAAACAAACCCCAGTTACCTGCTTTCAGCCAGCTGCGGCCTCAGAGGTGGGAGCGCCAGTGATGGCAACAAAGTTTCAATTATAGAAGGTAAATAAATCCCAGAATAAAAAAGAAAAAGAAAAAAAGGAGAGACTGGGAGCTTCAGTTGCCGGCCAGCCTGAAAACGGCCCTTAACCCCTCACCCAGACTGGCCAGGCACCCCAGTGGGGACCCCCACCCTGATCCGGGACACCCTTCAGGGCAAACCAGCCGGGCCCCACCCGTGCACCAGGCCTCTATCCTATATAGTAAAAGGGTAATATGCAAACTGACCCCAACAGCAGAAGGACTGGGAATGACTGGTCACTATGACACACACTGACCACCAGGGGGCAGACGCTCAATGCAGGAGCTACCCTCTAGTGGTCAGTGCGCTCCCTTATAGGGGAGCTTTGCTCAGCCACAAGCCAGGCTGATGGCTGCCAGTACAGCGGTGGTGATGGGAGCCTCTCCTGCCTCCTCAGCAGCGCTAAGGATGTCCGACTGCAGCTTAGGTCTGCTCCCCACTGGCAAGTGGACATCCCCCGAGGGATGTCTGATTGCCAGCTTAGGCCCAGTCCCCCCGGGGAGCAGGACTAAGCCAGCAGATGATCATCCCCCGAGGGGTCCCAGACTGCGAGAGGGCACAGGCCGGGCTGAGGGACGCCCCCCCCCCCGAGTGCACAAATTTTTATGCACCAGGCCTCTAGTATATATATAAAAAGCTAATATACTAAGTGTCTGACTGGTTGCTATGACACGCACTGACCAGCAGGGGACAGACGCTCAACGCATGAGCTGCTGTGATATCCACAAAGGAAATTTGGCTTCCCCCAAGTGGGACACAGGCCCTGCCACCACCCTGGAGCGACAGCCCACCAAATCATAACCAACGCTGCCAAGACCCCATGATACAAAATGCAGCCCACAGCCCAGCCTGGAAACAGTTTCTGTGGGCGCTGGGTAATGACATCACATAGCAACGCCTGGCTTCCTCTCCCTAGTGACAACTAGCCTCCTTGGTGTTTCTTCAGCCCAGGAACACGACTTGCTTTATAGCTAGGTGGAAACATTTTACACTTTAACCAAATGTCTGTGAAGTGTTTTCCCATGCCTCATCTCATTTGATCCTCACAGAAGTCCTGGAGTAGGTAGATAGGAGACTTGGTAGAATCCTATTTTCTTTTTATTAGCCGGAAAACAGAGATTTAGAAAGCTTAGAAACTTGACCCGACTAAGAAGAAGTAAGAAATGGTAGACCTTGAAAATGATTTCAGGTTTTCTCACTGCGCAGAATATGGTCAAATACTGCTGCAGTTAAATATTTTACCCTTTGTTCTCCCTGCGTAATCTACAATAATAATCTGCTTCATGTTGATATTTACTGCTGTGTTGCTGACAATTACCTGAAAGAGAAGTTGAGGTGCTTCACTAGGCTGGAAAATGTTTAGCTACATCAGAAAGCAGGTCTAACTAAACAAGTTTATCCTATATATATAAAAGGCTAAGTTGACTTGTGCATGCACAGTACGTATAAAGCTCTCGCTGGCGCCAAACGCATGCGTGTGTTTTGATCTGTCATTGTCGATCGTGAATTTGGTTGACACTTCTATTATAGAGAAAGGGTGAATAGCGATATAAAAATATTTCTTCTAATTAATTTCCTTTCAATGTGTGCGAATCCGTGCACCGGGCCATTCGTTACTTTATAACATACCTATAATTACTTCAGGGGGTTTTCTTGAGGATTCTGTAAAATAAGTTTTCTTGTTTTTGGCACATACTATATGCTTAGAAGTATTAGTTTTCATGTTTTCTTTCCCTCATATTCACAATTGTAAATGTACCTTCTGTCTCACATTTACAGTGCCTAATCTTTTTAAACATTCTATTAAAGGCAAATTAGCAAATTTCTGGAGCACCTACAGTATATGGTTTCATTTTAAACCTGACCAATTTGATTCTCAAAGTCTTTGGAACTTTGCTTGAATTGTAGCTTTTACTCAATATCCATGATTTTTTTGTTTTTTTGTTTTTCTCCTACTCAAAATAATTTGACTAATTTTCTGAAATTCTTTTTGCTCTTGCTATAGAATGTCTTGCCATAGAATGGTTTTAAATCATAAAGAACTTATTTTAATTTTCCTTAACTTAGCCAGGGACATGAACTGAATTGAATGAATTTAACATTCCTTTTTTTTTTTTCAGTACCTTTTAAATTGATTTTATAGAGAGAGATAGGGGTGGGGAAGAGAGTAAGATAGAAACATTGATGAGAGAGAAACATAAATAGGCTGCCTCTTGCATGCCCCCTACTGAGGATCAAGCCTACAACCCGGGCATGTGTCTTGACTGGGAATGGAACTGGTGACCTCTCCGCACAGGGGATGACACTCAACTGAGACACACCAGCCAGGGTGAATTGAATATTCTTAATACCAACTACATAAAAAGTTATGGGGTCATGGGGTGTTGCTGAGAAAGTCTAGTTATTGGGCATATGAATTTGCCATTGTCTGACCCTGGTTACAGGGCAGTAGACACATACATGAGCATTTTTAACCTCAGAATGTATATGTTGATGATGTAACACTGTGATAGCTCTTCCTGGCCCATGGCTTCACAGCTTATCTGTCCAGGGAGAGTCAGAGGGATAGGGTTGGTTGGGTATTAGAAAATAATCAAAATGGTTTTTCATATGCCAAACTTTTCAGACATGTTCTATAATCAGGGTTCAGTTCTTTTATAGTGTTTCTTCCTGGCCTCCCTACTCTTACTCCTTTTTATTATTGCATCTAGCAAGAAGAGCAAGACCAGTTCTTTTTATTTTTTCCCCCCAGTCCCCTCAAGACCAGTTCTTGACAGGTCTATCTTCCAAGAGCTGTTATATCAGAAACGGGTATCTCTCTTACAAGCTTTAAAACTTTCAATCAGTTAACTCAGTTTCTGCAATAAGTCAGTGACATGGGAAAAAACAATTGGGGGAACCTACTGTAGACTGAGACAAACAATCAACCAAATGTAATGTGATGACTTTGCATCTGATTTGAACGAATAAGCAATCCTGCATTTAATGAAGGATTGAGTACTAGGTGATACAATTAACATTGATTTTGCTGAGTGTGGTAAAGGTATTGTGGTTATGTAAGAATATGTTTACACATTTTATTTTATTTTATTAATATATTTTTTTATTTCAGAGAGGAAGGGGGAGAGAGAGAGAGAGAGAGAGAGAGAGAGAGAGAGATAGAAACATCAATGATGAGAGAGAATCATTGATTGGCTGCCTCCTGCATAGCCCCTACTAGCGATCAAGGCAGCAACCCTTGACCGGATTCGAAACTAGGACCCTTCAGTCCGCAGGCTGACGTTCTATCCGCTGAGCTAAACCAGCTAGTACATGGGTGAAATGATGACAGATTACGTCTTTTTTTTCTTTTTTCTTTTAACCCGAGGATATTTTTCCATTGATTTTTAGAAAGATTGGAGGAGAGAGGGAAAGACAGAAATATCGATGTGGGAGAAACACATCGATTGGTTGCCTCTTGCAGGAACCCTGACTAGGGCCTGGGCCAGGGAGAAGTCTGCAACCCAAGGTATGTGCCCTTGACCAGAATCAAACCCGGGACCCTTCTGTCTCTAGGCCAACACTATACCCACTGAGCCAAACCTGTTAGGGCTGATTAAGTCTTGTATGTAGTTCTAGGCTTATCAACTCCTTTCAACTGAAATTCTTTCCTTTTAGTCATTTGACCACCTGTTCTTGCTCCACTGATTCTCTTCCCACAGTTCTTTGTATATACTATGTTCTGTATGTGATCCTCTCTTTTTGAGTTAGAAATACAAGATTTTTTGATGAAAGAGAATCATTGGTTGGCTGCCTCCTGCATGCCATCTACTGGGGATTGAGCCTGCACCCCAGGCATGTGCCATGACCGCAGATTGAACTGTGACCTCCTGGTTTATGGGTCAATGCTCAACCACACCAACTGGGCTCGACTAGTAATTTTAAACAACATATACTAGTTGCTTCTTGCTTTCTTCTCAAGTCTGATAATATCTGCTTTTTTAATTGGGAAGTTTATTTCATCAACATTTACTATAAATTTCTATGTATTTGTGTTGAATCTATCATCTTGGTATTTGGCTTTTATTTGCCACTTCTTGTATTTATCCTTTCCTGACTGATTGAATCAAGTATTTTGTATCATTTAATTTTATCTCCTCTAATGACTTTATCTTTATGGCTCTTGACATTTTAGTTATGTTTCTTTGTGTGTTTTTTTGTTGTCATGTTGGTGGTTGATTTAATCATTACAATATGCACTTTAATTTGACACAGTATATATTAAAAATATGCAACTTTATAGAGAAAAAAAAGAAATACAAGATTTTTTTCTTTTCTCTGATGACTCAGTACTGTTATTTATAAATTATTTTGGGAGGTTATACACAGGTGCGAGCAAAAATTGGTTTACAGTTGTTAATACAATAATTTATAAATAATAATACAAGAATAAACTGTTGCTTACTCAGAAGTATTTTTTTAACTTACTGATTTGTAGCTAAGAAGGAAAAAGTGGTCATGGGGGGGCGGGGGAGAGAATGAGGATTATGCAGTTGTAATATTTGATTTTCAAATAATTTGAAACATTAAATATTGTTTGCACGGATTTTTTTTTTTCTCCACCAAAGTGTATTGGCATTTATCCATGATCATGTGACACTTCTCTTAAGATGTGAACTCTGTTAGAGTGTGTTATGTTGCACAAGGCCAAGAAAAGCATATCAGAACTTACAAGGTTGCTCTCAAGTTGTCCAAGTCCAATATTTCACCCTTTTTGTTGTTCTCTTTAGAATCAAGATTTGTTTGCAACAACACAAAATAAAGAATTTGATCCTCTTGGTCCCCTGCCACCTGGATGGGGTAAGTTACATACATTTTTTTGTTGAATTTAGTCTTTTTAAAACTCAGATATTTGTGGATGATATCTTGTCCTTGCTTGAATTAATATCTGGGAATATTTTGGGGAGTGTTGGTTTAATTTAGAGTGCCAAGTAGGCATTAAATTTCCCCAAAATTCTAAGTTGACCTTTTATTATAGTAAACTTTTATTGGAATTTAGAATTATTTTATTCCTTTAAAGTTAAAAATGTTTTGCTCAGCTATAAAAAGAAATGGATTATTACATATAGCAATCTGATGGACCTCAAGGGCATAATGCTTAGTGAAAAAAGTCAATCTCAAAAGATTATGTACTGTATGGTTCAATTTACATAACACTCTCAAAATGCTGTAACTTTAGAGATGCAAAACACATTAATAGGTACCAGAAGAAAGATCCAAAGATGACTGTACAAATACAGGAGGTAACTTAAGTGGTTCTTACGTAGTGGTGGAAGAGTTCTTTTTGTTTGCTTGCTTTTTAATGTATTTTTATTGATTTTAGAGAGATAAAGGGAGAGAGACATAGAAATACCAATGATGAGAGAAGAGAATCATCAAATGGCTGCCTCCTACACAGCCCCTACTGGGGATCAAGCTTGGAACCCAGGCTTGTGCTCTGACTGGGAATTGAATCATGACCTTTTGGCTCATACGTTACCAGTCAACCATTGAGGCACACCTGCTGGGCATAGAGTTGTGTATTTTGACCATGGTGGTGATTACACAAATCTGTACATGGGATAAAAGTAAATAAAACTATACATTCACATAAATGAATTCAACTTTAAAAATTGGTGAAAATTAAATAAAATCTGTAGTTAATAGTAATTTACCATTGTCAGTGTCTTGATTTTGATATTGTACTATGCTATGTAATAAAAGCCTAATATGTTAAGTGTCTGGTCGTCCATTCAACCAATCAAAGCATAATATGCTAATGCTGCTCAATCGCTCACTATGATGTTCACTGGTCACCATGGGGCAGATGCTCTGACCAGTAGGTTAGCTTGCTGCTGGGGTCTGGCCGATTGGGACTGAGCCAGACAGGCTGGACATGCCCTGGAGCCCTCCCGCGGTCCCTCCCCGGCTGGCCAACCACCAGCATCCCTCCCTGGCCCCGATTGTGCACCAGTGGGGTCCCTCGGCCTGGCCTGTGCCAGCTAGTAATCCAGGACCCCTTGGGCCCGGCAGTGGTTCTCAACCTTCCTAATGCCACGACCCTTTAATACAGTTCCTCATGTTGTGGTGAAATTATTTTCGTTGCTACTTCATAACTGTAATTTTGCTACTGTTATGAATTGTAATGTAAATATCTGATATGCAGGATGTATTTTCAGGTGTCGCGCGACCCATAGGTTGAGAACCACTGCCTTAGGGAATGTTGGAGAGCTAGTTTTGGCCTGATCCCGCAGGCCAGGCTGAGAGGGCCCCACTGGTGCATGAATTGATGCACCGGGCCTCTAGTTGCTATATAAGGTGTCACCATTGGGAGAAACTGGTTGAAGGTTTATGAGATTCTTTGAATGACTTTTTTTAAAAATATATTTTATTGATTTTTTACAGAGAGGAAGGGAGAGGGATAGAGAGTTAGAAACATTGATCAGCTGCCTTCTGCACACCCCCTACTGGGGATGTGTCTGCAACCAAGGTACATGCCCTTGACCGGTATCGAACCTGGGACCTTTCAGTCCGCAGGCCGACGCTCTATCCACTGAGCCAAACCGGTTACAGCTCTTTGAATGACTTTTGCCACATCTTGTGAATAATATTTCAAAAGAAAAAACCTAAAAAATAAAATTTTTATCACATGGATGCCTCCAAGACAGTTCAGAGTATGGTTGAGTTGATGTTACCTGTAAAAACAGTGGAAGGGGCATGTGTAAGGATGGTGACTTTGTGTTGTATACCATTGAGCACATCACATGAGCATGAGTAACAAATGTTACTGAGTACATTTGGTACTTCATTATTAAAACTTTGTTAATACACCACATTCTGTTTTATAGTGTTATACTAGTGGCCCGGTGCACGAAATTCATGCACATTGAAAGGGAATTAATTAGAGGAAATATTTTAATGTTGCTATTTGCCCTTTCTCTATAATAAAAGTGTGAGAGATAAAAGGAAATGAGTACAATGTATATGAAAATAATACATAATTTTATTAATAAACAATAATAAAATGATATAACAAAAAACTCATGATGTAAAAACAACACTGATGCAAATAATGACTGATAAAGTGATTAAACTTATTCTAATATCTCCCTGTATACCACATTAAGAGTAAAAACACTTTCAGAGTGCTTGACTAATTTCCCTTGGGATAAAGTATTTACAACTTTAACTTTAACATCACATGCTCTTCGAACTCGAGAGAAAGCAACATATAACTGACCATGTGCGAAAATGGGTTCAGGTAGGAATATTCCTACTCTGTCTAGGAATATTCTATGTTCGAGAATTGCATTCTCATGTGCTCCATTTTCACTGAGAAGGCAGTTCCTACTGGTATTGGTAGTTCTTGTTGATGACTGTTCTCTAGACATATTCTGTCGTTACCACCGCCTTCTTTTCCCTTCAAAGGCACCTTGGTCTTTAGACATTTTCTGTCGATGATGCCTCTGTTTTTCGGCTTCAGAGCGACGTTTTTCCAGTAGCTGCTGTTCAGATACATCCTGTCGCAGGCGCCGCCTTCTTTCAAGATCAGACACACGTTGCTCTGCAGACATTTTCTGTCAATAACGCTGGCACTTTTCGGTGACAGAGCTACCCTGTATCAACCGTTTCACTTTGGACATTGTCCTACCTATCTACTGACACTGTCTGAGATGCAGGAGAATGAGAATCCTGCCTGTCAGGCCACTGAGAGCTGTGTGACTAACGGCTGATTCTGGATGATTCTGTGGGGGTGGGACTTCCTCCTCCCTGCTGTCACTTTCCACAGCTGTGATGAAGGAAGCTGGGGTGACAGAGAGCCACACTGTCCCCGGAAGCCTGGGTCAACACTGTAGGGCCGGTTGCGGGCGTGACTGATGGCTGACGGGCAGCAGTCACCCTGCCAGTGCCGGATCTCCCGCGGGAGACCCGGGCTGGAGGGGTGACTGCTGCAGGAGATCCGGTCTGGCAGGGCGACTGTTGCGGGAGATCCGGGCTGGCAGGGAGACTGCTGGCGGTCGCAGTCGCCCCACCAGCCCGGATCTCCCGGCGGGAGGGCCGGTTGGGGGCGTGACTGATGGCTGACGGGCAGCAGTAGCCCCACCAGTGCCGGATCTCCCACGGGAGATCTGGGCTGGTGGGAGACTGCTGGCGGTTGCAGTCGCCCCGCCAGCCGGGATCTCCCAGCGGGAGGGCTGGTTGGGGGCGTGACTGATGGCTGACGGGCAGCAGTCGCCCCACCAGTGCCGGATCTCCCACGGGAGATCCGGGCTGGAGGGGCAACTGCTGCGGGAGATCCGGACTAGCGGGGCGACTGCTGGCAACTCCGGATCTCCCGTCGGGAGGCGTGACTGATGGCTGACGGGCAGCAGTCGCCCCGCCAGCCCGGATCTCCCAGCGGGAGGGCCGGTTGGGTGCATGACAGCTGGCGGACCGCCAGGGTCACGCCCGCCAGCCCTGGGTCGGCTTGCACAGGGGTCGCCTGACATCCAGGTCACAGATAGCAGGCCCGGATGGCAGCGGGGCAGGCAGAATGGCGCTGTCCCATCCTGCCTGCAGTATGCAAATTAGCTGCCATCTTTGTTGGCAGTTAAATGCCATCTTGGCTGGCAGTTAATTTGCATATCGCCCTGATTAGCCAATGGGAAGGGTAGCGGAGTGACACTAATTCCATGTTTCTCTTTTATTAGATAGGATGTCATAAAACTGTAGCAATTTTCCAGAAGGTATTATATGTCGGTGTAGAAACAATTTTTCACAGAAGCCAAAGAGGATATAGAAAGTGGAAAACAGCAAAGAAGAGCTTGTTATGGAAACAGAGCTGTAGATATTTCAGAATATTTGGGTAACTTCAGAAAGTGGTATTTCTAGGTAGTCTTATTGGGAAGCATTGGTCCCTAACATAGATTGCTTTAGCATTACATTACCGAGGGATGGAGGAAAAAAATTCATATGTCTATAAAAATGATACTAGCTGTATAATATAAGCCTGCCTTTGAGAAAACCCCTTGCTCTTAATGCTCCTGAGAATCAAAAAATATAATTGTTCATACTTATAACTGTATTACCACCAGCTTGAAATAAAATCTGGACATTTGAAAATTGTAAATTTCTGTCTTCACCAAAGCCGAGTAGTTACTGTTAAGGAGTCTTTTGGCTCTGTTGGAGCCTCGGAGTATGGACAGTGTATGGTTGATATGAATGTACTTTAGAAGAGGGGATGTTGCCCTTATCAGGCATATTGAATAAGATCTGTCAGATTGCATTCCCAGAAATGGATGGATTTTGTATGAACTAAACTAAAGAAACACTTTATTTCTTGAGTTTGTCTATGTTGTGTTGCAAAAAAGAAATTGAAGCACTGAAAGGATATATGTATGTATCCTTTTAATTTTATTACAGAAAAACCATGATCCAATGGCTTTTGTCAGAAACACCATTTTACTCCTCCAGAGCAGCTGCAAGAAAAATTGCTGCTTCTTCATAGCAGCATGAATTACAGTGATTGTTTCCTTTATTCAAAAAGCTTTTCCTGCAGCTGGTTTTGCCTTATGTATTTATCATCCTCATCATCAGAATCTTTCTTATTTTTACTTTAGCCATCATCTCCCTAAAATACTTCCTCTAAACACCCAGTCCCAGCTTATCCAGGTTATAAGAATGTTACCTTGTTTGTTTTACATACATTCTGCTTATTTTTAGGTGTCACAGTCCTTGAAATTGAAGTGTGCTCCCCTTCCTAAATGAGTTCATGATCATTCTGTTACTCAGACTGAGCACTGCTTATGACTGTCTGCTTTGGGGGCATATGCCTTATTTGTGGTACTGTGACAGATGAGATCCACATGACATCCTCAGGATTGACCCAGGAAATAAAATCCCAGTTTATATTCTGTGTTTACGTTATGAAATTGACAGCCTTATTTTTGTGACACCATACATATTTAAATCTAATTTCCTCACCTTTTCAGACATTTAAATGCTAGGACAGACATTATTGTCTTAAAAGATTTTCTTAACACATGCAAACTATAGAGGCTGGATAATGAAGAATAGTTTTGGTTAAGGAGACTTTTGGTTCAAAAAATGTAGTCTAACAGGCCTTTTTATGTAGCTGGGTTTACCCTTCAAGTATAAAGATATTTATTTATTTTGAGAGTTGCTATGAAAGAATACATAGAACAAGAAGAAGCTTCTCCTTTTTACTGTTTTATTCATCAAGTCAGGAAGTGTTCTGATGTGCATTCAGATTTGATGTTCAGTAGTTTCAGTATTGTTTATCATGTGATTTTTCAACAAAGAAATCAGTTCTACAGCCGCAGTTCTTCCTCTCATTGAACAGATGAGCCTTCAATTTGCAAGTACATCCATCCACCTTTGAAATTTTGTTTTTCAAAGCCTCTTCTAAAAAATGCTTATATCAGCAGTATATACTTAGAACATAATAGAAAATACGTTTTCTATTAACTTTATCTTGCCTCATGTTTGCTTTTTTTTTTTTGGATACTTGCATTTATCCTTTAATTTTCTTTCTTGATCAAGGTATTACATATGTGTCCTTACCTCTACACCCCCCCCATGCCCCCACACCCCTGGTGTCTGTGTCCATTGGTTATGCTTATATGCATGCATACAAGTCCTTTGGTTGATCTCTCCCCCTCATGTTTGCTTTTGAAGAGAAAATCTCTCATCCTAAAATCTGAACTTACATGGCAGATAAAAGATGAATATATGCTTAGGATATTACTTTTAGATGAAAAATATTACTCTGCAAAATTCTTTGGAATCAAGAAATTTATAGGTTCTGCAAATATATTTTAATTTTTAAAATTTAATGTGACTGCCAAGAACATGAACTTACTTTGTTGCCTTTAGCCAGCTGTAGTAAGTGGGTGCTTCTTTTTGCCTCAGAATCAATCTTAAAGTTGATTACATGTTTCCACACTCAAGATGCCATGATCAGCAAAACCAGTGTTAATATTCATTCTGTCACAAGATGCAGAGTCCCATTTTTCTGTATATCATGCACACCTGGAGTTCTGTTTCCATTTTAGTCTCAGCTAATAGAAAGTACTGATATGGCCCTTGCTGGTTTGGCTCAGGGAATAGAGCATCGACCTGTGGAATGAAGGGTCCCAGGTTCGATTCCAGTCAAGGGCACATGCCCGGATTGCGGTCTCAATCCCCAGTAGGGGGCATACAAGAGGCAGCCAATCAAAGATTCTCTCTTATTGTTGATGTTTTTCTCTCTCTCTTCCTCTCAATTCCTCTCTGAAATCAATAAAAATAGATTTTTTTTAAAAAGAAGAAAGTACTGATATGTCAGGAGTGGGTTCATGATACTGAAAAATATGCCCCTTCTAACCCCCATATCATCACTGCTACATGAAATCATGGAAGCAGTGCTAGAGATACTGTTAAAAGTTAACAAATATTTACTTGCCCTAGCTGGTTTGACTCAGTGGATAGAGCGATGGCCTGGGGACTAAAGGGTCCTGGGTTCAATTCCGGCCAAGGGCACATGCCGGGGTCATGGGCTCGATCCCCAGTAGGGGTGTGCAGGAGGCATCCAATCATTGATTCTCTTTCATCATTGATGTTTATATCTCTCCCCTCTCCCTTCCTCTCTGAAATCCATAAAAATATATTTTTAAAAAACAATAACAAATATTAACTTGACAAGGCTATATAATTTGGCCTAAGACTCATCTTGCAATACTTTGCTTAGAGAAAGATCCAAAGGCTCTAAATAAATGTTATTTTAAAAATAGATACAGCCTGGCTTGTGTTGCTTAGTGGTTGAGTGTCAACCTATGAACCAGGAAGTCATGGTTCACCCAGTCAGGGTTGCTGGCTTGATCCCCCAGTAGGGGGCATGCAGGAGGCATCTGATCAGTGATTCTCTCATCATTGATGTTTCTAGCTCTCCCTCTCCCTTCCTTTCTGAAATCAGTAATATATACTTGTTAATCCTTGCCTGAGGGTATTTTCCCATTGATTTTTAGAGAGCATGGAAGGATGGGGGAGAGACAGAGAAGAGAGAGAAACATTGATGTGAGAGAGACACATTGATTGGTTACTTCACACACAAACCCTGACCAAGGCTGGGGATCAAGCCTGCAACTGAGGTATGTGCCCTTGACCGACTCAAACCTAGGTCCCTTCAGTCCCAAGGCCAATGCTCTAACCATTTTGCCAAACCAGTAGGTCAATAAAAATATAGTTAAAAAAAATAAGAAAACATAAAAATAGGTACAGCTTTTTTAACTACAGGAGATAAAATTTGACTTCTTAGCATGGAATTAAATTCAAAATTTCATTTGAAAATTGCTAATTTTTAGAAAATTTTTTTCTCAAAGTTGGAATGGAATGTATACTCTGTAATACTTCAGTTATTTATTTTGAAAAGTTGGAATGGAATGTATACTCTGTGATACTTCAGTTATTTATTTTGAGATATCTTGGCCAAATTAAAAAATTCAGATACAAGAAGTGACCTATCTTTTGAAGAATTAATTGGTAATGGAGCACAGAAGTGTGAATAGTTCAGAACAGTATTAATATTAAAATTTCAAAACTATCTGGTTAATAAAGGAGGAAATAACTCCACATGTCTTCTCGACCTTAATGAGAGCTCAGGGAAGCAGGGAACATTTCTAGAACAGGAACAAGAAAACAAGGAGAATCCTAAAGCAAGGGCAGGGGGAGGAAGACAAGCAGCAACTTCAGACGCAGTAAATTAAAGAACTGAGCCCTGCTGCCCAGCCCTTGTGCAGGAAGTTACTATAGATATTTAGGATTTGGGAGCTGGGTATATTAAGGAATAGGACATACTTTGAAACAATGTCTTTCCTAGTTGAATAATGCCAAGCATGTAACAAACAAGTTATATTATCCCCATTATGTTTTAAGAAATGAGATGATATAGTATGGGGGGGGGGGGCGGGGAGGAATGCCTGAATGAAGGCCTGAGTTTCCATCCTGTCACTGCCACTTAATTCTGAGATTTTGGGCAAATAACTGAGGTTTTTGTTTTTTTGTGTTTTTTTTTTTCAAAATAAACTAAAATCACTTACCCAATGAGACTTTAAGGATAAATGAAGTCATCTCTGAAAAGTTAAAATGGTTAATTAATAGTGCTGTTGTTAGTTGGATTGAGCAGAAAGATTCTTTGAGCAGGACATTGTGAATTAACTATGTTTAGCTTCTAGGATGTAATCATATTTTTATAACTTTAGTGTATATAAATTTATTAGTGAAATAATAAACCTTTTAAAGTTGTGATTTAAAAACTACAAAATCAACAGTATAATGAGAAATGGGCAAATTCAGCTCATTTTCTTAGTTTAGCGAAGAAGACTATGCCAGCTCTAATGCTTTGCTTTGTTTGTTTGTTTAATTTAAGAAAAGAGAACAGATGGCAATGGTAGAGTATATTTTGTCAACCACAACACTCGTATTACACAATGGGAAGACCCCAGAAGTCAAGGGTAAGAACTTTCGTTTACTGGTTTATAAATAACTCCTAAAGATTGTACCGTTTCTGATTCAGTTAGGAAAAGGATCAGTTACATATTCTTTCCACAGAGGTCTTAAACATTACTCATTCACATATCTTGTAACAGAAAAAAATTAAACTATTTAATATAATGGATGTGGATTTCTTGAGAGTATAGGGGGTAAAATCACTGGCTTGTGCCAATACATTTAAGTATTCAAAAAAACCTGTTTATTATTAGTAAGACCAGATAAGTAACTCTAAAGCAGGGTTTTGCAACCTGGGATCCACTGGATAAAATTCAGGGAGCTTGTGACTTAGGGAGAAAAAAATTAAACATTCAGTTTCATTAACCTTTCCCTGAATTTCCATTGTGATTATAAGGTACAACCAGAGTAGAATTAGCAATGCCTAGGACTTTACCCCCAGTAGAGATCATCATTCTGCAGTTGTTGCAGATATATCAAAATATTGTTTACATACATCGTTACAATAATTAGCTAGTTAATCCTATATAATAAAGAGCTAATATGCTAATTAGACCTGACAGCTGAACGACCTTCCAGACGACCAGTGTGCAGGGAGCAGGGCTGTGAGGGCCAAGGCAGCCAGGGCTGTGAAGACCTACTCTTGCATGAATTTCATGCATCAGGCCTCTAGTATATTAATAAGAGTTACATTACTATTATAAGTTTGTCTTTTTGCTGTTTAATAACTATGTATATAGAATTGTTTTTCCACTGAGCCAAACCAGTTAGGGCTAGAATTGCTTTTCTTTGTAACATTATGTAACGGTGTGTGTATTAATTGGCTAAGGCTGCCTGAACAAAGTACTTGTGGCTTAAACAACAGAAATTAGTTTCATAGTTGAGGAGCTACAAGATCAAGGTGTTGCGAAGGCTACCCTTCTAAAGGTGGTAGGGAAGGGCCTGCTCCAGGCCTCTCTCTTAGTTTCTGGTAGTTCCTTGGCTTGTGGCAGCATAACTACAGTTTTGAAATGGCACTCGCTCTGTTCAGATTTTCCCTTTTCATAAGGCTACTAGTCATAATCGATTAGTGGCCCACCATTTTCATTTGAATTAAGTACATCTGCAGTGATTTCCAAATGAGGTCACATTCTGAGGTATTGAGGGTTAGGACTTCGACATAAGAATTTGCAGGGGGTACATAATTCAGCCTATAGCAATATGTAATACTATGCATTTAGCAGACTGCCAGAAGGATTCCATTCTGCAAGAAATTTGGCTAGGTATACCGTCAGAGAGCACAGTCTCCACATTATTGCCCTCACTTCAGACATTAGCCATAAAATGGGACCAACTGGCTACAAATTTGGAAGTCCCCACACTCACTTTTCAGGTTTGATTACTCAGAGAGACTTGAACTCACTGTAGCCTCTTGTATTCAGTCACGTTATTTCAGGGAAAAGGATACAAATTAGACCTAACAGAAGGAAGAGATGAAAAGAGAAGAATCTGAGAGGGTTCCAAACACCCAGAATTAATGTGAAACAGTATGTGTGGAGTGTTGTTAAGTATGGAATCTCATCTGAGTCTCTGGTGTCCAGAATTTTTATTAAGGCTCCATCGTGTACTGCCTATGTGGCTAACCTTTACTCGCCAGGCCTTTCCCAGAGTTCGGGCTAAAACCTTTAGTTTTCAGTTATGCCAGAGGTCAGACTTATGTGGAATATTCCAAAGTCTCCATCAGAAAATACATTGTTAACTGTCTGAGTGTTCAAAGCCTCCAAGCAAAGATACTCCTGACAGGCAGGACATTCCAGAGGCCTGCAAACAAGCTCCCAGTAGCCCAGGGCAAAGGCTCTCTGTTTAGGTCTGATTAATTCTTCACTTCATACATTCATCGCTCAGAGTTTTAAGAACTGCTGTTCTAAAGGCATGCTTTAAATTTAAAATCTATTTCTGGGTACCAACAAATCACAACTTTTTTTTAAATGGAGTTGTGGTATTTAACTAAAATATTTTTAATTTCCCAAAAAGGAAGAATTTAAAAAGTAGCACTTCTAACTCCTCTTTAAAATTCTATCTCTAAGGATAGAATAGACCATGTCACCTTACTGTAATTTGCTACCATTTTTTTGTTCCCTGTTTTCCTTTAACGTTTCAGAACTAAAGTTAGAATCCTATTTTAATACAGATAACCCAGTTCTATTCCATTTGTTTTGTTTTTGAGACAACAACTTGTTACTAAGTCTGTCTTGCAAATACAATTACAACAAATGAGAAGTGTTACCTTTTTTTAAATTTTGGTAGTCTGTTTTATCTGACATTGCACTCAGTTCTGTGAATACAGCTAAATGTTCTGAACCTCTTGACATAGTTTAAAAAATACTGTTCTGTGCAATGTTCTTAGCCTTTTGTTCTTCCAAAGTATACGTAAGGAAAATGACGTACCCGTCTCCAACGGTGGCTCTGTAAAACAGTGAGCTTAAATGCCTTCAACTCCTGTCCATGGGGTGACAAATATAGCCACGTCACCCTCACATCCAGTTTAGATCGTTGGTAGTGGTTAACAGTGATATCACCTTAAGGAGAGAACTGATTTGATAAGATCTCTATTTTAGTGCTCTGTCAGCAATATGAAATAAAGGAGTAGAGGACCAGAGTGAGACTAGAGGCAGGAAAAACCAGTTAGGTGGTTGTTGTGAAAGTTTAAGAGAGATGAATAAAGCCAGAGTAAGGATGGTGCAGGGGATTAAAAATAGTGACAAACATGAAGACATCTAAGGCAGAATAGGCAGAACTTGGTTACCATGGGTTGTTTAGATGGGTTATTAGGTAGATGGGGAATGCAAGCCAAGTAGGTAAGAGAAGACTGAGTGGTGGTTGATGGATCTGTTGACATGTTCACATGCTTTATAGGATAAAGAGGATATAGGTAAACAGGTCTAGTAAACAACTGGGTATACTGGACTAAATGGTTTTCTAGAAGATTCCTACTGCATTTATGTGTGTTTTTAGTTTCTGTATTTGGCAAACAAGCAACTCTTTAACATTTTTGTTTGTTTATATTTTTTCCTATGTTCTTCAGTCAATTAAATGAAAAGCCCTTACCTGAAGGCTGGGAAATGAGATTCACAGTGGATGGAATTCCATATTTTGTGGACCACAATAGAAGAACAACCACCTATATAGATCCCCGCACTGGAAAATCTGCCCTGTAAGTTTTCTAAACATTGTAGATTAAAAGAAAAACTGATCCCAAGATTTTGATGTAAAAGATCTGAATTAGCAAAAAGTGCAGTTCTTACCATTTCTTGAGTTGGTCTGCCCATAGGTTTGTGTTCACTAAGTATTTTGTATTTCTATTACCCTCTTGAATATTTTCTGCTATAGACTTTTCATATTGTTGCCATCTTTGCACATAGCAGTAAATGAAACTACTTAGAAATTACCAGTATAGTACTGCTCACCAATTAATCCCCGATTTCTGATGCTTATTTTCTTAATTTCTATTATTTTTAACTTAAAAGTTCCCTTAGCTTTGTTTTTCTTTTTCATTTTTGAAAAGTAACTGTTTTGTTCATTTGCTTAATATGTTTTATTTAGGTGTTTTTCTTTAATTATTATGGTAATACATACATAACAAAGTTTACCATTTTAAGTGTACAGTTTAATAGCATTAAGGACATTCACATTAAACAATAACTCTCCAATCCTCCTCCCTCAGCTACTGTTCTACTTTCTGTCTTTATGAATTTGACTGCGCATAGAAATGGAGTCAGACAATATTTGTTTTCTGGTACTTATTTCACTTAGCATCATGTCTCCAAGATTTTTTATGTTGTAGCTTGTATCGGAATTTCTTTTCTTTTTAAGCTGAATAATATTTCTGTCTATGTATGTACCACTTTTTGTTTATACATCTATTCATGGACATTTGGGTTGTTTCCACCTTTTGCCTGTTGTGAATAATGCTATTATGAACATGAAGGTACAGATACCTGTTCGAATCCTTGCTTGTGTATATACAGATAAGTGAAGTTGCAGGATCAAATGCTAATTTTGTGGGGTTTTTGAGTCACTGCCATACTATATTCCATGGCAGGTACACCATTTTACATCTCACCAGCAGTGCACATGGGTTCCAGTTTTTCCAATCTACACCAACAGTTGTTTTCTGTGTTTTTTGTTTGTTTTTTAAAATGCCATCCTATGGGTATGAAGTAGTGCCTCATTGTGGTTTTTATTTTTATTTATCTAATGAATCATGATGTTGAGCATCTTTTCATGTGCTTATTGGCATTTGTATATCTTTGAAGAAAGGTCTGTTCAAGTCCTTTGCCTTTTTTTTTTTCCTTGCCCATTTTTTAATAGAGTTGTTTTTTGAGTTTTAGAAATTTTCTATATATTCTAGATACTAAACCTTGTCAGATATGTCATTTGCAAATATCTTTTTTCATTTTATGTGTTGCCTAAGAGTTGTGTAGCTTCAGCACCTATATTTAGGTCCTGGATCCATTTTTAGTAATTTTTGCAATGGAGATAAGGGTCCAATTTCATTTTTTTGCATATGGATATCCAGTTATCCTAGCACCATTTGTTGAAAAGACTGTCCTTTCCCCATTGAATGGTTTTGGCACCCTTCTCGAAATCATTTGACCATATATGCAAGGGTTTATTTCTAGACGTTCTATCCTGTTGTCTGTATATCTGTCTTTAGTTTGTACCACACTATTTTGATTACTATTGCTTTGTATTAAATTTTGAAATTAGGAAATGTGAGTCCTCCAACTTCGCTTTTCTTTTCTTTTCTTTTTTTTTAAATCCTCACCCAAGGATATTTTTCCATTGATTTTTAGAGAGAGTGAAAGAGAGAGGGAAAGAGAGAGAGAGAGAGATCATTGTGAGAGAAACACATCGATTAGTTGCCTCCTGCATGAGCCCTGACCAGGGCCTGGGCCGTTGAGGAGCCTGCAGCCAAGGTATGTGCCCTTGACCTGAATTGAACCCTGACCCTTCAATCTGCAGGCTGATGCTCTATCCACTGTGCCAAACCTGCTAGGGCTGTTTTTCTTTTTTAATATTGTTTTGGCGTTTTAAGGTCCCTTGAGATTCCATATAAATTTTAGGGTAGATTTTTCTCCTTCTGAGAAAAAGTCATTGGGATTTTGATAGAAATTGCACTGAATTTGAAGTTTGCTTTGGTTAATATTGACATCTTAACAATGTTAAGTATTCTAATCCATGAACATAGGCTATGTTTACATTTATTTGCCTTTAATTTCTTTCAACAGTGTGTTATAGTTTTCAGTGTGGAAGCCTTTTATTCTCTTTGTTAAGTTAATTCCTAAATGTTTTGTTGTTTTTTTGTTTATTTGCTTGTTTTTATTGATTTCACAGAGAGTAAGGGAGAGGGAGAGAGAGATAGAAACATCAATGATAAGAGAGAATCATTGATCAGCTGCTTCCTGCATGCTCCCTACTGCGGGATTGAGCCTGCAACCCAGGCATGTGCCCTGACCAGGAATCAAACGGTGACTTCCTGGTTCATGGATCAACGCACAACCACTGAACAACACTGGCCAGACTGTTTTGTCATTTTTGGTGCTACTGTAAATGGAATTGTTTTCTTTTTTTTTTCTTTTTTTAAAAATATATTTTATTGATTTTTTACAGAGAGGAAGGGAGAGAAATAGAGAGTTAGAAACATCGATGAGAGAGAAACATCGATCAGCTGCCTCCTGCACAAACCCTACTGGAAATGTGTCCGCAACCCAGGTACATGCCCTTGACCGGAATTGAACCTGGGAACCTTTCAGTCCGCAGGTCAACGCTCTATCCACTGAGCCAAACCGGTTCCGGCGGAATTGTTTTCTTAGTTTATTAGTTTATAGAAGTGCAACTGATTTTTGTGTATTGTTTTATATCCTACTTTGCTGAATTTCCTTTTTATTTCTAATGGATTTTTTTAATCTGGAATTTTTAGGGTTTTCTGTATATAAGATCATATCTTTAAACAGATAATTTTTACTTTCCAATTTGGATGCCTTTTATTTCTTTGTCTTGCCTAATTATTCTGGCTAGACTCAGGGGTGGGCAAACTTTTTGACTCGAGGGCCACAATGGGTTCTTAAACTGGACCGGAGAGCTGGAACAAAAGCATGGATGGAGTGTTTGTGTGAACTAGTATAAATTCAAAGTAAACATTATTACATAAAAGGGTACGGTCTTTTTTTTTTTTTTTTTTTTTAGTTTTATTCATTTCAAACTGGCCGGATCCGGCCCGCGGGCCGTAGTTTGCCCACGGCTGGTAGAGCTTCTAATACTATGTTGAATGGAAATGGTGAAAGTAGGCATCCTTGCCTTGTTCCCTATCTTAGTGGGAAAGTTTTCATTCTTTCACCATTGAGTATGATATGAACTGTGGGATTTTGCTATATGTTATTTTTTGTTGAGGCAGTTTCCTTCTACTCCTAGTTTGTTGTGGGTTATTTTTTAAATCATGAAAGGATGTTGAATTTTATCAAACACTTTTATTTGCATTGAGATGATTTTTCCCCTTTGTTATTAATGTGTGGTGGATTACATTGATTTTTTTATACATATATTGAACCAACTTTGCATTTTAAGATAAATACCACTTTGTCAAAAGTATTAAAATTTTACTCCTTTTAATCTATTGAATTTAGTGTGCTAGTATTTTGTTGAGAATTCTTGTATTAGTGTTCATAAGAGATATTGGTCTGTAGTTTCCTTTTCTTGTAGTTTTTTTGTCTGGCTTGACATCAGGACTATCCTGACCGCTCATTACTTTTTAATTTTATACTTTTTGTGTATTAAAAACTTTCATGTTTAAAGCAGCACTAGGAAATCAAGCCAATTAGGTATTAATGAAATCAGAAATGATTTATGTATGGAAATAAATTATAAATAGGTAATTTTAGATCATTCATTTCAATTATAATTACATTTGGGTACATATAACAGAAAACTTCAAAACAATAGTGGCTTATATAATACAGAAGTATATTTCTTTCCATCATTTAAAAATGTTCCAGTGGGACTTACACAGCACACTACTGAATAATCCATGGCTCAGAGAAGTAATCACAAAGAATTAGGAAACACTTTTGTACTTACTGATAATAAAAATACAACATATCTCAGCTTGTGGGATTTAACAAAAGTAGTCTTCAGAGACAAATTTATTGCTTAAAAGAGTAGATTAGAAAATAAAGGTATAAAATCAATCATCCTGCTTCAAATATTTAAGAAGATGGAAAAAGAAAAGTTAATTAAATCCCAAATAAGCACAAGAAAGGTAATTAGCATAAAAGCAGAAAATAATGAAATGAAAATATGAAACAATAGAGAAAGCAAAGCTAGAAGTTGGATCTTTGAGAAAGATGAATAATATTGATAATCCCTAGTAAACCTGAAAGAGAAAAGGAGAAAACAAATTACTAATATATTAGAAAGTGAAAGGACATCGCTATATCCCGTAGACATGAAAAGATTATACTAATAAAAGGGTAATATGCTAATTAGACCAGATGTCTTCCAGGCGTCCTTCCGGATGTCCTTCCTGACAAAGCTGGGGCCTGGGTGAAGCCACCCGGGGTCCCAGGTGCCTACAGGTGGCCCGGGCGAAGCCAGCCGCAGTCCTGGTGCCTGCAGGCAGCGGGAGGAGGGAAGCCCAGGTCCCGCGTTCCTGAGGGAAGCTGGTGCCGGCAGCTGGGGGAAGGAAGGCCTACTCTTGTACGAATTTTCATGCAGTGGGCCTCTAGTAAGATAATATTTTGAACAACTTTATGCCAATAAATTTGACATTTAGATCCAGTGGGCAAATTCCTTCAAAGACACAAGTCACCAAAATGGACATAAGAAGAAATAAATCTGAATAGCCGTATATGTGGTAAAGAAATTGAATTCATAATTAAATAATTTCCCAAACAGGAAATTCTTGACCAGATAGCTTCACTGGTAAATTTTATCAAAATTCTATATAAGTAACAAATAATATCCTGTTCAAATTCTGTCATAAAATATAAGAGATAGGAACCTTTCCTAATTTTATGTGGTTTCTATAACCCTCCTACCAAAATCAGACAAAAACATTATAAAAAATTTTTTGAGTAATCTTTATATGAACAGAAGGTAACAATCTTTAACAAAATAAAGGCAAATTAAATTTAGCAAGATAGAAAAGGAATATTACACTATCATCATGTGGAATATATCCCAGGAATGCAAGATTGATTTTACATATAAAAATCAATTGGTGTAATTTACCACATTAATAGATTAATAGAGAAAAATCATGATAATTTCACAAAAGCACTTGACAAAATACAGTTTTGATATTTATGATAAACTCTCAGCTGCCTTGGAAACTTTCTTACTTGAAAAATAATATTTACAAGAGACCTACAATCAACATCACACTTAAGATCAAATAAGACAAGGATATGTTCTGTCACTACTTCCATTCAACATTGTATTGGTAGTGCTATGAGATAAGAGAAAGGAAGAAAAAAAATAGATTGGAAAGGAAAAAGTAAAACTGTCCTTTTTTCACTCAGATAATTATGTATATAGAAACTCATAAGGAATCTAGAAAAAAAAATTCTAGATCTAGTAAGTAAATGTAACAGTATGGTCTGATACAAAGTCAGTATACAGAATTAATTGTATTTCTATATTGAACATTTAGAGAATGAAATTAAAAGCATTCCAGGGGAAAAGTGACTTTCAGGTTGAGTTTTATAGCCCCAGGATGTGTCATCAGTGATCTAGGCTTCTTTCTTTCTGTTCTACCATCCCAGACCGTGATCTATATCCTCACAGTTACCTCATAGTTTGTGATAGCTGTTGAGACTTCAGCTGTCATAATTATACTGTAGGCTGGAATAAGAAGAACAAATTGAAAAAAGAAAAAAATATTTTTTCAGGTCTCTCAGCTCTCTTTAAGAGCCTTCCTCGAAGTCCTATGCAACACTTCAACTTACAACTCATTAGTCACTGTTAAGTCTCACAGCCACACTGGGAAATGTAGTCTTTATCCTAGGTAGCAGTCTGCCCAGGTAAAAATCAACAGTCTGATTTAAGGACAAAGGAGAGAATGGATATGGGGGATAGACAACATTCTCAGATAGAACCTACTTTACCTAGTCCTGTTAGATTTGGCTGTATAGAAGAGAAAAATCCCACAACATTGGCTTTCAAAAAACGAAAATTTATTTTTGTCTTTTACTTAAAAATTATCCTGGGAAATAAAAATTTTAAAAGGTGGTAATGGGATTTTGCTATACTAGGGTGTTTTTGTATTTGATTGCTCAATACTGAGGGAGTGTGGTATTTTGCTTTCCTTCAATATTTTATCTTACAAGCAGCTATATATGTCATATTTCCATTCTTCCTCAGAGACAATGGACCCCAAATAGCCTATGTACGGGACTTTAAGGCAAAGTTTCAGTATTTCCGGTTCTGGTGTCAGGTTAGTATTGGGTCTGTATTTCTATACTCCCTTTCTTTTGTTTTTGTTACTTATAGTCAGTGATTATGAAAATAATTAACTCATAGAAAAGCAGGTAAAATGGGAAACATCAGAATCTCTCCTATTTTTATTTTTTAATCCTCACTGGAGGATATTTTTTCCATTCATTTATATATTTTTTTTTTAGAGAGAGTGGAAAGGAGGGGAAGAGACAAAGTGAGAGAAATATCGATGTGAGAGACACATCAATTGGTTGCCTCCTGCGCGCGCCCCGACCAGGGCTGGGAATCAAACCTGCAACTGAGATATGTGTCCTTGACCAGAATCGAACCCAGGACCCTTTAGTCTGTTGGCCGAACTCGCTAGGGCTCTTTCTCCTATTTTTAAGGCAAAGAAATAGATCTATTAATTAGATAATTTGTGGCTTTTGTCCACAATAATAAATTTGAAACAATTCAAATAAGAAAACAGTGCTACTCTCTTTCCAGTAACCATTATGTTCAGATTGTAGAAATCCTCAAATGAGTTAAAACATCTTCTGATGTATAAATTATAACTGGTCCCTTTCATAGCTAGCATTTGCTAGATACATACATATATGTATTACTTTGATAGATACATATGTATGGTTATATTCAGAGCATTTTTCTTAGATGTGATCAGATATTTCTGATATATAAATATTTACTGAATTATTTCATTATGGGTTCTAAGTAAAATTAATGTACTATTTAAAATAACTATGATGAATATTTTTAAACTTCAGACAATTTACTGGACAAGCAAGAGTAATCTGAATTAGTGTTTTGAAAATAAAATTAAAGATTTGACTCAGTAAGTAAGCTGTGTGCATATGAAATCTTGTTTTTCCTCTGTGTTTTATATATATTAAATGATATATAATTAGCATGAAGGCTTACAAATGCATGTTTAAACATTATTGAATATAGTGTCATATTCAGAGTCTACTTGTTTTTGTAAGCAAAAATAAAACTTTACCCTTTTGGTTTTGTGATAGGCCATTTTAAATGGTGAGAGTTGACTTAAGTCATTTTTATATTTCAGCAACTGGCCATGCCACAGCACATAAAGATTACAGTAACAAGAAAAACATTGTTTGAGGATTCCTTTCAACAGGTACTGTTTGATTCACACTCAATGGTTTGTCCCCTGGCTGCCAGCCCAAACCATCTTTTGGTGTTGGCAATTTAAACCGTTTGGAACTTATCGAGTTGGAGCCTTGAATTTTAAGTCTAATCTCATTTCCAGTTACCTTAGTACTTAAAATTTAGAAACATTCAGATAGTTTTATATGTGTGTTTTGTATATGTGTATGTTTTATACTTTTGAAATAATCAGAGTAACTTAGTGAGTTTCAGGTTTCTATTTTTAAGCTAAGTGGTTGATTTGAAATAGATACTTAAGTAAGAAAATAGGCTTTTGGTAGACAAAAGTCTGGAAATATCTATATGAACGTTGGATAGAAAAGAAGTGGGGAAGACTATAGTTTTTATAGTTGTGTAATACTTGCATTTTTATAGTAAGCATGGTACTCCTATAATTAAAATATTTTTATATAGGAAAGTGGTCATTAATTCCAATATTTAAAAAAAGATGTTTTCAGAAGTCGTCAATAAACATACACACACACACACACACACACACACACACACACACAATAGAGGCCTGGTGCACGAAATTCATGCACGGGGCGGGGGTGCTGTCCCTCAGCTCAGCCTACACCCTCTCGCAGTCCGGGACCCCTTGCTCCTTACAGCCCACCTGCACGCTGTTCCTTACTGCTTGGCTTACTGCTCCTTAGCGCTGCCACAGAGCCAGCCGTGAGCCCAGCTTCTGGCTGAGCAGCACTTCCCCTGTGGGAGCACACTGACCACCAAAGAACAGCTCCTGCGTTGAGCATCTGCCCCCTGGTGGTCAGTGCACATCATAGTGACTGGTTGTTCTGGTCACTTAGGCTTTTATTTTATATATATATATATATATATATATATATATGTGTGTGTGTGTGTGTGTGTGTGTGTGTGTGTGTGTGTGTGTATATTTTTTTTTTTTTTTAAAGAAAGAGAAAGAGGAAGGGAGAGGGCATAGAAAGATAGAGACCTTGATGAGAGAGACATCATTGATCGGCTGCCTCCAGCATGCCCCCTACTGGTAATGGAGCCCGCAACCCGGGCATGTGCCCTGACCTGGAATCGAACCAGAGACTTCTTGGTTCCTGGGTCAATGTTCAACTACAGAGCCACACTAGGTGGGCAACAAATTATTTTAGTTGTCTTAAGAACCGGAGTTAATTTATTATTTACCTTTATTTTGCAACTTTACTAAGCAAATGCAACTGAATGTTAAGTGATTTTTTTGTAGGGAAGATTAAATGATCAGTGAAAAAAATGTGTTAATATGAAAACATACAGTTAGTCCTTGTTTTATGATGTGGATGTGAGTCTTTATTATCAAGCCCCTGTGATAATTGTGATAGTTACAGCTTCAAGTGCCACACTGAGTGCAAAGGAAAAAGAGATTGTCTGAGATAGTTGACAGTAGCTGACTTCCTTTCAAAAATAGATACGTTGATTTCCTAATGGAACTTCAGTTATTAACATTGAAAGGTGAAAGCCGGTTGGCATCCTGCTAAGTAGGAACAGATAGCTTTTTAGCAGCAGAGCTAAGACTATTTAGAGAATTATGAGTGATTCCCTTGATCTGATGTGAGTTCCAATGCCATTCACTACTCCAGTCGTTACCTTTTCCTAATTTTTATATTAATAGCTACTGTGTGTCACTGAGTATTCAGTCTCTGGTGGGCCACTTTCTTAGAACATAACTTGCCTATAGCAATGCTGAAAAGATGCAAAACATGATTAAATGTCCTTTATCTTTTAGCTTCAGAAATCAGAGGCTTTTGCAGAATGACAGACCAGATGGTGCTAAAATACTTGTTTAAAATTGTCATCTTATATTTGACATTTATTGAATTAAATACGAAATTTAAAACGAGAAAAAATTGATTGCTTTGGAAGTGCGACAACTTTGATAGCAAAATTAGCATCAGATTTTTTTTGATAACTGTTGGATAAAGTTGTTTTGGGCAGTAAGTGTTTTTATTAACATAGCATGATTACTTATGAGGGAAATTGAAGGATAAAATTTTTTTCCTTCATCTTAGGCTTTTGTTAAAGAATAATATTTAAAGATTTTTTCCCAGAGAACAGTGAATCCCCAGATATTAGACACAGGGAAAAGGAACAACCAGAATTTCCAGGAGAACAGTCTCAGGTTTGGAGGAAAGTCTCAAGCGACATCAGTGATAGCCCCTAGGGTTTGGGGAGCAGCCATGAAGACAAGGAATAGCCAGAGAGAGCAATTTTTAACCTTTTGTTTTGCATTGCTATATATCTAGCCTATAGTACTTACTGAATATTTGTCATAAACATATCATAAGCATTGCATTTTTTTGTTACATCTGAGATTTTCTTGTTTGAGTGGGATATGAATTCATAAAAGTGATATATCTGTTTTGTGGAAACAGAGAAGCCTTGGCATAAGCAAAGTACTTACTGAGCCTCTTTGGAATTTAAATGTGAGTGTTCATTCATATCATTTCATAAAAATAGAGGCATTGTATCAACTTCTCTCTCTCTCCAGGCCCTGCCATTTTTCTTCTAAGAATAATAACATTTGTAATGTTCTACAGGCCCCATTTTGGCAGATAATAAAATTGTTTTACAGAGAAAGAACCCAAATAACCTATTTATTGTAGCTCAATAATGGTACTATCCTTCAAAGATGAAGATGATCTTATTATTAACTACTGTAGTGGGACACAAAATTTGAGTATTTTTTCTAGGTATTTATAAGTTTCTACTGAGAGTGTTTCCAAAGTTAACTTTATCCTCTCTGCAGCCACTGGTTTTCATTTCCAAGTTTGCCAATCAGCTATTATGTGTACCTTTTGGCTGTTAAACCCAAATTTACCAACACAGAACCATAAAAAGCACTTAACCTCTGACCAGGCCCACTGTTAACCGCTCTAAGCAAGTGAGAGAAGCAACTTTATAAGTGAATAGTAGGATCATTTACAAGAAAATTAATATGTATAAAGTGTATAAATATATATGAAACATTAATGTATTTTGTGTATGTGTGGTGTTGATTCTGTGTCAATGGGGAATTTAACCCTTTGAGTGCCAACCAATATCCTAGGAACTAT
This sequence comes from Myotis daubentonii, assembly GCF_963259705.1. Taxonomy (NCBI): domain Eukaryota; kingdom Metazoa; phylum Chordata; class Mammalia; order Chiroptera; family Vespertilionidae; genus Myotis; species Myotis daubentonii. The sequence goes on from NC_081847.1 coordinate 36,459,023, forward strand.
GCTGAAATTGCCAAGGCATTTTTGCTGATTTTACAGCAGTTTAGGAAAAAAATTATGAATCGCAAGTAAATGAAGTTACATATTCAAAAACTTAAGTAAACCTTTACTACATTTGTTTTCATCTTTGACATATATTGTTTGCTGATTGTATTATAAAATACTAGTAGAAAAAAAAATTGAACAAAACATACAGTGTTAAAATAAAGCACTCCTGGCACTTTTGGCGAAAGACAGGAGGAGCACGATTGCGCTCCTCGGCACTCTAGGGGTTAAGTTACCTATGATGAAGGAGATTTCAAACCTAGAAGTGGTAGAATGGTGTTTTAACAACTACTTTTAGCAATTCTTTTACTTTATTGTTTTGTAGATAATGAGCTTCAGTCCCCAAGATCTGCGAAGACGTTTGTGGGTGATTTTTCCAGGAGAAGAAGGTTTAGATTATGGAGGTGTAGCAAGGTAGTGATAATATGAATACTCAGAACTTAGTTCCTTTCCTCCAAAGGTATCATTACACTTTGCTTGCAAGTATTATTTTCTCAATCTTATATTTCAGGAAAATGAAATGTAGGGAATTATTGTACCTTTATTATGCTGCAGCTGTAGAATTTCAACAACATTAATTCAGAAGGTAACTCTGAGATACTGCCAGTTGGTTTCACCCATATCACTCATTTAGTCCTCAGAGTAACGCTGTGAGGTAGAATTTTACAGGTAATAATGAAGTTGAGACTCACCTAAGGCACATAATTAAGTTGTGCAGCTTGGATGCAAGCTTTGTATCACAACCAGAAGCCAGTGTTATATCTACTACCTCATGTCTGTTCCTATAGTCATCAGGTCATTTTCCCCATCACAGATTAATGGGTACAGATAATAGTCACTCAATTTCCAACTCAGGATAATATATCTGTTTTGAGATAGAAGACTGTATGTATAAAATAGGAGTTGAAATCTTTAAATCTGCTTTCTTAATAATGGAGCTTCCAGTCAAATCCTAGTAGGTAGACTGAAGCAAGAAATTGCTTTGCTTATTCCCTACACTATATCATATCAGTTTAAAAATTTGCATAGCAGTAGCACTGTGGAAAGGCAAGGACTTTGGTGTCAGAACTGGATTTGAGTCCTTTTTGTGCACTCATTAATATGACCTGGGGCAAATATTTTTATCTGTAAAATGACCTAGAGTGCTCACTGATTGTTGGCTACAATTTAGTAGTTTTTTATTTATCACACTTCAAAGTGTTTGAAGTACCCACAGGTAAATAATAAATATGAGTAGAAACATTTAATTTTGTATGGGTTAAAGATAATTTAGGAAGAGGGCAATTTTTTATTCTTAATTAGAACATGAACTATCATTAAAGTATAAGCAGAGACCATGAAACTAACAGAAAAGAAATCTCAGACACAAGATTATATCACATGTATTGCCCCAGATCTGCTTTGCCTACTGTTCTATCAGACCTACTTACATTACATAATTAGTACCAATAATCTTATGTTAATATTGGTTGGTATTTTCACAGCATTTGCATTTGAGTTTCTCAGAGCATTTTTCTAATGAATGAGTGGCTTGAATTAAGTGTTTCATTGCCTCTGTGAAATTGGATTGTTTTTCATACGTATTTGTCTAGGATTTAGAGAGCAATGGTACTTGATGGGGATCACTATGGGACTTAGAAATCATTGGAATAATATTAGACTCGCTTCAGCTGCTCTAACCACATGGGTCAATTGATGAAGTTTAAACTTGGCTATGTATAGTATTTTATTGATCCTAAGACTAACATTTTCATATTTTAACATCTCTGAAATTGGGATATGTATCACAATTATAATTGGGGAAAAAGTTTTAGTAGTTGTTTTAAAGTTGATGGTGTCTTAAATTCTTTGAAATATAATAATAAGCAGTATAAATATCATCTCTGTGAAATAGATGTCAGAGTGAACAGAAGCAGTAAAATCAACATGGTAGTTTAGGAAATTATCACCAGTTGAAGAGTATAAATTTCTAACTTTGTAGCACTGCCCTTTGATTTGTTGGCATAGTTACTTACACAATTTTTTACCCAAAATTTTCTTTTTATTTCAGGGAATGGTTCTTTCTTTTGTCACATGAAGTGTTGAACCCAATGTATTGCCTGTTTGAATATGCAGGGAAGGATAACTACTGCTTGCAGATAAACCCCGCTTCTTATATCAATCCAGATCACCTGAAATATTTTCGTTTTATTGGCAGGTTTATTGCCATGGTAAGTACAGGAGGAGAACTGTGTGGACTTTGCTAATTCAGCAATACTAAAGCATTGTTATTTAACTTTCTCATTGGAAATTTTCTCATCACTAAGACATTTCTAAGATTGGGTTTGTTATATTTGCTCTTTTTCTAGAAATGTGTCATAAGAAATCATGTAACAGGGGAGCCCTTTTTAAATGAGGAACTCACCTAGCATTCTGAAATACAATGGATATCATAAAATTATCTTAAATGGTATTGTTTGTTTCTTTCATAGGCTCTGTTCCATGGGAAATTCATTGATACAGGTTTTTCCTTGCCATTCTACAAGCGTATCTTGAACAAACCAGTTGGACTCAAGGATTTAGAATCTATTGATCCAGAATTTTACAATTCTCTCATCTGGGTTAAGTAAGTTTGTTTCCATTTATTTTATCAAAATATAATCTATATACTTTCATTATAGTGTTGATATCTAAACTTTAACCAGTTAACTGCCATGATATTTTGAATTTAAAAAGGTCCACTGCTTGTGTCTGTGGACACTTATGGCGTACAAAATAAAAATGTAATTAGTTTATTGAATTTAAGTGGTCTACATTAAATGTCATTATTCAGTATGATAAATTTTAAAGAAATAATACCCAAGATCTTCAGCAAAAATTATGACTTGAGAGCATAATTTTTTATTTTTCTTATTTTTATATTATAATTTAATAGTAATTATTTAAGACCATAGTCCTTTAGTTAAAAACTTTTTATATATTTGGATTAGTATAACAAGTAGTGTTAATTTCATTTGTGCAGAGAAAACAATATTGAGGAATGTGGTTTGGAAATGTACTTCTCCGTCGATAAAGAAATTTTAGGTGAAATCAAGAGTCATGATTTGAAACCCAATGGTGGCAATATTCTTGTAACAGAAGAAAATAAAGAGGAATATATCAGGTGAGAGAGAATGTTCCTTTTGACATAGTTTAGCCCTTCTATTGGACTACAGCACGTTGATAATTGCCTAGTAATCCTAATGGACAATATTTTAGAAAATAATTTTTTTGCTTTTTAACTAATCATTATGAGAACTGATCTTACATTATTAAGAACATGAATGATCACTTTTTTTACCTTATAAGTGTTGAGAGAGGAACAAGAAAAGTGCTATGGGAAGTCAAAAGAGGGAGACATCATTTCATCTAGTTGTAATCATCGAGTAAGTAGTCGATGATTTTTCAGTTGAGCCTTTCAGTTGTGTAGAAATCAGAGTAGAAGTTATGAGCAGATGCTCTAACCAGTTTTGCTCAGTGGATAGAGCGTCAGCCTGTGGACTGAAAGATTCCAGGTTCGATTCTGGTCAAGGGCATATACCTTGGTTGGGGGCACATCCCCAGTAGGAGGTGTGCAGGAAGCAGCTGATCGATGTTTCTTTCTCATCAATGTTTCTAACTCTCTATCCCTTTCTCTTCCTCTCTGTAAAAAAATAAAAAATAAGAAAGTTATGAGCAGAGAGATGGAAGCTGGAAAGCACAAATCACAGACAGTATCAGGCAGCTCAGAGTTGATAACCCATTCTGCCATGTCCTGCGTTTCAGAAGCCAAAGAAAATGAAAAATCTTTGGAAGATTTGGAGGCTAATAAGTTATGATAACCCTTAAGAGAATACTTATTACAGTTATCCAGGTGGTAGATTGGAAACCAGATTATAAGAAATTAGGAGTAAATTCAGTAGACAGTCTAAATTTCGTCTTCAACAAATCTGGCAACAAAAAAATGAGAGAAGTAGGACAGATTTTTGTGGAGGCAGCAAGGTAGAGTGACTATCCTGCAGGTAGTTCAAACTAAACCTTACAAGAAATTAGTGTAGTGGGTACTAATGGGGTTTTTACCACCTTGCTGGTATATTTTCAACTTAACCAGAATTTTGAAGTTTATAAAAATGATAGAAAATAATTTTGGCTATAGTACAACTTCCACTTTTTCTCCAAAAGTGGGAATTTTAATGGTAGAGGTAGTGCTAGATAACTCTTTTAAGTACCAATTCCATACTCACTGTGCCATGTAACATGTCATTGATAAGCATCTCAAATTTATATGCAGATATTTTCATGGGGTATTTGTAGGATCTGATAAAATTTATAAGTAAAATGATGGTTTTTAGTATGTCCTCTGCATTGGTTCAGACTTTTAGTCTCAAGAGTCTTTAGTTCATTCACATATTCTCGACACCAATTCAGGGTTAGATTTCACATATGTGCTTCTTCTTGAGTTCTAGTTTCTGGGTATCTTGCCTGCTTTTCTACTTTTTAAATATTAATATATTCATTCCAGCTTTCTTAATTTTTTAAAATATATTTTTATTGATTTCAGAGAGGAAGGGATAGAGAGATAGAAACATCAATGATGAGAGAGAATCATGGATCGGCTGCCTCCTGCATGCCCCCTATTGAGTGTCGATCCCGTAACCTGAGCCTGTGCTCTGACTAGGAATCAAACAGTGACCTCCTGATTCATAGGTTGGTGCTCAACCATTGAGCTGAGCCACACTAGTCAGGCCAGATTTCTTATAATTAGTATTTGCATGGTATATTTTCCTCCCATGTCTTTGTATTTAAAATATGTTTCTTATCAGCAGCATGTTTCTGGATCTTGCTATTTTTATCTAGTTTGAACATCTTTATTTTTTACTTTTTAATTGCACAGTTCAGTACATTTACATTTCATTTTGTTATTGATGATTGGACTTAAGTCTGCCACCTTGCTATTTGTTTCTTATTTTCCCCAGTTTTCTTTATTCCTCCTTTTCTGCCTTCTTTTGAATTAATAGAATAATTTTTATTCTTTTTTTAATCTCTCCTGGTTAACTATACCTCTAATTTTCTTAGTGAGTACTCTAATGATTATCCTCCTATCTAATAAAAGAGGAACATGGTAATTGGCGTACGACCGCTACCCTTCCCATTGGCTAATCAGGTCAATATGCAAATTAACTGTCAGCCAAGATGGCGGCCGGCAGCCAGGCAGCTTGAAACTAACATGAGGCTTGCTTGCTTCAGTGATGGAGGACTCCAACGTTCCCGCCTGCCCCTGCAGGCCTCTGAGCTGCAAGCAACTATGTAACAAACATAGAAGCTAAACAAAACCCCAGAAACCTGCCGGGGCTTCAGCCAGCAGGATCGCAACATTGTAAGCAAAGGCCAGAAACCTACTTTCAGCAGCGGAGGCCTAAGAGCTGGAGCCAAGCCTCAAAGCTAAAGCTGGCCCAGAATAAAAAAAGAAAAAGAAAAAAAGGAGCGGTTGGGAGCTTCAGTCACCCCCAGCCTGAAAACAGCCCTCAGCTCCTCACCCAGACTGGCCAGGTACCCCAGTGGGGACCCCCACCCTGAAGGGTGTGTGACCAGCTGCAAACAGCCATCATCCCCTCACCCAGGCTGGCCAGGCACCCCAGTGGGGACCCATACCCTGATCCAGGACACCCTTCAGGGCAAACCAGCCAGCACCCACCCATGCACCAGGCCTCTACCCTATATAGTAAAAAGGGTAATATGCCTCCCAGCACCGGGATCAGCGGAGCCGCGAGGCCTCCCGGCACCGGGATCAGCATGACAGGGGGCAGCGCCCAAACCCCCTGATCGCCCTGCGGCTCTGTGTGTGACAGGGTGTGGCACCCCAACCCCCTGATTGGCCCTGCTCTGTGTGTGACAGGGTGCGGCGCCCCAACCCACCCTCCCCGCCCCACAGGCCCTGCTCTGTGTGTGACGGGGTAGAGCCATAACCTCCCCATTGGCCCTGCCCTGAGTGTGAGAGTGGCGGTGCCCCAACCCCCTGATCGGCCCTGCTCTGTGGGTGATAGAGGGCGGTGCCCCAACCCCCTGATGGGCCCTGCTCTGTGCGTGACAGGGTACAGAGCCCCAAACCCCCTGATGGGCCCTGCTCTGTGAGTGGCAGGGGGAAATGCCCCAACCCCCTGATGGGCCCTGCTCTGTGCATGACAGGGGGTGGCGCCGCAACCTCCCCATCAACCCTGCCTTGAGTGTGACAGGGGATGGTGCCCCAACCCCCCAATTGGCCCTACCCTGAGCATGACTGAGGGTGGAATCACAACCTCCCGATCGCCCTGCTCTGTGTATGACATGGGGCGGCGCCCCAACTCCCCAATCGGCCCTGCTCTGAGCCCGACCAGGGGCCGCACCTAGGGATTGGGCCTGCCCTCTGCCACCCAGGAGCAGGCCTAAGCCAGCAGGTTGTTATCTCCCGAGGGGTCCCAGACTGTGAGAGGGCACAGGCTGGGCTGAGGTACCCCCTTCCCCCCCCGAGTGCACAAATTTTTGTGCACCGGGCCTCTAGTCTATATATATAAAAGGCTCAGTGTCCATCTGTGCAACTGGTAGCTATGACACGCACTGACCACCAGGGGGCAGACGCTTAATGCAGAAGCTGCCATGATGTGCACTGGCCATTTAAAAATAAACTGCACCATGGACCTGGCGCTGACAAACCAACACTCAGCTTCCCCCAAGTGCGACATAAGCCCTGCCACCACCCCAGAGCAACACCCCACAAAATCACAGCCGACACTGCCAAGACCCCATGGTGCAAAATGCCGTCCATAGCCCAGCCCAACCTAGAAATGGTCGCTGTGGGTGCCGGGTAATGATGTCACGCAGCAACACCCAACTTCCTCTCCACAGCATCTAGCCTCCTTGGAGTGTCTTCTGCCCAGGAACCCAACTTGCTTTATAGCCAGGTGCAAACATTTTACAGTTTAACCAAATATCTGTGAAGCGTTTTCCCGTGCCTCATCTCATTTGATCCTCACAGAAGTCCTGGAGTAGGTAGATAGGAGACTTGGTGGAATCCTGTTTTCTTTTCTTGAGTGGGAAAACATAGATTTAGAAAGTTTAGAAACTTGACCCGAATGAAAAGAGGTAAGAGATGGTGGACCTTGAAAATGATTTCAGGTTTTCTCACTGCGCAGAATATGGTCAAATACTGCTGCAGTTAAATATTTTACCCTTTGTTCTCCCTGCATGATCTACCATAATAATCTGCTTCATGTTGATATTTATTACTGTGTTGCTGACAGTTACCTGAAAGAGAAGTTGGGGTGCTTTACTGGGCTCGAAAAAGTTTAGCTACATCAGATAGCATGTCTAATTAAGCAAGTTTATTCTATATCTATAAAAGGCTAAGTTGACTTGTGCATGCACGATTACATATAAAGCTCTCGCTGGCACCAATCGCACGCATGTGTTTTGATCTGTCATTGTTGATCGTGAATTTGGTTGACACTTCTATTATAGAGAAAAGGCGAATAGCAATATTAAAATATTTCTTCTAATTAATTTCCTTTCAGTGTGCATGAATCCGTGCACCGGGACATTAGTAATGATATAAATCCTTAACTTATCACTTATAATTAACATTTTATTAACATTAATATTATATATGGTAATATAACATAATTAATATCACACTACTACTTATACCAGATAAGAGACTCATAATAGTATAATTCCATTTATCTCACTCCAGCCATTTGTGCTTTTTGTTGTCATATTTTATTTCTTACGTTATAAACCCATAATTATTATTGTTCTTATTATTAGTCTTGCTTTAAGCAATCAATAGATTTTTAATGAAATCAAGAAAAATTACTTTTTTATATTTACTAACATTACCATTTCTGGTTCTCTTCATTTCTTCCCACAGATCTATTTTTCCATATAGGATAATTTCCTTTCAGCTTTAAAAACTTTCTTTTCCATTTATCTTAATGTGTACCTGTTGGCAATAAATTCTTGTAGATTTTACTGAAAACATGTTTATGTCACCTTCAGTTTCAAAGGATATTTTCACAAGATTCAGAATTCTAGGTTTATAGGATTTTATTTCCTCTGTTTTTTTTTTAGCACTTCCCATAATGTCATTTTATTGTTGGCTTCTGGTGTTTTTTATGTATGCCATTGTTTTTCTGAATGAAATGTGTTTTTTCTGTGACTTTTTAAGATTTTCTCTTTAATTTTGGTTTTTAGCATTTTGACTCTGATCTAAATGTGATTTGACTCTGATCTAAATCGCACGTACAAGCTCAGAAAAGCCAAGCAGGATATGTATGCTTGGCTTTTCTGAGCTTGTATGTGTGATTGATGCCATTTATTTCAGCAGTTGGAGACTATTTTGAGGCTTTATCTCAGTGGATCATCCTTTTGCTTGCTTACCTCTGTACATACTTCAGAGACCTCAGTTACATATTTATTTAACTTTTAATATCATATTATGGTTCTCAGATGCTGTATATTGTTTTAGAGAGAAAGAGAAAGGAATAGAAACATTGATGAGAGAGAAACATCCATTGGTTGCCTCCTGCAAGCCCCTTCTGGGGATTGAGCCCACAACCAGGGCATGTGCCCTGACTGGGAATCAAACCTGTGACATCATGGTTCATGGGCTGATGCTCAACCACTGAGCCACACTGGCCAGACCTGTATATATTTTTTATATTCTCTGTCCTTCAGTTTGGATCATTTTGATTGATCTGCCTTTGAATTTACTTCTCTTAAACTTACCAATGAAATTTTAATTTCAGATATTCTGTAATTTCCATTTGGTTCTTTTAAGAGTTTCTCTGCTGCCCTGGCTGGTGTGGCTGTTGGTTGGAATGTCACCATGTACACCAAAAGGGGCGGGTTTGATTCATGTTCAGGATACATACCCAGATTGCGGGTTCAATCCCTAGTCGGGATACATGCGGGAGGTAACTGGTTGATGTTTTTCTTACACCCATGTTTTTCTCTTTCTCTCCCTCCTTCCTTCCCTCCCTTTTTCTTTCTAAGATCAATTTTTTTTAAGTGTTTCTCTGCTGAGAATCTCCATCTCGTTACTAATTTTTTTCTATCTTGTTCTATAAATTCTTTAATATGAAGTCTTTGCTGACTTCAACATTAAGTCATCCATGTGCTTTATTCTATAGATTTTTTTCTCTTGATTATGGGTCACATTTTTCTTTGCATATGTAGTCATTTTTTAAATCATTTTTTATTTTTTTTAATTACAGTTGACATTCAGTATTATATTAGTTTCAAGTGTACACTCCAGTGATTAGACATTATATAACTTAGAAAGTGGTCAGATGACCCAGTAGATCTCGTACCCAGCTGACACCATACATAGTTATTAGAATATTATTGACTGTATTTCCAATGCTGTACTTTACATTCCCATTACTATTAGGTAACTACCAATTTCAACTTCTTAATTCCTTCACCTTTTTCACCCATCTTCTCAAGCTCCCCCCCACCCCCCAATCTGGCAACCATCAAAATGTTCTCTACCTCTTCCTTTCTCTCTGAAATCAATAAAAATATTTTTTCCTCAACGTTTATAATTGTAATTACCAGAAGAATTATTCTAATACAACCAACACTTCCATTTTCCAAAATTTTAGAGTTTTTAGGAAACTTTTGGATTTTAGTTGCCTTTACTTATCAAGTAATCAAATACCTAAAATAAGCATTTGTTTGCTCACTAAATTTTTTATTTTTAAAATAGCTTTTTATTGATTTTAGAGAGGGAGAGAGAGATAGAAACATCAATGATGACCATAATGCAAGGCTTTTCTAAATAAATACACCTTAAGTCCTTGGGGGGGGTTGGGGGGAAGAAACATCAGTGATGAGAGAGAATCATTGATTGGCTGCCTCCTGCATGCCCCCCACTGGGGATCAAGCCCACAACCTGGGCATGTGCCCTGACCAGGAATCAAACTGGGACTTCCTGGTTTATAGGTCAGTGCTCAACCACTGAGCCATGCCAGCCAGGCACTCATTAAATTTTTTTAAATAAATATTCTGTAATAAAATGGAAAAACACAGTTTATATTTATTGTGATTTTTAACTTTGTTCTATGTCTTAGCTATGTAACTATGTAGATGAAGTTTAGAAGACAGTCGAAATTGTAATCTAGAATATTTAGTAGAGAGGAATTTTCATTAAAAATAATTTTTATTCGAAATTAAAAGAAGCTTAAGAGACTTTTGCAATGTATGAACTTTATTTAGATTCTGATCTTAGCAATATATTAAAATGGAATCATTCGGTAGAATTTAAGCAATGAATATTTGATATAAAGTAATTATTCACTTTTTTGTGTGATAATAGAATTACGGTTATGTGGGGTGTTGTTTTTTTTAACATATTTGTATTGATTTCAAAGAGGAAGGGAGAGGAGAGAGATAGGAACATCAGTGATGAGATACAATCATTGGTTGGCTGCCTCCTGTACCCTCCCTCCTGGGGATTGAGCCTATAACCCAGCCATGTGCCCTTGACCAGAATCAAACTCGGGACCCTTCAGTCCTCAGGCCAACACCCTATCCACTGAGCCAAACCAGCTAGCGCATGGTTATGTTTTTTAGAAAGAGACCTCATCTTGTAGAGAGAGATACTAAAATATTTATGTTTAAAATGAAATTATATTTAGAGTATGGGTAGTGGTGTAATGAAATAAGATTGGCATTGTATTGAAGCTGGAATATCTATATTTGGGGTTCATTATATTCTTTCATATATGGAGGTTTTCATAATAGTAAAGCTTTTTAAAATTATTTTTGTACTCGGAATTTAAACGTAACATCTAAACTTCCTGATAGTTTTTTTTAATATTTATTTACCAGAATGGTAGCTGAATGGAGATTGTCTCGAGGTGTTGAAGAACAGACACAAGCTTTCTTTGAGGGTTTCAATGAAATTCTTCCCCAGCAGTATTTGCAGTACTTTGATGCAAAGGAGTTAGAGGTAATAAGTTTTTCTTCTTTCCTTTGCAGCATGCTGATAAATAATGCCTTCAGTTGTCTGCTTTCAGCTCACTTTCCAGTGGCAATATTTTTTATGTAGGCAGGATGTTTAAAATCATATAAAAGAATTAACCAAAAAAAAAAAAAAAAAAAAGGATTACTATCAGAACCTCTCTACAATGAATGGCTTATTTACCTGAATCTGTTTATATATGACACATCAGAAACTCAACCTTTCCGAGTATTATAGATACAGTTATTGATACATAGTTACAATCCATAGCCTCTTGATTAATTTTTTTTGAATGTTGTTTAATATTCGTTCTTATCTATGTCTAGCATTATTATATAGGTTGTACACTTACCTATAGAAATCATTTGTCTTTTTCATCCCAAAAGGTCCTTTTATGTGGAATGCAAGAGATTGATTTGAATGACTGGCAAAGACATACCATCTACCGTCATTATACTAGGACAAGCAAACAAATAATGTGGTTTTGGCAGGTTTGTCTCACTTTATTTCTATTGACAAACACACTGTAATTTTTTAGAAATGTGTTTACTATATATGAAAATAAGTTACATAAAAAAAAGTATCAGTATCTGCAGACCCCTGGTTCCATCCTATGCATTATAATAAATGAACATGGTTTATGGCACCATCCTTTTAAGACTATTGCCAAGTAAGCTGTACACAACTTTCACCTTTGCTCAGAGTATAACTCCAGATGATAAGATGCTTTGGAATTTTATAGAACTGTCTAAAGTATGGTTTTCATTATTCATACCTCATTAAGAATTACATAATGTTTAGAAGGCAAACTTAAGAAAGAGACTTGGTTTCGAATCATACTGGTGTCTCTTCAAAAAAATGTTGGTTACAGCGCATAAAAAGATTTTCAACATTACTAATAATTAGGAAAGTGCAAATCAAAATCACAAGGAGATATCATTTCACACCCGTTAGGGTGGCTATTATGAAAGGGAAAAAATAATCATCCTTGGAGAGGATGTGGAGAAATTAGAACTTTCTGCATTGCTGCTGTGAATATGAAATGTACACCACTGTGGCAAAGTTCGGTGGTTTCTCAAAAAGTTAAACATAGAAGTAATATATGATCCTGGTTGAAGTTTCATTCCATATACCAAAAGGTGGCTGGTTCGGTTCCCAGTCAGGGCATATACCTAGGCTGTGGGCTCGATCTCCAGTTAGGGCACATATGGGAGGCAGCTAATCAATGTTTCTCTCTCTATTTAATGTTCTCTTCCTCCCTTTTTTTCTCTCTCTCAAATCAATGGACATATCCTAGGTTGTGGGTTAAAAAAAAAAAGAATTAACATATGATCCGGCAGTTCTACTCCTAGGTATACCCAAAAGAATTGAGAGCAGGGACTCAGATACTTGTATACCTGTGTTCATAACTATATTCACAGTAGCCAAAAGGTGGAAGCAATCTAAGTGTCCATCAACAGATGAACGGATAAACAAATTGTGGTATATACATACAAAGGAATATCATCCAGCCTTAAAAAAAAAAAAAAAAAAAGGAAATTCTGCCCTAGCCACTTTGGCTCAGTGCATAGAGCCTTGGCCTGTCGACCAAAGGGTCCCAGGTTTGATTCCAATTGAGGGGTACGTACTTTGGTTGCAGGCTCTTCCCCAGCCCAGGCCCTGGTTGGGGCGTGTGCAGGAGGCAACCAATCGATGTGTTTCTCTCACATCAATGTTTCTGTCTTTCCCTCTCTCTTCCACTATCTCTAAAAAAGATTAATGGAAAAATATCCTTGGGTGAGAATTAACAAAAAAAAATAAAAAAGGAAATCCTGACATAGGCTACAACATGGATAAATCTTGAGGATATTATGCTAAGTGAAATAAGTCAGCCACAAAAGGACAAATACTGTACGATTCCACTTATATGTGGTACCTAGATTAGGCAAATTCATAGAAACAAAGTAGAATAGAGGTTACCAGGGGCTGGGGAGGGGAACTGAGGCAGTGGGAAGATAAGTTTAATGCATTTAGAGTTTTTGTTTGGGATGATAAAAAAAAATGTTCTAGAAACAGTGGTGATAGTTACATAACAGAGTTAATGTACTTAATGCCATTGAATTGTACACTTAAATAGTAAATATTTATGTTATATATATTGTACCACAATAAAAAAAATTTTTTTAGCCCTGGCCAGTGTTGCTCAGTTGGTTAGAGCGTTCTCCCATACATTGAAAGGTGGCAGATTCGATTCCCAATCAGGGTGTATGCCTAAGTTGTGGGTTCAATCTCTAGTTGGGGTGCGTATCAGAGGCAGCCAATCAGTGTTTCACTCTCAAATCAATGTTTCTCTCTCCCACCTCCCCCTTCCTCTCTAAAATCAATAAAAAACATTTAAAATTAAAAAAAATTTTTTTTAATTTCTGCTATTTACTTAGTCATAAGAAACGCAGATTAACTGAGCTTCTGTAACAAATAGGATTTGTATTTTGAAACACTTGATAGTAGTACAATAAGATATTTATCATTTTTAAAAAACATGTTTTTATTGATTTTTAGAGCAAGGGATGGGGAGAGAGAAACATCGATGTGAGAAACATTGATCAGTTGCCTCTCCAGTGCACCCTGACCAGGGATTAAACTAGCAACCTTTTGGTGCACAGGACAATGTTCAACTGAGCCACATAGGCCAAGGCAGATAAAAATTATTCTTGACCAAAAAAAAATTTGGCTAAGCCATAATACCTGTGCTACAAGATGAAAGCACCCTCCAGAAACCTAATACTTTTAATCAGAGTTATTATTTAGGAGTTAAAAGCTATATAATTTTGGTAACATTTAGCTGTACCTTAAAACCTAAAAAACATCGAGAAAAGGAGGTTATTAGGGTAAATCTGGATCAGAATTCTGTGAGTTTGATTTCACTTGTTCATAAATTCAAAAGTCTATTCTGCCTCAAGCTCTGTGTCCTATGTAATGAATATCCTATAGGGCAGGCAGATGTGGGGTGGGGAAGGAAATGCTGCCCTAGAACTGATCTTGAAACTACATGAGTAGGGAGCTCTTGGGCCCAGGGCACCCTCTTTTTCTGTCTCCCCTAAGGATGTGGTCCTAAGATTTACATAGGGGAAGGCTGGTGGGGCTTTGACAAACATGGAGAAGGTCCTCCATCCACAGTAGCGGATACAGTCATTATTATCTCGTGCATTTGACACTGGGAGTTTATTTAAGATTTTTCTTGTGATTCCCAATCAGGGCAAATGCCCAGGTTACAAGCTTGATCCCTTATAGGGGCATGTAGGAGGCATCTCCCTCCCCCTTCCTATCTAAAATCAGTAAAAACATATTTTTTTTAAAAAAGATTTTCCTTGTTTATTATGTTAAACATATGACCTATATTTCTCCTTAAATGTGCTTTAAACAGTTTGTTAAAGAAATTGATAATGAGAAGAGAATGAGACTTCTACAGTTTGTTACTGGAACCTGCCGATTACCAGTTGGAGGATTTGCTGACCTCATGGGTATGTATATAGGATTACTTTTCCTATAGAAAAAATTATCACACTGCTGTTACATCATTGTGTATACAACTTATCAGAAATAAAAATAAGTGTAGCCATTTTCTTAAATAGTCATAGTTAACCTGGATTTGTCTAAACTTTTAAAATCACTTTGTAATTCTTACCTGGAAATTTTAAGCCCTTCAACTCGACCCTACATTTTAACTTAGGATAGCAGTCTTCTATTTGTAAATCTGTTTGTTCATTGAGTCATTTGGCCAACATTTTTGTCTCTCCTATGAGCCAGGCACTGTTGGTTGTATTATACTATATTTTTAATGATGTGTTTACCACTCTTCCCTGTTATACCTGGAACTCCTTAAGATATAGGTCCATACCTTCATCTTTTTATTTCTGGCATCAAGCACAGTATTTGTCACATAGTAGTCACTGATTAAAGTGTGTTGTTTTGAAATGAATAACCATGAGAATATTTATTTTGCAACTAGATAATAAAGTAGATTCAAGTCTTCCTTTAACACCAATGTTATGTCAAGTACCATAGGAGGATAGGAGAGAATTTGTGATCCCTAAGCCTGCTTCAGCTGAAGCAGAGGGTCAGAATTAAAAGAACTAGGCAATTTTGGGAACCAGTTTAAATGCCTTTAAGAGCCAGACCAAAATAATTTGGACATTACTCTGAGGGTATTAGAAGTTACGGAAACTTTTTGAAGAGAGGAAACTTGCTGAAACTGCATTTTAGGAAGATTTGATGAAAAAGCAGAGCATGCATTAAAAGATAGGGAGAGCCCTAGCTGTTGTGGATGAGTGTTTGAGCATCAACCTATGAACCAGGAGGTCACGGTTTCCATTCCCTATCAGAATTGTGGGCTCAATCCCCAGTAGGCAGTGTGCGGGAGGCAACCGATCAATAATTCTCTCTCATCAATATTTCTGTCTGTCTTTTCCTCTCCCCTTTTCTTTGAAATGAATAAAAAAAATATTTAAAAAAATAATAATAAACTATTTTTTAAAAAAGAAAAAGATAGGGAAGAGCCTGGAGGTAGGAAGAAAGTATTAGAGCAATGATGAGAAACTGATCTTAGGAGATGAAAGTAGAAATAGAAAAGAGGAGATAAGTGCTAGAGAAGTTCCAAAAGTAGAAACTGTACTCAATTAAAAGATGAGATAAGAAGAAAGAATGTCAAAGATAATATGTTATGAAATACGGAGAAATGGAGAAACTGTGACATGTAGAGAACATGGTTTGAAAGTGTTAGGGAGGGCAATGAGTTGCTTAGAGTCTGCTGAGTTTAAGGTGATTGCCAGACAACCAAGTAGAAAATATTCAGGGGGTGGGGACTCTTGCACTCATGCACATCTTTTTGGGACACCCTATATTTCTGAGCCTCTCCCCCCCAAATTTTTTATTCAATTTAGTAGGTTTGGGATAGGGTCTGTAGTTTTGTAATTTTAACAGTTTCCCTGGTGATGCTGATATGATGCTGCTACATTGGGGATCACAATTTGAGAACCATTGTATTATTTAACTGTTGATGGTTTCACTATGTTTTAGGGAGCAATGGACCTCAAAAATTCTGCATTGAAAAAGTTGGGAAAGAAAATTGGTTACCCAGAAGTCATACCTGGTAAGTAAAATCAGAAAAAGTAGAGAAAACAGCCTTTTCCAGTTGTTCTGTAGATATTAAAGCCTATTAGAAATGAAATATTTTCCCCATTGTATTGAATTATTCTTAACTTTTTTGAGGCATAATTTACTATAAAACTTACCCATTTGATTCAATGATATTTAGTAGATTTACAGACTAGTAACCATCACTATGATCCAGTATTAACGTATTTTCATTACCCCCAAACAATTTGCCCATTTCCAGTCAATCCCTTTTCCCACCTCTGAGTTGTTTTTTAAATCTGATAGTTAGAAAACTTTTACCTTTTCTCTGACGGCACAGAAAGAAATCAATTCTAGATAGCTGTTGGGAGAACCACTTTCTAACATAGTGAACAGAAATGTTATCAACACTAATAAAAGAGAAAAATGGTAATTGGTGTACGACGATACCCTTTTCATTGGCTAATCAGGGCTATATGCAAATTAACTGCCAAGATTGGCAGTTAACTGCCAACAAGATGGCGGTTAATTTGCATATGTAGGCACAATGCAGCGAGGCGAAAGGGAAAGCAGGAAGAAGCCCCCTGCCACTGACAGTGATCGGAAACCCAGGGGGGAGCTAAGAGCTGGGGGGCAGGGCAAAGGCAGCCCTGGAGCTGCCTTTGCCCTGCCCCCCAGCCATGATCGGAGAATCAGGCGCCTTTGCCGCCCTGGCCAGTGATAGCAGGAAGTAGGGGTGGAGCCAGCGATGGGAGCTGGGCACGGTCGAAGCTGGCAGTCCCAGGAGCTAGGGGCCCCTTGCCTGGGCCTAAAGCGGAGCCCACGATCGCGGGGCCACTGCAGCTGTGGGTCCCCGCTGCCCGGGCCGGACGCCTAGGCCAGAGGCATCCTGCAAGGGCAGGGGCGGAGCCCGCGCGATCGCGGTGCCCCCCCGCTGCCACTGCAGGTCCCCGCTGCCCGGGCCGGACGCCTAGGCCAGAGGCGTCAGGCCTGGGCAAGGGGCCAATCCTGCGATTGGAGGGTGATGGGGGTCAACGCCTGAGGGCTCCCAGTATGTGAGAGGGGGCAGGCTGGGCTGAAGGACACTCCCCTCCCCTCTCCCCCCCCCCCCCCACACACCCAGTGCACGAATTTCGTGCACGGGGCCCCTAGTTTTCTCATAAATGCCATTGAACCACATTTCCAAAAATGTACAAAACTAAAAACCAACTGTAATCTTAATTAAAATATTTGTTGGAATTTGACCAAAAGCTCAGAAATACTTTGACTTTATTTTGTGAGACATTTCTGTGGTTATATGTGGACTTTGATGGATAGTCCTTTATTTTCCCCATCTGTCCTTTTTTTTTTTTTTTAAATACATTTTATTGATTTTTTTACAGAGAGGAAGGGAGAGAGAGAGTTAGAAACATCGATGAGAGAGAAACATCGATCAGCTGCCTCCTGCACATCTCCTACTGGGGATGTGCCCACAACCCAGGTACATGCCCCTGACCGGAATCGAACCTGGGACCTTTCAGTCCGCAGGCCGACGCTCTATCCACTGAGCCAAACCGGTTTTGGCCCCATCTGTCCTTTTTAATTGTTTTATTGTTTGTTCCTTTACATTTTCATACACATATGTGTGGTTTTTTAAAAAAATAACTTGCTCTGGCTGGTTTGGCTCAGTGGATAGAGCGTCGGCCTGCGGACTGAAGGGTCCCGGGTTCGGTTCCAGTCGAGGGCATGTACCTTGGTTGCAGGCACATCCCCAGTGGGGGGTATGCAGGAGGCAGCTGATCAATGGCTCTCTCTCATCGATGTTTCTAACTCTCTATCCCTCTCCCTTCCTCTCTGTAAAAAATCAATAAAATAAAATTAAATTAAAAAAAAATAAAAATAACAACTTGACCCATTTGTTGAAAATCAATTGACGATAAATACACTGGCTTATTTCTGGATTCTCAATTCTATTTCCATTGATCTGTATGTATATCCATAATGGCAGTACCACATTATCTTGATTACTCTAGCTTTGTAGTAAGTTTTGAATTTAGGAAGTATGTGTCTTCCAATATTTTCAAGATTGTTTTGGCTATTCTGGGTCCTTTGGATTTTCATGTGAATTTTAGGATCAGCTTGTCCAGTTCAGCAAAGAGGTCAGTTGGGATGTTGATACAAATCACTTTGAATTTGTAGATCAGTTTGGGGGAATATTGCCATCTTAACAATATTTTGTCTTCCTATCAATGCACATGGATGGGATATCTTTCAAGACTATTTATTTAGGTCTTTTTAATTTATTTCAACAATGTTTTATATTTTTCCATTATACAAGCCTTGCGTTTCTTCTGTTAAATTTCTTAAATATTTTATTCTTTAAAAAATGTGTGTGTGTATATATACATATATATATACACACACACATACATATATATTATTATTATTTTATTGATTTAAGAGAGGAAGGAAGAGGGAGAGAGAGATATAAACATCAGTGATGAGAGAGAATCGTTGATTGGCTGCCTCCTGCACACCCCACATGGTATTGAGCCTACAACCCAAGCTGCAACCAGGCATGTGCCCTGACCAGGAATTGAACCGTGACTTCCTGGCCTACAGGTCAATGGTCAACCCCTGAACCACATCAGCCAAGCTATATTTTATCCTTTTTGAAGCTAGTATGAATGGGATTGTTTTTTCAGTTTCATTTTAGATTTTTTTTTTATTGCTAGTGTATAAAAATACAATTTATTTTTGTATACTTATCTTGTACACGTGTTTTGAATTGACCTCTTGTCCCTTTCTTTTTAATTTCGAAACCTAGAACAGACTGTGCCATTACACTGTTGTGAACAGCTTATCTTAGTCACACATGAGAACCAGCCTCATTATGTTATCAAGTTCCATGTTTCCATTTGTGAGAACTAACAGAAGTAATAATTGTAAATTCATTTGTCCTTTGTGGATAGTATTATTTCTTCTTTTGCCAAATGTTTAGGCTTTATCCTAAAAATATGGCAGAGGGCTGAGGCTTCAGAGCAGCTTCATTACTTGTTACCTTGTGAATGTGATAATAATACAGCCCAAAATTAGAAGATGCCCTTTAAAAACTCAACAGCTACGAATAGGACAGAGATGGTCATTCAGTAGGGGCAGAATATTAGATATTAGAGAAGAACATTATTTCTTACTCTTAAAGTGGTAAATTTAAACCCCTTTTTTTTAAAGCCTATTAGAAATCTAAATTCTAAAATCTAAATTTTAATTTAAAACCTTTTGATAAGAGACCTCTGGCCTACAAAAGCCTAAAATATTTACTATCTAGCTCTTTACAGAAAAAGTTTGCTGACCACAGATCTAGATTAGGGTGGATGGAGGAGCATGAGAAGACCAATGTTTTACTGAATACCTGCTGAGCACCAGGCACTGTGCTATGTATATGCTTGTTTGTTCTTCATTCTATACTGAGAGATACTGTTTTTCCTATTTTACCAAAGAGGAAACCAAGACTCAAAAAGGTAATAGCACTTGTTCAAAGGCTCAGGGATAGATCTGGGACTTAAACCAGTTTTGCCTGGCTTTAAAAACCAGCTTTGTTATATACTACTCTGCCCATACGTTTCTGTGTATATTTTTTTTTTCTCATACTAACAATTCTTACTTTTAGTTTTAACCGCCTGGACCTACCACCCTATAAGAGCTATGAGCAACTGAAGGAAAAGCTGTTATTTGCCATTGAAGAAACAGAAGGATTTGGACAAGAGTAACTTCTGGGAACTTGAACCACGGAAGGACAAGAACTTACTTGCAATGTTTGTCCTTTTCCTTCTCTGCTTGTTGCACATCTTGTTGTAAAATTGGACTGTGACTGTTTAGAGAGAGTTATCTGAGTATAAGTAAATTAATGTTATCATTGAGATTTATTTACCAGTGATTCTGGACTTTTATTCAACATTTCCAGAAATCGGATCTGCAAATGACTAGTCAAAACCTTAACATGAGATTTAACACATCATTGAAATCTGACTTGTCTTATTCCACTAGATTGTTTCCTTAATTATGTATATGTGTATCAAAAGTCTCACTCTTCCTTTTACATCCTAGAACAGTAACAAAAACATTTTAAACTCATGTATCTGTACTCTAAAACACTGCCATCCTAAAGCAGATTTTATGTGCGTGAAAGGATTGCCTCATTCAGAAATTGTCAGTATGAAGGGGGAGATTAGGCTTTCCCCAACCCTACATTTATTTTGTTTTTTATTCCACATATGCCAGGAAATATATGTAGTATGGTCTCTAAAACCCCTAGGTTTTTTTTCCCCAAAGTTGAGACTCTCTGCCTTTTTCTTGGTAAGGGGGGAAAATGCTATTGCTTTGTCTTACAGAGCGAATGTCTGCCAACTACCCATCCATTACATAAGCCTGAACTTTGGTAATATATGGCTATGAAAATTAATTAAGCCTCTATAAAGACTTCCCATAGAGATAAATTCTGATACTGAAATGTAGTTACCTGCAATATTTACTAGAGATTTATGAGATTAAATTAAGAGATAATGTAAGAAAGTAGACTTTTCTGATTCTACATAATGCTTGATTATTCATTTAAGGACCTAGAAATATTGTGTGAAAATGTATAAATATCACCCAAAAGGCTTTCTGCCCTATATTTTTAAAATACAGAATAGTTATATTTTAAGTAGCCCCGGCCCTAGTTCTATAGGGCTTGGCTATTTAATATTTTTATGGAGAAAACATTTAGTTCTGGAAAAGGTAAATGCTTGTATATATTTTTGCAGCCTGAGATCTCCCTTACTCCATTTCTTCCTTTAATTTAAGTGGCCACATGTATATGTCTTCCCTGCTGTGTTAGGAAAATGGGGGCTGGATATCCCAAGAATCAGAGGTTTTATAAAAAATACTGCATATAGCAGACATAAATATCTCCAAATACTATCTTAAATTTTGGTATAAGCTGAACATTTGGAAATAGATTTATTGTAAGTGTTTAATTAGAGCAATTTCTTAAATCTGAACTAAATCGCTTTTAGAGTCCTTTTTCTTTGTGAGCATTGTAAATGCTAATAAATTGTTAAAAAAAATTTTTTTTTTTTACTGCATGTTATGTTGAAATAAAAACAAAGTAAAATGAGCAAATTGCCTTATTCTTCTGCTCTTTTGGGAGGTTGGGGAAAGCAGCATTTCACAGCCTAGGCAGTAGGGAAGGACCTCACTTGTTTAATCAAACAGAGTGCTTTAAAACTGATCCAGCCACTCATAATAATGAATTCCTACTCTGTCTTTTATGATCTTATATTGTGCAGAAGAATCTAATTTTATTAAGACTTACAATAACTCTATTTAAGATTGAGATACTCATTTTTCAGCAAGAGAGTGACATACTAATGTCAAGTCCTAGAAATTTAAGTGAAATATGACTCACCTCCCCACAAAGGTCTCATGCTAAATAAGCTATTTCAGTCAAGCCCACTCTGCCCCTTTTTATTTATCTAATTAACAATCCAAAATGTTGCCGGGGATGCCTCATGGAATTAGACTTTGCTATATTTATATTCCTCCTTGGTTTGGAATGTAACTCCATCCTTCTAAACTCCTAAGGTTAACTACTTCTATTTAATATTGTTGGTATCTCCAGCCCCCTCTTATTTGTTTTCCTTTTAGGGTTATTTACAAAATTATTTGTATATATGCTATGCTTTCATTAACTAAAAACGAAATAGCACCACTGGATTGTATATTACTGTATTAGCATTCCTTTTTTTTTTCTTTCTTGAAATGTAATTTCAAATACTCAGGTAACTCTACAAATATCACAGGGAGTCAAGTGCTCTTAATAAAGGCCCTTAAGGGGGCTGCCTCACTTGCATTTCCTTAAAAGATGTAACTTTATAATTAAAGATTTTTGGTCTTTCATTTGCACATTTTTCTGTTAGTCTTGAGCAAGAAGGTTTTCCCTACCTGCATAAAAGACCAGATCTTACAGATTTCTGACTGTTTTTTTAAGTGGCCAGGTTACAGCCTGTCTGTTCTGATGGGTAGGTAGAAAAAAAACTATAAAGACCCACCAAGGTGATACTGGATTTGGTACCTATTGTGAAGAGAACCAAGATGAAAACATCTAAGTCAGGACCCCAGCCATGGTGCTGAGTAGAGAAACACCAGCTAGTTATCAAGACTGACTGTTCTTTGACTAGTCAGTGTGGCTCAGTGGCTGAGCATCGACCTATAAACCAGGAGGTCATGGTTTGATTCTCCTTGATTCCCAGTCAGAGCACATGCCCAGTAGGAGGTATGCAAGAGGTAGCCAGTCGATGATTCTCTCATCATTGGTGTTTCTATCTCTCCCTTCCTCTCTGAAATCAATAAAAATACCTTTTTAAAAAAACTATTCTCAATAAGCTGTCCTGCTCATTAGCTTCAGAAGACCTTTTCTTATTGGGAAACAAGGTGATCAATCTCTTGTTTAAAGTAGAACTAGCAGCCCTGCCTGCGTGGCTCAGTTGGTTGGAACGTTGTCCCATACACCAAAGGGTTTTGGGTTTGATCTCTGGTGCGGGCACATGCAGGAGGCAGCCGTTCAATGTTCCTTTGTCGCATAAGTGTTTCTTTCCCTCTAAAAATTAAAAACATAGATTACTGGGGAGAAACCAAGATGGCGGCATAGGTTAACGCCGGAGATTGCTGCCTCGAACAACCACTTCAAAAAACAACTAAAAGACGGAACGGACATCATCCAGAACCACAGGAAGGCTGGATGAGTGGAAATTCTACAACTAGGAGGAAAGAGAATATCATACCCAGACTCAGAGGAGGCGCAGTGCTGAAGTGAAATACTGAGGTGCGGAGTGCGCGTGTAGTGGCCTGGCGGCGGAGGGCGCGGTTGTTGTTTGCAATCGGGAGGGAGTTTCAGACTCTGAGCTCCAGATCCGGGCGTGTCTCTAGGGACCCAGACTCAAACGGGAGAAGCGGGACTGTCTGGCTTCGGTTGGAACTCGAAGGCAGCTTTCTCTCCGAGGTTTGCAGCGGTTGCTGGGACTCTGTGAGGCAGAGCCCCTAGGGACGGAACTGAGAGCAGCCATAACTGCTCGCTCCGGCCCGCCCTGTAGATCCCCGGGGACCCGCCCCGCCCAAGCCCTGTGCAGAGCCATTTGCAGGATAGCTTCAGGCAAACACTAGATTAGCACCGCCCTAGAGATCCAGCACAGAAGCTCTCCCACTGCAGACACAGCGGACTCTCATAGCCAGTTAGCCTGGAGGTCAAATCACCCCCGGTATTGCCCACATCAATCAAGGCTTAACTACAACAAGACTGCGCACAAAGACCACTAGGGGGTGCACCAAGAAAGCATAAAAAATGCGGAGACAAAGAAACAGGACAAAATTGTCAATGGAGGATATTGAGTTCAGAACCACACTTTTAAGGTCTCTTAAGAACTATCTAGGAGCTGCCGATAAATGTAGTGAGATCCTCAAGAAATCTAATGAGACCCTCGATGTTATGATAAAGAACCAACTAGAAATTAAGCATACACAGACTGAAATAACGAATACTATACAGACTCCCAACAGCAGACCAGAGGAGCGCAAGAATCAAGGCAAAGATTGGAAATGCGAAGAAGCAAAAAACACCCAACCAGAAAAGCAAAATGAAAAAAGAATCCGAAAATACGAAGATAGTGTAAGGAGCCTCTGGGACAGCTTTAAGTGTACCAACATCAGAATTATAGGGGTGCCAGAAGATGAGAGAGAGCAAGATATTGAAAACCTATTTGAAGAAATAACGACAGAAAACTTCCCCCACCTGGTGAAAGAAATAGACTTACAGGTCCAGGAAGCGCAGAGAACCCCAAACAAAAGGAATCCAAAGAGGACCACACCAAGACACATCATAATTAAAATGCCAAGAGCAAAAGACAAAGAGAGAATCTTAAAAGCAACAAGAGAAAGAAACTCAGTTACCTACAAGGGAATACCCATACGACTGTCAGCTGATTTCTCAACAGAAACTTTGCAGGCCAGAAGGGAATGGCAAGAAATATTCAAAGTGATGAATACCAAGAACCTACAACCAAGATTACTTTATCCAGCAAAGCTATCATTCAGAACTGAAGGTCAGATAAAGAGCTTCACAGATAAGGAAAAGCTAAAGGAGTTCATCACCACCAAACCAGTATTATATGAAATGCTGAAAGGTATCCTTTAAGAAGAGGAAGAAGAAGAAAAAGGTAAAGATACAAATTATGAACAACAAACATGCATCTATCAACAAATGAATCTAAGAATCAAGTGAATAAATAATCTGGTGATCATAATAGAATCAGGGACATAGAAAGGGAATGGACTGACTATTCTTGGGGGGGAAAGGGGTATGGGAGATGTGGGAAGAGACTGGACAAAAATCGTGCACCTAAGCCGGAACCGGTTTGGCTCAGTGGATAGAGCGTCGGCCTGTGGACTGAAGGGTCCCAGGTTCGATTCCGGTCAAGGGCATGTACCTGGGTTGTGGGCACCTCCCCAGTGGGAGATGTGCAGGAGGCAGCTGATCGATGTTTCTCTCTCATTGATGTTTCTGACTCTCTATCTCTCTCCCTTCCTCTCTGTAAAAAATCAATGAAAAATATATTTTTTAAAAAAAATCGTGCACCTAAGGATGAGGACAGTGGGTGGGGAGTGAGGGCGGAGGGTGGGGCGGGAACTGGGAGGCGGGGAGTTATGGGGGGAAAAAAGAGGAACAAATGTAATAATCTGAACAATAAAGATTTAAAAAAAACAACATTCTCCGTGCGGACTAAAACTATAAAAATAAAAATTTAATAAAATAGAACCAGGGGAGAGAGGCTAAGGCAAGAGGGTTTCCTGAAGGTATCCTACAGGTAAGGATGTAGAATTTCTTAATATGCTGATCTAACAGTGACTGGAGGACAGAAACTGCAGGTTCTGAGAAATACACCCTCTCCTGTTTAATCTGCCCGATATAAGCAGCTAGAAAACTCTAGCTTCAGTGTGACTAATCAAAGGGGGAACAGGTGTCCCCCACAGCATGAGGAAATATTCCTTGGGGAAAGAAGTAATTGCTCTTACTGACCATTGGCTTTCCAGCCCTAAATCCTACAATGAATCAAACTGGGACTCAGCTGCGGTTGACTGGCTATTTTCCCGAACTTTTAGGAAGTGTCAGATTGAGTAACACCAGAACATACTGCTGTTACTCCTAACCCATTTCACTTGTCAATTCCTATGTGTCTTTAGGGCTTCTTTGTGGTCAGGACATTTGGGGGTAGGATTCAAGGGAATTTTTGTGGTTAGCAAGGAGAGGAGGATCTTCAGTAGAGATCTCAGACAGTGTTGGTCTCTCAGGAACAGGTTCCCATTAAGCAAAGACGCTATGGGCAAGAGGATTTCCTCAAGGCATCCCACAGGTAAGGATGCTGAGAATTTGCAATCATTATCTGCAGATCACTGAAAACAGCCATACTGTTATTTTTCTTCATTTCTGATTCAAACCTGCTTTTTATTTGTCTTCACTGCCCTGGCAATCAATACCATGCCTATATTCACTTAATCTCAGGGCAACTGTCAACACTTATTACTATGTCCCAAACAGAAACGTTACATGCAGTCATTTAGTCATCCTGGTCATTCTCAGAGATAATCACCTGTATTTTACAGATAAGAAAATAAATATTCAAAGTCATTAACTTGAAGTGTCCACCGCTATTTAGTGGCAAGAAGGCAAACTGGAATCCAGAACTGACTCCAAAGATTGCAGGGTTAAACGTTTTGCTCTATTGCTACTCACAAACTGCAATTCTTGGAGTCTTCTGTAACTTATTCAGCTGTTCCATCTAATTGGTTTCCAAATCCTATCAAATCCATCTCTAAAACTTGAATAATTTCTCTCAGAGCTGCCTCCATTGCCACAGCCCACATCTTTACTCCTACCCAGGTTGAGTGTAGAAACCTGTCATTGCTTCCATTCTCCCTTCCAGTCCATCTTGTGCTGCCTGAAAATGGTCTGTGGGAGACCTCAGTCTCGTGCTTCTTCCGTGCTTAAAATCTTAGTGATTCCTCCATGACCACAGAATAAACTCCAAAACTCCTAAGCCTGCCACTCAGAGCCAACAACTACCTTTAACTCCTCCTTCCCTCTCATTCTGGCTCCAGTCCTATGAACGATTGGCCAGTTTCTATTTTGCTTCTGTGATTGTGATCTTGTTAAATCCTTTCACCCCTTAGCCTGGTTCTCCATATAAGTAAGATGGTGACGAACCCTTGTGTGCTTATTTTCTGGGATGTTTTGAGATCCAGTCTGCAGCCCTTACAGAGAACAGAACCGTTGCACGTGATACGGAGTTCCTGCACACACTTTACTCAGCTTTTCCAAATGTTAACATCCGGTATACCTTGGAACAGTTATCAAAACTAATGACACTAAACTACAGCCTTAATCAGATTTCACCAATTTTTCCACCAATGACATTTTTCTCAATATCCTCCAATCTGTGCCTTCATTCTTATCTTTCATGACCTTGACATTTTTTGAAGAGTACTGTCAGATTCTTTATATAATGTCCCTCAAATTTGGTTTAATGTTTTCTCCATAATTATGGCCATAGATTTTTGTGAAGAATACTACAGAAATGATGTGCCCTTAGTGCCTGATAACGGGGGCACACATCAATCTCTATCTCGTTAGCAGTAATGTTAACCTTGATCCTCAGTTGGTGTCTGCCAGGTTGCCTTACTGTCATCACTATCCAGTCCTTTTAACTGTAGTACAGACACCCCTGGAAGGAGCACCAAAACCTTCCCCAGTTAAGAGAGGCTAAAGTAGAATTAAAAAATTGGAGTTAGCGCATCTGTGTTGAATTTAGCAAGCTCCAGTGCCTCAAGGAAAAGCATTTGTAAAAAGGGATGCTGAGGTTCCTGGAGATAGCATGGGCCAGTAACGAGACACAAGGTTCACTAAATGGCAATTTATTTCCTGCTAGAAAATCCAGAAACCTTTGTGGTCTTTGAGAGTAGATGGCTCAAGAGTGGGAAAGGAACAACATAGGGCTTTCGAAAGAAGGGGGCCCCTTTTAAAGGTGAGAAGGGGGAGGTAGCGAGCACAGATGTGAAGTGGCTTCTTCAAGGTAACACGGGTGGGGCCGAGCTCGGAGTCCTCCGACGGCCGACTCCCAGGCTAGCCCTACCCATTTCCTATCTGAGCCTGCACGTAACATTCCCAAGGGGGTCGCGCTGGACTTTCCCGCACCTTCGGCGCATTTGGGCTCCGCGCCTCACTTTGCCTCAATAGGGACGCAGAGGGGGTGGGGGGCCTCTCAGCGACTTCCTTCCTCGCCTTCATAACCGCCCACCACCCTCCACTCGGGGCTTTCAAAGCCAGTTCAGACTTCGGTTGAGAGTTGAAAGCCTCTTCCGACACTGCAAAATAGCATCTTTAGGGCACAACGGGAGTGGGGAATTTTCCGTAGCTGAAGGGCTCCTTCGCTCTTCACTTTCGAACGGCGCAGGGCAAATTCCCACGAGCCCTGGGAAACCAAAGATCTGCCTGCCCCCTCACGCTGATTCCTGATTGGTCACTAAAGCTGTCTGTTTTGACTTGGTGATCTGCGCAGGCGCAGAAACGCAGCGGGCCTGGGCAGTGTTGACGACGCGGAGCTACCCTATCCGTCCAAAATGGTGAGTGTTCGTGTAGACTGGTGGCTGGCAGCCGGAAGGTGGCCGAGCGATGCCGCCCCACACCTTCCGCCTGGCTTTAGACCCTCCGGGGGCGCCTCAGAGCGCCGGGCAGGGAATCCGCGGGTTTGGAGGGCGGAACGCTAGAGGCGTGGGCCTCTAGTCCCTGACGGAGGGGTCCCCGGAGGGAGCAGGGGATCCCGGTCCCCTTGACCGGAAGCTGGAGATCGGGCCTTGGCTAGGGTCTGACGGAGTTGGACCGCAGGCCCCTGCGTCCTAGCATCCTGGGCCTTGTCGCGCGAGTGTAGCAACGAGAACGTTTCCGGAAGCTTCATTGATGACAGGCACTAATCGCTGTACGTAGTTTGGTTTTTCTCCTCACCACGTCTCTGTGAGATGGGTACGACCATGATCCCCACTTTACACACTAGAGATCAGAAGCCTGGGGAAGACCATGATCCCCATTTTACACACTAGAAATCTAAAGCCTGGAGAAGCCTAGCACCTTCTCTCAGGAAATGGCGGAGTTGGATTTGAACCCTTGAAACTTGACTCCTGCCTTTCTATCCGTGTGGTTCCGTGTGGTTCTTTCGCGTCGCCGGGACTTGGTGCAGGA
Organism: Myotis daubentonii; assembly: GCF_963259705.1. Taxonomy (NCBI): domain Eukaryota; kingdom Metazoa; phylum Chordata; class Mammalia; order Chiroptera; family Vespertilionidae; genus Myotis; species Myotis daubentonii. The sequence goes on from NC_081847.1 coordinate 36,487,477, forward strand.
ATCAGAAACGGGCGGGACCACTCTTGGGGATCCCTGCCTTGCTGGCTGGAACTGGGCTCCTTGCGCCTTTTTTTTTTTTTTTTAATATATTTTATTGATTTTTTTACAGAGAGGAAGGGAGTGAGATAGAGAGTTAGAAACATCGATGAGAGAGAAACATCGATTAGCTGCCTCCTGCACATCTCCCACTGGGAATGTGCCCGCAACCCAGGTACATGCCCTTGACCGGAATCGAACCTGGGACCGGTTTCGGCTCCTTGCGCCTTTACAGGTTTGTTTTTCATGTTTTTAATCCAACTTGTAAAAAAAAAAAAAAAATTGAAAATACCTTTTAAATGTTAAGCCATGTGACTATGTATTACTGTTCAAAACTCTTAAAAATTCAAAGCCTAACCCTAGCCGGTTTGGCCTGCGGACCAAAGGGTCCCGGGTTCGATTTTGGTCAAGGGCACTTACCTTGGTTGCGGGCTCCGCCCCTGCCCTGGCCCTGGCCCTGGCCCTGGCCAGGACTCGTCCAGGAGGCAACCAATCGAGGTGTTTCAGTGTTTCTCTCTGCCTTTCCCTCGCCCTAAAAATCAGGAGAAAAATATCCTCATGTGAGGATTAACAAAAAAATAAATAAAGCTTATAAGAAAAATTGAAAAAGAAACAGTGCCATGACCTAGAAGCAGCCCCTTATATAATTACCATATTACTTGAGATGTTTATTTCTTCAGTTTTTGCTATATGTGGTTAGCTACTACTGAATGTCCAATTATGGACTCTTTTTTTCATTTATTATTACACCATAAATAATCTCTTAACATCACTAAAAAAAATGTGATAAAGTTTCAAACATGTAACTTCATCTTTCATATCACTTTTTTTAAAAAACCCATAAGCCTTAGTGCCACATTGACTGTGGGGCCAGGTCTGCAGCCTCCTGGGCACCTACACTGGAGTAATCTGCACACTCCTGCCTGGACATCAGTATCACATCACTTTATAAAGAATTTTTTTTAAAATATATTTTATTGATTTTTTACAGAGAGGAAGGGAGATAGAGAGTCAGAAACATCGATGAGAGAGAAACATCGACCAGCCGCCTCCTGCACATCCCCCACCGGGGATGTGCCCGCAACCCAGGTACATGCCCTTGACCGGAATCGAACCTGGGACCTTTCCGTCCGCAGGCCGATGCTCTATCCACTGAGCCAAACCGGTTTCGGCAAGAATTTTTTAAAGAGATGTTTTTATTGATTTCAGAGAGGGAGAGGGAAATAGAAACATCAGTGATAAATCATTGATTGGCTGCCTCCTGCATGTCCCCTGCTGGGGATTAAGCCTGCAACCCCTGACAGGGAATCGAACCAGTAACCTCCTGCTGCATGGGCCCACACCCAAGCACTGAGCCACACTGGCCAGGCTCATATCACTTTTTAGACTAAACAAAAAAGTAATTTTTTTAACAGATACTTGCATACAGTAAAAAATAATCTGAAAAGATAGAAGTGAAAAATAAATCTCCCATTTAACCCTGACCCCCAGCCTCAGTCTCTTCTGAAATACTAGAGGCCTGGTGCACGGAATTCGTGCACAGGGGTGGAGGGTGCCCTCAGCCCAGCCTGCACCCTCTCCAATCTGGGACCCCTCGAGGGATGTCCGACTGCCCATTTAGGCTTGATCCCACCCGGATCTCACAATCCAGGACTGCTGGCTCCCAACCGCTTGCCTGCCTGCCTGTCTGATTGCCCCTAACCGTTTCTGCCTGCCAGCCTGATGACCCCCTAACCACTCCCCTGCCAGCCTGGTCACCCCAACTGCCCTCCCCTGCTGGCCTGGTCGCCCCCAACTGTCCTCTCCTGCAGGCCTTGTTGCCCCCAGCTGCCCTCCCTTTCAGGCCTGGTCCCTCCCAAATGCCCTCCCCTGCTGGCCATTTTGTGTCCACATGGGGGTGGCCATCTTGTGTGTTGGAGTGATGGTCAATTTGCATATTGCCTCTTTATTAGATAGGATCGTTAGTGTCTTGTATGAGCATATATACGCCCCCTCTTTTTCTTACATAAATTGTAGCTTACTGCAACCTGTATCATGCTGTTGTGTGTTTATACTCATAAAAGCAAAATATATTTAGAAAATTCAAGCAGTACCAAAGTGTATAATGTAGAAGGTACGTGAAGGCCCATCTCACTTCCTATGGTATCAACTGTTGGCAGTTGGGTGTGTTTCCTTCCAGATTGGTTTAGTGCATAAGCACACATACATGTAAGCTGTTTATTACATGAAACTGGAACATATATGTTTATACATACCAAGTTTACTCTAGGCTATGTATAGATATCTCATTCTGCAACTTACTCTGTTCACTTAAAATGTCAAACATTGCCATGACCGGTTTGGCTCAGTGGATAGAGCGTCGGCCTGCAGACTGAAGGGTCCCAGGTTCAATTACAGGCAAGGGCATGCACCTTGGTTGTGGGCACATCCCCGGTAGTGGGTGTGCAGGAGGCAGCTGATTGATGTTTCTCTTTCATCGATGTTTCTAACTCTCTATCCTTCTCCCTTCCTCTCTGTAAAATAAAAAATCAATAAATTATATTTAAAAAAAAAAAAGTGAAACATTTTTTCATGTCACCCTTGCCAGTGTAGCTCAGTTGGTTAAGCCTGGTCCTATGCATGGAAAGGTTGCTGGTTTGATTCCCAGTCTGGGCATATGCCCAGGTTGCAGGCTCAATCCCCAGTAGGGGGCATGCAGATGACAGCTGATAGATGTTACCCTCTCACATCGATGTTTCTCCCCCTCTCCCTTTCTCTCTCTAAAATCAATAATAAAAATATTTTTTAAAAGAATTTAAACACTTTTCTGTATCAGTATATAAATCTACATTTTTTTTTTCTTTTTGAAGATTTTTTTTTTTTAATTTTCTGTACGAAGAGATAGCGTTCTGTCATAAGGTAGATGTCTTGAATGACCCATTCAGGGAAGTTCACTTAGTCCAACTTAATGAAATCTATGTCTGGCGGCACATGTTGAGGCCCTATTTCCAGATCAGACCGCGGCGGTTTGAGCAGACGTGGCAAGAACGAGAACCTGGCCGAATTTCCTCAGATGGCTCCTGTAGAGCTGCTGCTGACCCACCTTGCTCTCTCTGTAGCAACAAGACCAAAGGAAAAAGACTGCTTCATTCTTGTATAGTATTCTATTGCTATATATACATCTAGGTGGTTTACAGTTTTTCACTTCAGACAGTGTGCTGTAACTATTCTTGTCCTTTTTATTTTATTACATTCATGGTAGTCATTATGTAGTGTTTATGTAGCATAGATTCTTACAAGTGGTACTTCTGGCATGCATATTCTACATTTTGGTAGAACCTGCCAAATTGCCGTTTAGAACAATGATCATCTATAATTCTCACCAGTTTTACTCCCACCACACAACTATTTTCTTCTCTATGTTGTCCTTCCTCCTTGTTCAGATATGCATATTTTTCAAGGTGTATATACTAATTTTTCTTTTTTATTTGTTTTAATCTTGTTGCATCATCTTTGTGATGAATATTTGTGTGCTGTGTAATAATCAGTGAAACAGCTGTACCATAATTTGCCAAACCATTCCCCTGGTGTACACTTGTGTTGCATCGAGTTCTTCATTAGTAGAGATAATGCTGTGATGAATGCCTATGATTGTGTAGATGTTGTTTTATTTTTATTTTTTTAATTACTAGATTCTTTACTTAGGCAAAGTCTCAGGAAAAGAAATTCTGAGGTGAAAGGACCAGCGCTTTATGGTTGTTGCAGTAGTGTTATCCTGTAGCTTTTCCAAAAGGTCATATTGCTTTTGTACCAATTTTGCCATAACATTGCAAACAGTGAAAAAAGTTACCTCAGCATTGCTATAATTCTTCACTTCTTTTTTTATAGGGAATAATGAACATTTTTCTATGTACTTGTAATTTCTCTTATTTGTTTTTTATTTATTTACTTAATTATTGATTTTAGAGAGTAGAAGGGAGAGAGAGAAACATTGATGTGAGAGAGAAACATAGATGGGTTGCCTCCCACACGTAACCTGACCTGGGTATGTGCCCTGACTGGGATTCGAACTGGTAACCTCCTGGTGTACGAGTCCATGCTCAACCACTCAACCATACCTGCCAGGCTTGTGTTATGTTTGGAATTGCTCTTTTGTCCATTATACTTGATGCAGATGTTTTTCTATCCTTTCGATTCATTTTGATTTTATAAAAATTGAAATTTTTGCCCAGCTGGAGTGGCACAGATGGTTGAGCATTGTCCCGTGAACCAAAAGGTTTCAGGTTCAATTCCTGTTCAGGGTACATACCTGGGTTGCAGGTTTGATCCCGGTCAGGGAGCGTATGGAAGGCAACCTATCGATGTTTCTCTTTCTCTCACTCTCTCCCCCCATTTTCCTCTCCTCTCTCTCCCTCTCTGTTCTCTCTGAGCATGTCCTTGGGTGAAGATTAAAAATTTTTTCAAATTTTTATGGTTAGTAGTTAAATTGATCACAGTTCCCTTGTGAATTATTTGCTTCAGATAGTTATTTCTCTTATGCTGAACCAATAAATAATCCTGGAGTTTTACTGCTACTTATTTTCCCATTTGTCAGCAACACACACCTGGGACAGAAACCTGGCGTTTTGTCCTTTCCCTGATGCAGACACTCATGTTGATAGTACTGCAGAACCCGAATGCTGAGGGTACCAGTTGGGCCCTCTCTGTGAGTTCACCCGGGGGGCTGCATATCTACCTAGATATTTCTGGTACCAGTAGGTAGCACTCCAGGGATAGCAGACTGAATTTGAGGCAGAGCTGGCATGACTTGGATGCCTAACTAGAACTGTCTTTTTCCATCTTCAAATGTCCTTATTGGGGTATGTTAATTTTTTGGCAACATTTGTTTTCTTTGTTGGCGCCTATTGGGTGGTATTTGAAGTTTGTTTTAAGCAGTTTCTCTGAGCCCTGACAGGTAGCTATTGCCCTATGCCTCATGGACTCCTCTCTAGACCTCACGGCCCCCATTTACCCAGCCATGCTCCACCCTACTGGTTGGGATCGGGTTGGAGAAGCTATTCTCTAGTCTTATAGAGGGGAAAATTTTGACTACATAAAAATTTTTAACTTCTGATTACTGAAAAAAATCACAAGATTAAATGAAAAAAGTGGGAGAAGTGTAATTTATATGATACACAAAAGTGTATTATTTCTAACATACAAGAGTTTTTGAAAATCAAAAGACTCAAAAGAAATTCCATTTTTTTAGTTTGTTGTTTTTTGGTTTTTTTGTTTTGTTTTTTAATTCTATTGTTGAAAGTATTACATATCTCTCATTTTTCCCCCATTGACCTCTCCAAGCCCACCCCACCCCCACGCACAGGCCTTCCCCGCCCCCCACTATTGTCTGTGTCCATTGGTTATGCATGCATACAAGTCCTTTGGTTGATCAAGATTCCATTTTAACTTCACGGATAACTTTTTTTTTTAGGTATTCTATTTTACTTTATTTTTTATTATTTTTTAAAATAATTCTTTATTGTTGAAAGTATTACATATGTCCCCTTTTTTTCCTCCATTGACCCTCTCCAGCCCGCCCCCACCACCCCTTCCCACAACCCAGGCCCTTACTGCCCCATTGTCTGTGGCCAAGGGCCATGCATATATGCATACAGTATTCTTGGTTGATTACTTCCCACCTACCCACCCTCCCCTGCCTTCCCTCCGAGATTTCACACTCTGTTCCATGACTCCATGTCTCTGGATCCACTCTGTTCTTCAGTTTATTTTGTTACTTAGATTCCACATATGAGTGAGATCATGTAATACTTGTCTTTCTCTGACTGACTTATTTCCCTTAGCATGATACTCTCCAGGTCCCTCCAAAGGGTAAGAGATTTTTCTTTTTTTACTGTTGCATAGTATTCCATGGTATAAATCTACCACAGCTTTTTTATCCACCCATCTGCTGATGGGCGCTTGGGCTGTTTCCAGATCTTAGCTACTGTAAATTGTGCTGCTATGCACATAGGGGTGTACACATTCTTTCTGATTGGTTTTTTTGGGTCTCTTACGATATATTCCTAGAAGTGGGATCACTGGGACAAATGGCAGTTCCATATTTAATTTTTTGTGGAAACTCCATACTGTTTTCCATAATGGTTGCACCAGTCTGCATTCCCACCAGCAGTGTACTAGGGTTCCCTTTTCTCCACATCCCCCCAGCACTTGTCATTTATTGATAATAGCCATTCTGACAAGTGTGAGGTGATACCTCTTTGTCATTTTAATTTGCATCTCTCTGGTGATCAGTGACTTTGAGCATTTTTTCATATGGCTCTTGGCCATCTGTATGTCCACTTTGGAGAAATACCTATTTAGATCCTTTGCCCATTTTTTAATTGGATTGTTTGTCTTCCTTTTGTTAAGTTGTATGAGTTCCTTATATATTTTGGGCATTAGCCCTTTATCAGATGTATCGTTGCCAAATATGTTCTCCCATACAGTGGACTCCCTTTTTGTTTTGTTGATGGTTTCTTTTGCTGTGCAGAAGCTTTTTATTTTGATGTAATTCCATTTGTTTATTTTCTCCTTAGTTTCCTTTACCCTGGGAGATGTGTCCGTAAACATATTGCTATGAGAGATGTCTGAGATTTTGCAGTCTATGGTTTCTTCTGGATTTTTATGGTTTCACAACTTACACTTAAGTCTTTTACACATTTTGAGTTTATTCTTGTGTATAGTATAAGTTGGTGGTCAAGTTTCATTTTTTTGCCTGTATCTGTCTAATTTTCCCAACACCATTTATTGAAGAGACTGTCTTGACTCTATTGTATGCTCTTGCCTCCTTTGTTAAATATTAATTGAGCGTAATGGCTTGGGTCAATTTCTCAGGTCTCTGTTCTGTTCCATTGATCTATATGCCTGTTCTTAAAAATTAAAGAAAGGTTGACTTTATATTATTTTATTTTTGCCTATCAGGTTAGCAAAGAAACTTGGCAATACTGATCATCTCTATTGCTTGAACATGCCAAGTTTGTTCCCACTTCTCTGCCTTTGCTTCCATACTGTTGCCTGGAATGCTTTTCTTTGTCATCATTTAGTTCTTGGCTTAACGATTACATGCTCAGGTGTTCCTGACCACACCAGCCAGAGTGGCATCCCCGGGCTCCCCTGCCCTATCCCCTGCCAGAATCTTGGTCACTTGTTATTTAAAGCTCTATCAGAATATGAGCTCCCTGAGGGCAAGGTCCTCATCAGTTGTGGTCAGTGGTATATTCACCTCTTCTCTTGACCTATGTGTCCTTGGGCAAAACTCTTCTTTCTGAATTTCAGTTTCTTCATTGTAAAGTGGAGATCATACTCACTATGGAAGGGTCAGAGGTCATATGTGTCTGTAAATATTCATCCCAGTATCTGACCTGTATCAGGTACTGAATAGGTCATCGTATACTTTCTTTTTTTAATATATTTTATTGATTTTTTTACAGAGAGGAAGGGAAAGGGACAGAGAGTCAGAAACATCGATGAGAGAGAAACACCGATCAGCTGCCTCCTGCACACTCCCCACTGGGGATGTGCCCGCAACCAAGGTACATGCCCTTGACCGGAATCGAACATGGGACCCTTGAGTCCGCAGGCCGACGTTCTATCCACTGAGCCAAACCGGTTAGGGCTCATTGTATACTTTCATGTCCTTCCTTTCTTGGTAAGTGTATTTTTCCTATGAATGGATGTTTTTTAATTTAGTTGGTCTTTTCCCTAATTATTGGGTATTTCCAGCTTTCTGGGTTTTTTAAATATTTTTTTGTTTTGTTAATCCTCACATGAGGACATTTTTTCCATTGCTTTTCAGAGAGAGTGGAAGGGAGTGGGGGAGAGGGAGAGAGATAGAAACATTGAGGTGAGAGAGCCACATCTACTGGTGGCCTTCTGCACATGCCCCGCCCGACCCAGGGTTCAGAGCAAACCGGCAACCCAGGTACATGCCCCTGACCACTGAGCCACACCAGCCATGGCTCTTTCTGCTTTTTGCTAATGTTGATGTCACTGCAGCAAACATCTTGCTGTGTTCTTCTTCTGGATTATTCCTTAGAATTAATTTCCAGGAAGGTTACCAGGTCAGACTGAGTACTGTGTGGTATTGACTACTATCGTACTTTACCCCCCTTCTCCGGAATAGTGCATAGGAGGAGCTCAGTGACAGTCTGTTGAATGAACGATGATCTCATACGTGCATGACCCACTGTACTGTACTCTCATGTAGCCCTGTCCTTTTACACAGGCTCCAGATTTTAGAGGCAGCAGACTATTTGCCATTATGTAGGAGGAATTTGTTTGCCCTTCTCTCCAGCATTTGAGAGTATTACATCATAGGGGAGTGGATGGCAGTGACTGGATTGTTGTTAGCCTTGTGCCTACTAGAAAGACAATAATTCATTGTGCTGTTTCCATCCAATGTTTAGAAACTCCCCTCCCAGGCCAACTCATTAGCTTCTGGGGGTGGGGAACCACTCTTTTGGAGAAAGGAACCTCTATTGCCAACATGGTCCAACTCTCAGCTTTTGGGGAGCTTCTGGCTGGATCCTGGACCTATCTGGAAGGGACCTCCAGAAAACACACACTTCAAGGCCAGTTTCCCATCCACAGGAAGAGTTAGACCTACTTCAGCTGAGCAGTTGTTTATTGAGTCCCTATTCTGCAAACCATTCTAGGGACTCTTAAGTAATAAAATACCTAATGCATCGCCAGAGAGGTACAATTTAAGAGTTTGCAGAGTCAGAAGTAGCAGACTCCACTGAGTTGGGGATCAGTAAAGGCTTTTTGGAGGATGTAATGGGTTAGGTGGTCTAGAAGAATTTGTTAGATTTCAGCAGAGAAGAGGCCTTGTTAGGACACAGGGAGGTATGTAATGTAGGTGGAGAGTGCAGGAAAAGGTAAAAGATGCAAATAATGATAGAGAATGCCTTGCATGGCAGGGTGAGGAACCAAATGTGTGATTGTCCCCTCTGTTCACAAATTCCATGTGCCAGAATATCCCCCCTGACTAGTTTCTGGAGAATCAGGATTAAAGAACCCCTACCCCAGGCACATTTCCTGTGGCTATGAGCCATGCATCACACTGTCTCAGATGCTAGGTTATTAAGTCACTGAGTCTATCCTCATGGGGTCATTTTGTTTCCTTTGGAATGTTTTCAGTTGTGCTGTTTGGGCTACAAATAGCAGTGTATCTCCTTCCTGTTAGACACCACTGTTTGCGTTTTCTCAGAGCATCAGCGTCCTGTCTCCTAGGTATACCAGATACATGAGTCATGGATGTGTCTATACTCTTAGGAATGGTATTTATATTCTGCTCCCAAATAGCTGAGACAGGAGTGATAATAGTGCCTGGTAGGCAAAGGGCCAAGAGGAGCCCTGCCCCATCCTGGGGGTGTGAGTAGATGATTTAGGTGCTGGTAGTGGCTTGGGCACCACTCTAAACAGACCTGGGAGCTTTGAGGAAGTGCCACGTGCCCAGGTGTTACTTGTTTGTTGTTGGAAGATGAACGTGTGATTCATCTGTCAAGGGTATGAGTGAATTAATCCAGCCTTCCTGGCCCTTCCTAACCTTGGTCTTGTTCTATCTGGCAGGCAGAAGTGGAGGAGACACTGAAGCGACTTCAGAGCCAGAAGGGAGTGCAGGGAATCATCGTGGTGAACACAGAAGGTACACCCCGCTCCCACCATGACCAGCACGCAGGCAGGCCCCCAAAACAGCCCAAACACAGCATAACACTTACTGTTTACTAAGCCCCTTCATGTACATGAATTTTTACTTTTTAAAAAAATAAATATTTTTATTGATTTCAGAGAGAAAGGGAGAAGGAGAGAGAGAGACAGAAACATCAATGATGAGAGAGAATCATGGATCAGCTGTCTCCTGGAGGGATCAAGCCCCCCACTGGGGGATCAAGCCCACAACCTGGGCACGTGCCCTTGACCGGAATCAAACCTGGGAACCTTCAGTCCGCAGGCCAACGCTCTATCCACTGAGCCAAACCAGCTAGGGCATCACCTTTGTTTTTTAACATCTCAAGTGTCCTAGCACTATTATTGAAATTCTAAATTTTAAAAAAGGAAAAATTCATTCAGTCCTACTGCCCTGACAGGTCATACTTTTCAATATACCATGTTTTTTCAGCCCTTGTTCAGGTGCATTTTCTCTTGGTTATAATTATAGTTATTAACTCTTTTGCATATGTTTACTCATGAGGTTTGTTTGTTTTGCTTCATGTTTTACATAAACAAATTTTTTTAACTGCCAGTACAATTTTTTTTAATACATATTTTACCAATTTAGAGAGAGAGGAAGGAAGAGATGGAAAGAAACATCGATGAGAGAGAAACATTGATGGGCTGCTTCCTGCATGCCTCCAACTGGGGATCAAACTGGCCACCTCAACCACTGAGCCACACTGGCTGGGCAGTGCAATGTTTATTAATCATCCCCGTTTATATTGTTTCTGATTTTTTGCTAGATAATACTCTGGTCAACTTCTTTGTGCCTATAGCTTTTCCCTTCTGTTCTGGAACGTTATTTCCACAACTAGAAGAGTACAGATAACTAATTTTCTCAAACTGCTATAGACATGGCAAAGAGGGAGACTAATTAATTTCTTACACACCTACCTATTCTGTGGTGCTTTATAAACATTCTGTTTTATTTCTTCCTTAAAACAGCCCCTTTGCCTCCATTTTGCAATGGAGAAAACTGAGTCTAGAAGTTCAGTTGATTTGCCTGCCGTTACAGAGCCAGGATTTCATTGCAAGTCTGTCGGAATGCAGCTGTACTCTTCCTCTCACTTCCTGTGAAGGACCAGAGAGTGGCTGTAGGTCTACAGCTCAGGGCCACCCTGCTGGCCTCCCCAAGTTCTGTAGTTCAGTGTATTCATTTATCTCTGATTTATTTGAGGTTCCTTGAGGGCCCCTGTGTGTATGCATTGTCATTCTGGGCCGTGCTTTGGAAAGGCAGAATTCTCAACAGTGCCTGCCTCTGTAGAGCAGAATGAAGGTCCCGGCAGGTGACAAAGTGGGGGTGGCACGTCCTCAGTAGGATGTTGTTTTCCAAGTCATTAGACATGGCCCGCCCAGAGTTACACAGAGGATGCTCCCCAGCTTCGTCAGGTTCTGATTAGACCACGTGGTCGTTGCATTCGAAGGAGGCAGCAGGTTGGGAGCGCTCAGGGCTCTGGAGGCCGGAGCAGGTCCCGTGTTAGGTCTGCTACTGACCAGCTGGCGGCTGGGCTTCCCCTTCTCTTCAGACCTCTGCTGCCCCACGTGGAGTGGTTGGTCCAAGACCTGAAAGGCTGTTTGTATGTCACTCAGAGAGATACTGTCTTCTGTGACTGGACTTTTTTTTTAAATCCCCTCCCAGGGACATGCTTTCGTTGATTTTAGAGAGAGAAAGGGAGAGAGAGAGAGAAACATCGACGTGAGAGTGAAACATCAAACAGGGTCTCCTGCATGCGCTCAACCAGGGATTTAATCTGCAACCAGGGTATATGCCAGGGGTGGGCAAACTTTTTGACTCAAGGGCCACAATGGGTTCTTAAACTGGACCGGAGGGCCGGAACAAAAGCATGGATGGAGTGTTTGTGTGAACTAATATAAATTCAAAGTAAACATCATTACATAAAAGGGTACGGTCTTTTTTTTTTTTTAGTTTTATTCATTTCAAACGGGCCGGATCCGGCCCTCAGGCCGTAGTTTGCCCACGGCTGGTATATGCCCTGATTGAGCATCAAACCCACATCCTTTCAGTGTACAGGACAGCACTCCAGCCAACTGAGCCACACTGGCCAGGACTGGGCCTGGACATTTTGACCCCAAATGGGAGGGAACAGCCTCAGAAAATGACTCCTCAGCTGGGACGCTGAGGCCTTCACTAGTATTTGCAAACCATAAGCCTTCGTTCCTGCCTTAAAACTGCCCAAAAGCTGAACTTTTTCATTGGGGAAGTGTAGTGCCAGCTGCTTACCTTTTGAGCACTTTTTGTATAATAATGTGGCAGAATTGCACAGTGAAGAATATGGAATGGGGACCAGACTGCCTGTATGTGAATCCTGACTCTACCTACTTACCATCTGTGAAATCTTGGACAAGTCACTTAACCTCTCTCTTTCAGTTTCTCATCAGTAAAATAGAATCATACTACCTTCCTCTAAGACAGCGGTTCTCAACCTGTGGGTCGAGACCCCTTTGGCGGTCGAACGACCCTTTCACAGGGGTCGCCTAAGACCATCCTGCATATCAGATATTTACATTACGATTCATAACAGTAGCAACATTACAGTTATGAAGTAGCAACGAAAATAATTTTATGGTTGGGGGTAAAAACATGAGGAGTTGTTTTAAAGGGCCAGAAGGTTGAGAACCACTGCTCTAAGAGAAGCTTTTAGAGTAGTGTCTGATATATAGTGCCATGTAAATGTTAAAATTATTGTGTGTGTTTATTTTTATGTCCCATTCATAGAACTGACTCTTCAATCTCTCATTTACATTTCACACAGTGACCCCCGCAAGGCAGGGTTGTTTGCCCGTTTTTCAGATGAGAAAACTGAAGCAGGTCTAGCCGGTTTCGCTCAGTGATTAGAGCATCGGCCCACGGACCAATTGGGAGGCAACCAATCGATGTCTTTCTCACATCGATATTTCTCCCACCCCCCTTCTCACTCTCTCTAAAAAAAAAAAATCAATGGAAAAATATCCTCGTGTGAGGATTAAAGAAAAAAAAAAAGACCTGAGAGAGGCGAGGAGACCTGCCCACGGTCACCCAGCTGTGGTTGGGGTGGCCAGAACTCACTGCTCATGGGGCCTTTAAGTCCTTTGGAAGCTTTCAATTAAGGATGATTTAGCTCAGCTGCCTTTTCCTATGGACTGCCTTCCCTGACCACCAGCCCATAAAGATTGCTCTTGCTCCTGAACTCATGACACACCCTTGTTTCAATCACTTACCACCATCTACCACTGCATTTTGACATTTCTGTCTTGAGCAAATGCAAATGAGTTTCATTATAAAAGTGTGAGTTTAAGCAGACTTAGCAAGAACTTAAGGAACATTCTGTTCCATTTCTATCTCTCCAGCTCCCCTGCTGTCCTCTGTTGCTACCTACACAAGGCAAAATAAAAGACTCAATGTGTAAGCTCCAGGAGGTCAGGGATTTATCTCTTGTGTTCACTTACTGTATCTCCAGCACCTGAGTTTGCGCTTAATAACTGTGTTAAATTTTGTTGGTGTTGGTATTGACTGATGGAGCTGGGTTTGGTGGAAGGACCTGGCTATGCCACCTGACAGATCTGAGCCTCAGCTTAGAATTGTGCCTCCCTCGTACCAGCCAGCTCTGCAGGCTGCAAGTCTCTATTTGTGAAGGCAGTGGCTTGCGGTAGGCGGCCTCATCATTGACATATCTTTGAAGTGGCCCCAGCTCTGGCATCCTATGAATCTGCCATTCTATGATCTGATTCCCTTACTTGAAATTCTCCCCAGTTCTGCCCCACCACCACCTTCATGTTTTCTTAGGTTTTTAAAATGAGCCAACAAGTGGTTAGATCCTTGTCTCCTTTACACATCCTCTCACTTGGTAGGAATGTAATCAAATGCATTTCTAAATTACTGAAAGTAGCCCTGTGACTTCTCATTTATCAGCAACCATAAATGCTTAATGCAATGTCTCTAAGGACACTGGCAAAAAAATCAGACCTGGTCCTGACTAGGGATGAACATAAAGGTGTGATGTCAAACTCAACTAACTGTGCCGAAGGAAAATTGTGTGGTGCTGGGATGGTAGAATGGGGCATTGACCGTATCTGCCGGGGTGGAGCCACCATGAGGTGGAGACCTGAGGGACCAGTAGGAGTTGTGAGAGAATAGGCGAAGAAAGGGAAGTTCCAGGCAGAGGAACCTGAGAGAAGGTGCCCTTGTATATAACAGAGAAGGTCAAGACGTTTGATCACCTAAACTTTTCCAGGCCTTGAGACTGGCTGCTCAAGTTACCTGGGGGTGGGATTTATTGTGGGTGATATTGATAACAAACCACCAACATTTATTACATACACCAGAGACCCTGTGCACAGATTCATGCACTGGTGGGGGGGGGTGGCCTGCGGGGATCGGCCGCTGTGGGAGTGCCGCTCATCCCGGTCAGCCAGGTGGCATTCCCACTATGGGAGCGCACCGACCACCAGGGGGCAGCTCCTGTGTTGAGTGTCTGCCCCTGGTAACTAGTGCGCATCATAGTGACTGGTCGACTGGTCGTTCTGGTCATTTCGCCATTCGGTCGCTGGGCTTTTATTATATAGGATACTCTTGCTAAACATTCTTAAACCATATTTAATCCCCACAGCAGCACTTTGAAGCACAGGCATTTTACAGATGAGGAAATAGAAGAATAAAATAAATCACTTGTCTAAGGCCACTCGCCATGAAGGGGCAAAGCAGGGGTATAAGTTCAGGTCATCAGATTTCAGAGTTTCTACTCAGTCATCACTGCAGTTGCTCATACTGTGATTCTTAGAAAAGTCCAATATCAAGCAAGGCCCTGGTGGGCACCTTGTTGCCAGCCAGGGCCCAACCGCACCCCTGATAACCTAGTTGTCTTGTCTATTAAAGGCAAGTGATCACTACAACTTGTTCTTATGACTTCAATTGGCTCAAACAGCCTCACTGACTCAGCTGCTTCTCTTGTCACTGTGTCATTTTCTGCCTACTCTTGTGTTCCTGTGCCCTAAGAAGACGAGGTTGGGCCAGTTTCTTGCCACCCATGGGTAGGCCTGAGGGTAACTGCCTTTGGCTGATCTTTAGACTGCTCAATTGCGGACCAGATTAGCAGGGCCTGGGTCCCAAATCCAGCCACTTACATGTGAGGAGCCACTTGTGCCATATTCATCCAAGTATCTGTCATCTATGTACACCTGGAGCCTCATTGATGGAGCCTTCTGTTGGCATGACAGTGATTCATAGGCACCTGATGATCCAGTCGTGGCCCGAGGTCACTCAGGCTGAGCCCCACACCTCACCTCCATGACAATAGGCACTGTCCTGTGAGGGAGATCCACGGAATAGTTCATCACAAGGAAACAGTCTTTAAAATAGAAGAGGCTTAAAGGACAATGGTGTTCATTGAACAGCAATTAAGTAAAAAGCCCAACCTTAGTATCAAACAGTAGAGGCATGATGACTTCAGTGGAATGGCCATTTTGTGGGCTCTTTGAAAGCAGTAACAATGCTGGTTACAAGGGTGTAAGCAGCAGAGAAATGGGCTTTAATTGTCATGTGTACAGACAGCGTGGACACGAAGCCTCCCTTGGTGGGCATAGGAACAACACACGACTGATGGTTATGTCTTGGCCCAAACTGGCCTATTTTCTTCTTCCTACTCATCTGTGTTTCAAGATATGTAAGTGCTGTCCTCCTTGTTCAGGTTCTGAGTGTTCTGAGTGATAGTCTCCTCTGTTGCCAGAAACTAGTCAGGACAGGGGAGCCCTAAGGAAGGAGCCCAGCAGTGGAGCCAGCAGGCCTGCATCGAATCCCGCCCCCCGCTTATCTGCTGTGTGACCATGAGCAGGTCACCTTACTGCTCAGAGGGTTTTTTTTGCCTCATTGGCAAGTGAAGATGCTGACACCACCCTCAGAGTAGTTCTGGGGACTAGCGGTGAAGTGCTCAGACTGTGCCTGCCATCTTTCAGTAAATAGTGGCATTGATTGTTAGCTGCCAGCCCGGGACTCCAGAACTAGGGGTGTGGGGCTGGGAGCTGGGAGAAAGGCCTGAGCATCCTGCTCAGTCCCTGTCTGCTCTCACACAGGCATTCCTATCAAGAGCACCATGGACAACCCCACCACCACCCAGTACGCCAACCTCATGCACAACTTCATCCTGAAGGCCCGGAGCACCGTGCGTGAAATTGACCCCCAGAATGACCTCACTTTCCTTCGAATTCGCTCTAAGAAAAATGAAATTATGGTTGCACCAGGTAAGAGGTCTTCCATGTTCCCTCTTAGGATCAGGCTATCACTGCTGCTTATCAGGAAGGCTTAGCACATTGGTGTCTCCTCAGGTTCCACAGAAAAGCCTGAGGAGTTGAAGGTACAGAGTTGATTGCCTCTCTGTCTGTCCATTCTCTGGCTGGCATCCCCGACAAATACTCATTTACAGTGACTGTGGGTCAGACCTTCTCCTGGGTTCTGGGCCTTGGAGGGGAACCCTGGTCTCATGGGGGAGATAGACATGTAAGCATGACACAGTGTAACCCTCGCCCTTGATGTGGGGATATTGGAGCGCTTAGGAACAGTGAGGGTGTGACTAGGCCTGCTTGGGGCAGTCAGCCGAGGCTTCCCAGAAGAGGGGACATTCAGCTGAATCTTGAGGGTATAGAAAAGTGTAAGCAAAGTGGATGGGCAGGAAACCTAGGCTTGAAGGGAAAAGATTTGGTGATTCCTAACCAAAGCAGAAGGCAAAAATACTGTATAGTCATTTTATCTTTGAAAAAATGTTCAGTTGCCCACTTCTAAAGTATAGTCCTATCTCTCTGAGCCTCATACAGCCAGTTTTCCCTCCAACATTGGAACCGATTGCTGTTTTTATTTCACATGAAGTGCTTGGCTTGCATTTGGGGGTTGAGTGGTACAAACATCTGTCTTTAGGTCATAGGATCGTTCTCAGGGTGATGAGATGCTCATCCTGGGAGGATCCCACAAGGACTGGGACTACAGGAGGGAAGAGCAGAGCCACCTGTCCTGCCTCACCTCACTCCGCATTCAGACTGGGTGGTGGGCAGGTTCTCCAGGACTTTTTGTTGTGTTAATCCTCACCTGAAGATACTCTTTGCATTGATTTTTAGAGAGAGTAGAAGGGAAGGGGAGGGACAGAGAGATACATCAATATGAGAGATACATATTGATTGGTTGCCTCCCACATGCCCTTGACCTGCACCAGGGATTGGCCTGCAACTGAGGTATGTGCCCTTGACCAAAATAGAACCCCCAATCCTTCAGTCGGTGGGCCGACACTCTAACCACTGAGCCAAACTGGTTAGGGCCAGGACTATTTTGGCATGGCTACTTCTCGCTCTCCCTGTTTTCTGAGCCACATAGTTGTGTGCATGAGTTAATTGTGCACCTGAAAAGGCAGGTGAGCTGCAGAGCAGTTTGTCTAGCAGTGGTCGGCAAACTGCGGCTCGCGAGCCACATGCGGCTCTTTGGCCCCTTGAGTGTGGCTCTTCCACAAAATACCGGCTCTTCCACAAAATACCGACTTCTGCGCATGGGCCACGAAGTTTCAATTGCACTGTACGTGTCGCGCCCGCACGTGGTATTTTATGGAAGAGCCACACTCAAGGGGCCAAAGAGCCGCATGTGGCTCGCGAGCCGCGGTTTGCCGACCACGGGTCTAGGGCATCAGAATATATGTCAGAAGGAGTGGGAGGTGAAACGTTTGATCCAATTTAGAAAAGGCCTCAAACACAGAACTGACCGTGCAGACTTGGCCCCGTGAGCGGGAGGCAGTGTGCTTGTGGGGCCTCGGTGAAGAAGACAGTTGGGGGCCCGGCGCTCTGAATGCCCCGGGCGTGGCGGCAGACGGCAGAGAGACTGGCTGTAGAACTCGGGGGTGACTTGATGGAGGGAGAGGGCGTCACACTCCCAGCAGCAGAGCCGTATTGGTGCTGATCCCAGGCCTGTTCCAGCCCAGTCTGGCAGTTTGGAAGGATGTGAAGGAGGGAACCATAGAGCCAGTCACAGGAACCCGCAGTCCCCCTGGGACACTTCCTGGAGGGGTGGGGACAGAGGAGGTCAGTCCAGAAAAGAACATAGGATAACATGCTGTACACTGTCGATCAATTTAATCACTGTCTGATGATGTCTCTGATTCTGTCAGAGAAAACAGATTGTAGCAGGCAGAGTTCATTTTCCCAACTTCAGCTCTTAATGATTGTGACCTTAAACAAGTCATAGAACATCCTGAACCTCTGTTTTCACATCTGGAAAGCATCACATAGGGGGCTGTACTGCTCTGGCCCTCTGAGACACCCCATCTGGTTGAGTATGTTGGCAGGGGGTAGAGCAGAAAGGCTCAGAGGCAGATGGACTCCCTCCCAAGATTCTTGCTGTGCGACTATAGATAACTCTGCTTCCCTAAAAGTTAGGCCAGGAACGGTCCCTTTACTGACCTGCACATCAGAGCAGTGCATACGGGACTCTCGGTGTGAGGCAAGGACAGATTATGCAATCTCTAAATCAGGCCCCATGGACCGTGTCTCTTGACATAAAGCTTCAAGAACGTCTCCCTTGGAACAGCAGTTATCTGAAAGCTCCTGACCGTTTGTCCCATCTCAGCAGCAAAGGCATCTCCAACTTGCCCTTGAGGGACCCCCAGACTTTCAAAGCACATGGGTGCAGTTGGTGCTTGAGTCCAGTCAGAGGTTCTCCTTTGGGTGCACAGGCCCAGAAGCCCCTCAGCCTTGTCAGTGGAGGCAGGAGGAGGTGGCCAGACCCTTGCCCTGGTGACATTAAGAGCCTGCAGGGAGGGCATGCATGCGCTCTCACTTGCTCACTCGCTGTCTGTCCAGCACTCACATCCTCATGGGCCCCCCCACACACACCTTGTTTTCCTGGCGGGATGTGTGACTTTTCCAGGTGCCTTAGACACAGTGAGTGTTCCTTCTGAACACCCTGACCACTTCTCCAGCCAGCCACCCTGCTGCCTTTAAGGGCCTCTCCCTCACACATGCCGCCCTGCTGCTGGCGACACTGCTTTCCACTCGGCTAACCAGCCTCCTTATCTGCATTTTTAATCCTGTCTCCCCCACTAGACAGTTTCAAGAGTACAGAAACTTGTGAACACATTTGACAAATATTTATTGAGTAAATAAATGAAAGACTTCCTAAACCTCCCTCCATTGCTGCACCCCACTGTGGGGTTGGAGGTGGGGTCAGCAGTAGAGATGGGGATCAGGGATGTCTGTGGGACATGTTACTTAGGATGAAAACCAGTGATTTGACATCTTGACACAACCACTTTGATATGGCAAGAAAAATACACTGCCAGCAGAGCCTCTGAGGCATTAGGGCTGGGTCACCTTAGGATGGCCACAGAGCACAGGCCCCATGGGGGCAGCGCCCAGCAGAGAACAGCCCGGCTGCTGTGTGTTTTTGAGGTGGGTCCTTCCTGGACTGTAATTAGCACCCCATATTGTGGGAGCAACCTAGCACAGTCCTGCCCAGGAAGGAGGTTCATGTCCCTGTCCTCCCACCTAAGCTTCCTCATTGATCAAACTGAGGAGACCAAAAATAGCAGCAGGTGGTGTCAGACAGTGTGGATCTCCACATTTGTACCAAATTTCACCCCATCCTGGCCCAGAATAGCCCACATGAAGAGACGTTTTCAGACAGACTTGGTTTTCACTTGTTAACCTCCCTGATGTAAGGCTGAGTTGACAGCATAATCAAGCTTTAAAACTCTGCTTCCTGCAAAACACTTGGAATGATATTATTGAATTAGAGCTTGATTTTTTTTTTTTTGAAGAAAAAAAAGAAAGACACTAGTATTGCTAATTATGTCCGCTTTTATCGGTGGCTTTAATTATTTTTATTAGTAAGTGATTATTTACTTAAACAGATTGCTTAGTCATGAAACTATCAGTCATATAAGATCTGCGTCTTCCCAGTCCCATCAGCCAGCCGTTATGGGAAACAGCTAGCGTTAGGCTTAAGTCAGCAGACATTTCACTTCTGTTCAGCAGGGCGGTCAGACCCGACTGCCCACCTCACATTTTTGCCTTGGCTTGAGCAAGATATGTAACTCTCTGAGCCTCAGTATAAAGTGAGAAAACACTAGTACGTGCCTGCCTCATACAGTGATTGAGGATTCATGGAGATGCCATTATAAGAAGTGGTTGGCCCAGGACTGGCCACATGGAAGCCTTGGTAAATGTTCACGATCTGATAATCAGGGCAAAGTTGAAACACTGCTTCTCCAGTTTCTTCTATAAAACGAGGAGCCGTCAGACTCAGCCCTGAGGTCTTGAACTTGCAATGCTTTCATGACGGACATTCCTCATTACTGGATGGGATCCCCAGAGCTGGAATCCATGTAGCTTTGGCCCCCTTTGATCGGCGCCTTTGAAGTTTTCTCATCCAGCCTGCGGCAGATTAGCCCAAGTGCAGTGGGGTTGTAGTTGGTATCTACCTTTGACACTGATTTGCTGGGTGACCTTAAACTAGTGTTCTCCCAGAACCTGCAGCTTCAGTACCACCTGGGAACTCATTAAAAATAAATACAAATTCAAGCCTGGACAGTGTTGCTCAGTGGTTACAGCATTAGCCCAGGCACCAAAGGGTCATGGGTTCGATTCCCCGTCATAGGCATATACCTGGGTTGCAGGTTTGATCCTCGGCCCCAGTTGGGTTGCATGCAGGAGGCAACCAATCCATGTGTCTCTCTCACATGATTGTTTCTCTCTTTTCCTCTTCCCCCTTCCCTTTCACTCTTTCAGAAAATCAGTGGAAAAAATATCCTCGGGTGAGGATTAACTAAAAAAAAGGAGATTCTGCCCTGGCTGGTTTGGCTCAGCGGATAGAGCATCGGCCTGCAGACTGAAGGGTCCCGGGTTCGATTCTGGTCAAGGGCATGTACCTTGGTTGCGGGCACATCCCCAGTAGGGAGTGTGCAGGAGGCAGCTGAATTGACGTTTCTCTCTCATTGATGTTTCTAACTCGCTATCCCTCTCCCTTCCTCTCTGTAAAAAATCAATAAAATATATTTTTAAAAAAAGAAAGAAAAAGAGAGAGACCCTTGGGCTGTACCCCAGACCTACTGAATCCAAAGAGCTTGGGGTAGGGCCTGGCAGTGTCTGTCTTAAGCCCAGCCAGCCCTCAGGTCATTCAGATGCCCTCCATTTTGAGAACCACTGGCAATTTATTTAAACTCTCGGAACCTGAGTTTCCTTACCCAGAAAACAGAGGCTATCCTACCTCCCTGTCGGTACTGGGAAGATTAGAAAAGAGCATGCGCCACAGAGGTCGCCGCTGGCTCTCACTGCTGAGGCCCTCACAGGAGACCTGCCAGTTTACCTTGTCTCCCAGCAGTTGGAAGTGGCCTGGGCAATGGTGCTTTGTATTCACCCACTCCCTTTTATGGTTGGTGGTTTAATGACCTATTTCCTTTCTAGTGTGTTTTTCTCACATTTTACATTTAGTAATTTGTATTTTCTTTTTTCTCTCTCTGCAGATAAAGACTACTTCCTGATTGTGATCCAGAATCCAACTGAATAAGCCACTCTCTTGGCTCCACGCGTCATTTCTTAATTTAATGCCCCCCAAGAATAATAGTGTGAATCATGTCAACCAACTGGCAGGTGGAAATCACCTTAGAGCCCATGCAGACCAATCCAGTGACCAGTGTGGGCTGCAGCTCCACCCCACCCACCAAAGGCATCCCTCTGCTGGCCAGTTCCCCTGAGTTCCCAGGAGGGCTCTTCCCTCAAGTCCAGGTTTCGGAACAAGAGCTTATGAGAGGCCCACACCCTGCTTCCTCCTGACCTTCAGTTCACTTTGTTGCCCTTGGAAAAGGCTGCTTTTCTTTAACTAAAAATAACTGAAACTTGCCCTGTTGTGTGTCTTTAAACACTGGGTTGAAAGGCCTCCCTCTTCCTGTGTCATCACGTGGTCTGAAGGCTGAGCCCTGGGGCCAGCTCCAGCCCTCCCAGCAGATTGTGTGAGAGGCCTGCTGCTTCCTGCACCTGTGGCCATGCTTGCTGAGCTGCGCCTGGTTTATGATCGGTACCCTGGTTTCTGGGTCTCTTCTCCCTAGCCGTCCCTTGTATCATTTATCACTCCCACCAGTGTTTTGGGGGTTGGTTTGTTTAATCCTCACCCGAGGGCATGCTTAGAGAAAGGAAGGGAGGGAGAAAGAGAAATAAATGTCATGTGAGAGAAGCATCGATTGGTTGCCTTATGGATGCTCCCTGACGGGATCAAACCCACAACTCAGGTATGTGCCCTGACTGGGAATTGAACCAGCAACCTTCCAGTACATGGGACAACACTCAACCAAATGAGCCGCTCTGGCCAGGCTCCCACCATTGTTTTGAAAGATTTTTTTCTGTTACACTGCCCTGGGGAAAGGAAAGAAGTAATATGTGTTGAGTGCCCAGAATGTACCTGGTGTGTTACATACCATGGCGCATATCCTCACAATACCCTACAGACAGGGTATCAAAGCCATCTTAAAAATGAGGAAATTGGGGTCTAGAGAATGCCTTGCCCAAGGTCTCACAGATAGGAACACAGGTATTTGACTCCAGAAGTTCTGCTCTTTCTGAACTGCCTTCCGAAGAAATCCTGGGTGGTCCCATTCACCTGAGTGAGCTCATCCTGGGTAAATACCCATGTTCCCTTAGACTCATGCGTGGGGGTCCCAGAAGGTGCTACTCTGACTCTGTAGGCCACCCATTACTCAGCAGCACTCTGGTATTTTAACCACATGTATTTAATTTTTATTAGGTTTTTCTTTTTGTCTTTTGTTTCTTGTTACAGAGGGGAAAGATTTAAAACGTTTAGTGCAAACCTTGAAATCCCCCCTTCATTGTCCTCCCTTTCCCCATAAGTAACCTCATCTATGGTGTGAGTTCTTCCATCTAGCAAAATACTTTTCTAAATTTTCAGTGAAGTTTTCAAAAAAAAACAGTATCAGGGAAGTAAAACATGTACCCTTGGAACATAGGGATGTAGTTTATAAGGGCTCTACAAATTTCTTCAAATCTCCTATTTTAATGAATGATCATAAGAGTGTTCCATTCCATAAAACATCCATGTTTGTCTTAATATAAAAATAAACCTTTTAAATAATTTCCCCCAAATCTTCAAATAGAAACATTCCCTAGGAAACTACTGCATGTGTGTCCTGTCCCTAGGGACCCAGGAAGCAACCCTGAAGAGGGGGATTGCAGGACTGGAGCAAATTGGCCCTGGATCCGTAGTTTATCAGGTTCAGTTTAAAAGTGAGGTTCAGCAACCAGTATCTTTATTTTCAGAGGCTGTGGGTGGTTGGGATCCAAGTCAGATTCCCGAGTCCTTCTGGCTTGAGTTCCTCCTAGAAGAAGAATGAGGAAGAAGATCTGATGGGGGGTAGGGAGGTCCGCTCTCTAGAGGAGGGAAAGGCTTCTGTCCCTTGGGAAGGAGGTGGGGACCTGGCTCTCATTCCCTTAGTCCCTCCCTCTTGTTTGCCTTAAAATTCCCCATCCTAAAACTCCCTTGAGGTCCTGGGAAAAGCTTAGGCTCAGTCTGACTTTGGGGGAAAACAGGTGGCTCATGGCCATAAAGATGCTCCACCTCCCAGTCCCTTGGGAGTGGGATTTCACACATGGGAGGCCCCCTTGGATGCTTGCCAGTCTGTCATGCAGCATGTGGAACTGGATTCATCTTAACATGTAAAAATGCATGTTTTAAAAAGCTTAAATAATCATGCAACACATGCAGCAACCCTAGTGTTTCTGTACTTAAGATGAGGATGTGGCCCTAGCCCAGTGGTCGGCAAACTGCAGCTCGCGAGCCACATGCGGCTCTTCGGCCCCTGGAGTGTGGCTCTTCCACAAAATACCATGTGCAGGCGCGCAGGTACAGAGCGATTGAAACTTCGTGGCCCATGCGCAGAAGTCGGTTTTCGGCCTGGGCGAGTCTATTTTGAAGAAGTGGGGGGTGTCGGGCAACGGGAGACGGAGCAGGCGGGCCAGGGGATACACAGCGCGTCGGAGGTACATTGTTTTGAGGTGTCTGAAACAAGCGTACAAGACGCGTGTGGATGGGAGAGTTGGAAGGGGTCGACCTCAGCGAACGTACCTCAGTCAGATTGAGAACGTTTTTAGCAAAGGCCAACTTAGGAGTACCCTAATTAAGTTAATAACAATGTACCTACCTATATAGTTTAAAAAATTTGGCTCTCAAAAGAAATTTCAATCGTTGTACTGTTGATATTTGGCTCTGTTGACCAGTAAGTTTTCCGACCACTGCCTTAGCCGGTTTGGCTCAGTGGATAGAGCGTTGGCCTGTGGACTGAAGGGTCCGGGTTTCAATTCTGGTCAACAGGCACATGGCCGGGTTGTGGGCTTGATCCCCAGTAGGGGGCATGCAGGAGGCAGCTGAGCAATGATTCTCTCTCATCATTGATGTTTCTATCTGTCTCTCCCTCTCCCTTCCTCTCTAAAATCAATAATAATATATATGTTTTAAAAAGTAGAATGTGTACAGGAATACAGTATCTACTGACATCATAAACTGACCGCTGTCCTGGGCATGGCTTCTGGGTTTCCGAAGTACATTTGACTATAACAAGGGTGTGCCTGCTCACAGGATTATGAGATATTTCAAACTTACAGAATTGAAATAATTATATATTCTCCAGTTAATATCCTGCCATATCTATTACATAACTGTCCATTCCAACATCCATCCCCCCCCCCCTTTTTTTTACTTGGTGTTTTCAAAGGACAATTACAGATTAGTACACACTCTTAAACACTTCAATGTCCATATCATTTAACTAGTTTACCTTTTTTTGGAAGGTAGATAAGTAAGATTTACATATAGTGAAATGCACAAATCCTAAATGTACCACTTAAGTGACAAATTTGTACACCTGTCAACCTACCTCCACCCCTTTCAAGATCATAGTACTCTAGAAAGTTCTGCTGCTTCCCAGCCCATATCCACACCTACTGACCAAATGCAACCCTGTTCCGATTCCCATCAGATAGGAACTTCACCCGTCAAGATACAGCTCTTGACTGAGGTCCCAGTGTAGAGGCCTGCAATTCAGAGGAGTGGTTGCCTCTGGAAAAGGCAGCAGCTGCCGCCTCCATCATTCATCTCCCCTCCGCCTCAGCACTTAGCGCTCTTTGCTGAAATTCTGATGTTCCTCTGTGAGCTGGTATCACCTTTTCTCAAAAAAAAAAAAATGTGTTTTAAAACATTCTAGGAATTACAGGCTTCCTCCTCTTTCATATGTTTGACCCTCAGATCAACTACTTTTATACACCTTAAAAATATATAAATTTTTTAATTGATTTTCAGAGAGGGAGAGAAAGAAACATCAATGATGAGAGAGAATCATTGATTGGCTGCCTCCTGCGCGCCCCACCCTGGGAATGAAGCCACAACCTGGGCATGCGCCCTGACAGGAATCAAACCGTGACCTGGTTCAGAGGTGATGGTCAGCCGCGGAGCTAGACCAGCCGGGCTGCTTTTGTACACTTCCATTGAGAATCCTAAACTATCGGGTTCTAGTAAAGTACTGGAAAATTTATGGAGATCTCCATAAATTCAATCATTTGCAGCAGGTAGAAATTAAATTGCTAAATATCGAATTGGTAGACAATCCAACGTCAATGAACTTTAGCTGATCCATCATATTCAATTGAGAAGAGAAATAACACATTCAAAGTACTACCTATTGTTACGTTAAACAAGCTCAGTTGGATCAAAGACCAACTTTATCTTGGTCTCCACTAAATTTATTCACTGGGGCTCATTCTTCCCCTGTCCCTGGAGGGAATGCAGGGAAGTCCCAGGCTTTGCCCATCACTTTAGATACTGAAGGCCCTCCCGTAGGCAGAGGAGGTGTCCAGTCCTGTGTAACAACAAAACCTTTGAACTTCATTTAGAGATAGAGGCCGCCCCTTCCCCAGCCTGGGCCCGCTGCCAGCCTTGCCCTGCAGTGGGGGCTGGGGAGAGGCAGCAAGTGCTTGGCCTTGACCTTGTTTCCCCACCTTGTACTATCACCTCTTTTGTCCCCTGTTGCTAAGACACAGTGAGATGGGGAGAGGAAAGTTCATACTTTACCAATACTGTTGTGAACTTCTGGCTCTCAGAGCCTGGTGTGTGTTTAAAACTGAAGCTTGGGCTTCTGGTACATGAGTTCAAAGGCCTGCCCCTACCCCCAACTCCGTCCACTTCTCTTGTCCTCCGACCTGCCATTCCCTTTGTTTTTAATCTTTTTAAAGAATATATTTTTATTGATTTCAGAGAGGAAGGGAGAGGGAGAAAGAGAAATATCAATAATGAGAGAATCATTGATTGGCTGCCTCCTGCATGCCCCCTACTGGAGATCAAGCCTGCAACACAGGCATGTGCCCTTGACCGGAATGGAACCTGGGACCCTTTCATCCACAGGGCTGACACTCTATCCACTGAGCCAAACTGGGTAGGGCTGTGTGGGTTTTTTTTAATCTTTATTTATTGTTGAAAGTATTACATATATGTCCCCCTTTTTACTTCCATTGGTCCCCTCCAGCCTGCCCCCGCCCTCTGCCCGAGGCCTTCACCACCCTGTTGTCTGTGTCCGTAGGTTATACATATATGCATACAAGTTCTTTGATTGATTACCTCCCACCCACTCCCATCTTCCCTCTGAGATTCTACACTCTTCCATGCTTCCATGTCTCTGGATCCACTCCGTCAGTTTATTTTGTTAATTAGATTCCACATATGAGTGAGATCATGTGATATTTGTCTTTCTCTGACTGACTTATTTTACCTAGTATGATACTCTTCAGGTCCCTCCATGCTATCTCAAAGGATAAGAGACTCTTCTTTCTCACTGCTGCATAGTATTCCGTGGCATAAATGTGCCACAGCTTTTTTATCCACTCATCTGCTGATGGGCATTTGGGCTGTTTCCAGGTCTTAGTTATTGTAAATTGTGCTGCTATGAGCATAGGGGTGCATATAGTCTTTCTGATTAGTGTTTGGGGTTCCTTAGGATATATTCCTAGAAGTGGGATCACTGGGTCAAACTGTTATTCCCTTACTTTGAATGATACACTCTCTCTGGCTGGTCCCTTGTCACTTTCCTTTTGTCCCTGGTTCTCATGGTCTCCCTCTGTTGGCTCAGGTGCAGCAGAATCACTCACCACCTATCTCCATGGGTAGCAGAAGTCACAGGATATCACCAGCTTCTAAAAATTGTTCTCTAACTGCCAGCTCTTTCATAGACTAAAGATCAGGCAGAAGTCTGAACTCACTTTGGGTCACCTTCTTAGTCCTGCATCGGCCCAGCTCCTTTCTTTGCTATGAAGTCACTATTGCCTTGAGGTCACAGCAGAAACTGAGATGAAAACAATTACACTTGAACTTCCTAGTTCACAAGAAATATGTTAAAGACTGCCTAAAAGGCAAGATGAAATTGGGAATTTCATAATTTAAACTTTCTCTTTTTTAAAAATATATTTCTATTGACTTCATAAAGGAAAGTAGAAGGAGAGATAGAAACATTATTGATGAGAGAGAATCATTGATCCACTGCCTCCTGCACTCCCCATACTGGGGATCGAGCCCACAACCCCAGCATGTGCCCTGACCAGAAATCAAACTGTGACCTGGTTCATAGGTTGACACTCAACCACTCAGCCACATGGACCAGGCTAACTTTCTCAGTTTTAAATACCTTTTGACATGCAAGACTATTGTTTGATTGTCAGGTATTAGGTTTTTAGGTATATTTAGAGAAAACATGAACAAAAATAGATTGCTTGTAAGTTGTTCTTATATTACAACCTTCCTTTACAAAACAGTGCTTTATTCATTTGTTCATTCATTCAACAATTGCTTGGAAAATGCCTACTACTCAACAGACCTCCGTCTAAACATACAGGAGATGATGACAAATGCTTATTTCTAGTAGAGATGAGACAGCCAATTAAAAAAAAAACTGCTTGGGACACACTCTAGACAAATTAAATCATATCCCCTAAAGTAATCCTTAGACGTCATTAGTTTGTAAAACCTACCCACATGACATGCAGCTAGGGTTGAGAACAACTGGCATAGCACCTTTACCATGGTTAAGTGTATAAGAGGCTATCACAAAAATATTCAGAAATAAGGAAGAATTCTTGAAAGATTAAAACTATGAAGGAAATAAATTCAACAGAAGAGTTGCAAGTTGAAATTGAGAAAAATCTCAAAAAAAAATGGGAAAAATAATGGAAGATAAAGTGTAAGAAAATTAAAAGGATCAGTCTAGAATATTCAACATCTAATTAACAGGAGTTCCAGAAAGAGAAAAGGGGAGGGGGTAGGAAATTTCAGCAAGAGACTAAAAGAAAAATTTCCAGGACTAAGGATATAACTTTCCAGATTGAAAGATCTGAGTGTCCAAAGCAATTAGTTTTAACCCATGCCAGGCTCCATCATCATGAAATAGAACACTGTGGACAGACACGATTCAGAGAAAAGAGAAATGGTCCAAATATTAGACATTACAAGAGCACTGGGCATCCCAAACAGCATCACTAGACATGAAGAGAGTGGATCAGTGCCCTCAAAGGTCTGATTTTTAAAATGTATTTACAACCTAGAATTTTATACCCAGCTAAATTATTAAGTGTAAGAGTGGGATAAATAATTTCAGACATATAAGGTCATTTGTATTTATCTGCCTTGCAGCATTTTTTCAGAAAACTCCTGAAGACTGTATGTAGAAGTAAGGGAGTAAGGCAATGAAAGCAAGACATGGGATCTAGGTAGTTTGAGACTCCAACAAAAGAGAGAGAGAAAAGGGATAACTCAGGATGGGGGTGAAGGGCACTGGGCAGTAAACCTCAAGAGTCCTGAATAGAGTAGGAGGCTGTTTCCAAGAAGATGTATTTGGAGGGAATTTTAAGTTTTTCAAGGAATTTAGGGATAATTTAGTATTGTGGCCTGGAAAACAAAACAAGAAATGGAAAAATTAAGCCAAAACTCCAGAAAATAAAACAAAAAAAAAATTGTACAATAAAAAGCAAATCCAGAGCATATCATGTGGCTTAGCTGTGAATAGTTGTGTAGGCAAAACACTACAAGCCCTGAGTGGTGCCGTAACTGCTAGCGGAAGGGAAGGGCGAGGAGAGGCCGCAGTCAAATCCCCTTCTATGGTAAGAGCTAAAGAAATACCTCAGGCCCTAACCAGTTTGGCTCAGTGGATAGAGTGTCGGCCTGCGGACTGAAAGGTCCCAGGTTCGATTCCGGCCAAGGGCATGTACCTTGGTTGCAGGCACATCCCCAGTAGGGGGTGTGCAGGAGGCAGCTGATTGATGTTTCTCTCTCATCGATGTTTCTAACTCTCTATCCCTCGCCCTTCCTCTCTGTAAAAAATCAATAAAATATATTTTTTTAAAAAAGAAATAGCTCAGAAACATGAACATAAATATCAGAAGGAATAGCTATTTAAATTGCTATTTGAATTTTTTATACCATGAGTATTATTTGGGTAAAAATTAAATTTCAAAAGTTTGCAATAACCTAAAACTATGCTTATAATCTAGGTGCTTCTAGCCCTGTTCCAATGAAGTAACTGAAGAATGAGAATTTTCTAGAACTCCAGGGGAATCTGGAGGGGTAGTAGACCAGAGGGAAGCCATTGCAGGCTTCCTCCTGCAAAGTGTCCTCCTGTCTTTAACATTGTCCACATACTTACAATGTGGACAATGCAGTGTGGAGAATGCAGGGTCTGAGCTGAATCAGGAGCTCAGTCCACCAGGTGAGCCCTGAGGGTGGCTTGGACCACGGGGGTAATGGGGATATTTGGTGGGGGATTTCCAAGGAGAGAGCATCAAGACTTGCTGATGACGGGAGTGATGGAATGAGACCTCAAGGGGCTTCTAGGTGCTTAGCTGAGCAACCAGGTGCTGCCACTTACTGAGATGAGGATGATGGGGCATGGGGGGGGCGGTTTGGGGGTCAATGATTTTGAAATGACCTAATTTGAGCCTATTGGACATCAATGTGTCTAATGATATGTGTGAAAGACTGTTTCTGCCAGTCCATGCTGGGTATACAGATTTGGAGCCATAAGCCTGTGATTAAAGACAAGGGAACGTAATGATTTCAACAGAATGAAGGAGTGAGAGGAGAGGAAGGGTGTGAAGGCATCACCTGGGACTGTGCCTCTGGAGTCTGCGCGAGGAGCAGGAGCCAGCAGAGAATGAGAAGGGAGGCCAGGAGAGTCGATTGAAACAAAAAGTATTTCAATTAGGATTCAGTTTGGCTTCACAAAACTCAAAACTACTGTGGCTGAAACAAGATAAAAATAGATCTAGTCAGCCGTCCAGATGGAATGGTGACTCTACAAAGTCACCTGGAACCCGGGCTCCTATCACCTTTAGTTCCACCACCCCTGGGGTATAGCCTGTCCTTGCGACTCAAGATAGCTGCTGGAGCCGCAGCCATCAGACTCACGTCCCAGGCAGCCTGGCTGGGCAGCTCAGTTGGTTAGCTGTGATCGGCAAACTGCGGCTCGAGAGCCACATGCGGCTCTTTGGCCCCTTGAGTGTGGCTCTTCCTAAGCCTTAGGAGTACCCTCATTAAGTTAATAACAATGTACCTACCTATATAGTTAAAGTTTAAAAAACTTGGCTCTCAAAAGAAATTTCAATCGTTGTACTGTTAATATTTGGCTCTGTTGACTAATGAGTTTGCCGACCACTGGTTAGAGCATCAGCCCAGTACCACAAGGTTGTGGGTTCGATCCCTGGTCAGGGACAACAAATTCTCTCTCTCTCTCTCTCTCTCTCTCTCTCTCTCTCTCTCTCTCTCTCTCTCTCTCTCTCTCTCTCTCTCTCTCTCCTCTCTCTCCTCTTCTCAAATCGATAACTAAAATATTTTTTAAAAAGTTTTTAAAAGTTCCAGGCAGCCAGCTGGTGGAGGATGTGCCCTTTCCCTTTAAGGTGATTTCCCAGAAGCCCCACCCAGCACTCAGAGAAGTCTGTCTTTCTTGGGGGACCAGGCCACGCGGGTGGGTGCAGCCGGAGGAGCCAGCGGCCCAGGGGCCCGGCCAGAGGGCTTCGCGGGCTTGCAGGTGATGGGGACCTCCAGGTAGAGACCACGCGTCTCCGGCCCCATTTCCACCTGGTTGCGGTCTTGCTGTGTGGACGCACACCATGTCCCTCCACACTTCAGTTTTATTGAACCCAGTTTGGTCATCTTGCTCCTCTTAACGACGGTGGGAGCTGGGAGGTCCAGCAGGGCGCATGGCCGCCGAGGAGACATCCAGGGCCCTGTTTGAAGGGGAACGGGACCGCAGTGGCTGGGGTACCAGTTCGTCTCCGCCATAGAAACTAAGAGAAGAAAGAATTTCAAGGAGAAAGTGGTCATAGCAGAAGGTTGGGAAGGGCGTCGAGAAGGGGGAACAGGGAGAGAGGGTGGGAGTTACCAGAACATGTTTGTTTGCTGCTGGGAGACACCGAGGGGTCTCTTGGAGGAGAGGGAGGGAGGATGGCACTGGGCACAGGGGGAGGGCTGGCCTGAGGCTGGGACAGGGGCAGCTATTGCACTGCCCGCTGAGGGGAGGCAGGACTGGGGCACAGCGGACGGGAAGGCCTGCAGGGCTGGGGCTGCACGGGCGGCTGGGGAGACCCCGCTGAGCGTAGTTGCGGTCAGCATGCTTGCACCATCATGTGTAGCCACAGGTGCGGCTGTGGAGCGAGCGCACAGCTGGCTTTAACTAGGACTGGGATTTTTCCAGGTTAAATCAGCGAAAGAATGAGGGAATCAAGCACTTTCGGAATAATGACGGGCTGTGGAATTTGTGCTGGGCGAGGAGGAAGCAGGGACAGGTAAGGAAGCCACTGATAGCGGGTGGAAGCAGAAACCTTGTCTTGCTCAAAGAGTGGTGGTCACGGGACTCCTGGGCTTGGTTTGCAGGGAGGGGTGCGTTGGTCAGGTGCGGTCTAGGCCGAGACTAGGAAAGTGTGAGGCCAAGGCCACGTGGAGCAGGTTCAGGGGACAGCCAACACAGGGGAGTGACGGCGGAGAGGGGCGGGGCAGATGAATTTGAGAGGACTGGCAGGCAAGGGGTGAGCCCGATGAGGCCTGGTCAGGGGGGTGATGGGATGTGAGGGCCGGTGGGGATTAGCTGTAGGTGCAGGTATTGGGGAAGATGGTTGAGTTTGAGAAGCCGAAACCTCTGAGTTGACCTTTATTTAGGAGGCAGGACTGAAACCTGAAATTCGGAGGGATAGCCAGGGGTTGGAGATGGGGATTGGGAATCACTGTCATGTTGGAGTCACTGGTGAGCATGAACATGGACATGACCCAGGACGACATGAGCAGGGGTGAGAAGAGCTGAGGGCCGCGGCAGGAGGGGCAGCCAGAGGCTGGAAAGGCCAAGGGAAGGCAACCTTTCCAGGTGACTGGCCAGCTCTGAGGGTTGGTGTCTGGGGGAGGATAGGGGCTGAGGACAGAGGAGGGGAAGAGGGTGGTAACCCTACCCAGCATTCAGGGAGGTGGGTTGAGAACTTGAGCACTCACCCAGCTAGAGGGGAGGGGACCGAGGGAATGAGACCCAGACAGAGGACAGACCTGGTCCAAGGCCCCATGTGGGAAATGGGGTTGGTGGAGCCAGAGAGCTTCAGGAGTGAGGCGGGGCATCCCACACCAGTGGCTTGGAGACCCCTGAGTGGGTTTCAGTCCCTCTAATCTTTGGGAAATTCCTTTTAGAACCTGTGAACAGGAATGGCCAGCCCTTACTCAGAGATCACTCCTCCTGGACCCTCCCAATGGGAGCTAAAGTTGGTCTGTATGATCCCAGACCCTGTTTCTCCAGGACGCCATGCCCTCCTGGTCACTCACTAAATCGTGCTGCTATGAACATAGGGGTGCACACATTCTTTCTGATGAGTGTTTCAGGTTTCTTAGGATATATTCCTAGAAGTGGGATCACTGGGTCATATGGCAGCTCCATATTTAATTTTTTGAGAAAACTCCATACTGTTTTCCATAATGGCTGCACTAGTCTGCATTCCCAGCAGCAGTACTAGGGTTTCCCTTTTCTCCACATCCTGGCCAGCACTTGTCATCTGTTGATTTGTTATGGTAGCCATTCTGAAGTGTGAGTTGATACCTCATTGTCATTTTAATTTGCATCTCTCTGGTGATCAGTGACTTTGAGCATTTTTTCATATGGCTCTTGGCCATCAGTATGTCCACTTTGGAGAAGTACCTATTTAGGTCCTTTGCCCATTTTTTAATTGGATTGTTTGTCTTCCTTTTGTTAAGTTGTATGAGTTTCTTATATATTTTAGATATTAACTCTTTATCAGATGTATCATTCTCAAATAAGTTCTCCCATACAGTGGGCTCCCTTTTCATTTTGTTGTGGTTTCTTTTGCTGTGCAGAAGCTTTTTATTTTGATGTAGTCCCATTTGTTTATTTTCTCCTTAGTTTCCTTTACCCTGGGAGATGTGTCCGTAAACATATTGCTATGAGAGATGTCTGAGATTTTGCTGCCTATGGTTTCTTCTAGGATTTTTATGGTTTCACAGCTTACACTTAAGTCTTTTATCCATTTTGAGTTTATTCTTGTGTATGGTGTAAGTTGGTGGTCTAGTTTCATTTTTTTGCATGTATCTGTCTAATTTTCCCAGCACCTTTTATTGAAGAGACTGTCTTAACTCCACTGTATTTTCTTGCCTCCTCTGTCAAATATTGAGCATAATGTCTTGGATCTATTTCTTGGGTCTCTGTTCTGTTCCATTGATCTATATGCCTGTTCTTGTGACAGTACCAGGTTGTTTTGATTACGGTAGCTTTGTAGTATAACTGGATATCTGTTAACTTTGTTCTTCTTTCTCAATTGCTGCAGCTATTTGAGGTCTTTTTTGGTTCCATATAAATTTTTGGAATATTTGTTCTAGATCTGTGAAATATGCCATTGGTATTTTAATAGGGAGTGCATTGAATCTGTAGATTGCTTTAGGTAGTATGGACATTTTAATGATGTTAATTCTACCAATCCATGAACATGGTATATTCTTCCACTTGTTTATCTCTTTTTTCAACATCCTGTAGTTTTCTGAGTACAAGTGTTTTACCTCCTTGGTTAAGTTTATTAGTAAGTATCTTAAATTGTTTTGTTGCAATGGTAAATGGGATTGTTTAGTTTCTCTTTCTGAGATTTCATTATTGGTGCATAAAAATGCCATCAAATAAAACAAAATTAAAAAAAAAGAAAGTAAAAAAAAAATTAAAAAAAAGAAAGTAAAAAAATAAAATAAAATAAAAATAAATAGTAATTTAAAAAAATGCCATCAATTTCTGGGTTTTAATTTTCTATCTGGCTACATTGCTGAATTCCTTTGTTAATTCTAGTAGTTTTTTGGTGGCGTCTTTAGGGTTTTCTATGTAAAATACCATGTCATCTGCGAATAATAATAGTTTTACTTCCTCCTTTCCAATTTGGTTACTTTTTATTTTTTCTTGTTTGATCGCTGTGGCTAGGACTTCTAGTACTATCTATAATAATAAAAGGTTAATATACTAATTAGACCGGATGTCCTTCCTGACAAAGCCGCAGTGGACAGGGGCCACGGCAGAGGCGGCAAAGAACCTCCCCCCACCCACCCCAACACACACACCAGGCGGCGGCGGGCGGGGGCTGGGGCCAAGGCCCTTGCATGAATTTTGTGATGGGGCCTTTAGTGTTGAATAAGAGTGGTGAAAGCAGACATCACTGACTTGTTCCTGTTCTTATGGGAAATAGTTTTAGCTTTTGCCCATTAAGTATGATGTTGGCTATACGTTTGTCATATATGGCCATTATTATGTTGAGATATGATCCGCTATTCCCACTTTGCTGAGAGTTTTTATCAAAAAAGGGTGTTGGAATACCTCATGGTTTTGATTTGCACTGATGAGTAGTGAAGTTGAACACCTTTTCACGTCCCTATTGGCCATCTGTATATCTTTGGGAAAATGTTCAGATCCTCTGCCCATTTTAAAAATTGAATTGTTTGGGGTTTTTTTGCTATTGAGTTGCATAAGTTCCTTATATATTTTGAGTATTAACCCTTTATCAGATATATGATTTCTAAATATTTTATTCTGTTCAGTATGTTGTCTTTTCATTTTCTTGGTTTCCTTTGCCTATGCAGAAGCTTTTTAATTTGATGTAGTCCCACTTTGTTTTATCTTTTGTTGCCTTGCTTTTGGTGTCAAATAAAAAAAAAAAATTCATACCAAAACTGATGTCAAGGAGCTTATTGCCTCTGTTTTCTTCTATGAGTTTTATGGTTTCAGGTCTTATCATTCAAGTCTTTAGTCTATTTTGTGTTGATTTTTGTGTGTGGTGTAATGCAAGCATGTCAAACTCAAAGACTAACACAGGCCAAGTAAGGTTTAAGGTTATGTGGGCCGCAAAAAAACAAAAGCTTCAATTTTCATAGGAACATAGGTTTATTTCCATAGAGACATGCAAAGAGCTGAAATAAGTAATTGTTAACATAAAATAATAGAACATTTTAATAAAAATTGATATTTTTTCTTGAACATTAACTTACCAGACACTGAATAACTGCACAAATTAATAAGCATAACGCAAATAAACCTATTTTTCTTGTTCTCTGGAAGCGAAATATTTCCTGTTGCACACATCAAGTCAGTACAAGACTAATGACGTGGCAATGGGCTGCTAAAATATTCGCTGCTAGTATCAGTGGAAAGAAATTGTGCGCCTGCACATAAGGCGCGTAAGGGAAATGAATACAACATGATTATAGTGATCGGTCATTAGCCAACATTGTAGTTCGCTATTAATAATTATGTATAACCGGATATTGTAAAAATTAAGTTATAAAATTTTTATTAAAACATTTCTTACATACTGTTTATTGGCTGGGCCGCAAACATATTTGTTATGGGCCGTATGTTTGACATGCTTGGTGTAATGTCCAGTTTCATTCTTTTGCATCGGCTATCCAGTTTTCCTATCACCACTTACTGAAGAAACTGTCCTTTCCCAATTGTGTATTCTTGTCTCTTTTGTAATAATTCAATCGACTATATATTCATGGGTTTATTTCTGTGCTCTATTCTATTGCACACTGATCTATGGGTTTGTTTTTATGCCAATACATACTGTTTTGATTGTTATAGCTTTGTAACATAGTTTGACATCAGGAAGCATGCCGCCTCCAACTTTGTTCTTTCTAAGGCTGCTTTGGTTATTTGGGGTCTTTGTGATTACACACAAATTTTAGATGTGTTCCTTCTATTTATGTGAAAAATGCCATTAGAATTTTAATCCGGGTTGCATCGAATCTATAGATTGCTTTGAGTAGTATAGACATTTTAACAATATTCTTCCATTCCATGAGCACGGAATATCTTTCTGTTTGTTTTCTTTCATTTCTTTCATTAACGCCTTAGTTTTCAGTGTATAGATCTTTCACCTACTTTGTTCAATTTATTCCTAGGTATTTTATCTTTTCAATGCAAGTTAAAATGGAATTGTTTTCTTAACTTCCGATAGTTTGTTATTAGTGTATAAAAATGCAATATATTTTTGTATCCTGCCGCTTTACTGAATTTATGAGTTCTAACAGTGTTTTGGTGGAGTCTTTCGGGTTTTCTAGATATGTCACCAGCAAATCGTGACTTCTTTACTTCTTCCTTTCTTATTTGCATGCCTTTTATTTCTTTTTCTTGCTTAATTGCTCTGACTAGGACTTCCAATACTTGTTGAGTAGAAGTGGTGTGAGTGAGCATCTTTGTCTTGTTCCTGATCTTAAGAGAAAAAGCTTTCAGCTTTTCACTCTTAAACAATTATAGTCATGGGCTTGTCATATATGGCCTTTATTATGTTGAGATATGTTCCCTCTGAATTCACTTCGTTGAGAGTTTTTATCATAATGGCAACTTACTCTGAAATGCATCAAAAAAATAAAATGTGTGGATGGATGGACAGATGGTGATAGACCAAATGGAGCAAGTATTAAGTGGTGAGTATATGGATGGTTATTGAACAACTATTTTAATTGTTCTGTGTGATTGAATTTTTTCATAATAAAATGCTTAAAAAATCATTTAGCCTATTAGAAGATGGTAACTGCTCTGACAAAAAGTTAAGCAAGGTACTGGGAGAGGGATAGGGAGTGACTGGGATGGGGGCTGCAATATTAAATAAGATCATTCAGGAAGGCCTCCCTGAGGAGACCTTGGAAATGAGAGTGTGAGCAACCAGAGATCTTGGGCTAGAATGTTCCAAAGGGGACGTAAATACAGGAAGGTCCTGGGGAACAAGCAGGTTCCTGAAACAGTGAGGAGGCCAGCACAGCTGAAGCCAAGGGTATGAGGGTGAATGTCGAGGCTGCAGGAGCAGCAGGGAGGCAGATCCCAGGCTTCATGGCTTCATGGGTCATTGCTTAGCCTTTGACTTTTGCTCTGAATGGGTGGGATGCAGGAACAGCATGGTCCAGCACCTCACTCTTGTCTTCTGTCAGTGTAGCGAGACCAGACTGAAGCAGGCAAGGCCAAAGCAAGGAGGCCAGTGAGGAGATGATGGTAGTAGATGGTGGCCACTTTGGTCTGAGTGGCAGTGGTTTAAGTGGTGAGAAGTGGTCAGATTCTGGAGATATTTTCTTTTCTTTTTTTAATGTTTTTTTTATGGAAATATTTTCTTATTTATTTGCTTTAAATATATTTTTTATTGATTTCAGAGAGGAAGGGAGAGAGATAGAAACATCAATGATGAGAGAGAATCATTGATTGGCTGCCTCCTGCATTCTCCCTACTGGGGGGGATTGAGCCCCCAACCCGGGCATGTGCCCTTGGCCGGAATCGAACCTGGGACCCTTTAGTCTGAAGGCCAGTGCTCTATCCACTGAGGCAAACCAGCTAGGGCTCTTATTTATTTTTTTAATCCTCACCCAAGGATATGTGTGTGTGTTTTAAATTGATTTTTAGAGAGAGGGGCAGGGAGAGAAACATTGATGTGAGAGACATTGATCGATTACCTTCCACATGTAGCCGGACCTGGGATCGAACACCCAACCTAGGTATGTGCCCTCACTTGGAATCAAACCCACAACCTTTTGGTGTATGGGACAACACTCCAACCAACAGAACCACCCGGCCAGGGTTGGAGATGTTTTCAATATAGATCCAATAGGATTTGGGAATGGATTGAATGAGGGGTTGGGGGAGGCGTGAGGAAAAGGAGTCAAAAATGACGGATGAGGACATGGAAGGTTACATGTTAGGGGAAGATCATGGGTTCATTTGGAGGTGGTCATGTTTGTCATGTTTGCTAGACTTTCAAGCAGAGACAAGGCCAGGCCTTTGCAAGTCAGAAAAGATGGGGGAGAGAAGGAAGCAGGGAGGAGCGAGACCAGAGGACTGGAGGAGGGAGTGTTAGCCCTGCTGACGGGTCAGGTAAGAGGAAGAGTGAGCACAGACCTTGAGATTTGAGGGATGGTCCCCTCCCCCACTGTGGCCTCAGCCTGGGCTAGTCTGACAAAAGAGAGGTGTAACCACTTCCCCAAGGCCATGGCCGACCTAGTTCTTAGTTTGCTCTGACTGGCTGTGTTGCACTCAGTCTCCTACAACGCTGGGTTTGTGAGATAGGTCCACGCTGACACACACAGCTCTAGATCAAGAGTCAGCAAACTAAGGCCAAATATGTTTTAGGAGATAACTTTACTGGGCTACAGCCATGCCCATTCCAGTGGTGTAAGGCTGCTTCCACACCCTAGCAGAACAATGGTTGCCAGGAACCACATGGCCTGTAAAGCCAAAAATATTTACTATCTGGCCTTTTAAAGGGAAAGTTTGCTAACTCCTCCTTTCCCCCTTTCACTGTAACAGTGTGTAGCTCTATTGTAGGAATACACAAGACATTTAATTGGACATTTAGGTGGGTCCCTTTTTTTGGCCATTATGAAAATGCTCCAATAAACTTGCCTAACTATTTTCTTGGACTCATGTGCACCAGAAGTGAAATTCCTGGTTTATACGATATGGGCGTCTTCAGCTTTAGTAGATTTTGCCAAGTTGCTTTCCAATGTGGCTGAAATGATTTGCACTCCCATAGCAGTGTAAAAAGTTCCCATATTCCTCTCCAACTTGGAATCGTGTTGTCAGACTTTTTTAGTTAGCAGTTCTTTCGTTTGTAGATTCCTTTGGTTATTCGGGCTGTGAGTGATGGTTTTGCTCTTATCTTTTCCTGGCCTTGGTGCTCTGGCAGGGACTGCATTTTGTTCAGTGAAAACAATTTTAAATTTTGTCCCTGGCTTTAAAGAAAACATGCTTTATAAGCATAACCAGTGGACATAAGACACTGGGGGTAGGGGAGGCTAGGGGACTGTCAAGGGCGGGGGGAAAAAAAGGACACATATGTAATACCCTTTGTAATACTTTAAGCAATAAAAAAAAAATAAACAATGCTTAACATTTTATCATATACTATAGTGTTTTACCATTAAGTATAATGTTTGCTGCAGGTTAGGTTTTAACTTTTATTTTGGGAGAGCTCACATAGAAAACCATTTGGACTAGTTGGTTTTTTAGGTATGAGTCTACTCTATTTCTTTTTGCATTAGTCTTGCAAATGATCTTTTCCTAGAAAATTGTCCATTTCATCTGTGTTTTAAATTTACTGGCATAGAGTGTATAATCTTATTGTTGTCATGTCTGATATATCGTAGTTATGTAACTTTTGAAATTGGTGTTTATTGTTTTTTTCAAAGACCTAGCTTTGTGGTTCATACTAGTGTTTTCGTTCTATATTTAATCAATTTCTGCTCTTCATTATTATATTCCTTCACTTTTTCTTTTTTACACTGTTATTCATTTTTTAATTTAAAAAATTTAATCCTCATCTGGACATGTTTTTTCTTATTGATGAGAGAGAGAGAGAGAGGAGAGCAACATTGATCAGTTGCTTCCCATATATGCCCCAACCAGAGACGGACCCCTCAACTTAGGTATGTGCCCTGACTGGGAATCAAACCCACCACCTTTTTGGTATACAGGACGATGCTCCAACCGAGCTAGGGCTGTTTACCCTTTTAAACATTGACACTGCTCATTTTCCTTATCTCTTCTTACCAAATAAGGTTATAAATTTCCTAATTGCAGCTTACTATGCCCCACCACCTGAGTTTTTATATGTATTATCATTTTTTGTTTGATCCAGTTTTAGTTTCTATATGATTTTATCTTTAAGTAATAAGTTTTTAGAAGAATGTTTAAATGTCCAAACATTTGGAGTTTATTTCGCTCGTGTCTATCATCAGGGGATATGGTCTGTATGAAATGGATTCATTGATATCTGTTGAGATGTGTCTTGGGGTCCAGTAGTTAGGTAACTTTTTTGTAAAGGTTTCTTGTGTGCTTGAAAGTAACATACTGGACTGGG
Organism: Myotis daubentonii; assembly: GCF_963259705.1. Taxonomy (NCBI): domain Eukaryota; kingdom Metazoa; phylum Chordata; class Mammalia; order Chiroptera; family Vespertilionidae; genus Myotis; species Myotis daubentonii. Next base: position 36,527,665 of record NC_081847.1, read on the forward strand.
TTCATGGTTCTGTCAGAGTCCATTGATCAGGATTATTAACAGCATTAACATCTATTTTGGGGGGCTGTTTCATCAATCAGTTACTGAAAGAGGTCTTAAATCTCCTACCATGCTACAGGATTTGACACTTTTCCTATGTATCCTGTCACTCTTGCTTTATACATTTTCAACCCCTTTTTTAAAAAAAATATTTTATTGATTTTTTTACAGAGAGGAAAGGAGAGGGATAGAGAGAAACATCGATCAGCTGCCTCCTGCACACCCCCTACTAGGTATGTGCCCGCAACCAAGGTACATGCCCTTGACCGGAATCGAACCTGGGACCTTTCAGTCCGCAGGCCGACGCTCTATCCACTGAGCCAAACTGGTCAGGGCCCTTTTTAAAATCTCTAACATACAAGTTTAAAATTGTTACATCTTGAAAATTCTTTTCATCATTTTGTGGTGACCCTTTTAAAATATTTTATTGATTTCAGAGAGGAAGGAAGAGGGAGAGATAGAAATATTGATGAGAGAAAATCCTGTATGTCCCTCCTGCACGCCCCACACTGGGGATGGAGCCCACAACCCGGGCATGTGCCCTGACTGGGAATCAAACCCTGACCTGGTTCATAGGGTGACGCTCACCCACTGAGCTAAGCCAGCTGGACTGGTGACGCTCCTTTATCCCTAATAATGCCTTTTGCCTTAAAGCCTATTTTGTCTGATTTTCCTATAGATATCTTGTGCTTAGTTTTTCTCAAGTATACCCCCCCCCCTTTTTTTAACTTTTGGTGCCCTTAGGTCTTAAATGTGCTCTGATAAATGGCATAGAGCTGCATTTTATTTTGCTTGATCAACTTGATCATCTCTGTTTTAATAGATGAATGTAAAACATTTCCTACCTCTGGTTTGGCACCCTTTACAGTCCAGTCTTTTTACTTTTCTTCCTTTTTTTCTTTCCTGCCTGCCATTATATTTTAATACCCTTTACCAACTTTTTCTCTTTTCTGTACCAGAAGTCATAGTTTTAGTGATTCCTCTTAAGTGTCTGAAATACGTGCTTCATTGTAGAAAGCTGGACAATCATCATTCTCCTCCTCTTCCTCCTCTCAAATAAACCAAGCTTCTTAGAACACCTGAGCTCTGATTACCCTCGCCAGTCTTACCTGTTATTGTGTCTCATGCTCCTTGTTTGCGCTCCACAAATTAATCATCACTATTCATGTTCTAATTAAGTACTTGTTTAGATGACTTACATGTTTACCAGTTTAGCTGCTCACCATTTTCCCAACTGGTGTCTTGTCTTTCAAGTTCTGCAAATTCACTACAAAATGCATAGGTGCTGATTTCAGTTTTATTTATCCTGCTCTGGATTTTATGTGAGGATCCTTTGGAAACTTTGGAAACTCTTCTTAAGGAACTGCCTCTACTATATTCTTTCTTTTCTCTTCTGGAATTCTGATTGGACATGAGAGTTCTCACTTTACCTTCCACTCACTCCCTTTTACATGTTTCATCCCCTTGTTTCTTTAGTTGTTTCTGATTATTCTCCCGTTCAGAGATTCTCTTCTGCTGTGTGCCATCTGCTTGCTTGCCTTACTGAGACTTGAATGCCCATAGCTCTGTTTTTCAATTCTAGGGATTTCTTTGAAAAGCTCTGTTCCTTTTTAGTGACTTGCTCTTTTATGTTTTGATCTCGCCCACCCACCTTTTCCCTTCTCCAACCATAAGCCCCAAGGACGCCGTTTGGCTCTGTCATCCTCGTCGGCACCTCACTGTCGCTGGAACTAGCAGCCTGGCTGGGCGCCGTCAGAGGGCAGTGACAGGGGAGAGAGGATGCTGAGCTGCAGCCGGGCAGTGATTTCCCCACTGCGAAGCGCTGGGTCCGCTCCCACCATTGCCTCCTAGCTTCCCAATCTCTGCTCAGCCCCGCCTGGGACAGAGGGGCCACGCAGGCCATGACGTCACGCGACTGTGACGCCCCTGGGAGCCGCCACCCCTTCCTGGTGCGGGCGGGGAATCCAGGCTCTTTGCGCCCTGACGTCAAGGTCCCGGCGGGCGGGTTTTGCGTCGGCCCAATGGGAGCAGCGCGCCGGCCTCCCCTTTAAGGAATGTTGTGACCTGACGTCACCCGAGCGAGTTACCTCCCGGAGCCTCGGACGCTGGGCTCAGCGTGAGCCCCAGAGCCCTTGCGCGCGAGGTGTGGAGCCCCCGCGCCCCGGTACCGCAGCCACCTCCCCGCCCCGGAGTCCCGGCCTGCGCGCCCCGCCGGGCCCGCGAGATGCCCTCGGACCGGCCTTTCAAGCAGCGGCGGAGCTTCGGTGAGGCCTGGTGGGCGATCTGCGAATCTGGGGAGGGGGTGGGGATTGGGGAGTTGGGGGCGCGACCCAACCTCCAGCGCAGGTGACGTCAGCCCTGTGACGTCAGCTTCCAGCCGGACCCCAGGCAGGGAGGCAGATCTGACCTGGGCTGGGCCCTCCCCACCCTGTCCTGTGTCCAGGCCGGCCAGACGGCCCGGGGGGCGGGGGCTTGGGGGAGGTGGGGCCAGGCCGGGCCGCCCCTCGAGGGCCGTCGGGGCAAACGGCACGGAGGACCCAGATCCAGCCTCAGCGCCTGCCCTCCTTCCGCAGCCGACCGCTGTAAGGAGGTGCAGCAGATCCGCGACCAGCACCCCAGCAAGATCCCGGTGAGTCCCACCTTCCCCGCCCGGCCCAGGCCCCGCCCCAGGCCCCGCCCCGACTCACGCGGCCCGCCCGCCCCGTTCCCAGGTGATCATAGAGCGCTACAAGGGTGAGAAGCAGCTGCCAGTCCTGGACAAGACCAAGTTCCTGGTCCCGGACCACGTCAACATGAGCGAGTTGGTCAAGATAATCCGGTGCGTGGGCGGCGACCCTCAGGGGGGCCTTGGGTCCTGCTGGGGTGGCCAGGGCCTTCTGAGGAGTGGGAGTGGGCGTAGGAGGGGCATTGGGTCCCTCTCTGGGAAAGTTCAAGGTCGGGGATGGGTGTGAAGTGGAGGCAGGGCGTCCTTTTGGGGAGGGAGTCGGGGCGACACCCGGCAGCCAGGCCCCTCACTGTGGGCCGCCCTCCTGTCCTCCTCAGGCGCCGCCTGCAGCTGAACCCCACGCAGGCCTTCTTCCTGCTGGTGAACCAGCACAGCATGGTGAGCGTGTCCACGCCCATCGCGGACATCTATGAGCAGGAGAAGGATGACGACGGCTTCCTCTACATGGTCTACGCCTCCCAGGAAACCTTCGGCTTCTGAGCCAGCAGTAGGGGGAGGGGTTGGAAGGGGAGAGGGGGGCCATGTCAGGCTCTGCCCAGGGAGCTCTTGGCTCCTGAACTGCGCTTCCTCTGCCCCTGGGGGGCCGGGCAGGGATGCTACCCCTTAGGGGATACCAACCACTCCGCCTCCGCCCTGTGTGCATCCTGGGCCTGTCACGTTAGGGTTGCCCCTCTGGGTGCTGGCTGGTGGACGGTGGGGAGCAGCCCCCACCACCCGCGCTCTGTCTGGTTTGTCTTTTTTACTTTAGGCCCCTGCCTGCCTGCCCCTCCCCCACCCGAGGCTCTGCTTCCTGCCTGGAACCACCCACCCTTGAAGGACTGGCCCCTGGCTCACCTGGTCTTGACATGGTGTATGGATCTGTGGTCACTGTCCCTTTGCAGAATAAAGATTGCTCAGGCCTGTCTGGCCCTTTGCCTCCGGCTGCTTGGGGAGTGGGGAGGGCTGCTGGTGGCCTATCCCACGCCATTCTCGGCTCACCAGTGCACAACTTGTTGTGTGGACTTACGGTTCATTCTGGGGGCCCACACCCTTGTGTAGTATACCATGGTGGTATTAGGGGCCCACACCTTCCAGGAGTGTCCTGTGGGCCCAGGGTAGACTTCATACCAAAAAGAAATTTATTAAGTCAACAACCTAACAAACCCTGCTCACCTGCTTCCTCCCCTGTCCTGTCTGGGAGGGGGCTCCTTTGTGTGCAGAGCCAAAAACTGTGGGTCCAAGTGGAGGTGCGCCTGGCAAAGCCCCATAGGCCTTGCTGCCAGCCTTGGCTCTCCTCTGGTGCCAAGATCGTGACCCTGGACTTGAACCTCATCTGCCTGAGGACTTGCCTGCTGGCAATTCTGGCTCGAGGGCTTGGCCCAGCTTTTGGCCTGTCCACCCCCTGAGTCCGTACAGCCCTGTGCCCGGCCAGGCCTACTTGAGCACAAGCATGGCCTCCGTGCCGTCCTTGGCCGTCAGGTAGAGACCGTGAGTGAGGTAGTACTCTCGCCGCAGGAAGGCATAGAAGTAATCAGAAATCAGCAGGATCTGTGGGGGGAGAGGAGAGAGTGTGAGAAGCTTCGAGGTACCTCCCCCTAAACCTTGGGCCCCTGAGGAGCTAGGCGGGTGTTGGGAGACCCTACCACCTCAGGATCTACACTTGACCCTGCAAGGTCTCACTGACACCTTAGAAGTGCCCGTATGGCCCTCCCTCCCTCCACCATTGTCTACACCTCCTTCTCAAGCCCTGGCCTGAACTCCAGACTGGTACTTCTGCAGCCAGACCTCACCTCGTGGGTACCCACAGGCCTCTAGGATGCACCCTAGCCAGGCTCCCTGTCAAACCAGCTTCTCCCACTGGGAACCCAGGCCCCACATCTTCCAGGTCCTCCGGCCACAGGATCACCTGATACTTCTCCCATATACACAGCCACTAAGTACTGTCAGTTCTACCTCCTAAGCCAGTGGTCAGCAAACTCATTAGTCAACAGAGCCAAATATCAACAGTACGATTGAAATTTCTTTTGAGAGCCAAATTTTTAAAACTTAAACTATTTAGGTAGGTACATTGTTATTAACTTAATTAGGGTACTCCTAAGCTGGCCTTTGCTAAAAACGTCCTCAGTCTGAGGGGGTCGACCTCAGCGAACGTACCCCCACTTCTTCTAACGCCACTTCTTCAAAATAGACTCGCCCAGGCCGAAAACCGACTTCTGCGCATGGGCCACGAAGTTTCAATCGCTCTGTACATGCGCGCCCACGTGTGGTATTTTGTGGAAGAGCCACACTCAAGAGGCCAAAGAGCCGCATGTGGCTCGCAAGCTGCGGTTTGCCGACCACTGTCCTAAGCTCGCAAATCCACCCATTTCTACCCATCGTAACAGTTACCGCCCTGGACAAGCCACTGCCATCAACAGCATCTCCTCTCTGGGCTCCCTAATCTCAAACCTCCCCTTCCCTCGGTCCATTTCCCTAGCAGCCAGAGGGTGCTTTTCAAAACACATCTGGTCATGTTCAAACCCTCTAAGACCGTGGTTCCCAACCTTCCTAATGCCGCGACCCTTTAGTACAGTTCCTCATGTGGTGGTGACCCCCAATTTCATTGTTACAAATTGAACATAATTAAAGCATAGTGATTAATCACAAAACAATATGTAATTATATATGTGTTTCTGATGGTCTTAGGCGACCCCTGTGAAAGGGCTGTTCAATCCCCCAAGGGGTCGCGACCCACAGGTTGAGAACCGCTGCTCCAAAGGCTTCCTGTGGCTAGCTAGTAGGGTGAAGATAAGCTCCCTGGGGCTCTGAGGCCTTGCACCTGGTCCCTGCCGTGTACATGCCTCACGCTCCCCCATGTTCCACCTCACTCTGCTCCAGCCACACTGGCCTCTTCCCTCCCACTGCAGGATCTTGGCTGTTTCCTCTGCCTGGAATGCTCTCTCCACTTTCATCTAGTCAACACCTGCTTGCCCCCTTCAGACTTCAGAAGATCTTCCTCAGAAAAGCCCACCCATATGCCCCAGACTGAGTTTTGGCCCCATTAACCTCTATTTGGCAGCACAAACTCATCCAAATTGCCGTTTTACATTCGTTTCTGTGATGTCTGCCGAGTGCTCCTCCCTCCCTGCACTGGGCACAATGGTATGTGCACCCAGCTCTCCGTCTTTCCTGTATGAACCACAGAATCGAAAGAGCCCTAGACGTGCAGCCCACCCTCCCTCTCAGAGGCCCAGAGCAGAATTGGGATTTGCCAAGGTCCCCACATGCTGCACCTACAGTCTTACAATCCATGTGGCCCAAGCTCCCAAGACCTCCAGTGCCTGGAGCAGGAGGAGCAGGGCCAGCCCCATGGAAGGATGAGGGGAGGGGCTCACCAGTGCAGACACTACCAGCTCTCAGGCACTCGGAGGCCTCTCAGACTATCAGCACCAACCACCTCTTGGCACAGATGGGGAGACAGAAGCCCCAGAGAAGGGGGACCACCTGGCTAGGGTCTTGGCGCAGATCAGAGGTTGAGCTGAGCCTGGGATCTCCGCCCCTGACCCTGAGACCCCAATCCTGGGCAGCCTCTCACACTGTGGACAGGAAGGAGAGCGCAGAGTGGTCTGGAGGAGGAGGTCAGGGCCAATACCAGTGATGGCTTTAGGATAAGGACACGACTGGAGCCTGTCTGGAAGGATGATGAAAATTAAGGCACAAAAGGTTCAATAGTTGGTCTAAAACTATCCAGGGAGAGCTGGACTCGTGGCCATGACCCTGCAGGGCCATGCACCAGTACGCCAGAGGCACAGAACTCAGGCACTGTGGGTATCAGCGGAGCAGACACAGTCCAGCAAGCCCCCGAGGCCTTGCACCACAGCTGCCCTATGGGGGCAGGTACCACAGCAAACACTGACCTCACATCCTACAGCCCCTTTCTCACACAGGCACAAGCTCCTGGTCTGGGGAAGCCTACAGCTGGTGGGGTCTGATCCCCAGGCCAGGTCAGATGAAGGGCAAGTGCAAATTCACAATTCACAAAAGCAATGAGCCAACTCCAATGTCACACAATCAGCTGGACAAGTAATAGGAAGTCAAAATACTAGGTATCAGGTTGAACCATATTAAATTGCCATTTTTTACAGCTCAGAAACAGATAAATATTGTCAATTTCATATAGTTCAATCTATACAAAAGAGAAAAGAACCAAGAAATACAAATAGAGTAAGCATGTTATCCAGAAGTTCCTGAACAAATAAATAGCTGAAGACTTTAGGGAGTTATTATTTCTCCTTAAAAGCCTTAACTTTGTAAATTAGATGCATGTATTATGTTGATAAAAATAATCATCTAATACATAATTGAATAATACATAAATGGTGGGAAATTCCTTTTTTTTAAAAAAAAAAATTTTACTGATTTTTTTACAGAGAGGAAGGGAGAGGGATAGAGAGCCAGAAACATTAATGAGAGAGAAACATTGATCAGCTGCCTCCTGCACACCCCGTACTGGAGATGTGCCTGCAACCAAGGTACATGCTCTTGACCGGAATTGAACCTGGGACCACGAGCCAAACTGGTTAGGGCGGGAAATTCCTTTTGATATTCTTGCAGAAGAATTAAAAATAAGCCCTAGCTGGTTTGGCTCAGTGCATAGAGCATCAGCCTGCAGACTGAAGGGTCCCAGGTTCGATTCTGGTTAAAGGCACATCTTGGGTTGTAGGCTTGGTCCCAGTATGGGCATGCAGGAGGCAGCCAATCAATGATTCTCTCTCATCATTGATATTTCTCTCTCTCTCTCTCCCCTTCTGAAATCAATATAAATATATTTAAAAATATATTAATAATATATTACTAATATATAAAAACCCAGGGTCCATAACACCCAAAACGACCAAAGGTTCGACCGAACTCCAGGCAGCACGCATAGCAGGCTCCAGTGGGCGGGGACTGGCGAGTGGGCTGAACTGCTGAGCTCTCAAGGGAGAGAGAGTGGGGCTGATCCGCGGCTACTAGTGAGGACTGCAGAGAGAGAAGCAGCGGGTCAGACCCTGCTTCTCTCTCTCTCCAGGCCTCGCCAGCAGCCATGCTTCTCTCTCTCCGAGAGATCAGCAGTTCAGCCTGCTCGCCAGCAGTGTGGGGTGGCTGTTGATCAGCCTCACCTCTCTGATCAGGCCTGGAGATGCTGACTGGCATAGAAACCGACCAATCAGAACCAAATCTGGGTGAACTGCGAAGGCAGAACCTAAGGTGGGGGCTAAGGAGGGATTTTAAGGGCAACAGCTGTTTGGTGTAAGGTGTAAGAAAGTGGCTCAATTTTTTAATAACCCGTTTGCCAGTATAGTGCATATGGCTGGCTATCAGTCCAGATATAGGGATTATGTGTTTTTGTCTTCCAAGAGCATCTCCTCCTGCTGAAAAAGGCTTCCCCCCAACCCCCCATTTAAGCAATCGTATCCTATATAATCTATACTAATAAAAGGGTAATATGCTAATTAGACCAGGTTGATCGGCCATCTTCCAGACATCCGACTTCCTTCCAGACAAAGCCATGGTAGTGGGGGCCGAGGCAGTTAGGGATGATCAGTCTGGCAGGGGAGGGCCATTGGGAGAGAGATCAGGCCGGCAGGGCAGGGCAGTTGGGGGTGAGATCAAACCGGCAGGGAAAGCAGTTGGGGGCGAGATCAGGTCGGCAGGGGAGGGCAGTTGGGACGAGATCAGGCCAGCAGGGGAGGGCAGTTAGGAGTGATCAGGCAGGCAGGTGAGTGGTTAGGAGCCAGTGGTCCCAGACTGTGAGAGGGATATCCGACTGCCAGTTTAGGCCCGATCCTAATCCCTAAACGGCCCAGTTGGGATCAGGCCTAAACCGGCAGTCAGACATCCCCCAAGGGGTCCCCAATTGGAGAGGGTACAGGCTGGGCTGAGGGAATTCACCCACGTGCATGAATTTCATGCACCAGGCCACTAGTGTGTGTGTGTGTGTGTGTGTGTGTGTGTGTATACATATATGCCTAAGCGACTGAACAACCAGTTGCTATTATGCACACTGACCACCAGGGGGAAGATGCTCAACAAGGGAGTTGTCCCCTGGTGGCCAGTGCACTCCCACAGCGGGAGCGCTGCTCAGCTGACTGACCTGTCCTGGTGGCCCACCAGCCCAGTGGCAGCCACTCCCTCCCTCAGTAGTCCTGCAGGTCCAAAATGGGAGAACAAGCCAGGCACCAACGGACTGGTGCTGCTGGCACAACTGATCATGACAGTGCTGCCAGCCTCCTGGAAACTGGCCTCAGGCACGGTGGCCACTTCCCCTCCTAGATGCTTGGCAAGGAAGAAAGGATATAAAAGCGGCTGTCAGATGGACCTGACAACCGACATGAAGGTCAGTGGGACAGATTCAGATGCTGGGCCAGCAAGGGCATCCCACTGCATTGCGTCCTGGCAATCCCCACTTGGGACGGGCACCAGATGTAGGGCTCAGGGCTGGCAAGCGCCGCTGCAGCAGCGCGAGCCTCTCCCAATCGGGACTGACTGGGTGTGAGCCCGAGGCAGGCGCAGTGGGGCCGGGATGAGTGGGAGTGGCAGGCAGGAGCAGTAGGTGGCGTTGGGCTGTGGGTTTTGGCCCTATCCCCGCAGGCCAACCCCAAGGGACCCCACCTGTGCACAAATTCATGCACCGGGCCTGTAGTAGTAGTAGTAGTAGTAGTAGTAGTAGTAGTAGTAGTAGTAATAATAATAATATATGAGCTCTCTCGTCTCGCCTAAGGGGAAGAAGGAAGGCGGCTCCGCCCTGCTGTCATGAAGAAGCAGGAGGCCAAGAAGATAAATCCCGTTTGAGAAAAGGCCCAGGAATTCTGGCATTGGACAGGACATCCAGCCCAAAAGGGACCTCACCTGCTTTATCAAATGGCCCTGCTACATTCAGCTACAGCAGCAAAGGGCTATTCTCTATACGTGTCTGAATGTGCCATTAACCAGTTCACTCAGGCCTTGGATCACCAAACAGCTACTCAACTGCTGAAGCTGGCCCACAAGTACAGGCCAGAGACAAAGCAAGAGAAGAAGCAGAGGTTGGTGGCTCAGGCTGAGAAAAAAGCTGCCGGCAAAGGGGATGTCCCCACCAAGAGGCCACCTGTCCTTTGAGCAGGGGCTAACACTGTCACCACCCTGCAGTGAGAGAACAAGACGACTCGGCTGGTCGTGACTACACACAACGTGGATCCCATGCAGCTGGTGGTCTTCCTGCCCTGCCTGTGCTGGCCGATGGGGGCTCCCTACTGCATGAGCAAGGGGAAGGCCCGGCTGGGCGTCTCGTCCACAGGACGACCTGCACCACGGTTGCCTTCACGCAGGTAAACTCGGAAGACGAGGCAGCTCTGGCTAAGCTGGTGGGGGCTATCCAGACCAATTACAAGGACAGATATGCTGAGATCCGCTGCCACTGGGGAGGCAACGTCCTGGGTCCAGCGTCGGTGGCTCGCATTGCCAAGCTGGAAAAGGCCAAGGCCAAGGAACCGGCCACTAAGCTGAGCTAAGTGTGCACTGTGGAGTTTTTTGCACATAAAATAAAAATTCTTCTCCAGCCTAAATAAATAAACTATGAAGATAATCCCCCTTCTAGAAAGTAGAGCCTAATTCTTGCCCACTATCACCCCCTACCCCTGGGGTGGGCTAGGCTTGGTGACTCGCTCCCAAAGGACAGAGCAGGGGCAGGGAAAACGGCAACTTCCCCCTGGAGGAGCCTGGAAACAGTGGAACCAGACGATGAAGGGCAGCAGCATGAACTCAGGTGGCCAGCAGGTCCTACTGCCCGAGTGTTCCAGAACCCACACCTGGTCTCATGATGACAAAGCATCAGCCACACTGGAAGTGGGGGCGCCCGACAGGCTCCCTGGCCAATGCTCCTCAAGACTGTCCAGGCCATGAGAAATGAGGAAAGTGAGCAGAGGACACAGGGAGACTTGACAACTAAATGTAATGTGGTGCCTCCTACTGGGTCCTAGGAGGCCATGACAGGGAAAACTGGGACATCTACATCAAGTCTGGAGTTTACTTAGTAATAATGGACCAGGGTCAGTTTCTTGGTTTTGACAAATGCGTCATGGTAATATAAGATGTTAACACGGAACAGTGGGTGTGGAAGCAAGATCTAGAGACAGAAAACTGCTTCCTTTGGCAATCATTTTCTATGTGGCACTTTCCAACTGAACAAAGCTTTCCCCACCCAACCCCTCACAACCCCCTCTAGGCTGAGGAAACTCAGGCAACCACCCCCTCTCGCCAGGTTGAAACAGCCTCCTCCCTGGGCTCAGGTTCCAGCTTACAGCCCTCACCTCTCTCCCCTTCCTGGCAGAGTGAGGCTTTCAGAGCATGAATCTTATCGCAGTTGTCCTCAGCTCAAAACCAGAGCTCAGACTGGTCCTCAGCACAGTGAGGCTCAGGAGGCCACGTGGCTCTGACACTGCTGACCTGAAATGGCCTCGTTCCTATCAGGTGGCACTCACCAGGCCTACAGAGCTCCCCCCACACACCCCGTCTCAGGACTCCACTTAGAGGGGCCTCCCTCCAGAGCTTCCTTAACTGCCCAGCTCTGAGCTGTTTGTCTTGTTCATAGCACTACCCGGCTACCCCAATCCTGCCTATTTCCTTTTCTTTCTCTCCCAGACTGTGGGCTGCTTAGAAGCAGGGCTACGTCCCTCGTTCACCCCAGTTGAGCGTCTGGTGCACAGCAGGCACCTAATTCATACTTGCAAATAAGTAAATCAGGCCCAAGGAGCTCTGTGACTCCTCTAAGGCCAGCGAGCCAGATGGGCTGGGAATTACTGGAATTAGGGGTTCCTAAGCCCAGGCCTTCTGGCTGGCTGTGCCCCCATGCATTTAACCCAGGTTTTTCCTGTCACTCTGGCTGTCGGGGGAGGATATGAAAGCTTGTGAGAGATAAGCTTGGGATGTCTGATGATGAGGGGGACAAAGGAATGAAGACCTTGGTAAATGCCACTGGAAGAGGAAATCAGGTAAACATGCACAGCCAGCTGGACAAGGGCTCAGCCTGCGTCACAGGGACCCTCCACCACACAACCCACAGGAATAAGCCGGGAATGGGCCGCCATCTGGTCACAAGTAGGGGCTACAGACCACCCAACACTGCGGATCTGACCCATGTCCCTTCACATGGCCACTCCCCAGAATGGCATCAGGCCAAGTGAGAAGCAGTTCCAGGAGACAGGACTGGGGTTTCATTTGTCCTGAAGTGAATAAGCGAGTGCTGAGCAGGGCCCAACACGCCAGTTGGTTGGTGCCCAGATTCCAGGGCTCCCTGAAGACAGAAAACAGGGCCAGCCCAGGACCTACAGGGTCTGTAGCACAAAGCAGCACCAGGGCGGCCTCGCATGTGAGGAGGCAGCAGCTCCGAGCGTGTTCCAGACTCTGCTGGAAGGGATGGGCAGGGTGTGACAGAGCAGGAGTGGGACTCTCAGGGCCTGCCACACAGGCAGGAGGGGAAGGGGCTCTGGCTCTGATCCCCTAGGAATCCAGCAGAACTTGCCACAGGCCCAGCTTGGACCAAAGCAAACTGGAACTGGGAGGTTAGGGTGTTTAAGATTGAGAGATCACTGGTTGTAAAATGTGGTTTCTAATTCCTGCTCACTCCATTCATTCATCAATAAACAGTCAGTGAATATTCTTGGTGCTGGGGATACAGTGGTGAAGGAGAGAGACCAGGGGGCTGCCCCAGTGGAATCCGCAGTCTACAGGGAGGACATAATGAACAAGGGCAAGAATAAGTGTACCTCTTTGGAGTTTTGTGACTTCCAAGCCTCAGCTTCTTCACTTGTGTCAGGGAATAATAACAGTGCCTCCCTCAAAGGCGAATTAAGTGAATTCCTTATCATCCTGTATAATGAAAGCCTAATATGCAAACTGACTGAATGGCGGAACAACAGGCAGACCAACTGGTTGCTATGACACACACTGACTGCCAGGGGGCAGATGCTCAACGCAGGAGCTGCCCCCAGCCCGAAGGCCCAGACAAGCAGCAGGGGGGGGGGGGGGGGGGGATCAGCAGTTAGTGGGAAGCGCCAGGCCAGCCAAGGCGGGTGCCAGCGGGGGGGGCCCCCCCCAGTTGCCTGCCAGTCGCCCCAAAGATCAGCCCTGATCGCTGGCCAGGCCTAGGGACCCTACCCGCACATGAATTTCGTGCACTGGGCCTCTAGTAATAAAATAAAATAAAACAACTTAAAAGGCTGTCAGTAGGGGAGTAGTTACATCAGGTGTGATGGGTCTACATATGCGGGACTCAAAAAGGAGCTTCCTCTCTCATGTACGAACACAGGTCACCAAGGCGTTTTATTAAAAGGACAAAAAGTCATACTTCCATTGTGATGCCAACAATAACACACACACCCCTTTCTCCATGTGCACAAGAGAAGTTGCAAAGCACAGGGAAAGGTCCAGGCCACAAAAGCACATGATCCAGAAGACAAAGATCATAGGAGCCCGGCCTCTAGCAAGCTCTCTTTAAACATGAACCCCTATTATAATTTGGGGGAAAGGTTCCTATGTTTCCTGACTTTAAGTTGAATCAGGGTGAGTGGGACATCTTATATTACTCTTTTTAAAATGCTAAATTTGGTGCACACCCCCCTCTGGGGAACACAACCATGCCATTTCCTTCCCCTCTTCTTGCTCCCCGCTCCGGCCCTGCCCCCTGGCATGCATCTCCTAAACTCTGGGGGATCCTATGAGGCTTGCAAACAGGGGAGCAATGGGTAGCAGCAGCTCATCCAGGGCTAACTCCCTGAAACTGTCCCCAGGCCCCCTTTTCTCTGACTTCCCAGTGAGCCAAAGCAGCCTCACCTAGCTCTCCTATTGCTTCTTCTATGCTAGGCCCTTCCTTGTTTCACTGTCTCCTGCCTTAATAAATGTACCCTCAAAGTCACCTAAAAAAAGAAAGAAAGAAAAGCCAAATTAAAATGCATTCCTTTTTGTTTATATGTCATCGCTGACCTGGAGAAGAACAGGGTCAGAAACAAAGAGGAGGGGGACTGTTCTATTTCCCTCAGTTTCTGGGTCCAAATGGTTTCCTAGGAAATTGCTCTGGGTATTTGAAAAGGAAGTTTGTACTATTTCCCATGTCGACATATGAATAATGGCAACGGGACCACACATAACATGTCCAATTCTTTCAACACCCTGAGAGGTGGGAGAAAACTGCCCCCCAGAGAAATTCAATCACTTGCTGAAGATCACACAGTAAGGAAGTGGAAAGGGACCTCAATCAACTGATCTCTCTCAGTAAACACGCACGCGCGCGCGCGCGCACACACACACACACACACACACACACGCGCGCGCGCGCGCGCGCGCGCTCCCCTCTATGGATGGGTGTTGTCATTTCCTGGTCACTGACTCTGAGGCACAATTAGCTAATGATCCATGCCACATGCTGAAAAACACTTAATGGCCCCAGGGGGAAGGATGTGGGCCGAGGTCACTAGTGTTTACCTGCTGGTGAAACTAAAAATCTACCAATAATTTGTTCTATTATAGGGTATGGCACTGACCAACTCTAACAGAGCTGGGCTTAAAATCTACAGGCCAAGATGTTCCCTATATTCAGCTTCTGATTCAGCAATGACGGCCTGGCTCCAGTCGCCTGCTGAAAATCCACACTCATCGGTTCTCAGGATACCTCTGATGTGTCTTGCCCAGGGAGAGGAGAGTGAGGACCAGTGGCTCGGGCACCGTCTCAGCTGGGAGAGCTGAGAAGAGCTGGCTGTGGGACTGGGGCACGTCCCTGAATGTCATACTTTTCAATGGCAACACGGACTACAGGTCAGACTGAAGCAGAGGGGCCTTGCGCTGTGGACATGCTGGGCTTCACTGGCCAGAGGCCAGGTTCTGGCAGAAGCTGGAGGAGGGCTGTGGACAGAGCAGCCACCCACGGACCTCAGCCACTGGGGGTGACTTGGCTCCCTCCTGCCCACCTCCTAGGTGATCTCCCCTTCCCTTCTCACTCTCTGAGTCTGTAAGGTCCAGTTCCTACTCCTCATTCCCTGTGGCCTCCCTTGACCACTCACAACGGGAAAGGTATCTGCTCCCTCTAGATTCCTCCAGTGCTTACTCTGCACATTTGGCCATTAATCACATGACGTTCCCCTGGCTATCTTTGGATCATTCATTCATTCAACAAATATTTGCTAAACAATGCTCTGTGCCAAGCACTGGTAGCTGGGACCCTGCAGTGGGTAGGACAGGCCAAGCTCTGCCTTTAGAAGCTCACAGGCAGAGAGAGAAGAAGAATAATATAGTCACAGGTTGGGCAAGTGCTATAAAGGGGGCTAAGAAAGAGACAGTGGGCAGGGGAACCTCGTGAAAGGCCTCTTTGAGGAGGTGACATTTAACTCATACTAACATTCTGAATGTCTCATATTTAAACCCTGTGACTACCAACAGGCGCGAGGGCAGGGTAAGTATAACCCTCATGACAAGGGCTGCTCTTCTACCTCAGCCAGTGCTCCCAGACATCAATATGCCTGGAGTGCCTGCCTTGGTGAATAAGGGCCCCCACTTGACAAGCCCCTTTAGTGATCTGGAGGTGGCAGCCAGAAAGCCCCAAGCCAGCAGTCCCGGAAGCATCTGACCCCACAGAGTTGTCTCTGGCTCAGAGCCACAGAGCCCAGACCCTAGGAGGCCGATGACACATTGTGCTGGCTGTGCTTGAACAAACCATAGCTTACAGTCACTTGGACCACTGCTGGGAAGCCTGGAGGTTGGTCTGATCTGTCTGAAGGGCAAATTGGCAATATCTGGCCAAATGTACAATGTATATGCCCTCTGCTCCAGCAAATTCCACCCCCTGGAATCTATCCTAAGAAAATACTGGCATGCCTATACAAGAGTATGTGGAGGGATACGCAAGGCAATACTCTTCTATTTATAGCAAAACAATCAGAAGCGACCTCGGTGTCCATCAGGATACATCATCGTACATCTAATCATGGGATAGCGGAGCCATTAAAGAATTATCGTGAGATCAGATCACTAAGTGAAAAGCAGCAGTGCAGGATGTGATTTCTTTATATAAACAGAACAGCTCTTGTGTGTGCGTATGTATGTAAAGCTGTCTGTAAACATACAGGGGACGTCTGCAGACACACACCAGACTGACCCAGTGATCACATCTGCACGGGGGAAGGGATAGGGCCCAGGCGGATCTCCAATATCATTCCATATGCTTCTATGTGGACTTCTTTTCCCTTCCAATAATGAATTCATGTATTGCTTGTATGATTAAAAATACATTTTAGCCCTAGCTGGTTTGGCTCAGTGGGTAGAGCGTCGGTCTGTGGACTGAAGGGTCTCAGGTTTGAGTCTAGTCAAGGGCACATGCCTGGGTTGTGGGCTCGATCCTCAGTGAGGGGCGGGCAGGAGGTAGCTGATCAATGATTCTCTCATCATTGATGTTTCTATCTCTCTCTCCCTCTCCCTTCCTCTCTGAAATCAATAAAAATATACTGAAAACAATTTTTTTCTAAGATTTTTTTTAAAGGTAAAGGCAATGCCAAAAATTCAGTCTGGTTTTTCGCTGTAGCTGAGTCATTAACACACTCCATCTACCCAGCCTTTGCTTCCCACCCCCAGCACCATCCTCCTGTCCCAACAATTCAGTTCCTCTTGCCTTTGATGGCACCTGACCACTTGCTGAGATCTCCATGCCTTTTACAGAGACCCTTGCTTCATAAAGGTGCCAAAGGAAACACATAGAAAGCTGTTATCTGGCAGGTCCACAGATGCTTCCTAATCACTGCAATCCCACTGCTGGCCCACCTGACACTCATGACAGGACAACAAACTGGGGGGTATTTCAGTGGCGCTCACCAAGCTCCCAGCGTCCCAGGGCAGGCCCAATGCCCTCACATGCCAGTCATCACTTTCAAAGGAAAAGTAAGGGGATTTCAGAAAGACCGAAGAGCCAGAACAGCCCTCCAGATTCCTCCAAGACACTAAGTCGAATCCTGCAGGAACAGGTAGGAGGTGCTGAGCACCCACCATCAATAACTATGTGACAGGCCTGGTCCCACCCAAGCCACAGGCCCTCCATCACTCTTCCTGCTGTTCACAAATCAAGATAAATAGCTGGGCTGGACATTAATTGCCCAGAAATGTCCATGCAGGAAATACCAGACCCATCATTCATAGCAAAAGCCCGAACTCCCTCCTTCTTTCCCAGCAGCTAACCTTGGAGGCAAGCCTCCCCCTGGGGTTATTCAGTGCCATCAGTCTCCCAGCTAGCCCTGCTTCCCTTCCAGCCCATTATGCACAGGAAACGCCTGGCTGTGCCAAAGGCAAATGAAATGGTAAACGGTACAACGGATCCCACAGGACCTCCACGACGAGGACAGAGCCGCCCTGAGAGGACGCAGCACAACCAACAGGGACCTTTGGAGGTGTTTGCTCATCCACCTGAAACAGAATCTCTGGAAGAGCTTGTGAAAACTTCAGATTTCTGACCGTTTTCCACATCTACCGAGTCAACATCTGTGGAGGTGGGATTAGAAAATCTGCTTATTTTACTGACAATCAAAGCCATGTAATGGTAACAATCAGATATAACTACAGAATTTAATACAGATTAACAAGCTCCCCCCAGTGATTCTGCTGCTGAAAACCACTGCTCTACAGCACAAGGGGGAGGCTTGCCCTGGGTCAAGGAGGCTGGGCTCCTTGCTGGTACTTCTCATTTAGTGATCCCATGGCCTCCTCTCCTGCTACTCCCAGCCGTGCAATTTGCACTCCAGACCCAACCATTTCTCAGGTCCCTGTCTTTGCTCCTGCTGTCCCCGGAGCCTCTCCTCCCCCTGCTCCTGCCCTCCCCACCCTCACACGGTGCTGTGCAGCCAGGCACTGTTACAGAAAGAGGGTGGTCTCAGAAACCAAGCCTTCCCTACATTTTGTTCTTGGCTCTTCCAGTGACCTTGGGCAAAAGGCAACCTTCACGAGCCGTGATTCCCATTTGTTGTTGTTTTTTAATCCGAGGATACTTCTCCACTGATTTTTAAAGAGAGTGGAAGAGAGAGGAAAAGACAGAGAGAAATATCAATGTGAGAGAAACACATTGATTGGTTGCCGCCTGCACATGCCCAGACCAGGACCCGGGCCAGGAAGGAGCCTACAACCGAGGTATGTGCCCTTGACCAGAATTGAACCCAGGACCCTTCGGTCTGCAGGCTGACGCTCGATCCACTGAGCCAAACCAGCCAGGGCTCGATTCCCATTTATAAACTAGGGCAACACTATGCTTGCTGTGAGAATTCGACAAGGCAATAGCTCAGCATGGAGCCCAATAAATGTTAGCAGAGGCAGTTTTCCCATTGCTCTCATGTCCCCATCTTCTCTACCAGACAATGAGCTACTGTCCCCTCATTCACATCCAAACCCCTAGTTTGCAGAACCCACAGCCTAGGTCAAATGTCTGAGAATACAAAATGAATCCCTGTCCCAGGCCACCCTTAACTCTTTTTTTTTTTTTTAATATATTTTATTGATTTTTTACAGAGAGGAAGGGAGAGAGATAGAGAGTTAGAAACATCGATGGGAGAGAAACATCGATCAGCTGCCTCCTGCACATCTCCTACTGGGGATGTGCCCGCAACCCAGGTACATGCCCTTGACCGGAATCGAACCTGGGACCTTTCAGTCCGCAGGCCCACGCTCTATCCACTGAGCCAAACCGGTTTTGGCCACCCTTAACTCTTACCTGCCCAACGTTGAAGGTCAGTGTGATGGCATAAAAGAAATTGGAGTTGGCACTTCCTGCGTAAATCCAGAGGTACCACAGGACGGGGAAGAGCAGGGAGCAGACGATAATGATGCAGCCGAGGACAAAAATGTTCCGCAGGACTGAAAAGACAGATGGTCACAATGAGCCAGTGCTGATTCTCTGTGATGGCCCTGCAGGACCGAGAGGCCCAGGGAGAGCCTGCTGCAGCCCAACGCAGAGCACCCCTCTCCCCTTGCTACTCAGAGGCACTGGGTGCCAACTTAAGACCCTTGAGTCATGGTTCCCTGTGCCCAAAGCCAGTGGGACTTGGACTCCGTACCTCCTCCTGTGCCTCTGGGCAGCAAGACATGCTCTCTAACCCAATCTCAGAGGGTCCTAGAAACACATCTTCCATTCTCCTTAATTCATGTTTCAAGTCTCCTGTCTTGCTCTTCAAATGTCCCTCACTCTTCCGTAGGTGATTTAAACGCCTCTTTCAGACACCCTCCCTCCAACATCACACCACCCCAGAGGGAATGCAGAATCCCACCAAGGAGCAGCTCCCCATGAAGCCCCAGGGAGGGCCTGCTACACAGCGCAGCCAGGCAGGCCGGTGCCTTCAGCTGGACGGGGGGGGCAGCATGACAGTGGGGCACAGACTCGCCTCTGCTTGAGAGACCTTGGTTAAAATTCCTGCTTTGTCAGCAAGCTCCTCTGAGTCTCAGCTTCCCCATCTCTAAAACAGGGCTAAAATGCCAATTTCATAGGCGTGTTACACGGATTGAACAGGAAAACCTGGCACGGACGGATTACTGTGTGTTTTCTATTCTGCTATAACAAATTACCACAAACTCAGCGGCTTAAACAATATAACTTACTATCTCACAAATCCGGAGGCCGGAAGTCCAACATGGGTCTCACAGGCTAAAGAACAAGGTACCTTCGGGGCTGCCTGCCCTCGGGAGGCTCCAGGGAAAACCCGCTCGCTTGGCTTTGTAGTGGGTCGAGGCCACCTGCGTGCTTGGCTCATGACCCCTTCCATCTTCAACCAGCAACGTGGAATTACGTCCTCTCACATGGCACCACTCCGAACTCCTCTCCTGACTCCCTCACCACTTCTTTAAAAAAACAGACCTTAGTCCTGGCCGGTTTTTCTCGGTGGTTAGTATCGGCCCATGGACCGAAGAGCTGCAGGTTTCCCAGCCCCAGTTAGGGGTACAGGTGCATGCAGGAGGGAACCAATCAATGAGTCTCTCACATCGATGTTTCTCTTTCTCTCTCCCCCTCCCTTTAACTCACTCTAGAAATCAATGGAAAAGATATCCTCAGGTGAGGATTAAAACAAACAAACAAACAAACAAAAAACACACTTTAGTTTTTAGAGCAGTTATAGATTCTCAGCAAAACCGAGAGGAAGGTCCAGATATTTCCCACATACCCCTGGCTCCCACCTGATTACATTGGGCCCACCTGGACATGCCGGGATACTCTCCCACCTGAAGGTCTTTTGGCCACGGATGGTGATATAATCACAGGTTTGGGGGATTATGATGTGAACATGGTTGTGGGAAGTGAGAAGGGGGCATTATTCTGCCTACTACACTGTGCTTTTTTCTCCCTTCTAATTCAACAGGGGACCTCTGAAAGTGAGATTATATGCTATTTTTTATTTCTTTCTTTACACTTTATTTTTAAGTGAACTAAGAAATATTATTTAAAATAAATTAATTAAAAGAATACCTTGCCCAGCCGGCGTGGCTCAGTGGTTGAGCATCGACCTATGAACCAGGAGGTCATGGTTTGATTCCTGGTCAGGGCACATGCCTGGGTTGTGGGCGTGATCCCCAGTGTGGGGCTTGCAGGAGGCAGCGGATTGATGTTTCTTTCTCATCACTGATGTTTCTATTTCTCTCTCCCGCTCCCTTCCTCTCTGAAATTAATTTTTTAAAAAAGAATACCTTATGAAAACATAAAAAAGCCCTAGCCAGTTTGGCTCAGTGGATAGAGTGTTGGCCTGAAGATCAAAGGGTCCCAGGTTCAATCCCGATCTAGGGCATGTACATTGGTTGCAGGCTCCTCGGGCCCTGGCTCTGGTTGGAGGCAACCAATCAATGTGTTTCTCTCACATCTATATTTCTCTCTGTCTTTCCCTCTCTCTTCCACTCTCTTTAAAAAAAACCCCCCAAAAAAACAACAACAAAAAAAACACCCCCCAAACAATGGAAAAATATCCTCGGATGAGGATTAACAAAAAAACAAAATAAAATTTAAATTTAAAAAATAAAAACAATACAAAAAAACCTTCGCACTAAGTCTGGTAATGGTAGGCATTTAATGAGTTGAAGTTCCCTTCCCCAATCTGATCCTGACTTTCAGGAAATCCCTTCTCCTAAGTCAGAATTTTGGGAGACTGAAGGGATAGGGAAACTCTGGAACCTTAAGGCTGTTGGTATCAGCTGTCCAAAGACTTGGCTGAAATGCTATTGTGGGGGTTTCATGCATTGGGAGAGAGAATGATTACACAGGGTTCTCAATTTTGGTTGCAAAATGAAATCATCTGTGGAAGCCACATTAAGTAAATCAGAGTCTCTAGGGATGGGTCCATCATGGTTTCTAAAAGCTTACCCCATAAAAATAAAATAAAATATGTTCCCCCGTGATTGCAATATGCAGCCACGGCTGTGAACCACTGGGTCACAGTTGTAGACCTTACAAAGAGGAGACCCACAGCAGTCTGCAACAGAGACTTCGCTGTCACAGGGAAAATGACCAGGACAGGTAGTTCAAAGTTCTTATGAAAGCTGAATGCTTTCAATTTAAGGTTCATTCTTGAGAAATGACAGGTGTTTTTTTGTTGCTGGTTGTTGCTTTTGTAAAAAGTCCTCTCTTTTATGAAATGAAAATGGATGGTTGGTAGTTGACTGTTTTTTGTTTTTAAAAATGTTTTTGTTGATTTTAAAGAGAGAGAGGCAGAGAGAGAGGAAGAGAGAAACTTCGATTGGTTGCCTCCTGCATGCACCCTGACCAGGGATCGAACTGGCGACATTTTGGTGCACTGGATGATGCTCAACCTACTGAACTACACCAGCTAGGGCTGGTAGTTGACTGTTTTAATGTCATCAGTAAAATAAAAAGTTGGCAACTCTGTCATCAGAGCTTTCTGAAATTTTAGTGGTCTTTGAAATCCCACAATTTAGAAACACTGGCCTGGAGGGCTTCTGAGGTCCTCTTTTCTGATTTGAAATTTCCACAATTCTGGGCTTTCACAGCTGACAGGTTAAAGCCTTCCTGAGACCTCTCAACCTCTCTCCCAGAACAGGAAGTCTGGGAAAAGGGATGTGTGCACTGAGAATTATTATTGTTGTTGTTGTTATTATTAAGCAATGTTACAACCTTGAGAAATAATAAACCTATTTATCATTGCTCCACTTCGATATCACTATTTACATTTCAGTGTTTTCTCACCCTCTGGAAATTATTTTGCTGAAAAGAATATACATTTTTCCTGAAAGAGAACTCCAGTGGCCTGATAGCCCAGGTGGGTCTTTATTCCATTCCTCCAGCAACTCTGGGCTTCAGATCAGGTGACAAGAAGGTGACCTAGTGCACAGAGACTGAGAGAGGCTCACAGGCAGCTCCTGGGTGCAATTATGAAGACCTGCAAACACACATTCCCATGTGCCTGGAGGAAATGTCACCAGCATCCAGCTGGCTTCTGGCCTGCGGTGACCTTTGCAGGACTGGGGAGCTGCTCCTCACTCCTGCTGGCTGACAGCCAGAGGATTAAAGCTGTATGCCAGAGAAGATGCAGTAGGGACCCAGGGCACAGGACAGCTTGTTCCAGGCACCAGAAGGTGTCAGAGATGTCAGAGATGACCAGGGCCTAGTGAGACGAAAGGGTTCACCCTTCATAAGACTTGCCAGGCCAGACGGAATCAAGTTCCCCACTACATTCACTGGGTTGGCTTATCCAATCTCTGGCTCCACTATTGACAAACTGAAACTTCAGGCAAATCACGTTCTCTCTCTAAGCCTCAGACATTCAGAAATAAAATTCCAGTCCCATCAGGAGGAGCACAGAGGGGATTTAAGGATTTCAAAGGTCATAGAGTTGTTCCCTTTCTTCCTTCCTTCCTCCCTCCCCTCACCCCCTCCTTCCCTCCCTCCCTCGTTAGGTCTCACCCAAGGATATTTTCCCATTGATTTTTATAGACAGTGGAAGGGAGAGGGAGAGACAGAGAGAGAAACATCAATGCAAGAGAGCCACATCGATTGGTTGCCTCCTGCACGGGCCCCAATCAGGGCTGAGGTAGGTGCCTTTGACCAAAATTGAACCTGGGACCCTTCAGTCTGCAGGCTGATGCTCTACCCACTGAGCCAAACCAGCTAGGATGTCATTCCCTTTCTTAAACTAGGTGCTGGGTACATGGGAATTTATTGTATTATTATTCTTTTATAATTTATATATATTTTTATCAATAGTATTTTATCTTTATATAATAGTCAATTAAAACAAAATAAAACACAAAATCCAGCCCTTTGGTAACTGGCTTTTTCAGCTGGACCTCGGCAGGTGCCAAGGGCTCTGCCAGCAGGCTGTTCCCTAACACCACAATTGTGTGTCCTATGACTCATCCTGGCCCCAGGCACCATAGTCCTGGTATGTCTGGGGCCTACACTCAGGGAAGGGCCCCTGTGCCTCTTCTCCCCGCTGAGCAGGACAGAAAAACAAAAAGGTGAATGTGTTAGCAGGCATGTTAGCACTGGTAACTAACATTTAAACTGAATTCTTAGCCACATTAAAAGTCTGAATATATTCAACTTAGGCTTAAAGACTTCTCAAAGCCTCCACTCACAGGTTCTCAGGACCAGGCTGAAGACACTCCTCACTGGGTGTCATGACTCACAGTTGTCATGCCCCAAACAGACACCCCAAGCGTGAGTACTGTGCCGCCGGCACTTGGCACTGAGGGACAGCTGCCAACCCTCTCTGCAGGGCCCTCAGACAGCATCCATTAGACCGTCCAGGTTCCCGGAAACTCCATCCTTATTTTTTGTGCCTCATCACCCCAAGGGCATAAAATAGCTTATTTCAAGTTTTGAAGAATATGTTTATTTGAATGACTCTGAATGACTCTGGTTACCAAGCCTAAAACTTTGATCATGGAACTATGCAGAAGACCTCCTTCCCCACGGAATTATTACTTCTGATAACCACAGTGCTATTGTTATTTACACTGTCTCAAACTTAAAACACTCATGATATTCTCCCCATTTGACAGATGGAAAACGGGAGGCCCAGAAAGATTAAATGATTTGCCTTACAACACACAGGAGAGCCAGGAACGAGACCCGGGCCAGTTTGGGCCAGACTGTGTTCGGCAATATGGGATGAGAGATGTTACCTGAGGGAGAGATGCTCTGTGCTGGAGAGACAGCTAGGAAAAAAGTACTCTACTTTCAGGGAAAGGGGCTCGATGTCCCCAAGACCCACTAGGTCACAAACTGGGTGTGTTCACGTGTTTGGTGGCTTCATGATTTGTCATTAGCTACTCTCTGCCAAGGGGCCCCACTCTGACCCTGAGCCCGCTGGACTGGTGATTCTTATCTGTGCAATGAGGATGTCACAGGCAGAAGATGCCACTTCCTCCTCCCAGTCAGGCAGGACTGGTCATCGCCCCACCAGGCCATCACCTGCAAGAGCAGGCCTGCCTGGCCCGCCCACTCAGCTGTTTACCTTGCTCAGAGGCCCACTCTTACAGGTAGGTTTCTTTCTGGCAGCTGGTCAGTTTCACTTCCTGGTTGACTCCCAGACAGCCCCAAAACAACAATAAAAAGTCACTTCCTCTGAAGCCTGCCCTTCAGAATTCATTCTTGACACCTTGTTATACACCCACTGTAGGCAAGGAAAGTTCAACAGCTTCCTTTCCATTCTGGTTAGAGAATCAGGTGGTGTTGGGCCGCTGACACTGCCTCTTTATTAGAGGTTTAAAACCCCCATCCACAAACATTTGCCGAGTTGTGCTGTGTGTCAGATTTGATCCTAGGTGTTGGGGACACAGAGGCAAGTGAATCATGAGCCTACGGAGCCCACAAACACTGAAAAGAACCCACACAGAGGGCTAAGAGCCCCCGAGGGGAACACTGGGGGCTAGGAAGCACAACTAGATCCCCACTCGGTCACCTTCCGAGCAGGGGATGATCAGAGATTAAAGGGGTTTTCACCTGGGCAGGAAATCCAGTATTGCCATCTGTCTTCTATAGACCTTTGGGTGCAGCTCTTAGAAACGGTTCAAAGCCCTAGGTCTAGCATTGCACTAATATGATAGCCTTCACCAGGTATGGCTTTTTAAGGTTAATTTAATCTGAATTAAAAATTCAGTTTCTTAGTCACACTAGTGGCTACTCTATTGGACTGTGCAGACATAGGACACTTTCATCATCACAGAAAGTCCTATTGGACAGTATTGGCTAGAGGCTCACAGATCTGGATTCCAATGCCAGCCCTTCCACTAACCAGACATGTGACCTTGAACAAGCGGCTCTACCTTGCTGTACCTCAGTTTTCTCATCTGCAAAATGGGGATACTTTCCTCAAAGGCTGGAATGAAGATAAAATGAGCTCATGCATGTAATACTCTTAGGACCACAATGGCCAGGTACATAGTAAGTACTCTATCAATGGTAGTTATTTTTATTTTCATCATTAGTCCATAGCACCAAGGAGGCGGTTACTGTGCCTCATGTCACTGCCTCTCTCCTGGTACTGTTGGCATAGCAGATGCCCATCAAGTGCCCATCAATTCCTTTTTCCCTGGTTGCTTCACCCAAGGCTGGGCTGACACGCACCTGCCGCCAGGGGATGAGAGGCAGGAATGGGTACTCACATCTGCAGAGATGGCTCCACACGGGGAAGAAGGCCATGTAGAGGGCCACGTCCCCCGCTGTCGGGTAGGACTTGAAGATGGAGATGATGGCAATCTGGATGAACATGAAGAAGACAGGGTGCTCCCTGGGGTAGGGCAGGACAGACATACAGACAGAGATCAGTCAGGCACCAGCCCCACCCCTGAGACTCCTGACTCTATCCCTCAAACCCAAAACTACTCTCCAGGGAGCTTTAGGCAAGGGCTGACTCTGCTACCCATAAGACACTGGGCCCAGGTCAAGTAGCAGAGCCGAAAACTGTGGCCGGCTGTCGTGGCTCAGTGTTTGAGTGCCGACCTATGAACCAGGTCATGGGTCCATTCCCGGTCAGGGCACATCCCTGGGTTGCAGACTTGATCCCCAGTAGGGGTGTGCAGGAGGCGGCCAATCAATGTTTCTCTCTCATCATTGAAGTTTCTATCTCTCCCTCTCTGAAATCAATAAAAATATATTTAAAAACAAACAAACAAAAATCTGTGGGGACCCAGAGATGCCCAAGGTGGTAAGGAGGGCTCAGCAAACACTAGAGAAACAGCGCACAGAGACATTTCCCATCCCCCTCCCCACAACCAGCCCCCAGGAGCCACCAAGGAAAAAACAAATGAAGTCGGCCGTTCTTTATTACTGGGCTTAAAAGCCTGCTTGTAACTAGGTAGTCTCCCTGGCCAGAGGCCCCTCTGACAACTGGACGCAGGGCAGGAAGCGCTTCCTTGCTGATGCTTTTCCTCTGACAATTGGGTCAGTGGGGTCTACAGACCCTTAGCTACAATGAACTCTTTTCCAGAAAGAGAACTGAGAGCTGGGCAGCTTTTCAGCTCGTAAGGGCTGGAACTGGAGTTCTTGTTACCTTAAGCCAATAACAAAATGGTTACCATTCCCTGAACCCTGGCTTCTGCTAAGCTCTGTCCTGGGCCCTTCTCTTACAGTGTTGCACGTGATCCTCACTACACCTCAACTGCCCCTCGAGGTAGGCAGTGCTGTCACCTGCACTGTGCAGATGAGGAAATCAGGTTCAGGAAAGTCGAGCTAGCTAGTAGGCGAATGAGCCGTTTGTCTTCAGAACACCTAAGCACCACCGATACTGTTCTCCTGAGTGCCTAGCACAGTGACAGCTCTGATCGGGCAGGGCGGGGACAGAGCTCAGTCTCCAGTGTTCCTCCAAGAGCTCACCACATGCAAAAGGGAAGCAAACAGAAAGAGGCCAGATCTACACCCTTGTTAGCTGTTTCTAAGCAACATGCACATGGCCTACATCTGCACAGTTCCTGGATGCCCAACTCATGGAGGTTTTCTTCAGAGGTTAATGGCATTCTTTTCTTGCAGGTCAAAGGTCAGGGTGACTCAATGGATGTAAATCTGACAAACATGAAAATCCAATAAACATGCACACACCCAAACACTCCAATCCGTCTACAGAGCAACTACAGAAACTCAGGTTGGCAAAGTCACGCAACCCTATAGCTTCTAAGGATTCAGCTACCTCAGTGATCATCTTCCTAAAGATAATCCAAATCACTGGCTTTGGCTTTTTAGGTAGCTGGTAACAGCTGTAACATTTCTTTGAAAAGACCAGTAAAAATGTAGTGCCAACAAGGATGGAGACCAGAACCTCCTGCGACACTGCCTAGAGACAGGTGGCCTGCAGGGCCCTGTTCCACACTGGAAGCAGACACTGCAGGGAGCTTCATATCCGGGCACAGGAGGGCAGCAGTGGGGGAGGTCAGGTATCTTCATATGCTCTGTCCCCACACTTCTGAGCCTGGTGGTGGTGGTGGTGTTTCACATAATGGTGGTGCTGTTGTCTAACTAGGAACTATCTGTGGCCTTTCACCTGTTGACCTAACACATCTTGAGTCCCCTTGGGCGAACTGTCACTGGGCTGCTGATACAGGACACCCAATAAAATTCACTTTTTCCAAAGACAACCTGCAACTCCAACCTCTGCTGTTATCCAAAACAGTGAGTGGACTCAGCAGCAGTGTGGGCGCAAGTGCCCCAGAGTGAGGCCAGGAGAAATATCAGGGTGCTCCCTGCAGCCTGCACTCATGTGTGACTCTATTGTTGGCTATGGCCACTGACACCCAGGGCGATTGAGGGCAGGGTTCCCTGGGCAAAGATGGCAGAAACCTAATAGCAGATGCTCCCAATCTGAAAGGCACCTGCAAGGCTACAAATGGTTCTCTGAACAAAGAAGGAGCAGGTCCAACCACTTACTTCAGCTTAATGGCTAAGGGGATGGTGTAGAAGAAGACGTTGATCTGAAACACACACACGAAGAAGAGGCTGAAGTGCTCAAACATCTCTGCAAAGAAGTACCAAAAAAGACCAATGTTTGGAGTGAGATCTGGAACAGAAAGTCTGGAGTGAAGAAAACAAAGGGAGAGAAAAAAGAGAGCAAAGTTATAAATGGTCTGCTTTAACCTGGTTTTCTCCTGAAGACGCTGATCACTACTAGGCTGTGAAGAATGACTTTGTCTCCACAGAGGTCAGGCTGTGAGGGGCTCTCTAGGCACCCTGGATATAGGTAATTAACAAAAACAAGGGGCCGAGAATGACAACCTATAATAAATATTAGCTGAGCCAAACTCTGGCATGTATCAAATATCTGAAATGAGGCAGGGATTCATGCTAGAAATAAAAAGACCAGCTCCTATTGTACTGCCAAGACATATATGTTTAAAATTAGGAGATACTCAGTACTGTAACAAAAGAGGAATGGGTTCTACATGAACAGGATCTATTCGGGGCATTCCAAAGACTTGCCTAGAGGAACAAGCTCAAAGACTCTGCTCCTCCCCATTCCTGCTCAGCATCCCACAGCAGGAGCCACTGCAGTGAGACTTCTAGGGGCTGAGGAATCACCAGCAGATTCTGGCGAGGATACCAGACCCCATTTGAGAAGTACGGGTTTAACTGGAAAACTTTTTGTTGAGTTGTATCAGATAAAAATTGGCTGCAATTCTGGCTCTTCTAAAAATTTACATTATATTTTTTATTTGAAAAAATATGGAGTGGAAACATGTCATTCACAATTTTAAAAGGGGAACATATGGAACATGAAGAACAAATAGGGAAGGACTCGTGGTCAGATTTCACTAACACAGCTTCCCCCAGGGCAAGGCCTTGCCTTCTGCTGTAACTACATTTCCTCATCTGTGAAATGAGGTACAGAACACAGTCTGTGGCCAGCAGAAAACCAGGAAAGGCTTTTCACTCCTATCCAAGGCGTTACAAATTCCTATTCAAGGCAGCGCATGAAGAGCTGAAAGTTACTAAGATATTGTTATATTCAGCCAGGATTTAACACAAATTAGCAGCTCAGAATCCCCAAGGGGAGTCTGCCACTCCAGATCCCTTCCCCACCCTGGTTTAAGTGTCTACCACCCCACTGGGCTGTGAGCTCCTTGAAGCTTGGGCAGTGGCTACTTGCTTTAGTATACCATACAGAGAGTGTTTGGAAATGTCTGCAGAATTCTTACTGCAAACCCATTTTGATTTTTTCTAAAAAGGTTGACACGTGGGAGGTGGCTTTATTTTAAAGAGACCCTCTTGCAGCAAAGGAATACACCCATTCCTCTTTGGGACTGAACCAAAACCTTCTAGGCAGAGGCTGGCAGTCGCTTTGGATGTTCCTAGAGAATGCACTAGATCAAATATATGCCCTAGACCAGTGGTTCTCAAAGTGCGTTTCCTGGACCAGCAGATCAGCATCACCTGAAAACTTGTTAGAAATGCAAATTCTTGGTCCCTACCTCAGACTTACTAAAAACCTCTAGAAGTGGGGCCCGGCAATGGGGGTGTTAGCAAGCCCTGAAGGTAATTCTGATGCACACTAAAGTTGAAGACCACGGTGTCTAGGTGCTCCCTGTGGTTGCTCGCACTCTGATTCCAGCTGGAGTTGTGAAAACCAAATTAGCTTCCAGAGTTTTCTAATGAGGTCATTACTTACATGAAGCCGTAGACTGCAGGGATGAAATCCCAGGAGCTGAGAAGGAAGAAGGAGAGGCAAATGATTACCACTAGGCTTCCCATGTACATCATGGCATACTCCCAAGAGAAGATCCAGAAGGCTTTGCTCTTTACTTTCACAGGGATGTACTGCCGCTAGGAGAGAAGGCAAAACGGTACATTTAGGGAGGACAATAATAGAGGGCGGTTATCACTTTAAACTTCAAGATCTGTCCTGCAAAATGCAGGAAATAAAAAGGTTGAAAAATCAAAGGATTGAAAATATATACTAGGTAAACACTAACTAAAAGAAAATTAGTTTGGTTATACTGTTACCAGATAATAAACTTTAATGTAAAAAGTATTACAGAGATAAGGATGCTCCATAATCATAAAAAGTGCTAGTCATCAGAAAGACTTAACATTTCTAAATTTGTATATAGCTAATAACACAGTCTCAAAATATATAAAACAGACATGGACAGAGCTACAAAGGAAAAACAGACAAATTACTCATCAGTGTATAACTGAATAGATCAAACAGACAAAAACCAGTAACCAAGTGGCACATGTGAATAGCATATTTAATAAATTTGGTCTCATGAGAGCTTATAAAATATAGCACTCCCAGGTAGCTGATTGATGTTTGTTTCTCATTATTGATGTTTCTATTGCTCTCTCCCTCTCCTTTTCTCTCTGAAATCAATAAAAA
Organism: Myotis daubentonii; assembly: GCF_963259705.1. Taxonomy (NCBI): domain Eukaryota; kingdom Metazoa; phylum Chordata; class Mammalia; order Chiroptera; family Vespertilionidae; genus Myotis; species Myotis daubentonii. The sequence continues at coordinate 36,557,731 of NC_081847.1, forward strand.
TATTTTTTCCCCTAAGAACAGGAACAAGACAGGGATGTCCCCTTTCACCACTCTTATTCAATAAAAAAATATTTTTAAAAAATGATGAGAGAGAATCATTGATCACCTGCTTCCTGCATGCCTCCACTGGGGATCAAGCCCACAACCCAGGCATGTGCCCTAAGTGGGAATTGAACCGTGATCTCCTGGTTCATACGTCAACATTTAACCTCTGAGCTACACCACTGGGCTGGGGACATTTATTTATTTATTTTTTAAAAATCTATACTTTTGAGGGTACTTACAGAGTTCCCCTTTCCCCCTCCCCCAATGTCCCCCTCTACCCAGTTCCCACCTCAGGCCTTCACCACCCTATTGTCTGTGTCTACAGGTTCTTTAGTTAATCTCTTCCCACACCCCCCCGAGATTTGCCATTCTGTTCAATGTTTCCATGCCTCTAGTTCTATTTTATTCATCAACTAGAGGCCCGGTGCATGATATTCATGCACTGGGGGGGGGGGGTGTCCCTCAGCCCGGCCTGCAACCTCTTGCAGTCTGGGACCCCTCGGGGAATGTCCGCCTGGTAAAGAGCAGGCCCAGCCAGTTTCACAGGAAAGTTCTATCAACATACAAGGAACAGATGACTGTAATATTAAATTAACTCGTTCATAGCAAATAATATAAGCTTGATACCAAAATCACTTAACCAATACAAATGCAAAAGTGCTAAATGAAATATTATGTAATATAATTCAGCAACACATGAAAAAGATTATGATAAAGTTGTGTTATAATTAGGTTGAGTTTTTTCCAAAAATTCAAGGTTAGTTCAACATAAGAAAGCTGTTAATATATATATCTCACAAACAGCTTCAAGAAATCATATTAGTATCTAGATATATGCAACAACTATTTATGATGAAAATAACAACAACAAAATTCAGTGAAGTGGCAGGGTAAAAAAATAACACAGGAATAGCTTTCAAATGCACAAATAATAAAAAATTAGAGGACACAATGGTAGATGAAACCACATTTATAATAACACCAAAGAAAATAAAACTCAGATTTAAATTTAACAGGAAATGTGCAAAACCTATTCAAGGAAAATTTTAAAGCAACCCTGAAAGACACTAAAATCAACTTAAACCAATGGACAGAAATCTCCCGTTCTTGTTTAGAATGATTCAACATTATAAATATGTCAGTTCTCCTTAAACAGATTTATAAATTAAATTCAATAATGCAATCCTAATAAAAATGTCAAATACCTACTTTATGGAATTATACAAAACAATGTAAAGGTCGTATGGAAAAATAAACATGCAAGAATTGCTAGGAAAACAAGTGATAAGGAAAAATCATGAAGTGTTGACTAGCCCTATCAGACATTAAAATACACTACAGCCGAAACCGGTTTGGCTCAGTGGATAGAGCGTCGGCCTGCGGACTGAAAGGTCCCAGGTTCGATTCCGGTCAAGGGCATGTACCTGGGTTGCGGGCACATCCCCAGTAGGAGATGTGCAGGAGGCAGCTGATCGATGTTTCTCTCTCATCGATGTTTCTGGCTCTCTATCTCTCTCCCTTTCTCTCTGTAAAAAATCAATAAAATATATTTTTAAAAAAATACACTATAAACCTCTATAATTAAAACAATGTAATACTGGCACATATACTGTATAGACAAACAGACTAGTGGAATAGAACAAAAAGTTCATCATTATACCAAAATACTTATTTTTTAATAAATGGTGCCAGGACAATTTAGGTAGCCATTTGGAAAAAGATAAAATCAGACCTATATCTCACACCATTGTTGTAGTAAACTCCAAATCAATTAGGGATGTAAATTTTTTTTTTAATGAAAGCATGAAATGTTAGAAAAAGCATGGTAAAATTGTCTTTAACTATGATGTAGGGGAAAGCTAAAATATCCAGAGGCAATAAAAGACTGATTAAATTTGGTTACATTACAATGAAAAGTTCTGTGCAACAAAATCACTATAAATAAAATGAGAATATATGTCCACACAAAAACTTATACATGAATGTTCATAGCAGCATTATTCATAATAGCCTAAAAGTAAAAACAATCCAAATGTCTATCAACTCAATGAATGAATAAATAAAATATAGCATACTATAAGAATACTATACTAATGGAATAGTGTTTGGCAATAAAAAGGAATGAAGTACTAATAATACATGCTACAACAGAAATGAACCTAAAAAACCTCATGCTAAATGAAAGAAAAGCCCACATATTGCATGATTCCATTTATATGAAACTAGAGGCCTGGTGCACGAAATTCATGCAGGGGAGGGAGGTTGTCCCTCAGCTTAGCCTGCACCCTCTCCAATCTGGGACCCCTTGGGGTATGTCCGACTGCCAGCAGTCCAGGACCGCTGGCTCCTAACCGCTCGCCTGCCTGCCAGCCTGAATGCCCCCTAACCGCCCCCCTGTCAACCTGATTGCCCCCAACTGCCCTCCCCTGCTGGCCCAATACATAAACAAAGTCAAAAGACAACTGAAAAACTAGAAGAAAATATTTGCAAAGGTTTAATACTTTTAATACATAAAGTGTACAGTTTCTTTCAGGATTGTGTCTTTTAATATATAAAGTGTATAGTGTCTTTCAGGATTGCTCCCCTGTCGACCTGATTACCCACAACTGCCTCCCTTGCTGACCTGATTGCCCCTAACTGCCCTCCTCTGCCAACCTGATCACCCCCAACTGCCCTCCCCTGCTGGCCTGATCGCCCTCAACTGTCCTCCCCTGCCGGCCCGATCGCCCCCAACTTTCCTCCCCTGCCACGACCCACCTCCTCTGCCGGGACCTGCCTCCTCTGTGCTGCACGGAGCTGTGGGACTCCTAGGTCTTACCATGCAGGAGCGGCCGCCAGGCCCTGCCTCCACTGTGCGTGTGGCCATCTTTGTGGTGACCATCTTGTGATGATGTTGCCCGAGGGCACAAGGACCACCTAGGCTTTTATTAGTATAAATGTGCAGGATAGAGGGCTGGAGGTGAGAGGGCATTGGGAGAAAACAGAGTGACTGCTAATGGATATGGGGCTCCTTTTTGGGTGATAAAAAGTTGTAGAATTGATTGTGGTTATGGCTGCACAACTCTGTGAATGTACTAAAAACAATTAAAATGTACAGTTATTTTTTTAAAAATATATTTTATTGATTTTTTACAGAGAGGAAGGGAGAGGGATAGAGAGTTAGAAACATCGATGAGAGAGAAGCATCGGTCAGCTGCCTCCTGCATACCTCCTACTGGGGATGTGCCTGCAACCAAGGTACATGCCCTTGACTGGAATCGAACCTGGGACTCTTCAGTCCCCAGGCCGACGCTCTATCCAGTGAGCCAAACCGGCTAGGGCTAAACTGTATACTTTAAATAGGTAAAAATGTATGGTATATAAAGTATATCTTTTTAAAAATATATATATTTTATTGATTTTTTTACAGAGAGGAAGGGAGAGGGATAGAGAGCTAGAAACATCGATAAGAGAGAAACATTGATCAGCTGCCTCCTGCACGCCCCCCCCCCTCCCGGGGATGTGCCCGCAACCAAGGTACATGCCCTTGACCGGAATCAAACCTGGGACCCCCCAGTCCGAAGGCTGATGCTCTATCCACTGAGCCAAACCAGTTAGGGCAGATAAAGTATATCTTGATAAATAATAAAAGCTGTTAAAGGAAAAAAAAAACTATAAACAAAGTCAAAAGACAACTGAAAAACTAGAAGAAAATATTTGCAAAGGTTTAATACTTTTAATACATAAAGGATTCTTAAAAATTTAGAGAAAAAGTATCTAAATCCAACAGAAAATGAGGAGGGGGGAGGAATAAACAGACAATGCACAAATATGAAAGAAATGTTCAAACTCACTTATATTTAGAGAAATGCAAATTAAGACAACACTGAGACATCATTTCTCATGATTAGACTGGCATCTTGTTAGTGAACCTGTGGGAAAACATGTCCTCTCCTACTTTACTGGTGGGAATAGAAAATTTGTATATGCTTTCTGGAGGGAAATGGAAAAGACCTGACAAAACTACACATGCACTTATCTTTGGATCCAGTAATTTACTTCTAGAAATCTACCTGGAATTCAAAAATACACCTCCAATAATACAAGAGTACACATACACAAGGTTACTCATTGAAGCATTAATTTAAGTGCAAAATTCTGGAAACAATCTAAATTCCCATATACTGGAGAGAAGTTAACACACAATGAAGTACTATGCAGCTGTAAAAAAAAAAAAAAAGAATAAGGAATATCTCTGTTTCAATAATTTCCAGGAAATCATGTTAAGTGGAAAAAGCAGAACACAAAAAGAGTATCTAGTACAAGAAAGAAGGGGAGGATGTAAGAAAATATACATGTGCCCTGGCCAGCGTGACTCAGTGGACTGGAAGGTCACGGGTTTGATTCCAGTCAGGGCACATACTTGGGGTGCAGGTTTGATCCCCGGTCGAGGCATCTATGGAATGTTTCTCTCTCTCTCTCCCCACCCCCCCTTCCTCCCTATCTAAAAAAAAAAAAAATTAAATGAATAAATAAAATAAAAAATACATGGATCTATTCATTTGTGCAAAAGCAATGCAGGAAAGATAAACCGAAAACTAAAGAAAATAATTACTTAGGATGACAGGAAAGGTAGAAAGCAAAGACCAAGATAGCAGGGATGAGCACTAGCTGGTTTGGCTCAGTGGATAGAGCATCGGCCTATGGACTGAAAAGTCCTGGGTTCGATTCCAATCAAGGGCACATGCCTGGGTTGTGGGCTCGATCCCCAGTAGAGGGCATGCAGAAGGCAGCCAATCAATTATTCTTTCTCATTATTGATGTTTCTATCTCTCTCTCCCTCTCCCTTCCTCTCTGAAATCAATTTAAAAAAAAGATAGCAGGGATGAGGACAGAATAATAATCCTCTGAATATATCTTTTTAAAAATATATAGGATATCATCTATTTCTGCATGTGGTTTGTATTAAAAAATTCATAATGGAGCACTCAGACGAGAAGCCTATCTTAGTCACTCTTCGACTCTGAGCTGGACATGGCCTGAATCAACCTGATTTGACCTCCTCAAATGTCCCCATTGGGAAATTTTATCTCGGGACTAGGGCATTCTGCTTGTAAAAAAACAGGAACATACTGAGAATTCTGAGCAATAAATCAATCTAATAGTTGAAATGAAGACAAGGATGTGACATTGTCAGAACTACTGGTCCAAGGAAAAGTAGGTGCAATGAAGATTTGACAACACAAGTCATGGATGAGCTAGATAGGCTTGCCCAGAGACAACAGCAGACTAGAAAAGCAGAAAGATTGTTGTCTCACTTCCTTGTGGGTCTGGGACACTGTGTCAGTCTTAGAGTTGCTGAATATATCTTTTTGTAAAGCTGACTCTTAGAATCATATTTCAGTCCCTTCACATACCCCCCAAACAATTAAAATCAACCAGGACATAGGGGAAATCCAAAATGAATATAGCCCTAACCAGTTTGGCTCAGTGGATAGAGTGTCGGCCTGCGGACTCAAGGTCTCAGGTTCGATTCTAGTCAAGGGCATGTACCTTGGTTGTGGGCACATACCCCGTGGGGAGTGTGCAGGAGGCAGCTGATCAATATTTCTTTCTCATCAATGTTTCTAACTCTCTGTCCCTATCTCTTCCTCTCTGTAAAAAATCAATAAAATATATTTAAAAAAATGAATATAAACAGTAATAAGTTAACCTAACTATATCACAAATCAATAACATAACCACACTAAAGGGTCATATGGGGGTAGAAAAGAACTAAACTAAGTGACTATGAGAAACAGTAAGTTGACAGAATACTGTAAGGCTAAAGACAATAAGAACTATATATGAGCGCTATAATCAAGTCAGTAAGTGTATTTCTATGGGGGTATTCTCACAGCAATTCTAGAACTACTTTATGTGCATACTAGAATTGAACAGACAAGAAAATATATTGCAGACAATGAAAGCTAGGTTTCTCACTGTTAAGAGAAAGAAGTTATAAGGAAAAGGGAGAGACTAAAGTGAACCCTGTGGTGTTGGCTAGAATCATAGGTATCAGTATAAACGGATAGAAAGGTAAAGAATTACAGATGGCCCTAGCTGGTTTGGCTCAGTGGATAGAGTGTCTGCCTGCGGAATGAAGGGTCCCAAGTTCCATTCTGGTCAAGGGTACATGCCCAGGCTGCAGGCTCGATCCCCAGTAGGGGGCGTGCAGGAGGCAGCCAATCAATGATTCTCTCTCATCATTGATGTTTCTATCTCTCTCTCCCTCTCCCTTTCTCTCTGAAATCAATAAAAATATATTTTTAAAAAAAGAATTATAGATGTGTGTATATGTCAGTTAGTATACATACATTATTTCATAGCTCTGTTAGAAGCAATGATTCCCTAATAACAATAAGGATACCTAAAACCCTTGGTTTCTAAATAGCATTCTTCAATAAAAGGAATCCAAGTGTCCCTGAAGAAGTACTGATTTCAGGGCTGGGTGAGGAAAATACAAGATGAGCCTGGAACATCTTGTGGTACCAGAAAAAAAGGGAAGGAAAGGCTCAAAAATAGTCGGGGCTTGTCAAAATAACACAGGAGCAAATCTGAAGGAGCTCTTCATGGTCAAAGCTAGATAAATATGAGCAATAAGCTAATGATAATATCCAATTTTTTTAAAGGGGAAATTCATATAACGTACATTTAACCATTTTAAAGTGTGTAAATTGGTGACCATTTTAGTCATGTATAGTGCATAGGTTCTTTAACAGTTACCTTGAAAGAAGTTTGAGGTTGGTGAGAGATAGATTCTCCTCTACAAAAAAGGCAAGCTCCATAGCAGATTCTGGCATATTTTGCAACATTTATTAAACAAAAATTCATTAGCAAGCAGGCACAAAACAGTTCACACAAACTATCCTAGAAGGTCGAGTAAGTCCCAGCTCTCTCCCCTTTTATTTATTATTTATCCTCGCCCGAGGATATGCTCACTGATATTAGAGAAGAGGGGATGGGGGGTGGGGGAGGAGACAGAGAGAGACACACCCAGAAAGAGACAGAGAAACACAGATGTGAGAGAGAAATATTGATTGCTTACCTCCTGTGCACCCTGATCAGGAATAGAACCCACAACCTTTATGGTATCCAGGACAATCCTCCACCTAACTAAGCCACTTTAATTGCTTAAATTGCCACTTGCAAGGGGTTCACTCAGAGCAGAAGTGGCAATATCCCAGAGGCAGGAGTTCTGTTGCCCTTGGAGTTGTTTACTTCTAAAATTCATTTTGCTAATTAATAATCTATATATATAAAAGCCTAAGCGACCGTTATGACCGAATGACCAGAACAACCAGTCGACCAGTCGCTATGATGTGCACTGACCACCAGGGGGCAGATACTCAATGCAGGAGCTGCCCCCTGGTGGTCACTGCACTCCCACAGCCAACCTCAGGTGTCCCCTTCCCCCCAGCTGGCCAATCTCCTGTGGTCCCTCCCCCTGACCGGCTGGCCAACCTCCCGTGGTCCCTCCCCGCTGCTGGCTGGCCCCCCTCCCTGATAGGCCCCGATCGCCAGCCAGGCCAAGGGACCCAACCCATGCACGAATTCGTGCAACAGGCCTCTAGTCTCACCAATAAAAATCCAATCAGTTTCTGACATTCACATGCTAACTATCAAAGGTGAAGCTTAAGTTATAGAGAGCAAAGCACTGAGAACAGCCACCTGTGGAGTGTGGCCTTTCTGATACAAACTATATGACCACAATGGAGTGAGATGCTTCATTAAAGTAACTCATTGCCATCTGAATTGAGGCAGCTAATTGGCACGGATATAGTGCCAGATGGTCTATGGAAAAGTATGAAAAAATAAATTATAGACATCATAACTCCATTGTAAAGATTTTAAGGACAATGGGAAGCTAATCAAGAGATTTAAGCTAGTGATAACATTACTGTTAACAGATATAAGGGGAGGGGAATCTGATCAACCCTCTCTAAGCTCATTCTCACCCCTCTGTAAAACTGTGTGTTCCCCCCAAAGCTGGTGTGGCTCAGTTGGTGGGACCATCCTCCAGTGCTGATTGATTCCTGGTCAGGGCATATACCTACTTTGCCGGGCACAAATGGGAGGCAAGCCATGCATGTTTCTCTCATACAATGTTCTCTCTCTCTCTCTCTCTCTCTCTCTCTCTCTCTCTCTCTCTCTCTCATCAGTAAAAACATATCTTCTGGTGAGGATTTTAAATAAATAAATAAATAAATAAATAAAGTACTCTAGCCTCTAGCCACGTGTGGCTATTTAAACTTAAATTAATGGGAATCTATTAAAATTAAAAATTCAATTCCTCAGTCTCACTAGCACACTTCATTGCTCAATATTAACAATATAGAGATATAGGCCATTTTTATCACCACAAAAAGTTCTATTGATAACACTGCCCTAAAATATAGTTTCAAGAGAATAGTACATTTCTGGGGATGAAAAATAATTCAACAAAGAGGCATCCATAGTTAAATTCAAAGAAGAAGGCACTTAGGTTCTGAGTTCCTTTCTACAGTTCTACCTGTCCTTGGTCATCTATCTTGATCCTTCCCTTTTCCTGAAAAATACTGCCATCTAGCATAGAAGGAAGGGACAAAGGGAGGGAAGAAAGGGAACCACAGCCCAGAGGAAAAAAACAGAACCTTGAAAGCAAATTTTGTGTGTGTGTTGTTGTTGTTTTTTTGTCATTCTTCTCTACTAATGATATTTAAAAAGAAACAGGTGGGAAGTGAAAAAGACAGGCATGAAGAACTGAATCAGGTACACTGTTCAAAGCAGCTCTCTTAGGGGAGAGAGTCCTAAGCACACACCCAGGAGATGAGGTTTCACTCTTTGAAAATCCCATTAGCAAGCTCCAAGTTTCCAGTTGCTATTATGTTCTCAGTGCTTACTGGACCTAAAGTGTTAGCGTCAATGTTTGGGTGGAAATGATTTTTTCCCCCTGGCAAATCTGTGATTATAAAATGTGCAGTAAATTTTAGGTATAATTTTTATTTTATTTTAAGACAGTCTTGAGAGTCAGGTTTGCTTTGGGAAACAAAGCTCTGAAAATATAAAGTAATGTATAATTTACCAAGTCTACCTATAAACACTGAACTTGCACTTAACCTTTCAGGACTTACTCCTGTTACATAAAATGAGGCATGCCTAAAATATTTTAAAAAGAAACTCAAGGAATCCTTTGATTTCTTGTTATTTATAAACCCTAGAGCCAAACTTAATCTACAAGTCCAGACTGCAAATTTCACAGTGAACAGATGAGGATTCATTTTACCCACCTCTTTTCATTTACTACCTCTTTTGCTCAATAGCAAATACTAACTGAAAATAAAAAGAGTGTAAGTAGAAGTGTTGAAAGAATGGTGCTGAAATGTTCTGATCAATTTTAAAACCTTTTTATTTTAAAATACAGAAAACTACGTAAAATATATAACTCAGCGATGATTATAAGGCAAATATCCTTATAACCACGACCCGGGTCAAGAGAAAGACATTTCCAGTGACTCCTCAAGTCTTTCTGTGTCCTGTCCCCACCACAATCCCCTCTTCCCTTCAAAGTAACCACATTTATCCTGGCTTTGATAGAAAAATATCACTTCCTTGCATTTCTTTATGGTTTGCCACATAAATGTGCATCCCTTTACATAATAGTTAAGTCTTGTCTATTAAAAAAAAAATCTGATTCAACTTTCAAGTCTCTTTTAATGCACAGGTCCTATACCCCACCTTACTCCCATGCACTGCTGTTTCTTTCTTCCTTAGAATTCATCTGTTGAAGTACCTGAGGCATTTAACCTATGGAATGTCCTACAATCTGGTTTTTGCTATTACATACTTTGTCTTCAGTATTTCTTATAAATTGGCAGCTGGATCCAGAGGCTTGATCAAATTTGGCTTTGATCCTTTTGGCAAAACTTTGGTGGCAGTGTGTTCTTTCATCAGGAGGCATGATTTTTGTTAGTTTGTTTTAGAATATTTTTATTGATTTCAGAGAGGAAAGGAGAGGGAGAGATAGAAACATCAATGATGAGAGAGAATCATTGATCGGTTGCCTCCTGCATGCCCCACATGAGATTGAGCCTGCAACCCAGGCATGTGCACTTCACCAGAATCGAACCCGGGACCCTCAGTCCACAGGCCAACACTCTATCCACTGAGCCAAACTGGCTGGGGCTTGTTTGTTTTTTGATGTTAGTAGCTACTAATCCTCTATGCCTAGATCAACTGGGGTTGCAGAATTATACTATCCTATCATTTTGTTACCATTTGTAAGCTGAAATAATTTCATAAAGAGATGCTTCCTCTCAGTTACTATATGGTTACCTCATGATACAGAAAAGGCAGGATAAATGCCTATTTTTTTTCCTTTTATTTATCCAGTTTTCAAGATTGGTTCTCTTTCAGCTCTCTTAATTTGACCAATTAGATTTTCTTTTAGATATCATTATGAATTTAAATATATTTATAGATTTCAATCCATTGCAATTCTTTTCCCAATGCTCAATTTGCCCGCTTTTTGTCACTGGGAGCATCTCCAAGTTGGATCCTGAGTCCTTTTGAGGTGACCCCAGCAGCTAGCCTTTGATAGCTTCCTTGTTATCTGGTATCACAATGTTTCAGGATTATCCTGTACATTGCCTGCCCTACACCTACAATCAGCCATTTCTCTCAGAAGCCTTGGTTTCTTTTGATGGGTAAATGGCATTTTAAGATCACAATCTGGGTCCCAAGGATGCTCACTGATACTGGGTTGGTCATTGTTTCTAGACTTTTTTGTAGACATAAACATAGACACACACAAATATTCAAATACCTACAGGATGAGGCAGGTAACAAATGAAAAGAGATGAAGCATATGGGATTGTGGTAAAATGAAGAGAGCATACTTTTTCTAAAGGAGACAAATCTTCAAAATTTTCAAAAGAAGCTAGAAATATAAATTTTTAACATTAATTTTTAAAACATTGACAACTAATTTTAAATAATTAAACACTAGGGTCAAATAAAACATCAGTGGGCCAAATGTGGTTAATGGACTATGTGCACTCTCAACCTGAAAGTTTTAACCTATAATTATATCCCCCAAGTCACATTGTTGCTAATATGTAAAAATATTTAGGGAAGTAAGAGGATTCTCAGACTGCTTCAAGAAAAACCAAACTATACTAAGGAAGAGGAGAAATGTATAATTATCTCCCTTTCCCCAACTCTCTAAATCACTAGGGAGAAAAGCTTTTTCTGAACAGAAATCATTTTCTCTCTAGGACAATATTGTGAAAAGAAGTCAATTATCAGAATAAACTCAAAGAAACGCTTTAAATAAGGTCTTAACAAAAGAAACTCTTCCAAAGTACTAACACTCCTATGTTCATTTACAATAGCCAAGATATGGAAGCAATCTAAATGCCCATCAACAAATGAGTAGATAAAAAAAGTTTATATATCTCCTGTATAATAAAGAGGTAATATGCAAATTGACCATCACTCCAACACGCAAGATGGCTGCCACAAGATGGCCGGCAGGGGAGGGCAGTTGGGGGTGACCAGGCCTGCAGGGGTGGGCAGTTGGGGGCGACCAGGCTGGCAGGGGAGGGCAACTGGGGGCGATTGGGCCAGCAGGGGAGGGCAGTTAGGGGCAATCGGGCCGGCAGGGGAGCAGTTAGGCATCGATCAGGCTGGCAGGGGAATGGTTAGGGGGTGATCAGGCTGGCAGGCAGGAGCAGTTAGGGGCAATCAGGCAGGTAGGCAGGCGAGCAGTTGGGAGCTAGCAGTCCTGGATTGTGAGGGGGATGTCTGACTGCCCGGGATTGGGCCTAAACGGGCAGTCAGACATCCCTTGAGGGGTCCCAGATTGGAGAGGATGCAGACTGGGCTGAGGGACACACACTACCCCACAGATTTCGTGCAGGCCTCTAGTGTATATATAATGGAATATTATTCTGCCATAAAAAGAATAGAATCTTACCATTTGTAACTACATGGATGGACCTAGGGAGTATCATGCTAAGTGAAATAAATCAGACAAAGAAAGACAGATACCATATGATTTCACTTATACGGGGAATCTATATAACAAAATAAACAAAAGAAACAGACTGATAGATACAGAGAACAGACTGATGGTTGCTAAAGGTGAGGGGATTTGGGAGACTGGGTGAAAAATTATGAAGGAATTAAGAAGTACAATTAGTAGTTACAAAATAGTCACAAGGATATAAAGTACAGCATAGGGAACATAGTCAATAATCTATATCTCTCTATATAAAAGCCTACGCGACCATTCAACCGGTAGCTATGACATGCACTGACCACCAGGGGGCAGATGCTCAATGCACAGACAAGGAAACATGGAACAGACTGATGAATCTCAGAGGGAACAGGGGAGTGGGGAGGGCGGGAAGAGATTAACCAAAGATCTTATATGCATACTAGAGGCCCAGTGCACGAAATTTGTGCACTCGGGGGGGGGGGGAGGGTCCTCAGCCCGGCCTGTGCCCTCTCGCAGTCCGGGATCCCTTGGTTTGATGTTCAACTGATGGCTTAGGTCTGCTCTCTGGAGCAGGTCTAAGCTGTCAGTCAGACATCCTTAGCGCTGCCACGGAGGCGGGAAAGGCTCCCGCCACCACCGCTGCGCTAGCCAGCCATGAACTGGCTTCTGGCTGAGTGGCGCTCCCGCTGTGGGAGTGCACTGACCACCAGGGGGCAGCTCCTGCATTGAGCGTCTGCCCCCTGGTATTCAGTGTGTGTCATAGCGTCCAGTCATTCCGTTGTTTGGTCAATTTGCATATTACCCTTTTATTATTTAGGACTAGAGGCCCTATTCATGCACTGGTGGGGTCCCTCGGCCTGGCCTGCAGGGATCGGGCCAAATCCGTGCACCGGGCCTCCGACATCTCCCGAGGGGTCCCAGATTGCGAGAGGACACAGGCCAGGCCAAGGGACCCCACCAGTGCACAAATCCATGCACCAGGCCTCTAGTATTGTAATAACTATGTATGGTGCCAAGTGGGTACTTGAAATATTGGGGAAATCACTGTAAATCATATGATTGTTTGACTACTATGCTGTCTGTACACCTGAAACTAATACAAAATAATATTGAATGTCAACTGTAATTGAAAAATAAAATTTAAAAAAAGAAAAGAAACTCAACAAAATTTTTTATACCTAAGCTCTTAGAGTTTAAGGATGAGACGTGTAAATGCATGATCATTCCCTTACTCTCATTTTTACCTGTTCTAAAAGAAAAGGAAGCTAACACCATTGCCACCTCTGCCTTGACCCCCTTCTGGAAGCAGCAGAGACAACAGAAAGCTGCTGGGGAAAGAGAAAAGATGTGAAGAATTCTGAACAGCCCCAAAAATGCCTAGGGAAGGGACCCATTATCAAGAAAAACCTGGTTGGGTTTGGCTCCTTTGATACAAGGTAGAACCATGTAATCTACCCCAAACTCCAGAAAGTATAGAAATCACAGGAGTAACCCTTCCAGTTCAAAGACAAGAGGGCAGATTGGATCCTTAAGGGCACTCACAAAGTATTTTCCCCTGGTTTCTGTTACTTTCTTTCAAAGAAAATAAGAATCTCAAGCCATGTAAGGGGATCCAAGGCTTTAGGAATCCCAAGCAAAAGGATGGAGGAAACTAGGAACTTCACTGACGGCACCTCTGCTAGCCTCACAGCTCGGCCTCAAGGTCCTGTGCACTTTAGGGCTCTCTATTTTATTCTACACGCTATCAGATCATAACATTTTCAGCTTGTCTCTCATTGGGAAACTAGGCCCTAAGCCAAGGTCAGAGGAAGAGTAGAGATGGGGGAGGAGACCAGAGGGCTCAAACTACCACTCTCATAAGTGACTCACTAGTGAGCTAGATGCAGCATCCCCTGCCTTTGATGCTGAAGCCTTCCTGTGTCTCACATGGGGAAGAGAAAAAAAGCTTTGCCTCTGACACTGGTTGGACATTAGCTTGTCCACCTCCTACCCTCTCAAAATTCTACCAACAGAATGGAGGCAAGTTTGCAGTGTCAAAGAAGTACAAACTAACTTTCACAGTTCCTTTGACCATAGAAAATGAAACATTTTCTTTTCTCCCTCATCACTCCATGTACCTTCAAGCTGGTGACCCTGTCCTTTCTTTGAACATTTGAGCACTAATAACCATAACTGATATCTATTGAACTCTTATCATACTCTGTTCTAAATATTTGACATGTATTAACCCTTTTCAGTAGCTACTATTATATTATCCCCATTTTATAGGTGAGTAAACCAAGGCATAGAGAAGTAGTCACTTTCCCAAGATCACAAAGCAAATACCCATCCAAGCCAGGACAACTTCAGAGCCTGTATTCTATTTCCCTCCTTTTTACTATAAAATTTTCAAACACACAAAAAAGTTGAAAGAATACGCTAATCAACCATATATCTGTCACTGAGATTAAATATTAACACTTTGCCATACTTTTTATCTGTGTATATAAATTTTCCTCTGTGCATAAATTTTCTACATATCATGACATCTCTCCCCAAAACACTTCTGCATGTAGCTCCTAAAAGTAAGGAGATTCTGCCCTGCTGGCATGGCTCAGTGACTGAGTGTTGATCTATGAACTAGAAGGTCACAGTTTGATTCCTGGTCAGAACACATGCCTGGGTTGCGGGCTCTATCCCCAGTGTGGAGCATGCAGGAAACAGCCGATCAATGATTCTCTCTCATCACTGATGTTTCTATCTCTCACTCCTTTTCCCTTCCTCTCTGAAATCAATAAAAATAAGTATTAAAAAATAAATATATATACACATATTAAAAAAGTAAGGAGACTTTCCTATATACCACAATACTATGATCACATCTAAGACATTAACAATTCTCTATCATCATCTAATAGCTAATGTATATTCAAGATATTCTAAATGTTCCCCAAACATACTTTACAGCTGTTTTTTCCAAACCAGAATCCAATCAAGACTCACCCATTCCACTTGGTTATTGTGTCTCCTTAGTCTAGAACAGTACTCTCACTTGATCTTTTTCATGACAACAACTTTTCAAGGGAACCAGACCAGCTAGCTATCTTATAGACCATCCTACATTCTGATTGTTTTACTGTCTCCTCATGGTATCATTTAACTTGTTCCTCCACGCTTGTATTTCCTAAAAACCACAAGTCATATCTAGAGGCTTAATGAAGGTTACCCATTTAGGTCAGAATGCTTCGGAGTTGATGCTGTGTGCTTTGTGCTGCATCACATCGAGAAGCACATCATGTCAGGCTGTTCTGCTATGAGTGATGCTGAGTTGGATTACTTGGTTAAGGTGGTGACAGCCAGAGCATTGCTTTGTAAATATTTATTTTTCCCTTTTCTATTAGCAGACAATTTAGAGGTGGGAGTGGGGCGTAATATTTTGGCACCATGCAAATAGCCTAGTTCTCCAAAAATCTTTCACCTGAAGATTTGGCATCCTTGATGATCTCTGCTAGAGTCAGTCATTTCACTGGTGATCTGCTATTCTGTCATTCCTTCTACATTTATAAGCTGCATTCTTCTGTAGAGTTTGCCTTATTAATTGGGAAAGAACCGTAGTTCCTTTTTAAAAGGTAGGGAGCTGCTTAATTCTTTCCTGTTAATTATTAATTTTCAGAGTAAGAAATTGGTAAAACAGCCAAACCTAATGATAATGTGTACTTTTTTCCCCTCTCCTCACCCCTTTTCTGAGCATAACTATGGACACATAGATTTTTATTTATTCAGTGTTTTACAATTACTTGATGCTAAAAATATCCTAAATATAGCCAGCAGGAGCCCCTTTGGACTGATTCCACTGTTCTTTTGACATAGTACCATTAATCTTTGACAACTATTTTGCTTTCCATCTTAACACAATGTTCCAATCAAGCCTGTGCTGTACTAGTAAGTGTGAATTGGAGACCCAGTCCCATTGCCTGATTAAGCCATGCCCCCTTTCCCCCAAGCAGAGAACAGGCCATGTATCAAATGTCACTTGAGTACTGGCTTCTGACCAGCAATTGCTTACCTGGAGGAGATAAAGGAGTCCTGGGACAAACAAGGTGAGTGGGTACAGAGACTGGTATGTTGCTAAGGCAAGAAAAATAGCACTGAGGAAGGCACTACCTGTAAAAAGAAATAGATGTATGGAATAATCCAGCCTCATCAATCAGAATTAGATTCAGAGGGTCCCCAAATCAAGAAACTTTCTATAACTTTTCAAATAAATCACCTGTCAAATATCCCCTGATATACAAGGTGCTTTGGAAACTCACAGGAAGCCTCCTGGCTTGAATTCCAATGAAAGGAAAACAAGGAAGTAAAAATCATTTACCTTTAGCAACCCGAAATACCACAGGAATATTTATTGTAACATTTCCAGAACTATAAAGATTTCATAAAACTTCAGCCCAAAGGGGTGGGGAGTAAGAGATCAACAAAGGATTTGTATGCATGCATATAAGCATAACCAATAAACACAGACTGGGGGGGGGGGGTGAGGGCCAGAGCTGGGGGGAGGAGCAACTGGGAGAGGTCAATGGGGGGAAAAGGAGACATATACTTTCAACAATAAAGAATTTTTAAAATTAAAAACAAAAAACAACACTTCAGCCCAAAGATGAATAAAGGGATCAAGTCTATTAACACCATGTCCTATTTAAGTTACCAATTGATTATGCCTACAGTTATTGTTTAAGCTCTTCAGAGTGTGAAACCTATCCTTTTAGATGTTCTAAAACCCCATCACTATTTTTTTTCTTGAGAATATATTTATTAAAGCTGGGGACAGTGAAACAAAAGAAGAGCTTAGGAT
Source organism: Myotis daubentonii (assembly GCF_963259705.1). Classification (NCBI taxonomy): domain Eukaryota; kingdom Metazoa; phylum Chordata; class Mammalia; order Chiroptera; family Vespertilionidae; genus Myotis; species Myotis daubentonii. The sequence goes on from NC_081847.1 coordinate 36,574,605, forward strand.
AGAAGAAGCAACAGGAGAGAGCCTAGATGGTGCTGCTTTGGCTCTCTAAAAACTTTCAAAGAAAGAAGTGAGGCACACCAGGCTTCCTGGACTCATTCATTGAGAAGTAAAAGTCACATGACAGAAGTGGGCCAAGGCAGGACTGCTTTTAGCTTACTGAAAAGTCAGAGAAAAGGGGGCCTTGGAGACAGGTTCAGGGGATTAGCCCAGGACGAGCTGCTGTTGCTTCCCTGGTTGCAAGTCTTATGGGGACCCTTAGAGTTTAGGAAAAAGAGAACAAAAGTTCATGCCCAAGAAAAGGAGGGGTGCGGGTGTGCTCTAAGGAGAGCACATTCCCAACACTATTTTTATAACACCCTTCCTTATGTACTATCTTCAAGACATGTGTTTATTTTTTTTCCAGATTAACATTTATTTGTTTATTGATTGATTGTTACTCCTCACCCAAGGATATTTTCTCCATTGATTTTTTTTTTTTTTTGAGAGAGTGAAAAAGAGAGAAGGAGGAAGGGAGGAGGAGCAAGAGAGAAAGAGAGAGAGAAGCATCTATGTGAGAGAGATACATCCATTGGTTGCCTCCCGCATGCACCCCAACAGGGCTGGGAATCAAACCTGCAACGCAGGCATGTGCTTTGACCGGGAATTAAGCCCAGGATCTTTTGGTACGAGGGCTGATGCTTTAACCATGGAGCCACACTGACCGGGCTTAAATTATATTCATTTTACTAATAATGTTTTCATTCCCTACATAAAATGGGCCATTATGGAATCATTAAACATGATGGTATAAAAAATTTGCAATGACACGGAAAGATGTTTATAATCCTATTAAGTGAAGGTTACAAAAGAGATATATACTAGGATTTCTTAAAAAATATGTATAAACAGCCCTAGCCAGTTTGGCTCAGTGGAGAGAGTGTCAGTCCCTGGACCAAAGGGTCCCAGGTTCAGTTCCAGTCAAGGGCATGTACCAGTTGCAGCTTGATCCTCAGCCCTGGTCGGGGTGCATGCAGGATGCAACCAATCAATATGTCTTTTTCACATAGATGTTTTTCTCTGTCTCTCCCCATCCTTTCTACTCTCTCTCTAAAAAACAAAGAAAAAAACAATGGAACAATATCCTTGGGTGAGGATTAACAAAAAAAAAAAAAGCACAAACAATTTTATTAACTAATGTTACCTCAATCAATAAAAATTAAAAATTATATTTTCAACAATAAAGAATTATAAAAATTTAAAAACCATATGCATAAACAAACTTGTTTAAAAAGGCTAAAAGGCCAGGCAACAAAGTTCACAGTGGTTATCTCTGTCTTGTGGGATTATGGATGATTTTTCATACATTTGCTTCTATGTAGTTTCTAAATTTTCTATAATGAACATGCATTGTCTTTGTCATAAGAAAAAGATTGATTTCTTTTCTTTCTTTCAAAACACATAGCTATTCCCTTTCAATGGCTTAAGATAACAGATCACCTTAAAGCAAGCATGTCAAACTCAAAGACTAACACAGGCCAAATAAACAAGGTTTAAAAACAAAAGCTTCAATTTTCATAGAAACATAGGTTTATTTCGATAGAGACATGCTGAATACAAAGGGCTGAAATAAATGAGTAATCATTAACATAAAATAATAGAACATGTTAATAAAAGTTGATATTTTTTCTTGAACATTAACTTACCAGACATTAAATAACTGCACAAATTAATAAGTGTAATGAAAATAAACCTATTTTTCTTGTTCTCCAAAAGTGAAATAATTCCTGTTGCGCACACCAAACAAGTCAGTACAAGACTACTGACGTGGTATGGGCTACTAAAATATTCGCTGCTAGTATTAGTGGAGAGAAATGGTGCGCCTGTGCGTAAGGCACATAAGGGAAATGAATGCAACATAATTATAGTAATCAGTCATAAGCAAATGTTGTAGTTCATTATTAATAATTATGTATAACAAGATATTGTAAAAATTAAGTTAAAAATTTTTATTAAAACATTTCTTACATACCGTTATATTGGCTGGGCCGCAAAAATATTCGCAGGCCAAGAGTCTGACATGCTTGCCTTAAAGCCGTGACTAGAAAAGCCTAGTTTACAATAGAAGTTTCAAAGTATCTTAGAAATCAGTAGAGTGTAATTGATGGTCTAAGGCTAGTGTTCTATATAGATAATGTTTCATTAAATGACAGTATCCATTTAATGATCATTCTTATTAGTGTGGGGTCAACTGTTCACTAAAAATAACAGACATACTCTTAATGGTGCTTCCTAAAAGGAGGAACTAGTCACCCCACTCAGTCCTTCCAATAATTCCATGAGTGGGTACTATTACTATCCCCATTTTACACGTAAGGAAACTGAAGAACAGAGAAGTTATTTGTCCAGGGTCACAACACTAGTGAATAACAGAAATAGGGTTTGAACCCAGAGTGTCTCATTCCAGACTCCACATTCTTAAATTGCATCAATATGCTACCTTCTTTTTTAAAAAAATATATTTTATTGATTTTTTATAGACAGGAAGGGAGAGGGTTAGAGAGTTAGAAACATCGATGAGAGAGAAACATCGATCAGCTGCCTCCTGCACACCTCCTACTGGGGATGTGCCCACAACCAAGATACATGCCCTTGACCGGAATCGAACCCAGGACCCTTCAGTCCGCAGGCCAACGCTCTATCCACTGAGCCAAACCGGTTGGAGCAATATGCTACCTTCTTGATCTCAATCTTGCTGTACCATAAAAATCACAATAAGCAGAGCAACTATTTGTTAAGCAAGTTCTGGTAAGGAAGCACATTAAGCATTTTATAGTTCTCATTTATTCCTCCACTAATCCAGGAGGCAAATGCTAACTCTGTGATCACACTGAAGCTCTTGAGGCTGTGTGATTTGCCTAAGGTTAAAAAGCTGGTAACTAGAACAAGCAGGTTTTGAAGCTGGGTTAATGTGACAAAACTCTACCCAAGGCTGCTTTGTACTTGGGTCCTTGGCTCCTCTCTGACTCTTTCCATAGGAAGGGCTTTACTCTATAGCAGTGATTTTCAACTGGTGTGCCTCCAGAATGTTTAAAACATGCAATACCTGACTATTTAGACCTCTTCTCCCTTAGATTGTAAATAATAATAATGATGATGACGACAGCCAATATAACAATAGCTGTCTGGCATGAATGCCGTCTTGAACCATAAATATATACTAGTAGATCCTATAGCAGAGTTGCATTTTATTAGACACATCGCATAATAAGGTTGCTTCTGATTAGTTAATTCTTGGTACTGAAAATTCTTGTATACAAGTATAGGCACCTGATTTTTTAAAACGTCACTTTGGAGCAAAAAGGATAGGAATTACTATTATTATTTTGTAAATAAATCTAAATTATAACTATTTTTGTCAGATCAATAGAAAGTGTATATATATATATATTGGTGTGCTGCAGAATTTTAGTAATTTAGCAATGTCAGCCATGAGATGAAAAAGGTTGAAAACCGCTGCTCTAGAGGAACCCAAGATGGAAATGAGGGAATCCTCAGGCCTCAGGATCATCTCTGCCATTGTTTTTCCAGGGCTGGGCTTCAGGAAGAAAACCTCTTGTTTTAACCTCCCCCCAGTGCTCCCCAAAAAGCCTCAGGGAGACTATCAATTCTGAGTGATCTTTTTAAAAGGAGGATATTATTGTCCAGCCGGTGGGGCTCAATGGTTGAGCACTGACCCATGAACTAGGAGGTCACATGCCCCGGTTGTGGGCTCCATCCCCAGTAGGGGGAGTGCAGGAGGCAGCCCATCCATGATTCTCTCTCATCATTGATGTTTCTAGTTCTCACTCCCTCTTCTTCCCTCTCTCTGAAATAAGTAAAAGCATTTTTTTAAAAGGAGGGTATTATTAAAAGTAACCACCAGCACCACCAGCACCACCAGCACCACCATTTATTACGCACTGAGCACATGACCCCACACCATGCTAAAGTGCTTGCATTATTTTTGTTTAATATATTTTTATTGATTTCAGAGAGGAAGGGAAATTGAGCCCTCAACCCAAGCAATTGAACCATGACCTCCTGGTTCATAGGTCAACACTCAAACACTGAGCCACACTGACTGGGCAATGCTTGCTTTTTTGTTAATTCAGCTGAGGGCATGCTTAGTGAGAGGAGGAGGAGAGAAAGAGGAAGGGGGCGGGGGGAGAGAGAAAGGGAGAGAGAGGGGAAGCGGGGAAGAGATAGAGAGAGAGAGAGAGAGAAACATCAATCTGTTGCCTTCTATATGTGCCCCCAACCAGGGATCAAACCCATGACCCAGGTATGTCCCTGACTGGAAATTGAACCAACCAACTGAGCCACTCCAGCAAGGGCACCATGCTAAGTGTTTTACATGCACTTCATTGGATGCATGTATATGCATTTACATTTTCATTCACTCTTTACAGTCACTCCATGCAGTAGGGATTGTTTGAACCCCCATGTTATAGATAAGGAAATGGAGGCCAAAAAAGTTAATGACTGGCTTCAAGGTGATGTAGCCAGGAAGTGGTGGAGCTGGGATTGGCTACCTGATCTGTCTGACATCAGAGCAGCCTGAACTCCTAATTGCGCTGGACTGCCTCAGTAGTAATACTTCTTTTTCATTGGGAAGCAAGTCTTGTCACACAGGCCTCTTTTAATACATTAAGGAGAGTTGTAAGGGTCCTTAGGTGACAAACCTTGAGAATTTCTAGTCTGGAACATTTCATTATTGATAAATACCAACAATGTACAGGAGTACTTATTAACATTTGTCTGTTTTCCTTTTTAAAGCTTAATGAAGACTAGGATGGAGTATTTTCATTAGCTCACTGAGAGGCAGAGAATCCTAGACCAAAGCCCCTACCTTTGAAGTGAAACTCAAGCTTCTCTACTAAACTATTATCAACCTTGCCCACAGACCTGTGTTTCCCAGCCAACTCCCCAACAGGACATCACAATATAATGGCCTGGACCTTGTCCTGGCCTGTCACTCAGTATGTCCCGGGCAACCCTGGACTGCCACAAGGAAGCCAAGGTAGAACAAATAGAAGGAGTGAAGACAGAGCAAATGAGGTCACTCCCTTCTGCGGGCACCTGATCCTTGGCAGTGTGGGATAGAGTTGCGAAGTGTGCTTCCACTGTCCCTGTCTTCTTGTTCATCAAGTTAATTTATTTTTAATTATGTGCTCATTGAAGAAACTTTGGGGGGAAAATAGATATAGAAAAGAAATGAAAATCACCCATAAAGTCACTATACAGAAACAAGTTATCTTTCAGAATATATTTTCTCTTTTTGTTGCACTCTAACATAGTTGAGATTATATTTTACTAAAATATATAATTATTTTGCAACTGCTTTTAAATATCCTGTTCATGGGCACACTATATTTAACTATATGAACAAACAGTGTTTTACTTAGCCTTTTCTCTCTCTATTTTGAAGTATTTTCCAATCATCATGAATAACTGCATTTAATGACTTCACATCATAAAGCTTTGTTTGTATGTCTACATTCTTTTACAATAGATTCTCAAAAGTGAAATTAATAAAGCAAAAGTACAAACATTTTAAGGCTATTGTCAACCTGCTTGCCAAGAGTTATATTAATGTATAAGTCAGCTTGCCCTGTAGGAGAACGCCTATTTGGATAGCACCTTTGCCAGCACTGAAAGTTTTCTTCTAAACGCTCTGGCAACTTGAAAGGGGAAAAATAAAGCCACTTCTTTGTTATTTCAATTTGCTTTTCTTTATTAATTATCTATGGAGTTGAATATTTTTTCATGTTTTTCAATATAAAATTCCTTCATTTGTGAATTCTCCCAACTGTTTTCTTCTTTAAATAGTGAATTATTCCTTTATTAATTTTGTTAAATATCTAAAGTATGTGGAATAAATATGAAATGAAAAACATGACTTGTAGATTTTATAAGTGAACTAACCTCCTGTATCTACTTTTGTAGGAATTACTACTAATATACTCAAAGAGTTAAGAGTAGTTCAGAGACCTAACTAAAACAGGATTCTCCAAATATTTTAACAGATTAGAAATGTTATTTGTGATGCTCTCTACAGCTGCCAACAGTGGAAAATAACAAATGTCCAGCAAAAGGGAAGGCCTGCGACCCCATGACAAATATAATTGAGGAACAGAGGGGAGGTAGGGAGGGGTGATAGCAGACTTCTCATTTTCTATGTTTGAATATCTTTTATTCTTACCAAGTACTTAAACTCCCATTTTTTTTAAAACTAAATTAAGATTGAAAGTAATTGCAAATATGTGACCAACGTCACACGATTCTTATGAAATAAGTGAGAAAAGTAAAACAAAATTGTATGTATATCATTACAAAAATGTCTATAAATTCATTTGACAGAAATCTGAAGTGATACAATAAAAATTGTTTTTTGCTCTGGGTGACCAAAAATAATATGGCTGCAAAAAAGATACATATAGAGGAGCCGAAATAGCTCAGTTGGGAGAGCGTTAGACTGAAAAAAGACACATATAACATTTTTACAGGTTTTCCCCCAAACAAAACCTTCCCATTGACTTAAAAGGTTATACAAAAGATGTTTTTAAAATGGTATAATTTATATTTTTTGTGTAAGACTCCTATTAAATGCATCTTCAGAGAGCATGTCTTCAGTATTTCTAGCTTTGCGCACAGCTATTTTATTTTATTTTAATTTCTAAGAGGAAGGGAGAGGGAGAGATAGATAGAAACATCAATGATAAGAGAGAATCACCAATTGGTGGCTGCCTCCTGCACGCCCCACACTGGAGATAGAGATCGCAACCCAGGCATGTGTCTGACCAGGAGTCGAACCATGACCTCCTGGTTCATAGGTCGATACTCAACCACCGAGCCATGCTGGCTGGGCTGCGCATAGCTATTTTAAAGGTGACATTTTTAAAGAGCAGAGCTCAGTACCTTCTGCCCAGCTGCAACATATAATCCGTATTTTAATGGATACCAAATACCTTGATAAATGAGTCTACCTGAGCCTGGTGCTCTGCAAATAGTAAACAATCTTCACTATTTCAGAGCACAATCTTCAGAACAAGACAATGCAGGTGATTTTAAGTAACCTAATAATAAGTTAGTACTAAGTGGCCTAGAGAAAGACCTAAGTCATTCTTATATGCCACCCTAGAAAAGATAAGTAAACTGTAAGTAAAAGGTTCTATTTAAAACTTTTGATTCTTTATTTCCTGAGTGTGCAAACTATTTAGCAACAATGTATAAAACTAAGGACTCTCATACACTTCTTACCGGAGTGTAAATTGGTAAAACTCTTGAAGGCAATTTAGCAATAAATTTCAGAAATCATAAAGAGGGTACATATCCAGTGACACAATAGTTCTATTTCTAGGACTTTATTATAAGATAATAATTGAATATGATTTGAAAATTACTGTACATTAGAAATTAATTTGTAGTATTATTTAAATATCTGAAAACTGGAAAATGAGCTAAATATTTAATTAGTATAGAAGTTGGTTGAAGAATTTCTATAGCCCTGGCTGGCTTGGCTCAGTGGATAGAGCATCAGCCTATGGACTGAAGGGTCACGGGTTTGATTCCGGTCAAGGGCATATGCCTGGGTTGCAGGCTCTATCCCTGGTGGGGGGGGGGGGGGGGGGTTCGGGAGGCAGCCAATCAATGATTCTCTCTCATCACTGAGATTTCTCTCTCTCTCTCCCTCTCCCATCCTCTCTGAAATCAATAAAAATATATTTAAAAAAAAGAATTTCTATACATTCATCCATATAATGGAATAATATATAGCCATTAAAATTGACAGACTAGATGTTTATTGACATATGTAGTAGGTTGTATTTTTGGCTCAGATTCTACCCCCGCTCTATGTCCAGGCTGTTTACCATGTAACTTTGCAGTGCCCTTCCATTGTGGGCAGGATGGAAGTCTCCACCCCGGGCTCAGCCATGTGTCATGTTTTGATTGCTGTGATGTTAGCACGTGATGCAACCAGAAACGTAAGAAATGCATGCCTGACTGGGCTTGCTCACAGCTGTGCCTCTGCTATCACTATGGCAAGAACATACCTACTTTCAACAATAAAGAAAATTTTTTTTTAAAAAGAACATACCTAAATTAGTCCCCTGGAAGATGACAGACATGTGGAGAAGAGTTTAGTCTAGTTTAACCAACTATAGCTAACTACTGATGCAGGAATGAGCCCTGATTAAACCAACAAACTGCCTAGCCACGTCCAACCCAGATTAGCTGACCCATGTGGACTTACAGATATAGAAGCTACTGCTTGTTGTTGTTTTAAGCCACTGAGATTTGAAGTGGTTGTTGAATAACATTTTTGTGGTGATAGTTAATAGATACAATATTTAAAAGTTTGAAAGAAAAATGGAGGGGAAAAATATGGAGATATATACCCCAAAGCTAACAGACTTCCAGTTAAAAATGGTAGATTGGTCACATGTGTATCATCTCTCTCTCCAAAAACTTCACTTAAAATGATAATAAAAGAATAAAACTAGTCTTAAACCACAAACAACAGGAGAGGAGATTATAGCAAAATAAAATGTAATAAATAGTAGAAACAAAGCAGGTAGAAGAAGGACAAATGACTGAGCAATATGAAAGAAATTACAATTCAGGGATCTCAGAGAGGAATACCAATAAAAATAAAGCCAACTCATCTCACAGAACTTCTGAGAAATTCATCACCTTGAAGGCATCAGATACTATGGAAGGTGAGGTAAGGTACAGAGATGAAAATCAAGCTGAAAGTTTGTATACAGATCAGGCAGAACCCCAGGTCTCATCTCAACTATGTGCATTCTAACTTCCAACTTTCTACTCCATCCAGAGACTACAGTTTTGGAGAATATTAACTGAAGAGGCATAGTTTAGGGTGTACTAAGCACAGTAATGGTCTGAGGAGAAGTGTGGGCTAAAGAGAAATGAGATTACATAAAATCTGTACATTGTAATCTGCCACCTCCTCTGTTCCTACTCTCACACTTCAATAGTTGGTCACATGAACCCCCCACCCCCATCCCACTGCAACTCCAACTCTGTTACTGTTGGGCAGGAAATTGGAAAATTCCTCTCTGGAAACAGTAAATAGTTTCAGAGAAAAAGAAAACTTATAAATGATGACATTAGGGGTACTTCCAACCAAAAGAGTCAGCCCAATACCCAATCTCCCTACAGTGAGAATGATCCATTAACAAGTCCTGCCCCTGCAGTCTCAAATCATCTTGTTAGTGCCTCACTCTTAAACATAAACAGACAGTCAAGGATCACCATAAATGAGAGAAAATTCTCCCATATGAAAGACAGAGCCCGAAAGAAACAGGAAAAGAAAGTGGTGGAGGGATGACCAGGAAGACAAAAAGACTATGCTTGGAACAAATGAGAACTGGGGAAAAAAACACCAAAACTCTGGTAAGAAAGACTACTGTGATGATAAAAAAATAATAAAAAAAAAATAGGCTACTTCAAAAAATAATTGAGACCAAGGAAAAACTTAAAAATGAAATACAAAACTTAAAAATTCAATAGAGGAGTTGGAAGATAAAAACAAAGAAATATCCCAGAAAAAGGGGAAGTAAAAGAGCTAGAACTATCAATAGAAAATAAAATATGCAAATTAAATCAATCAAGGAAGTCCAATATCTAATAGAACAAATAAGTGGGCAGAGAAAACAGAGAGAATTTGAAAAAATAATATAGAAACACCTTCTGGAACTAAAGGACACTAGTCTCTACACTGAAAGGACCTACCAATTGCCCAGTATAATGAATGAAGAAAGACCCATGTCAAGACACAGCATCATGAAATTTCAAAACACTGAGGATAAAAAGAAGTTCCTAAATCTTTCAGAAAAAAAATATAATGGTATCCAACTGCTCAATAACAACCAGGATGCTAGAGGACAGTAAAGCAATGCCTTCAAAATTCTGAAAGAAAAGTTTTTCCAATCTAGAACTGTATACTCTGCCCCAACTATTAATTTGGTGTTGAACTAGAGCAAAAACATTTTTCAGACATAAAATGACTCAAGATATGTATTTAATACACCCTTTCTTAGAAAACTACTCGAGGAACTACTTCAGCAAAACAAAGAGAAAAAAATCAATAAAGGAGAGAAGAAATCCAGGAAATAAGGAATACAATGCAGGAGAATTATAAAGAAAAGTCCCACAATAGCAGTTTTGAACCAGCCCTGGACAACCACCAGGACAGCTTGGGGCAAAATGGAGGATTCATGAGGAAGGTCTCCAGAAAAATAATAGCACCGATAGACTATTTGAAGTTTTTAAGAATTTTTTAAAACTATTTTTAGGCACTTGACGGATCTAGTGAAGCAATTGGAGGGGGGGGGGGGGGAGAGAATTATTGACCACAGGAAACATAGAAGATTGTATAAGAAAGAAAAAGTAATCTTACTTACTATTTTGCCCAGCAGTAAATAATATATATATATAGTGTCATAAAATACAGGTACCAATTACTGATTTAATCAAAACTGTGGCATAACTCCCTTGAATAAAATGAGGCAAAGGGAAGTGGAGATATTGGTACAAAAAAGCTAAATCTTTATCTTCCATGAGAATGGAATCGATATCTAAAAGTTATAATTCACTAAATAGCAATATGAAGTCTTATTTAGAAATATGGAAGTAAATACTAGCAAAAGCCAGAAGTAATGCTGTGAAGAAGCTGAACTACAGGTGAGAAGAGAGAGGCAGAGGGCTGCTATCTCATTATAAGCCAGTTAGAAAAAAAATTTCTAATCTTAACAGTAACTCTCTGAATGATAGAATTTTGAGAAAATTTTCAAAGAATAGTTTATTGATTTTTAAAGAGAGAGAAACATCGATATGAGGGTGTAACATCAATCGAACCAGCAACCTTTTGGTGCACATGACAATACTCAACTGAGCTACACAGGCCAGGGCTCAAGATGTTTTGTTTTGTTGTTTTAAATATATTTTTATTGATTTGAGAGAGGAAGGGAGAGGGAGAGAGAGATAGAAACATCAATGATGAGGGAGACTCGTTGACTGGCTGCCTCCTGCATGCACCCTACTGGGGATCAAGCCCGGGACCTTTTGGTCCATGGGACGATGCTCAATCCAATGAGCCACCACAGCCGGGCCAGGGCTCAAGATATTTAAATAAATCTTTATTTTGGCTTAGATGGAAACACTGATGAGAGAAAAACATCAATGGGCTGCCTCCTGCATGTCCCACCTGGGGATTGAGCCCAAAAGCTGGGCATGTTCCCTGACCAGGAATCAAACTGTGATCTCCTAGTTCACAGGTTGACACTCATCCACTGAGCCACACCAGCCAGGCTGTAATTTTTTTAAATATATATATTTTTATTCATTTTTTACAGAGAGGAAGGGAGAGGGATAAAGAGTTAGAAACATCGATGAGAGAGAAACATCAGTTCAGCTGCCTCTTGCACACCCCCTACTGGGGATGTACCCGCAACCAAGGTACATGCCCTTGACCGGAATTAAACCTGGGACCCTTTAGTCCACAGGCTGAAGCTCTCTCCACTGAGCCAAACCGGTTAGGGCTGTAATTTTTTTTTTTTGTAGTTCTTTTTCTTAATTTAATTTATTGGGGTGACTCCGCTTAATAAAATCATACAGGTTTCAAGTGTACAATTCTGTAACACATCATGTGCATACTGCATTGTGCGCCCACTATTCAAAGTCAAGTCTCTTTCCACCACCATTTATTCTCCTTTTGTCCTCTTCCACCGCCCCCCACCCCTCTTTCCCTCTAGCAATCACCATAATGTCTGTTTCTGTTTTTGTCTTGCTTACTTCCTTCATCTTTTCCACCAAGTTCCCCAACCCTCCTTCCTTCTGACAGCTGTCAGTCTGTTTTAAGTAACTATGGGTTGTTTGTTAATTTATTTTGTTCTTTAGATTACACATATAAGTGAAATCATATGGTATTTGGCTTTCTCTGACTGGCTTATTTCACTTAGCATACTCTCCAGGTCCAACCATGGTGTCCCAAAAGGTAAGATTTCCTTCTTTTTTACAGCTGAGTAGTATTCTATCGTAAATATACCACAGCTTTTTTATCCACTCATACTTGTGTAATTTAAAAACAATTTTTTTAAGTGTTGCATTGTATTTTTTTAAAGTCCACAGTATAAGTGTTACACAAATCAGGGCTTGTACTTTTTGGGTGTCTTACCTTTTATCGTGGTCAAAATGAAGAAAGCAATGAGGGTATTGTTGATGGCACAGGTAGACTTGGCAACACAAGATAAGACCGTGTAGGGATTTAAGAGATAGCTGGGGAAAAGCACACATATTTGGTATTAGTAATCCTGGTCAAAGGACCAGGGAGTCTATGCCACTATATCCAGAAAATTAAAGAGATTTACTAAAAACATACTCAAGGGAAGGCAGCTTCTTAGAAATTAGTTCTCCTAAGTAAAAGAGAATGGAGTGGGATTGAGGCCAATGTGTAAAAGATACTGAATTTTCACTCCTTATTCTATGCTATGTTGTCTATAGAAAACTGTCTTATTTAATCATTACAAAGATCCTTTAAACTAGCAATAACATTATTCCTGTTTCACAGATTAGGAAGCTGAGACTCAGTGATTAATTAACTTGCCCAAGGTTCACAAGCTAATGAATATATTCAAATTTGGTCTCACCAGTTCTAAAGCCTATATTCTTTCTACTACCTCAGATTTCAAAATGATAAAATTATACCAAGTTTCCCCACAATCATATATCTTAGGAATGGCTACATGCATGTCTGAAAACCAAAAAAGCACTTTTTCCTCAGTCAGGTTCCTACACTGTGACACAGGCTACCCCCATTCAAAAGGTACAGCAGCTTAGGTTTAGCCCTCTTGGTAGTAAAACAGTATCCACCAGCCAGATCCCAAGGACAAAGTAAGTTATCTGCTGACTTCGACAAGCTAGATGCCATAGCACCTCACAGGACACTGAACTTCCTCTAGGATGGAATTGAGCTGAAACATCTAGTCTTTTTCCTGAGATGAAAAGGAATGGACTAAGAAAATGAATTTGAAATGTGGCAAGGAAAGCTCATGTAGTCATAATAGATTATTATTTTTATTTATTTCTATCTTGCTTCCACAAAAGATTAGAGGTGACTCAAATAAGAACCAAGAATAAAAAAATAACAGTAAAATAAAAATAGAAATAAAGATACAAGACCAGGGAAAACATTAATAAAAGGAGAAAGTAAAGGCCGGGGAAAGAAGACCCAACTTGTCTTCTACAGCCCTGTAATAATCAGCTTCAAATCTGGCTCTGCGTTTCCTGGCAGACAGTGTGAAAAGGGAGACCAGTTACATAATTCTGATTATCAGATAGGAAGAAACATACCAGTGTCTCAGGGAGATTATAATTATTATTTACAAATAAAGACCTTAAATCCAATACCTCCCAGGGCTGTAACACTAGCAGTTCTAAAGACAAAGGCCTAGAAATTGTTGGTGTGTTTTTCCCCCAGCAATTACAGATAGGCTTATTACACAACCTTTAAAGAAATGGCTGCTGCTATTACAAAACTAGCCTCAGGAGACATATTAGTCCATAAGGCATTCATAATGTTTCTAAACCTCTGGTTCTATTAAATAGTTCCCAGCAATATTTCTGAAGTACATAGATATGAACTGATACCTCAAAACTGATGGTGGGGGGAACCATTTCTAATAGAAGGTGATGTTTAAGAAGCAGCTACACAGCCAACTATCTGGACTACTGAACAGGGGATTCACACACAGGCAGAGGGTTGAATAAACTGTCCTCATAAGGCTCCTTCTAATTCTAAAGTTCTAAGGTCATGTTTTTCCATGAGGAAACTTGTCAGACTTGTTTACTGTGTATCCCTAAAACTAGTATATTATTACTATTCAATGACTATTAGTTGATTGAATGATTATTCACATTTGCTTATCTCAGGAATATAAACAGGAATAACCTGAAAGAATTAAACTTACTGGCAGCACTGAGCACTCTTGGGGCATTCGTTCACAGAGCCTCCGTAAGTTTCACTCTCCCAAACTGGTCACCCATTTTAGGCATCCGGGATGGGTCTGTTTGGAACTGTACTTGTTTTCTGAACTACAAATGGGGGGCTAACTTGTACATGAAGGATAGAAGCTGCTCAAAACAACAACCACATAAAGATCAGAATTTTATTCAATCCATATTATCACAACTGAAGAATGATCTTTTTCTCTTTTTTTTTAAAGAAACAAACAGTGGTTACAAGTAGGCTAGAGCTCAGATGGAGTGAAAAAGCATCTGTGAAGGGTGGATTGTGCATGTTCCTGTATGAAGCTTTGTCCCGACAGAGAAAGAATAGCTCTGTCTCTTGCTGGCCAGAACCCCAGTTGTGCAACAGAACTACAGCAAATACTTGATGACTAAGACTGCGAATCTCCAAAAATACAACAAACAACATGAGAGAGTCTCATCAGATTTTCCTCGCATTTGTTGGCACTGAGCCTGTTTTGTCAGAGAATACTTACAACAGGGCCACTTTCAGAGGGATGTAACGCATTTCCATTGGCGTTCGGATGAGTTCAGCCACATCTGGGGCATACTGGTCTAGTTCAAGGAGGAGTTTCTGCTTTTTAAACTGGAAAAAATGACAAAACACATGAAACAAATTACTTTCCGTTGCTTTTAGGATAAAAACAAAAGTCCTTCCATGACCCACGTGGCCCCACCTCTCCAGGCACATCTCATTCCCACTCTCCTCACCTCTCACTTTCTGGGTTCAGATATCATGAACATACCATGCCCCTCCTGCTCCCAGGCCTTTATATTTAACCTGGAACAACCTCTTCTCTTACCCTAGTGAACTCCCACATAGTCTTTAGATCTCAATAAAATAATCACTTTCTCAGGAAGGCACACTCACCCCCAACCTCGATTAGGTAAAATCTCCCCATTATGTACATTGTTTCATAGCACTGTTCACAGTTATAACTTTTTTTTAAATTTATGTGACTAATATGTGGTTCCCTCACTAGACTATTTGAGTTCCACAGCGTAGGGACAGTGTTTATTGCCAATACAGTGAGCAATCGATAAATACCTGTTGAATGGCTATATGAATGACTAGGTGGCAAAGCAAAGCTCTTAGCCATTCTGAAGAGTTATTATCAGTGGCCTAAAGACTCCAAAGTCCCATCAGCAAAGTGAAATGTTTTCATGCAAAGTGAAATGATCCCCTGAATGTCACAGTATCCTGAGTTTTCTTCTGAGCTCCCCTGTTTCAAGTTTTTGACTTCCACAGAGGAAGTGGGGAATGGCCAGGATGAAGAGAAAGAGGGCTGGGTGTGGCTGGGCAGCTGGATAGGTAAGAGGGAGTGAGATGGGGGTGGAGAGCTTTTGCCTTACCCTGGTATGTCCCAACAAGTTCACAGGTATGTTCCAGAATGAAAAAGAGTTAGGCAACCCTATAAGTAAACATGGGTCAGACTATAGATGGAAAAAGTCTTTGAACCCAAAAATGGGTAGCCTTGCTCGTTTAATGATCAGAAAATCTTATTTCGACAGTATAAAATCAATGCTGCAACCTATTATAAAACAGAGTAATTCAGAGAAGCCATAGTAGTTAGCATTTAACTGTGTGAGTAAAGATTTAATGATGAAAACAACAGGTGACAACAGAATA
This sequence comes from Myotis daubentonii, assembly GCF_963259705.1. NCBI lineage: Eukaryota > Metazoa > Chordata > Mammalia > Chiroptera > Vespertilionidae > Myotis > Myotis daubentonii. The sequence goes on from NC_081847.1 coordinate 36,590,302, forward strand.
TATACTGCATTGTACCACTTATATAAAGTTAAAAGCATGCAAAATAATACTACATGTGATTTAGGGATATTTATAAGGCCATGTGTAGTAATAATAAACACTAAAGTCCGAACAGTGGTAACTGGTGAGAGGAGGAATTAGGAGGTGAAAGTATAGAGAGAGGCAACTCTATGTGTAATGTTTTATTTTTAAGCCAAAATAGATTCATAGTATGCATTTTTTTATTGTTTTATTGCTTAAAGTATTACAAAGAGTATTACATATATCTCCTTTTTTTCCCCGCCCTTGACAATCCCCTGGCCTCCCCTACCCATTGTGTCTTATGTCCATTGGTTATGCTTATATGCATGCATACAAGTCCTTCGGTTGATCTCTTACCCCCCGCCTCCTGCCCCCCAACCCTCCCCGGCCTTCCCGCTGTAGTTTGACAGTTTGTTCAAGGCAGCTCTGCCTCTGTATCTATTTTTGTTCATAAGTTTATAATGGTCTTTATTATCCATAAATGAGTGAGATCATGTGGTATTTTTCCTTCATTGACTGGCTTAGTTCACTTAGCATAATGCTCTCCAGATCCATCCATGCTGTTGCAAATGATAACATAGTATGCATTTTTAAATATACTTTATTGATTTCAGAGAAGAAGGGAGAGGGAGAGAGAGAGAGAAACGTCAGTGATGATAGAGAATCACTGATCAGCTGCCTCCTGTATGCCCCACACTGGGGATCGAGCCCGCAACCCAGGCATATGCACTTACCGGGAATCGAGCCATAGGTTGATGTTCAACCTCTGAGCCATGCTGGCTGAGCGTATTATTCTTTATATATTTTTTCATATCTTAGGTATTAATAATTTAAAATTTTTAAGTAAAAATAAAAAAAGAGTCATCTTTCAGTTCAAAAGAAAATCAAAGGGTCATCACAGGAATACAAGTAACCCCGGATTTCTTGTATAATTTAAGCTAGAGGCATAATCAGAAAACCTGAACAAACTTCAAAATTCAAAAACCTCCCTTTGATCACCGCCGAGAGTCCAAGTTAAGTGGTAGGAATTATCATCAGTAAAATTTATGCTGTCATTCACAGTTGGGGTTCTCTAATTAAAAGGACAAAGGGGAAACTAGGGGAGGGAGGGGGTAAGGGGGAGAGATCAACCAAAGGACTTGTATGCATGCATATAAGCCAAACCAATGGGCACGGACAAGAGGGGGATGACAGCGTGAGTGGGTGGGGGGTGGGGGGGGAAGGTTGGGGGTTAATGGGAAATGAGGACACATTTGTAATACCTTAACCAATAAAGAAATTTAAAAAAATAAAATAAATAAAAAAGGACAAAATATAGACTATGGTGCTTTTATCAAGAAAAGGTGGCTGGCTCAGCAAACAGAGAGCACTGAGTGAGGACAGCTGCAGTAGCAGTGGTAAAAGGACTGAGGCCCCACTAGCTAAGGATTCTGGAGTTCTATTGCACAAAGAAGGCCACCTGAACGGTGTGAGATCCACAAAGAAGGCTGTTAAAAGGAAACACAGGGAGTTCATATAGGAGCAGCCAGAGAGACGGGGGGGGGGGGGGGGGGGGGGGCGGGATTCAGACCCATTCCCCAGGCTGGAAGCCAACCTGCAGGACTACACTCAGAGAAGAAGGCAGCTAAACAGGGATGAGTAGACCCTGGGCAAAGGTGACACTGTGCCAACAGTGAAAGAAAAGTACTTCCTTATAATCCCAATCTTCCAAAATACATTAAAATAGAAAGATTTTATGAAAGGAGAGTTTCCAGGAGAGAATGGCAGTTAGGCCAGCAGTCCCCAGATCCTTTGTCTTCCCCAGTATCACCAGCACAGCTGCCATTATGCCTTATTGGCTCAATATTGACTCAGCTTCCCTAAACATAGACAAAATTTCTCTTTAAAATCCTCATTGCATCCAGTTAGAGATAGGAAAGTGGCTAAGAATCTAAGGAAAATTAAACACACACACACACACACACCAAGAAAATATTAGAAATATAAAAATAGCCTTAACCAGTTTGGCTCAGTGGATAAAGTGTCGGCCTACGGACTAAAGGGTCCCAGGCTCAATTCCAATCAAGGGCACATGCCCAGGTTGCAGGCTTGATCCCCAGAAGGGGGCATGTAGGAGGCAATCAATGATTCTCTCTCATCATTGATGTTTCTATCTCTCTCTCCCTCTCCCTTCCTCTCTGAAATCAAGAAAAATATATTTTAAAAAAGAAATATAAAAATATATTAAGAAGTACAATTTAAAAGGCAGGTATTTTTAGATATATTCAGCACCTTGACAATGATGAGATTTCAAGCTACACAGGAGAGGTTAAAAGTAACCTAAAGGATAATTACCTGGATCTGTTACCTTTGTGATCATATTTTTAAAGGAATCATTTATTTATTTTTATAGAGAGAAAGGAAGGAGAGGGAGAGAGAAAAACAATAATGTGAAAGGGAAACATTGATCCACTGCCCACTGCATACCCCCTACCAGGGATCGAGCTCACAACCTCGGCATGTACCCTGACCAGGGACAATGCCCAACCAACTGAGCCACACCAGCCAGGGCACCTTTGTGATCATTAATCAGCTTGTACACAGATGCCTGCACTCTCCTCCATATGTGTGTTATATTTCAGTAGAATTTTTTAAATTAAAAAAAAAAATCTCCAGGATGGAGTATTCCTTCCTTCCTTTCCTTACCCACTCCCCCATGCAGCCCTTTCCTGTCCCTCACAAGATTTGATTTTGCAAGGACATAATTCCCCTACTTCAAATAAAGAGCTGTTTTCTAATCATTGAAGCTGTGCCTACACCCTTTTGCATCCCCAAAACCTATGGAGGGATGGGAGGTGAATACTCCACCCCCACTGCATCTCCAACTGTTAGCCTTCAGCACATTCCAAATTCAGGAGCTTATCCTCCAAATTCACAACTCTCTAAGCACATTAAGGGGATACAGATTTTTTATCACTCTCTACCAAATCACCTGCAGCTTTCTCACATGAATTCTTAGTTTTAAACAGGAAGCACATCTCAGCAAAGGACAACTAGACGAGCATTATTTTTGTCAAGTAAGGGAGATGTAAAGTGTCATGAGAGTCAACTGGTCATAATCAATCAGCATTCATATTCTACAGGCTAACAGTTGGAGATGGGGCGGGGATGGAGTTCCCCCTCTCTGCATCACAATTTTCTGGGATGCAGTTTCATTATAGACACAGCTCCATTACCAGGAATAAAAAAAAGTCTCAAATCCCAGCAAGACTAAACTGCTTCCAGACTGTATGATATGGACCCATTCTGAAAAAGTGGGGAAGATTTGGAGGAAGACATGTGCCAGTACTCTATCCAAACCAACCACAGTTTATTAGTATCATCAAAATCTGCCATTTAGAATGAGTTAATTTTTGATAGCTTTTTAAAAAATATATTTTTATTAATTACAGGGAGGAAGGGAGGGAAGAGAGAGATAGAAACATCAATGATGAGAGAGAATCACTGATTGGCTGCCTGTTGCACACCCCCTACTGGGGAACAAGCCTGCAACCGGGCATGTGCCCTAGACTGGAATCGAACCCGGGACCCTTCAGTCCGCAGGCTGATGCTCTACCCAATGAGCCAAGCTGGCTAGGGCAATTTTTGATGCAGTTTAAATGAAATTCTTATTCTGACCACAAAACAAAATATTCCTATAGGCTGAATTCTGAGGATGAAGAAACAAAACTATTCCAAAATTTAACTTGGTGCCAATGATAACAGAATGTCTTGTGTGCTAAAAAACAAGGTAGTGACAATTAGCTCATTTGGTTTTTGGTCTCCCTCTTTAAATCACACAGAGAAAAAATTCAAAAACCTCTATATGTTTTCATATAAATTCAGAAATAAATTATTGGTGTATGAAGCCAACAATATTTTCCTTGATGTTTCTGTCACATAAACCAGTAAACTCACCCGGCCCATGTAGCTCAGTGGTTGAGCATCAACCTATGAACCAGGAGGTCATGGTTCGATTCACATACACACATGTATACACACATTGGTAGGTAAAGACATGGACCTATTTTTTTTTCTCTAGTCTATTACATTGAAAAATTTCAAACTACAGAAAAGTTGAAAAAAAATTCAATAAAACACCTAGATCCATCAACTGTTAACATTTTTTGTTTCTTTTAAAAAAAAATCTTCACCTAAGGACATGCATAGAGAGAGAAAGCGGGGGCAGAGAGAGAAACATCTATTGGTTGCTTTCCACAGTGCCCTGACCAGGAATTGAACTGGCAACCTTTCAGAGCACAGGTCAACACTCGACCAACTGAGCCACTCTGGCTGGGCAACTGTTAACATTCTGCCACATTTTTTAAATCTCTCTATACACACAAAAACATATTTTTTTTCTGAACCGTTTGAAAGTATGTTGTGGATATCATGACCCTTCACCCCTAATATTTTAGTATATAACTTCAAAAACAAAGACTATGGTTTACATACACAATTTATCTCGGAGAAGAAAATAATCATTGTTAAATTGTCTCTGAATTCCTCTGCTAATGAATCTCATGCTCAGTTTACTAGTATCATCTCTGGCCTTCCAGGGAATCTTGTTAAAGCATTTCATCTCACCCATAAAATTTTTCCCCCCAGCTTTCTTGAAATATAATTGACATATAACATTGTGTAAGTTTAAGATATGCAATACAATAATTTGATATACATATATAGGGTGGGCAAAAGTAGGTTTATAGTTGTGAGTACAAGAAAATTTATTCTTGTTCTTATTTATTAACTAGTGGCCCGGTGCATGAAATTTGTGCAGGTGGGGGGAGGGGGGTTGTCCCTCAGCCCAGCCTGCACCCTCTCCAATCTGGGATGTCCAACTGCTGGTTTAGGCCCGATCCCTTTTATTAGTATAGATTATTGTATTATTTTCCATATGACCTGTAAACCTACTTTTGCCCACCTTTATATATTGCAAAATGATGACCACAATAAGGTTAGTTAACACATCTATCACCTCACATAATTAATTTTTGTAGTGAGAGCATTTAAGATCTACTCTCTTAGCAACTTTCAAGATTACAATACAACAATGTTAACTACTGTCTCTATGCTATAGGTATATTCGATTCCCTAGAAGTTACTTATTTTATAACTAAAAGTGACCAATAATCCCCTTCCCCCATCCCCAATCCCCAATAACCACCAATCTACTCTGTTTCTATGAGTCTGACTTTTTACAAGTGAAATCATACAGTATTTGCCTTTTTTTCTCTGACTTACTTCACTTAGCATCCACATAGTCACATGCTCCATTAGTTTAAGATATATACTCCCTGCTCTTAGTGTTACTAAGTCTCTAAAATGTAGTTCTTAATCATTTAGGGGAGGAATTAAGGACTCTTTGAGCACTGTTAACAACTATGGACTCTCCACATGAAAAAGAATGACATATGCACATACATATACAAATTTTCATACCATCTCAAGGGTTTTATAGACCTAATAAGGGACCCCAAGTAAAAAACTCTCAGACTAGATATTTTAACAGTGTCTTTGAGGTCCAAAATTCTAGAATTCACTAGCTTTATTTGTTACTGATGACCAGTGCTACAGAAAGGCAGACTGCTATTTCTGGTTCTATTACTTGGTAACAGAAGTGAAAATGAACCACAAACAGACAACACTAATGGGATGCAGCCTTCTCTCACCCTGGTTTAAATCTTCCCAGTGGCTCTCAGCCAATCAAGGAGGACTGCAGCCAACTTTTAAAATAACTACATAGATAGTACACATGGTTAATCTGTTAACTCTCTCAGAACCAAGGAAAATGAAAATAGTCCCACTATACAATTCTCCTTGGCTATTACATATGGATTAAAACTAAAGTTTGCATCAACACTTTCAACAGCTATTTAATACATGCCAATTTTTCTAATTAAGATTGCTCTCTGCAGGGAAATAGAAGCTACACTGGGAATCCAATTTTACCTCAGATAGGCATAACACAGTGAGTTAAAAGCTATAATTTTCCTCTGTAAAAAAACACACAAAACAAAACTGGTGAAAGGTATGAAATAATTTTTTAAGGGTCCTCATTAATATAATTGTAGTTCAATTCCACATCCTTCAAAAAGTCTGAACTGGCACAGGTGAGAGGATATTAAGCCACAAAGATTAAGCGAACCTTTCTGTATCTATTAGTAAAGCTGTCTTGTTCGGCTGTTGCAGGACTGGCTGAACAAACCAGAAGCTGCACTCCTACTTCTTAGTGTCTTAAAACATGTTGGATCCTTAAGTACATGCATGACTTTTGATCTTTTTAATAACAGATACCAGCAGGTTACCAGATTCTACTAGTTTTGTCCAACACACTGACTACTCACCACAACTTTATTGAAGTCCTGGATTGCAAAATACAGGGCAATGGCAGTGAGTGCATCAGTTATCTGTCAAGAGAAAGAGTAATAACAGGAAATGAACCCAATTAGTGTGGGAGTAATGGAATGCTACTAGGGTCTGAAGTTTTGGAAGGCGGTGTACTATCCAGAACTGACTTCTTAAAGTCAGGCAGAACCTCAGCCCTCTCACTTTGACTACCCAAAGAGAAAGCCTTTTCAGGGAGGTATGACTGGAAAACTTGCTCTGTAATTGCAAGTTACTAAGTTTTCTGTAAAGTGGAAATAAAACCCACTGCTTTGTAGGCCTGATGTATGTCAAGTGCCTAGAACAGAGTAAGTCCTCAATAAACAGCACTCATTATAATTATTAAGGAGGAGCTCAATGGACCTCCTATTTCACCCAGATTTTCAACCCTAGATTAAGCAGGTGTTTCAAATTACTATGCTCTCAAAACATAGCCCTGTCTTCTCAATTTCTTACCCCTGAAAGTCTCACCAGGCCTAAGTTCTTGTCACAGAATCTCTTGGCACAATGCTTAGGGCATTGAGGATATCTTCAACACTGGCACCATAATGAAAGCCAATCATAGAATCTTGGAGCTAGAAAATTCAAGGCTACATAGTTCACATATGAAATTTTTTTTTTCCCCCAAAGGAAGCAATAGGCTTGTGACCATTTATTCTTAAACAATTCTTGACTACCTAATTATATGCCAGACACTGAGCTAGGTTTTTTTTATTTTTTGTTTTTTTCTCTTAATTAAATCTTTATTGTTCAGATTATTACATTTTTTCCTCTTTTTTCCCCCCATAACTCCCCTCCTCCCAGTTCCCGCCCCACCCTCCGCCCTCACTCCCCACCCACTGTCCTCATCCATAGGTGCACGATTTTTGTCCAGTCTCTTCCCGCATCTCCCACACCCCTTTCCCCCCCAAGAATAGTCAGTCCATTCCCTTTCTATGTCCCTGATTCTATTATGATCACCAGATTATTTATTCACTTGATTCTTAGATTCACTTGTTGATAGATGCATGTTTGTTGTTCATAATTTGTATCTTTACCTTTTTCTTTTTCTTCCTCTTCTTAAAGGATACCTTTCAGCATTTCATATAATACTGGTTTGGTGGTGATGAACTCCTTTAGCTTTTCCTTATCTGTGAAGCTCTTTATCTGACCTTCAGTTCTGAATGATAGCTTTGCTGGGTAAAGTAATCTTGGTTGTAGGTTCTTGGTATTCATCACTTTGAATATTTCTTGCCATTCCCTTCTGGCCTGCAAAGTTTCTGTTGAGAAATCAGCTGACAGTCGTATGGGTATTCCCTTGTAGGTAACCGAGTTTCTTTCTCTTGCTGCTTTTAAGATTCTCTCTTTGTCTTTTACTCTTGGCATTTTAATTATGATGTGTCTTGGTGTGGTCCTCTTTGGATTCCTTTTGTTTGGGGTTCTCTGCACTTCCTGGACCTGTAAGTCTATTTCTTTCACCAGGTGGGGGAAGTTTTCTGTCATTATTTCTTCAAATAGGTTTTCAATATCTTGCTCTCTCTCATCTTCTGGCACCCCTATAATTCTGATGTTGGTACACTTGAAGCTGTCCCAGAGGCTCCTTACACTATCTTTGCATTTTCGGATTCTTTTTTCATTTTGCTTTTCTGGTTGAGTGTTTTTTGCTTCTTCGCATTTCAAATCTTTGCCTTGATTCTTGCGATCCTCTGGTCTGCTGTTGGGAGTCTGTATAGTATTCGTTATTTCAGTCCGTGTATGCTTAATTTCTAGTTGGTTCTTTATCATAACATCAAGGGTCTCATTAGATTTCTTGAGGATCTCACTACATTTATCGGCGGCTTCTAGACAGGTCTTAAGAGACCTTAAAAGTGTGGTTCTGAACTCAATATCCTCCATTGGCAGTTTTGTCCTGTTTCGTTGTCTCCGCATTTTTTATGCTTTCTTGGTGCACCCCCTAGTGGTCTTTGTGCGCAGTCTTGTTGTAGTTAAGCCTTGATTGTTGTCGGCAATACCGGGGGTGATTTGACCTCCAGGCTAACTGGCTATGAGAGTCCGCTGTGTCTGCAGTGGGAGAGCTTCTGTGCTGGATCTCTAGGGCGGTGCTAATCTAGCATTTGCCTGAGGCTATCCGGCAAATGGCTCTGCGCAGGGCTTAGGCAGGGCGGGTCCCCGGGGATCTACAGGGCGGGCCGGAGCGAGCAGTTATGGCTGCTCTCAGTTCCGTCCCTAGGGGCTCTGCCTCACAGAGTCCCAGCAACCGCTGCAAACCTCGGAGAGAAAGCTGCCTTCGAGTTCCGACCGAAGCCAGACAGTCCCGCTTCTCCCGTTTGAGTCTGGGTCCCTAGAGACTCACCCGGATCTGGAGCTCAGAGTCTAAAACTCCCTCCCGATTGAAAACAACAACCGCGCCCTCTGCCTCCAGTCCTCTCCGCGTGCACTCCGCACCTGAGTATTTCACTTCAGCACTGCGCCTCCTCTGAGTCTGGGTAAGATATTCTCTTTCCTCCTAGTTGTAGAATTTCCACTCAGCCAGCCTTCCTGCTGTTCTGGATGATGTCCGTTCCATCTTTTAGTTGTTTTTTGAAGTGGTTGTTCGAGGCAGCAATCTCCGGCATTAGCCTATGCCGCCATCTTGGTTTCTCCTGAGCTAGGTTTTTTCCACATATGAAATTTTAAACGTATAAGAAATTAGAACTGGTCAGATGTCATAAACTACTCTTCATACTTCCATAATACAGTTGACCTTGAACATCCTGGGTTTGAACTGCATAGGTCAACTTATATGCTGATATTTTTCAGTAAATATTTGTACTGTTTTCCATCCAGGGTTGGAAGTCCACAGATGCATAAGGCCAACTATATGCATTGATCTACATCCTTTTATATAGGGGACTTGGGCACTCAAGGACATTTTTTTATATCCATGGGGTGGCAGGGAAAGGGTGGAGAGGTTGTCCTGGAACCAATGCCCCTGGATACTGAGAGACAACTGTGTGCGGGATTGGCACCCTTAACCTCCTATTGTTCAAGGGTCAAATGTAAAATTACAGTTCCATGAATCCAAATTAAAAATACGTTTTTGCTTTTATATTCTTAGAAATTCCTGGGCTCCTGAAATAGATTTTTTCTTACAAACATAAAGATTAAAGACAATAAAATTTAAAATATATACATATTCATTTTATGTGGAAGGTTGCTTACCATAAATACCAATTCAGCATAGTCAATCAGGAAATGAAAGAGGTATATTATTAATGGAGTCTGCAGGAGAAAAACAAACAAGCAAATTAACATAAGTCTTACTATTATCAGTTTCCATAGTAGGGGGTGGGGTTAGAAGCTAGCCTGTGAGTAACAATGTCTTTCTTTCCTAGAATACTGTTCTATGCTAGCTGGCCAGTGTACATATGAGGGAGAATAAATTTGTATCACTGGATAATTTTGTGCCACTAGGAATATCTGCTGAATTGAATAAAGAGAATAAACAAAACCCAACACGATAAATATCTGTTTAAGAAGTGTTAACACACTACAGGTATAAGGTGAACTTTAGTTCTAAGACTTATATAATAGCTTCTTTGGGTTAATGTTTACATGATATATCTTTTTCCATATTTTTACTTTCAATTTTGTGTCCTTGTATGCAAGATGTATTTCTTAAAAACAGCATATAATTATTTGTCTTTAACATTATCTGACAATGATTACCTTTTAGTTAGATTTTTAGTCTATTTACAGTTAATCTAATTATTGATTTACTTTTGTTTTAATCTTACTATTTTCCATTTGTCCCATTTTCTCTATGCTATTGTCTCTCCTTTCTTGCTTGCTTCTGCATATTTTTATTATTCCATTTTCCTCTCTATTAGCTTGTTGGTTATTCAGGGTGGGCAAAGGTAGGTTTACAGTTGTGAGTATGTGAAACAGTTTATTCTTTGTTTTATCCTCACCCAAGGACATATTTTTCCCATTGATTTCTAGAGAGAGTGGAAGGGAGGGAGGAGGAGGAGAGAGAGAGAAAAATAGATGTAAAAGAGACACATCAATTGGTTGCCTCCTCCACACACTCTTACCGGGGCTGGGGAACCTACAACCAAGGTACGTGCTCTTTTTAAAAAAAAATGTATTTTATTGATTTTTTACAGAGAGGAAGGGAGAGGGGTAGAGAGTTAGAAACATCGATGAGAGAGAAACATCAATCAGCTGCCTCCTGCACACCCCCTACGGGGGATGTGCCCGCAACCAAGGTACATGCCCTTGACCGGAATCGAATCTGGGACCCTTCAGTCCGCAGGCCAACACTCTAATCCACTGAGCCAAACTGGTTAGGGCCCGAGGTACGTGCTCTTAACTGGGAATCAAACCAGTGACCCTTCAGTCCAAGGGTGGACACTCTAACCACTGAGCCAAACCAGCCAGGGTAAGAGTTTATTCTTGTATTATTATTTATTATTATTTTCCATACAAACAACTGTAAGCCTACTTTTGCCCCACCCTATATATTTAGCTACTATTCTTTCAATGGTAAACCTTCACATTATGATGTAAATCATTGGCTTTAATTAGAATATAATATAAATTATTACCTTTCCTACTTCCTAGACAATATAAAGACCTCTGAACACTTTAACTCCATATAGCTCCTCCCAGTCTTTTGTATTACTGTTGTTACAACTTTAATTCTATATATAAAACCCACAAGACATTATTTTATACAGTAAATATTTATGTAGATTTACCCACATTTTTACCATTTTCATTGTTATTTACTCCTTCCTATATTTCATGATGCTGTAAAGGACATAATCCTTCTGCTCTTTTGTATTATTTTAATGCAACAGTCTTGGCAACAAATTCTATCTATTTTTAAATTTTTTATTGATTTTTTTTTTTTTTTTTTAGAAAGAGAAACACTGATTTGTTGTTTCACTTATTTATGCATTCATAGGTTGATTCTTGTATGTGCCCTAATCAGGATCTAACCCGCAATCCTGATTTTTTGGGATGATGCTCTTTAACCAACTCAGCTACTCGGCCAGAGCCTTATCAGTTTTCATTTGCTTGAAAGTCCCTTTATTTTGCCTTCATTTCTGAGAGATATTTTCACTTAATACAGAATTCTATGTTGGCAGGTAATTCTAACTCTCCATTGTCTTTTGAATTCCACCACTTTTGTTGGTGAAAAGTTAGTTTCCATTTTACTATTCTTTGGCTACTTTTAATATCTTTGGTTTGGGGCAGTTTTTATGATGTATGCTTTCCTTTTAATTTATCCTGCTTGTGTTTATAGGGCTTTGGGATTAAAATCTCTCAAAAACATTGAAAAAACTTCCAGCCACCCCTTTAAATAGTGTTTCTGCCTCATTCTGTCTCTTTTCCCATGCTGGGACTCCATTTGTATGTATGTTAAACCTTTTTTGCTGTGTCTCATAAAGCTCTTTTTTTTCTCCGTTTTTTATCCTTTTCTCTCCAAGTTCCAATCTGAATATTTTCTACAGACCTATCTTCCAGGTCACTAATCCTTTCTTTACCTTTGTATAACCTGCTATTAAAGTCTTAATTTGTTATTCTGTTTTCCAGTTCTAGAATTTCCATTTGATTCATTCTTACATATTACAGTTCCCTGGTAAAATTCTCTGTCTTGGCATCTCTTTTTTGAACATATTAACTATTGGTTGCAGTTATGTATTTTAAAATCCAAATTTGATAACTCAATATCTAGATCACCTGTGAATGTTTTTATTGCTTTTTTTCCCTGCCACTTATTATGCTTAGTAATTTTGGACTGAATGATGAACATTTGTGTATGAAAAATTGCAGAGATTCTAAATGAGGCTATTTTCCTTCAGAAAGGTTTTTGTTATTTTGTGTGTGTTTTTTGGTGTTTTGTTTTGTTGTTGTTTTAGAGAGTGAAAGGAAGGGAGAGGAAGAGATAGAAAAGCCAATGGGAGAGAGAGAACATCAGTCGGCTGCCTCCTGCAGGCCCCTACTGAGGGGTCAACTCGGGCATGTTTGTTTCTTGACTAGGGAATCTCACCAGTGACCTGTGGTGCATGGGTTGACACTCAACCACTGAACCACACCAGTCAGGCCAGAAAGGATTTCTTTAAGTTCTGGCAAGCAATTAGAATAGAATAATATCACATTAATCTAATCAGGGGTTTAGCAAATTAGAAGCTGGATTCAGTCTTTACAAAACTAGTCTATAATAATATCTACCCTTCTTTCTTGAGAATAGTCCTTCAGAGGGCCCAAGTGAAAGCCAAGTCCTCTACCAGAGCCCTGCCACCTTGGTTAGCCATGCATTCAAATTCATATTCCCGAGCACCATAAGATCGCCAATAATTCCTTAACCTTCTACCAGCCAATTTCTGTTCTGTTTTTCTGCCTCTCAGCCTGTGCCTCTTATAAATTGGTAAATGCATCAAGGAGAAAGCAGCTCGGAATGTCAGTCTCACATTTTGTACTTTCTTCTCTGGAACCTCGGCCTCTTAAATCTTGGCTATCTTGGTACTTTCCAGTGACTTCAAGCAGATGTTTTTTTGTATTCATCCTGCTTTTCTAATTGTTCTATGGAGGAGGGTTGGTCTGCTACTGTAATAGGAAAGTGCATGACTTGGTTTTAGTGAGTCCATGCTGGTGACTCAGGAGCGCCTCTTCCCAAACCCAAATACACACAAAAATGTGTCCTATCATATTGTAAAGGTCATCGACAGGCTTTGTAGTGAGAACAAGGTAGCTTTGGAATCAGACACAAGTTTAAAACCAGGTTCCACTAGCTCAGCAGTTCTCAAACTGTGGGTCGAGACCCCTTTGGGGTCGAACGACCCTTTCACAGGGCTCACCTAAGACCATTGGAAAACACATATATAATGACATATTGTTTTTGTGATTAATCACTATGCTTTAATTATGTTCAATTTGTAACAATGAAAATACATCCTGCATATCAGATATTTACATTACGATTCATAACAGTAGCAAAATTACAGTTATGAAGTAGCAACGAAAATAATTTTATGGTTGGGGGTCACCACAACATGAGGAACTGTATTAAAGGGTCACAGCATTAGGAAGGTTGAGAACCACTGCACTAGCTGGTTTGGCTCTGTGGATAGAGCATTGACCTGCAGACTGAAGGGCACATGCCCGGGGTCCAGGCTTGATCCCCAATTCGGGGTGTGCAGGAGGCAGCCAATCAATGATTCTCTCTCATCATTGATGTTCCCATCTCTCTTTCTCCCTTCCTCTCTGAAATCAATAGAAGTATATTAAAACCAAGTTTCACCTGTGTACCTTTGGACAAGTTGTTTCCCCTCTGAGCCTTAGTTTCCTCAGCTGTAAAATAAGAATAGTGACCTATTTCACAGGGTTCTTGGAAGGATGAAGTGTAATTTGCACAAAGTACTTAGCATACAGTAAACCTCAAAATATTAGCTACCTGAGATCAACTTTTTACCTCTTTTTGAAAATGGGGGCATCAGCTTTGCCTTTCAAAGTTCTAAAAGAATTAAGCTTTTACAACTATCTACTAATGGATTCTTTTTTCCCCATTTATCTTTGTTAGTAAAAAGTAGTAACTTGATATTTATATTACCAATAGCCTCCTTTCAAAGTGTTTTGATGTTTCAGATAGTTTAGAATGGCTCTAAATTAGTCTCAGAAATATCAGAACAAATAGTTCTCAAAAAGCCTATCAGTAAATGGGCTGGTTTCCATTATGAACTAACATATATGCAATAGTTTAACTGCATATAATACTATTATAGAGAAGCCTACACTCCCAATAAAGGTTGTTAAATTCACAATTTAACAATCAATACTTAGCTAAACATAGAACACAGCACATCTGTTGAAGGAAGTCATTAAATCTAACCTGTGGTTGCTAAATTCCTTTTTTCTCTCCTGTACAGATTTTCCTTCTCCACTTTCACCTATTCTCACCTTTCCCTAAGAACTAAAATCTGTTGAAGATTAACAATGCAAAGCAATGATGGACTTTCTTTTCAAAAGTATTCTTTTCATTTGGCTTGACATAATTTTATTTATTTATATTTTACTAGGGGCCCGGTGCACGAAATTCGTGCACTGGGTGGGGGGGGGGGGGAGTGTCCCTCAGCCCAGCCTGCCCCCTCTCACATACTGGGAGCCCTCAGGCGTTGACCCCCATCACCCTCCAATTGCAGGATTGGCCCCTTGCCCAGGCCTGACGCCTCCGCCAAAGGTGTCAGGCTTGGGCAGGGGACCCCCATTTCCCCCCGATCACTGGCTCTGACCCCCGCCCAGGCCTGAGGCCTCTGGCCCAGGAATCATGCCTGGGCAGGGGACCCCCATCTCCCTCTGAACGCTTGCTCCACCCCCCGCCCAAGCCTGACGCCTCTGACCCAGGCTTCAGGCCTGGGCAAGGGGACCATCATATCCCCCCAATCCCCGGCACCGCCCCCCCACCCAGGCCTGATGCCTCTGGCCCAGGCATCAGGCCTAGGCAGGGGACCCCCAGCCCCCCACCCAGGCCTGATGCCTCGGCCAGAGGAGTTGACCCTCATCACCCTCTGATCACCAATCACCGGATCGGCCCCTTGACCAGGCCTGAGGCCTCCGGCAGAGGTGTCAGGCCTGGGCAGGGGACCCCCAGCTCCCCGCGGTTGCAGGCTCCGCCCCTGCCCAGGCCTAACGCCTCTGGCCGAGGCATCCGGCCCAGGCAGCGGGGACCTGCAGCTGCAGCAGCCCCGCGATCGTGGGCTCCGCTTTAGGCCCAGGCAAGGGACCCCTAGCTCCCGGGACTGCCAGCTTCGACCGTGCCCAGCTCCCATCACTGGCCCCACCCCTACTTCCTGCTATCACTGGCCAGGGCAGCAAAGGCACCTGATTCTCTGATCATGGCTGGGGGGCAGGGCAAAGGCGGCCCTAGTGCCGCCTTTGCCCTGCCCCCCAGCTCTTAGCTCCCCCCTGGGTTTCCGATCACTGTCAGTGGCAGGGGGCTTCTTCCTGCTTTCCCTTTCGCCTCCCTGCATTGTGCCTACATATGCAAATTAACCTCCATCTTGTTGGCAGTTAACTGCCAATCTTAGTTGGCAGTTAATTTGCATATAGCCCTGATTAGCCAATGAAAAGGGTAGCTCGTACGCCAATTACCATTTTTCTCTTTTATTAGTGTTGATTACTCCAAAATACTAAAATACAGCTGGCTATAAATTTATGAACACCCAGCTTATAAGAAAATTAACCCATAATCATGAATGAGGAGCAAAGGGCTCTGAGTTTGAAGTTGTCTCCCCTGTGTTTGAGGGAAGCAGCTGTTTTGCCCCTTCATTCAGAGTTCTTAAAAATTAACAGTCCTAGCCCTAACCGGTTTGGCTCAGTGGATAGAGCATCGGCCTGCGGACTGAAGGGTCCCAGGTTCGATCCCCAGTGCGGGGTGTGCAGGAGGCAGCTGATCGATGTTTCTGACTCTCTATCCCTCTCCCTTTCTCTCTGTAAAAAAATCAATAAAATATATGTTTAAAAAAATTAACAGTCCTAAAGGGATTATTTTATACATGTAAAGAATGAGTTAACATGCTTCTTCTAGCTAGAAATCACTATCTCATGCCTTTATCCTCTTTTATACAAGTGCATGTGCATACACACACACACACACACACACACACACACCCCTGAAAAAGAGTAACAATGTGTTCTAGCCTTCCTCATTGTATCTAAGAATGCATTTTCCCAGAGAAATGACATTTTAAACTATGGTTAAGAGGTTAGACATAGCTCTTCCATTTATTCATTCAACATACACTTTCTGAAAGGACTATTTCATATCTTCCCCTCTCCTCAACCACCAACCTCCCTCCCCACTTCTTACTTTCAACCAACAAGCTCATTTCTTATTCCACTAAGAGAAGCAATTGAATGAGAAATATCTTATTTTCCTATTACCCAGTTGACCAACTTTCTATATCTATACCTATATTTTCTACCTGTCTCATATTAACAGTGATGAATTTCCTTTTTTCTTATCTAAAGCCAAATCCTCCACCTATCAACTGGATCCCATTCCTTCTTGCCTCCTCAAAGACACGGTTCATTCAATTATCATCTCTTTCTAACATTATCAACTTCTTGATCCATAGAATTATTTCCAATAGCAATTAAATATGCAGATACTAATATTTTAAAAGTCTTCATAGATATCTCCTCTAGCTACCATACCATTTCTCTGGCCTCTTTTAGAGCAAAACTCTTCACAAAGGTTATATCTGCCTCAGTATACTTTAATCAGTCTCGTCCCAATAGTCCACTGAAAATGTTGTTGCCAAAGTCTTTAAAGATCTCAATTTGGGCAAATCAATCTTCAGTCCAAATTTTCCCCATCTTGCAATAACAGTTGACACAGTTTTCACTCCCTCCTTAAAGCACTTCATTCATCTGGCTTCCATGTACTACATTATCTTAACATTCCTCCTTTTCAACTTTATTTGCTAGTTCCTCTTCACCTTCCCAACATCGATATATTGGAGTGCTCTAGGTATCTGTATTCTTCTTTATGTAAATTTACTCCCTATGAGTCTTAGTGATCTATTTCTCTGTAACAAATTATCCTAAAACTTATCTTAAAACAACACACATTTATTATCTCACACAGTGTCTGAGAGTCAGGAATCCAGGAGTGGCTTATTTGGGTGGCTCTGGCACAGAGTCTCTCATGAAGTTGCAGTCTCTAAAGGGGTTTGAGTATCTGCTTCTAAGCTTACTCATTTAGCTGTTGACAGGAAGATTCAGTTCCTCATCATAAAGGCTTCTCCATAAGGTTGGTCATGACATGGCTTCCCCCAGAGCAAGTGATCCGAGAGAGAGAAAGAAGCTGCAGAAGTCTAAGATAGAAGTTGCAGTGTCTTTTATAACCTAATCTAGGAAGTGACACACCACCATTTCTGCCATATTCCACTGGTCACACAAACCAACTTTGGTACAATGAGAAAGAGATTACATGCTGTGAATACCAGAAGTTGGAAATCTTTAGGGGACATCTTGGATGGAAGCTGGCTATCATGCTAGGTAATGGCATCCAGTCTAATGTTTTCAAATATCATCTATAGATTGATCCCAATTTTATACCTCCAGCCTGGACCTGTCTTCTTGCATTTCACATTGGTATAACCAATTGCTTTAACGCTACCATTTGGATATCTAATAAGCACTTCAAAAGTCACATGGTAAAATCTGAACTCTTTTTCCACCCCACTAAAACCTGTTCCTCCTTTAGTATGCTTCATCTCGTTAAATAACACCACCATTCACTCAACTGCTTAGGACAAAAGTCTGCTATCTTTAAAATCCTCTCTTGCCTTCATATCTTGCATCCAATTTACTAACAAGTCTACCTCTAAAAATATAACTTGAATCTATCACTTTTTAAAGAATCTAATAATTTTTCATCATATTAATTGTTACCACCCTAGTTCCAAGCCACCGTCATCCTGCTTAGACTACTGCATAAGTATCCTCACCATTTCTTCCTTGCTTCACTTCTTGCCCCTAGATTCAATTTTCCTCACAGTGTCCACAACAATATTTATCAAATGTAAAATAAATATGAACACTTCTTTCCTGGTTTAAAAGTCTTTCAATATGTAAAAGTAAAATCTACTTGCTATTGTGGACAGTGGGGTTGTTGAAAGATCTCATGATGGCTGGGTGAAAACTTGTTCTAAAACTTGCCGAAGCCGGTTTGGCTCAGTGGATAGAGCGTCAGCCTGCGGACTCAAGGGTCCTGGGTTCGATTCCGGTCAAGGGCATGTACCTGGGTTGCGGGCACGTCCCCAGTGGGAGATGTGCAGGAGGCAGCTGATCGATGTTTCTCTCTCATCAATGTTTCTAACACTCTATCTCTCTCCCTTCCTCTCTGTAAAAAATCAATAAAATATATTTAAAAAATAAATAAATAAAATAAAATAAAACTCACTGAAATCCCAAAATGAGATCCTTACCTCCAGGTTAGCTACTCTACCTGAGAATCCACTGCTATTGATTGGGATTACTACAAGGTCATGGGTGAAGGCCAGCTTGGCACATGGCTTTGAGAAGCTTAATGTCCTGAAGATGCCTGTGCCAGAAGATAAATAAACTGTCCAAGTGGATACTAAAGAAAAAAAAAAGATGTTAAAGTTTTGCTGAGTTTTTTTGTCTCCCTCAGAGATCACGACTGAAGAACATGAAAGAGCTGGAGAACATGAAGAACATAATTCCATTTGCTCAAATGACCATTGAGGATGTGAATGAAGTCCTCCCAGAAACCAAATTAAATAAGAAGTATTCCAATAGGCCTCACCAGCCAATTAAGGTTTTATAAACTTGAATCTGGGAGGAAGCTCTGGCCCCCCTATTACAAACTCTGGACATTAAAAATAATTATATTGCCCTAGCCAATCTTGCTCAGTGGATAGAGCATCGGCTTTCGGACTGAAGGGTCCTGGGTTCAATTCCCGTCAAGGGCACATACCCGGGTTGTGGGCCCAATCCCCAGTGGGGGGCAGCAGATCAATGATTCTCTCTCATGTTGATGTTTCTATCTTTCTCCCTCCCCCTTCCTCTCTGAAACCAATAAAAATATTAAAAATAATTATATTAAAAATGGATAGAAAATCCAAATTCCTAACCATGTCTATAAAAAGTTATACATAATCTGGCCCCTAACTTCTTCTCAAAATTTGTCTCTATTATTTTCCTCTTTGTTCATTCTGCCTTAGCAACACTGGCCATCTTTCTGCAATTCACAAATGCCAAGCTCATTCCCAAATCAGGAACATCATATAGCTTACTCACTTCATTTAGATCTCTTATTCAAATTTCACTTCCTTAGAGAGTATTCCCTGAACACTATCTAATATTAACACATATATGACTGTCACTCTTTCCCTTTACCCAACTTTAATTTTCTACATGTACTTACCACTTAACTGAAATCTCATTTTTTTAAACTTTAGCTTTATAGAGGAAAAATCAGTATAAAATACTATTTGATAAATTTTGACCTAAGAATACATTCATGAAACCATCACCACAACCTATCCACCATCCCCCAAAATTTATCAATTTTATGTTCATCCCAAAGAACCAACTTTGTTTCAGTAATTTTCTATTGTTTTTCTGTTTCCTATTTCATTTTTTTCTACTCTGATCTTTATTTCTTTTATTTTGCTTACTTTGAATTTATCTTCTTTTTCTAGTCTCTTGAGGTAGCACTGAGGTCATTCATTTGAGACCTTTCTTTCCTCATATAGGCATTGAGAACTGTAAATTTCCCCCTAAGTACTACTTTAGTGACATCCCATATACTTTTACAGGGTGTATTTTCATTTTCATTCAGTTTAAAATACTTTCTAATTTCCCTTCTGATTTCTTCTTTAATTCATGGGTTACTTAGGGATTAGTTACTTAATTTTTAAATATTTGGAGATTCTCCAGATATCTTTCTGATACTAATTTTTTATTTAGTTCCATAGTAGATAGAGAATATACTTTGTATGACTTCAATCCTTTTAAATTTATTGAGTTTTATTCTATGGCTCAGAATATAATCTATCCTGCAAATGTTTCATATACACTTAAAAATTATGTGTTTTTCTCATTAGATGGAATGTTCCATAAATGTCAATGCAGTCAAGTTGGTGGATAGTGTTTTTCAAGTCTTTTATATATCTGCTTATTCTATTAATCATTGAGAGAAGAATATTTAAATCTCTGACTATAATTGTAAATTTGTCTATTTCTCCTTGCAGGTCTATCAGTTTTCATGTATTTCAAAACTCTGCCATTAAGTACATAAAAATTTTAAATTGCTATGTCCTCTTGATGAATTGACATCTTTATTGTGATGAAATGACCTTCCTTATCCCTGGTGATATTCTTTGCTCTGAAATGTTTGCTTTTTTACAAACTCACTGTCTGTTTCTTTCAGAAATATAAGTACCATGAGGCCAAGGGTTGTATTTTGTTCTGTATCCCCAGCACCTTGCAGCATAGCTGGCATTTGGTATATATTTAACAAGTTTTTATTAAAGGAAGAGAGAAGGGAAGGAGGGATTAGAATACACATGCAGATATAGAGCTACACACTAGTATTAAAAAATAAATGAAAAGGTGCCAGTACTTGTTCTGACGAGCATATATTATAATGGGCGAAACATGTACAAAGGTAATTTCAAGAGTGTGATATGAGTCATAAAAAGGATAAGCACAAGATACTTTGCAAAATACAGGAGGAACATCAAACCTAGTCTAAGGTGATGAGTGATGGCTCCTGGAAGGGTAAAACCTAAGCTAATATCAGAATAGAGAACAAACCCCCCAAAAAAGGAAGAATGGCCCTCCATAAGGAGACAATGGCATGAAAAAGATACATAGATAATATGGTGCTGGAGCATAACGAAAGTATGTCAGGATTCTCTCAGGGGATTCCTAGTCTGTCTAGAAAACATACTGCCCAGGGCCTATAGCACCCAGAGCCCTCCTGGCTAGTGGGCTACTCTCTGATATGCCCATACAACCTGTTCCCAATAACTGAACTGTGTGCTTATTCTCTTAAATTATTCCTAACCTACTTCTGCTAGTAGTTCTTGTTATTATGGTTTGATTAGATAGCAATACAAAGATAATGAATTATGAATGCAAAAGACAATTGTTATCTCCATGAGAACTAACTTAATGCTTTAGAAAATGAGATGAAAGAAAAAAATAGTGCTCAAAGTAGGTATTAGGGAGACATCTGTAAATTTTGGGGATTAAATGGTCAAATTAGAAAACTTCTACTTTAAAATAATATGGTCAATAAGAATAGGAAGGCCCTAACTGGTTTGGCTCAGTGGATAGCGCAGGGGTGGGCAACCCCTGGCATGAGTGCCAAACATGGCACACCAGTAACTTTTTCTGGCACGCGAAACCCTCTCTTATAATCTTCCATTTACAATTTTTTTCTTAATATCGACTTCTTTATTTGTCAGATAAATTCAGTGTAGTTGCATCTTAGATAAATAAGTAATTTTACATAACAAGTTATCTTAAAGACCATAGACATGGATTGATGAGAGAGGGGAAGAGCAATTTCTATGCCTCTGCCTTAACTCTCCCTGCCTTCCTAGATCCGACCAGTGTTTTGGTTTCATCCACATACGCTTGTGAATCTTTGTTCTCAGTGATGAATTTTGTTAAGTCTCATAATAGGAGTAGCCTGACGGATGAAAGTAGTAGCTCGTGCATATCTCTGAAAGTCACGAAATATAAACCTGATGTAAAATCTCTGTCATCTGTGATGCAGCAGCAAAAGTCCCACTGATAATATCAAATGGAGTCATAAAGTTTTCTCCCGGACTATCAGTGTACATGTATACATTAAAAAATAAATGTGTTTTTCATCATCATATACTGTGTTTTTGTCGCTCGAATGAATTTTATTATTTCTTCAAGGTTCTTCACATATGTACACCTTAAGAGATATCAAGTAGGCGTAACATGTTCTCAAAAAATTAGGGTTGGCACACAGAAGAATTTTGAGTCAGAGATTTTGCTGGTTTTGGCACGCACTCACAAAAAGGTTGCCCACCCCTGGGATAGAGTGTTGGCCTGTGGACTGAAGAGTCCCGGGTTTGATTCGGGTCAAGGGCATGTACCTTGGTTGCAGGCTCCAACCCCAGTAGGAGGCATGCAGGAGGCAGCTAATAGATGTTTGTCTCTCATCGATGTTTCTAACTCTCTATCCCTCTCCCTTTCTCTCTGAAAAATAAAAATAAAATAAAATAGGAAGAGAAGAATGGAAAGAAATACGGTTGATGTGGTAAGTAGGGCCCACCAGGCATTATGTCCCAAAAGGTGTTTGCATTTCATCCTGAGGTCAATGGTGAGCACTCAAAGGTACTAAGCAGGACAACGACAAAATCAGATTCACATTTTATAAAGATGGCTCTGACTGCAGAATAAAGGAGCAAGATGATGCAGGAAGACTTGTCAAGCCCGTCAGGCGTGGCTCAGTGATTGAGCATTTACCTATGATCCAGGAGGTCATGGTTCATTTCCTGGTCAGGGCACATGCCCAGATTGTGGGCTCAATTCCCAGTAGGGGGCATGTAGGAGGCAGCCAATCAATGATTCTCTCATCATTGATGTTTCTATCTCTCTCTCCCTCTCCCTTCCTCTCTGAAATCAATAAAAATATATTTAAAAACAAATGCTAAAAATAAAATAAAAAGATTTGTCAGGTAACCCAAGCAAGAATGGTGAATTAAGAGTGATTTTATTATTCTTACGAACTAATTTTATGGGTTAAATAGGCTTTTATGGGCTTTCTAAGAAACCAACATTGCTATCACAATTTTCATGGGAAAACATGTTCCAAAGAACCAATTACATGCCAATTAGCATACAACCTATTCAGAAACTGGGAACTGTTTATAATTCACTTGCCATTAAAAATGGTAACCTCTACAGAAGTCTCATGTGCCTCCCCAAAGTCCAATCTTAATATGGATCATTTCTACTGCAACCATGAAAACTTCTTATGTGAAGGACATGTACAAAAGGGCTATTTCTAAATATGATTTTCAAAAAATAGATCTTTTTAAATGTTTGTACTAACTGGAGGCTAGGCTTTGGTATTTGTGGCTATAAATTACTCTTAGTACCCATAAAAGAAAACAAGAACACTTACTTCATGAAATACTGCTCCTGAATATGGAGACACTCCCAAGTCCAACAGTGAGAGGCCTTCAACCACTGAAAAGTAAGACATCCAAGTTCATTTTACTTCAAAGACATATGCAGATGGCCATAAGCCAGTGTTAGATACTCCCAGGACAAAAAAAAAAAGGCCTTATAGTTTATCTAAACCCCTTAACCTTATTCCCAGAAAGTGGGTCTAAGTCTTAATTTGAACATTTCTGATAATGGGGAGCTTTCTTCCATACAGTATCCCTTTCCCTTGTGGCAAACCACTCATTATGGGAACGTTTTATATTAAACTATAAATTTCCTTTGATCTCCTTGAAACTTCCACCTACTTTAAACTGTTTCATTTATGTATATTCTGCTCCATTTCAAAACACAGTAAGATAACAAATTAGAAACTTGTGAGAAACATTGCTCATAGGTGGTGAAAGGAGCAATCACTCACAGTGGTTCGCAACCTTCCTAATGCCGTGACCCTTTAATACAGTTCCTCATGTTGTGGTGACCCCCAACCATAAAATTATTTTCGTTGCTACTTCATAACTGTAATTTTGCTACT
This sequence comes from Myotis daubentonii, assembly GCF_963259705.1. NCBI lineage: Eukaryota > Metazoa > Chordata > Mammalia > Chiroptera > Vespertilionidae > Myotis > Myotis daubentonii. The sequence goes on from NC_081847.1 coordinate 36,613,973, forward strand.
GTTATGAATCATAATGTAAATATCTGATATGCAGGATGTATTTTCATTGTTCGCGACCCACAGGTTGAGAACCGCTGCTTATGTGCTTTGTTTGACATTTGCATTAATTTTTCTTCAATATGTACCTTTTAAGTGTATGCTTTTTGACTCAGAAATGATTGTTCTCAGGGCAATTTATCCAAAGAAGAAAGTTCATTACCATGCTCAAGAGTGGGGAAAAATTAAAAATAATCCCAATGTCCATTAATGGAGATTTATTTAAATTGCTATCGTTTCTGACTCACTTACTTCAGCCAGTTTCATCACTGTTCTTCGTATTATTGAAACTCAAAATCTTAGAATTAGCCATTTTGACTTTCATTACTGTGCTAAGAACTTCAACATGGATCATCTAATTTAATGGGGTACATATTATAACTTCCTATTTTATAAATGAGAAAGCTGATGTTGGAGATCATACAGATAGTAAGTGGCAGAGGCAGAGAGGGACTAAAACCCTCTTTAAGATCCCAGACCCTGTGCTCTTTTATTTTTATTTTTTTCCCTTTATTGATTAAGGTATTACAAATGTGTGCTTATCCCCCCATTGCCCTGTGCTCTTAATGACCATACTACATTGCCTTATTTTGGATCCTTCACCCTGTCAATCCTAAAAGCAACCAGATCTTATGGTTTCTTTTCTTCAATATCTATATATATAAAAGCCTAAGCAACTGAACGACCAAACGACTGGTCGACCGGTCACTATGATACCCACTAACCACCAAGGAGCTGACGCTCAACACAGGAGTTGCCCCCTGGTGGTCAGTGCACTCCCACAACCAACCTCCCACAGTCCCTCCCCCTGCCAACCAACCTCCCTCGGGCCTTCCCCCAAGCCAACCTCCCATGGCCCAGATTGGCCCCTATTGCTGGCCAGGCCGAAGGACCCCACTGGGCCTCTAGTTTGCTCAATAAGTAGTTAACTATGCAATTACTCTATGCCAGACACAAAGAATTCAGGGATGACTAAAACAGTTCTAATCTTCAAGGAACTCATAATACAGTAGAGAAACTAGATATAAACAAAGAATTATGATATAAAATGAGAAATGCTCTTAAGCCCAGCCAGCATAGCTCAATGGTTGAGAGTAAACTTATGAACCAGGAGGTCATGGTTCAATTCCTGGTTAGGGCACATGCCTGGGTTGTGGGCTCAATCCCCAGTGTGGGGCATGCAGGAGGCAGCCAATCAATGATTCTCTCTCATCACTGATGTTTCCATCTCTCTCTCCTCCCTTCTCTGAAATTAATAAAAATATAAAAAACAAAAAAAGAAATGCTCTTAATAGAGGTATGTATAAACTGCTAAGAGAGCAGAGGAAGGAGGGCCTAATACTGTCTTGGGTCTTATGGTATCCAGAAGAAAGCAGGAACCAAGTGGCTTCAACAAAAAATTAAATGCAAATATTATATGCAGATATATAAAATCTAAGTTCTTACCATCATACATATGAATTACTACTACCTTTATTACCATTTGTCACCTGGGAAACTGGGACAAATTACTTATCTTCTCTAAATCTCAGTTTCCTCAACTGTCAAATGAGGAAAATAACACCATCTAACAGAGAATAACTGGAGGATAAAATGAGGCTTATCATAATCTCTATTATACAGTATTTTTATTTATTTATTTACTTATTTTAAAAATCTTTATTGTTGAAAGTATTACATATGTCCCTGTTTTTTCCTCCATTGACCCCCCTCCAGCCCACCCCCATCCCCTACCCCAGGCCTTCACCACCCTGTCAGTGTTGATGGGTTATACATATATGCATACAAGTTCTTTGGTTGATTACCTCCCATCCATTCACCCTCCCCCACCTTCCCTCCGAGATTCCGCACTCTGTTCCATGCTTCCATGTCTCCAGATCCACTCCATTCATCAGTTTATTTTGTTAATTAGATTCCACATGAACGATATCATGTAGATACTATAATGGTTACCATCAACAAATCAACAAATGAGAAGTGTTGGTGAGGATGTTAAGAAAAGGGAATCCTACTACACTGCTAGTGGGAATGCAGACTGGTGCAGCCATTATGGAAAACAGTATGGAATTTCTTAAAAAAATTAAATAATGGAACTGCCATGTGACTCAGTGATCCCACTTCTAGGAATATATTCTAAGAAACCCGAAACACCAATCAGAAAGAATATATGCACCCCTATGTTCATAACAGCATAATTTACGATAGGATCTGGAAACAGCCCAATTGCCCATCAGTAGACGAATGGATGAAAAAGCTGTGGTACATTTATTACCAAGAAATACTATGCAGCAGTAAAAAAGAATCTTTTACCCTTTGAGACAGCATGGAGGTACCTGGAGCATACCATGCTAAGTGAAATAAGTCAGTCAATGATATATAGTATTTTTAGAACTCTTAGCTCTAATTATTCTTTTTTTTAAAGTATTTTTACTGATTTCAGAAAGGAAGGGAGAGGGAGAGAGACAGAAACATCAATGATGAGTGAGAATCATTGATCAGCTGCCTCCTGCACATCCCTACTGGGGACTGAGCCCACATATGCCGTGACCAGGAATCCAACTATAACCTCCTCGTTCATAGCTCAACCACTAAGCTATGCTGGCCGGGCTCTAATTATTCTTAAACACTCACTTATTATGCCATTTCCCATTCCAAAATATTTATGGGATTGCCGTGGCTGGCGTTGCTCAGTGGTTAGAGGGACGCCCGTACACCCAAATGTTCAATTCCCAGTAAAGAGTAAATACCTGGTTTGCAGGAACAATCCCTGTCCCAAACAGGGTGAGTGTGGGAGGGAACCAATAGATGTGTCTCTCACATATCGAAGTTTCTCTCTCTGTGTCCCTCCCCCACCTTTTCATTCTCTCTAAAAATCAATGGGAAAATGTCCTCAGGTAAGGATTAACAACAAAAATAAACACTAAAAATATCCTCTAGTAAGAATTAACAACAACAAAAAAAAGTTTATAACATCAAAACTCTAGAATTTAAAGTTCAAGCACAGGAAGGGGGCTTCTAGGGTGCTGGTAATGTTCTGTTTTTTTTATCTGGGTGTTGCCCACATGGTATATACAGTTTGTAAAAATTCATTAAGCTCTACATTTATTTTCTGGGCACTGTATATACTGCAGTAAAAAAAAATGTTTTTAAAGAAAATCTTCAAACCCTGCTTCGGACACTTCACATCTTTCAACATTTCTTTAAAAATAAATTATATATCTAATCTAATAAAAGACAAACATGCAAATTGACCGTACCTTTGCTATGCTTTAAGCCACACCTACCAGCCAATCAGAGCGACTATATGCAAATTAACCCAACCAAGATGGCGGCCGGCAGCCACGGAGCTGGAGCAAGCAGGAGGCTTGGTTGCTCCAGTGATGGAGGAAGCCAAGCTTCCCGCCTGCCGTGGCCGGGTCTGAGCTCCACTGAAGGCAACAAAGTTTCAATTATGGAAGGTAAATAAATCCCAGAATAAAAAAAAGAAAAAGAAAAAAAGGAGAGGCTGGGAGCTTCCATCGCCAGGGGGCTTGGCCAGCCTGAAAACGGCCCTCAGCCCCTCACCCAGACTGGCCAGGCAACCCAGTGGGGACCCCCCACCCTAAAGGGGGTGTGGCCAGCCTGAAAACAGCCATCAGCCCCTCACCCAGTCTGGCCAAACCTCCATGGGGTGAGGGTCCCCACTGGGGGGGCTTGACCAGCCTACAAACAGCCATCAGCCCCTCACCCAGGCTGGCCAGGCACCCCAGTGGGGACCCCCACCCTGAAGGGGTTGTGACCAGCCTGCAAACCCCCATCAGCCCCTCACCCAGGCTGGCCAGGCACCCCAGCGGGACCCCCACCCTGATCCGGGACACCCTTCAGGGCAAACCAGCCAGCCCCCACCCATGCACCAAGCCTCTATGCTATATAATAAAAGGGTAATATGCAAACTGACCCTAACAGCAGAAAGACTGGGAATGACTGGTCACTATGACACACACTGACCACCAGGGGGCAGACACTCCATGCAGGAGCTGTCCCCTGGTGGTCAGTGCACTCCCACAGGGGGAGCTCTGCTCAGCCACAAGCCAGGCTGATGGCTGCCAGTACAGTGGTGGTGGTGGGAGCCTCTCCCATCTCCTCAGCAGCACTAAAGATGTCAGACTGCAGCTTAAGTCTACTCCCCGCTGGCAAGTGGACAACCCCCGAGGGCTCCAGGGCTGCCAGAGGGATGTCTGATTGCCAGCTTAGGCCTAATCCCCCGGGGAGTAAGCCTAAGTCAGCAGGTGGTCATCCCCCAAGGGGTTCCAGACTGTGAGAGGGCACAGGCCAGGCTGAGGGACCCCCCCTCCGAGTGCACAAATTTTTGTGCGCCAGGCCTCTAGTGTGTGTGTGTGTGTGTGTGTGTGTGTAAATATATATATATATAACTAGAGGCCAGGCACACAAAATTCGTACATGGTACAGTCCCTAGAGGCCAGGCACACGAAATTCGTACATGGTACAGTCCCTAGAGGCCAGGCACACGAAATTCGTACATGGTACAGTCCCTAAGCCTGGCCTGTGATCAGGGCCATCTTCCCCAGCTGCCTGCAGCCGGCCCCACCCACCGCCGCCACCCAACCCGGTTCTCTGTTTGCCATCTGGCGATTGTAGCCTGTCAGGCGGGGGATGGGACTGAGAGGTGGTCAGCATGCCTCATAGTGACTGGTCAAGCGGTCTTTCTGGTCGGTCCGCCATTAGGGTCAATTTGCATATTACCCTTTTATTATATAGGATATATATGTATATATACACTGAGTGGCCAGATTATTATGACCACCTGATGTTTGTAGGCAAATTATAATTTTGCGCTGAAGTTGCTAGAGGGCCAGACCATTATAAATAGGGAAGGAGGTTGTTTACCACGACAGTAGAAGTGATTTTTTTCTGAAGATATTGGTAAACAACGCGATTTAACAGCCTTTGAACATGGGATGATTGTTGGCGCTCGGAGACATGGAGCAAGTATCAGCAAAACAGCTGAAGGCCTGTTCAAACACCTTTTCTGTCTGCAGTTACCAAGATAAAACGTCTCCAATTCGCACAGGACCACAAGGATTGGACAGTCGAGCATTGGGAAAAAGTCATGTGGTCCGATGAATCATGTTTCCAGTTGCATCATGCAGATGGCAGAGTGAGAATTTGGCAGAAACAGCATGAAAGCATGCACCCCACTTACATGAGTACAACCCTTCAAGCTGGTGGGGGCAGTGTTATGGTTTGGGGCATGTTTTCCTGGCATGATTTGGGCCCTTTAATTCATGTGGAACAATGTCTGAATAGCACAACATACCTAAGTATCGTTGTTGATCAGGTTCATCCTATCGTGTTGATGGCGTATCCCAATGGAGATGGCTTCTTCCAACAAGACAATGCACCATGCCACGGTGCTCATATTGTGCAGGAGTGGTTTCAAGAATATGAGGGAGACTTTACCCTGCTTAGGTGGCCCCCACAATCACCAGATCTCAATCCAATTGAGTATTTGTGGGAGGAAGTTAAAAGAGCCATCAGGCAGCTGGTTCCACAACCATCAAATCTCACAGAACTGGACAGTGCTATTCATCAGGCCCGGTGTCAGATTCCTCGCATCACCTTTCAACATCTTGTGGAGCCAAGAATCGCCGCAGTATTGAAGGCAAAAGGTGGCCCAATGAAGTACTGATGGGGTGGTCATAATAATCTGGCCACTCAGTGTATATATATGAATGTATGTAACCCTATGTTCATAACAACACAATTTACAATAGTGAAGATCTGGAAACAGCCCAAGTGCCCATCAGTAGATGAGTGGATAAAAAAAGCTGTGGTACATTTATACCATGAAATACTATGGAGCAGTGAAAAAAGAAGGATCCCTTACCCTCTGAGACAGCATGGAGGGACCAGGAGAGTATCATGCTAATAAGCCAGTCAGAGACAAGTATCACATGATCGCACTCATGTGGAATCTAATGAACAAAATAAGCTGATGAACAAAACAGACCCAGAGACATAGAAGCATGGAACAGACTGACTAATCTCAGAGGGAAGGGGGGAATTAACCAAAGAGCTTAAATTCATAAATGCATAACCCATGGGCACAGACAATAATGAGGTGCAGGCCTGGGGGGAGTGGAGTGAAGGGGGTCAATGGGGGGAAAGGGGGACATCTGTAATACTTTGAACAATAACGATAAATTTTAAAAATAACAATAAAAAGAAAAAACAGTAGGAAAAGCTGCACTGCGAGCTTAGACTGAGAGTAGACGCCTAAACACCTCACCTGGGGTACCCCCCCGCCTCTCACACACCGTCCCACCCTCCAGGGAGCACCGCCAGGGACCCCGCGTGAAATCCCAAGCCCCCTCAATTCCCACTCCACCTGGCACGCCCTCTAAGTATCCCTTCCTCAGGCCACTTCCCTGGGTTCAAGGCCCCAGTGGGACACACCCCCTCAGATCTCCATCCCGCCGGTAATCCCGCTCCCGGGCCCAGCCCTCACCAAACAGTCCCTCGCCCCCTCCCCCAGGAAGACGCGTCCTTAGGCCCCGCCCTCCCGCCCGCGGAGGGCGCCGGAGCGGGTCAGAGCGTGGTGCTGGCGGCCACTGCCCCGTCTCCGATTCACAGAGGCCCGGAGAGCGCGGGGACCTGGCCGCCTACTCGAGCCGGTGGCCTCACCTCTCTTCCAAGAGCTCAGTGGGGACACCACCTCCACCCGCTCGGAGATGAACTCGGCCAGACTGGAGCGGAACAAGGCCGCCCGCACCGTCACGGCCACCACCAGCACCAGGGCCAAGGGAGCCGCCATGATAGCTGGGGCGGCACGCCGCCGGGGAGCGATAGGCGATGCGGAAGAGCCTCGGGCCCGTGCGCCGCCTCTGTAGTTCCGCGGCCCGGAGCGCCTGGCTGCTGCTGCCGCCGCAGCTGCCTGACAGGGGACTACCACTCCCAGGAAGCCTTGCGGCCCGGCAGGGCGGGCGACGGGAAGCCGGGCGAGTCAAGCCGGTGGCGAAGGGGTGGGCGACGTCTCCGGTGACAGCTGGTGAACTGTAAAGGCGCTCAGGAGCTGGAGCGCTGCGGAGGGTAGTCAGATGGGGGATTGATCTTCGTGGGGCTGTGAGTGAGTTTTAAGGAGATGTTAGTTTCGCTCTGGTGTGTTTGTTTTCAATGCTTAAGTGTTTCTCTTTTGTGTGTTTAGAGACAATTAACTATGTATTCATGTATTTGCAATTGTGTATTGAACGACATATGTTCTCAGGCACTATATTGGATTCTGAGGGTACATTTTGGCTTAGGAGACAGATGTGTTAGGCCTGCGGCCTGGAACAGTTGCTTAACCTTTCCGTGCCTCAGATCTCTCATCTGAAAAATGAACTGGCTGTTGGCTCCTGCTGGCCTGCGAGAAACAACTGAGGAATGCTTAGAAATTCTCCCACTTTTAAACACAGCCATTATAAAAAATTAAATTATATAAACTTACAACTAAATAAATTTTATTAAAAACAAGGTAGTATTTATTTTTGAATATTTATTCAAAACTCATCACTTCCTAATTGTTTTTACTACACTTTGTTTTAACTGTGCTCTTGAGGTGGTTTGGTATTTCACTAAGGCAAATATTGTATAACTAGAGGCCCGGTGCATGAAATTCATGCATGGGGGCAGGGGTCCCCTCAGCCCAGCCTGCACCCTCTCCAATCCGGGACCCCTCAGGGGATGTCCGACTGCTGGTTTAGGCCCGATTCCCAGGATCGGGCCTAAACCAGCAGTCGGACATCCCTCTCATAATTCAGGACCACTGGCTCCTAACTACTCACCTGCCTGCCTGCCTGATCGCCCCTAACTGCCCCTCCTGCTGGCCTGGTCACCTCCAACTGCCCTCCCGCCGGCCTGGTCGCCCCCATCTGCTCCCTCCGCCAGCCTGGTTGCCCCTCACTACCTCCCTCTGCTGGCCTGGTCGCCCCATGCAGCCTGCTGCTCAGTCGATTGGTCACCCCTCACTAACCCCCCTGCCGGCCTGGTCGCCCGACGCAGCCTGCTGCTCAGTCGTTTGGTTGCCCCTCACTAACCCCCCTGCCATCCTGGTCGCCCCACGCAGCCTGTTTGGTTGTCCGTTCAGTTGTGATGGTCACTTAGGCTTTTATATATATAGATATTGTGTACTACTGCCCTGCCCTTCCCAAATCCGTGTTCAGTGAAAACAGGTTGGTAGCTTGAAATCCCTCCTAATGTGAGTGTTTACATTACAGAAATGAGCACACACTCCAAATCAGGGTTTTATAGTTTGGAGAGCCCTTTGATAAGAATTCAGAAGCACACCACTTCATTAATTAATGTATGAAAAGTGCTTAAATGTTAGCTATAATAATATTAAATATATGAAGAAATTTCAGATCTGTAAACAAAATGAAACAGGTTACATGATGAAGAATAACTTAGTGGAAGGGTAGTGGTAATGTTATCCATGGAAGTGGGTGCTATGAGGAAAAGACTTTCCCAGGGCCCCAGTGGGAGGATAAGGTCTTGTTGAAAGCTTTATTGATGATGTAAAATTAAGGAGGTTCCCCTCCAAGGTCCCACCATGGGAAAAGTCCAATCTTGTCTTCAGCAGCCCAGAATTTCTATTCCATATTAAAGTCCAGTCCAGTCCAGCAACTGGCTAGTTTAGCTTATATTCCTAGCTGCAATCCATTGTGTGTGGGGTCTGCACAGCCATGGGCCATGAGGCTGCTTAAACCCACATGGCAAGCGAGCACACCGGGGAGTACAGGTCAGGGGCAAAGGAGAACAAGAGCAAGAGACAAGAGAAGGGAACTCTTTGTCTGGGAATTTTAACCAGGACCTTCCAAGATTTTGCACTCTTCTGATGGGCTCTGCCCCCTAGCCAATTTATTGTTCCCCAGGCTAAACTGATAGGCAAGAGCCTTCCCTATGTCACCCAGACTTCACAGCCCATACACTCATCTCCCCCTTGGTTCCATCCCTTCCCCCACCGATCTGCAGGAAATGGACCACTGGTTCCCTGGGGAGCTTGAAGCTGTAGCTTCCTGCAGAAGCTACCTAGATGACCATGCTTATAATGTCTGGCCTCCCCTTTGCTCTCTTCCTATTATTCATATTAACTACCTAATTATGATGATAACATTAACATTGGACAGGGTGATCAGGGAAGGCTCTGAGAAGAGGTGACATTTAAGCTGAGATCTAAAAGATGAGAAATTAATCAGAGCTTCCAAGCTGAGTCAGAAAGAAAGAACAAGTAAGGTATGGTCCAAGAAGAGAGTAGTAGACTAGGAGGTGCAGAGGCAGATAGGAGCGAATCAGGTAGGGACCTGTTCCCATAGTTGGGAATTTGGGCTTCATTCAAAGTGCAATGCATGTGCCTTTGGAGAATTTTAAACAAGAAAGTGTGTGTGTGTGTGTGTGTGTGTGTGTGTGTGTGTGTGTGTGTGTATCATTACATCCCCAGGATCTATACAGGGTGTTGGAGAATATTGCAATGACAAAGTTTTATTTCTTGCTTTAATGGAACTTAGAGAGCAGTTGCAGAGATGTGACAGTCTTAAGAATAACACAAATAAAAATAAAATCTCAAACCATGATGAGAGAAGGAAGAAAGAACAGGGTGCTAGCTGAATGCAAAAATCAGCCTGGGAACAGATAGCTTTCTCGACCATTGGGAGGAGCAGGTCTCCACTGGGAGAGGGGATCATGAAGGAATAAAGGCACTCTCATCCTTTGAGCCCTGCTCTGCTAAGCATTGTGCCATACTCTTAACACACATTAGCTTAGTCCGTACAACCTTCTTTCCTAAAGATGTAAATGTGTAGCGTAGGCCTCGACCTTGGTTTTTTTTTTCTTTTATGTTACGCAAATACCTGTCCTAAGCTTTGATTGCCAAGGCATCCACTTCAAAGACAGCTATCTTGAATAAACACGCTGCCAGTCACACAATTAGATTAAGAGCCAGATGGCCTCCTCCTATTGAGACTCCTTTGTTTTAGAGATATTGGTTGATTTAAATAACATCATTTGGGCTACTTGTTTATTTTGCTTTCTTCTGGGGCTTTAAATTCCTGCTTTTTAAATTCACCAATAAAGTGTGAGCCCATGTGTTTTAAATTTCACCTACAAACTCTAGGCCGCTGCCCAATAAAAGCAGCCACTCAGGCCTGTGGCCTGTTAGTGTGTGCTCTCTCTCTCCTTAACCTTGCTATGTGGCCCCAGGTGTGCTGTGTAATTTTCAGGTCTTGCAGGTCTTGTAAGTAATAAACCTTATCTTTTCAAAGTTTCCTGATGGTTATTGCTAAAAGGCATCTTGAAATCATAGTCAGAACCACAAGGGCTGGTCCAGCTACAATACTGGTTATTGACAGGCTGAGACCAGTACAAAACAAGTGTTGTTATTTCCTTTTACATAAAAGGAGGAGATATGTATTACATCATCTTCAAGTAAAGTATATTACATCTTGAAAAATGGAGGAGATTGAGCAAGATTAGGTAACATAGTGAAGATTGAGCAAGATTATGTAATGTAAAATGCTTAGCACATAGCAAGTGCTCAATATATACATTGTCAACTGTTTTATTATTATTTGTATTATCCTAACAAATGACTTAAAAATTCTTAGGGTTTGGATTGTCTTTGGGAAGAACAGTGATTAGCCATGATAAGTAGAAAATGTAACCCAAACCAGTGGTTCTTAAACAGGAGTGTGCATGGATCATAGACCTAAATATAAGGTCATAGAAGACTCCTAGAAAACACAGAAATACTATAGTAAATCTCCATGACCTTGAGTTAGGCAATGGCTTCTTATAACAACAAAAGCACAGGCAACAAAAGAAGAAATAACTTGAACTTCATCAAAATTAAAAACTTTTGTACCCCAAAGGACACTATCAAGAAATTAAAATGGCTCGGCCAGCATGGTTCAGTGGTTGAGTGTCGACCTATGAACCAGGAGGTTATGGTTCGATTCCTGGTCAGGTCATATGCCCAGGTTGCAGGCTCAATCCACAGTGTGGGAAGTGTAAGAAGCAGCCAATCAATGATTCTCTCTCATCTTTGATGTTTCGCTCTCTCTCCCCCTCTCCTTTCCTCTCTGAAATCAATAAAAATATATTTTAAAAGAATAAAGAAAGAAAGAAAATGTGGCAGGATAGTAAGAAGCTAGGAAAATTCCTGGGCAACTGGAATGGGGAAACTTAAAGTTAGAGAGAGAAAATTAAATAAAGCCAAATGGTTTGGGCAGCTTGTAGCCAGCTCGCTAGACATCTTCCCTAACCAGAGAATACATAGCTTAAATCACCCTGGCCTGGGAAAATAAAAACAAATACCCAATTAATGACATTTGTGCCAGCTAAACCCAAGGACAGATGAAGTCTGGGGGACAAACAACAAAACCCCCAAAGCATTTGGATGGTATCACTTGAGGGGGTGGGGGGGAAGGGATGTTAGGCAGGAAAGATAGCTGCTAGGGCAGGAGGAGGGGAAGGGGAAAAAAGGGGGGAGTTTATCTCACCCATTGAACAAAGAAGCAAGCAAGATAAAATCGCAAGATGTTCTTATAAATTCTGGGGAAAGCTGCAACAATGTAAAAGGAGAACCTTGAAATCTATGCGGGGGGAGTATAAAACCCTTGAGCCCCTACCAGGTGCCTGGGGTGCTCAGACTAGCTGAGTTGTCCACTTGTGCTTTATCCAATTGTATTCTTACTAAGTTTGCTTGCTTTGCTTCCTTAGTAAATCTGCTTGCTTTGCTTCACCACTGCTTTCTGTCACTCGTCTGAATTCTTTCTCACGAGTATGACAAGAGCCGAGGAGGGGAGAGCCATCCCCCTTTGACTTGGGTGGCTCTCTGGTAATAAAAAGACAAACCACAGAATGGGAGAAAATATCTACAAATCATATATCTGATTAGGGACAATTATCCAGAATATATAAAGAACTCTTTACAACTCAATAATAAAATGACAAATGACCTGATTAAAAATGGACAAATGATTTGAATAGATATATTTCCAAAGATACACAAATGGCCAATAAGCATGTGAAAAGATGCTCAACATTATTAGTTATTAGGGAAATATAAATCAAAACCTCAATGAGCCCTAGCCAGTTTTCTCGGTGGTTAGAGCGTTGGCCCGCAGACTGCAGGGTCTTGGGTTTGATTCTGGTGAAGGGCATGTACCTCAGTCAGGGCCCTTGTGGAAGGCAACCAATTGATGAGTCTCTCTCATATTGATGTTTCTCTCTCTCTGTCTCTGCCCCTCCCTTCCACTCTAAAATCAATGGGAAAAAATATCCTTGAGAAACAATATCCTGGAGTGAGGATTAACAAAACAAACAAAAAATCCACCTCAATGAGCTATCACTTTATACCCATTAGGATAGCTACAATAAAAGACTGATAACAGGTATTGACAAGGATGTTAAGAAATTGAAATCCTCATAACATCACTGAATGGGAATGTAAAATGCTGTAGCCATTCTGGAAAATAGTTTGATAGTTCCTCAAAATGTTACACATAGAGTTGCCACTCTGGTCATGTAGCTTAGCTGTTAGGATGTCTCTCTAAAATCAATAAACATATCCGCAGGTGAGGATTTAATATAACAATAATAAAAATAACTTGTATATAAATATTCATAGCTTATTTATAGTTATTCATAATAGCCAAAAAGTGGAAACAACACAAATATCCATTTTATTTGCCATGGATGGGTAAACAAAATATAGTATATCTATACAATGGACTATAATTGGGCAATAAAAAAGAATGAAGTATTGATACATACTATAATTGGATGACCTTGAAAACATGCTAAGTGAGCTTTGGCTGGGTAGCTCAGTTGGTTAGAGTGTGGTCCCTAAACACCAAGGTTGTGGGTTCAACCCCTGGTCAGGGCACATACAAGAAACAATGAATGGCCTGGCCAATGTGGCTCAATGGTTGAGCATCAACTCATGAATCAGGTGGTCACGGTTTGATTCCAGGTCAGGACACATGCATGTCCGATTGTGGGCCTGACCCCCAGTAGGGGGCATGCAAGAGGGAACTGATCAACGACTCTCTCTCATCATTGATGTCTCTATCTCTCTCTCCCTATCCCTTCCGCTCTCTGAAATCAATAATAAAAAAGAAACCACCAATGAATGCATCAATAAATGAAACAACAAATTCTCTCTCTCTCTCTCCCTTCCTCTCAAATCAATCAATAAATTTTAAAAATTAAAGTGCCCCAGCCAGTGTGGCTCAGTTGCTTAAAGCCTTGTCCCATCACCAGAAGGTTGTGGGTTCGATTCCAGTCAGGGCACATACCTAGGTTGCCGGTTTAAACCCCCTGGTTGGGGCAAGTACAAAAGGTAACTGATCGATGTATCTCTCTCACACCTATGTTTCTCTCTCTCTCTCTCTCTCTCTCTCTCTCTCTCTCTCTCTCTCTCTCTCCCCCCCCTTCTTCACATTCTAAAATCAATTTAAAAATAAATATTATATATATATATAATAATATATATAATAATATATATATATATATTACCTCTTAGACATCACCACCTGGATATCCCAAAGCTACTTTAAATCCCAAATATCTAAACCTGAGCTCATGATCTTTCTTCCAAAAACTCAATTTCTTATCTCTGTGAATGGCACCACCAATGTTTCACATGCTCAGCCAAAAACCTGGGAATCAGTCTACGTAGCTCCCACTTCCCCATCCCTTGTATACACTCTATCTTCAAACTTTGACCTAGATATCAATCAAATTCATCTACTCCTCTCCATTTTCACTGCCACCACCCTGGTCTAAGCCAGCAGGATTTCTCACCTAGATGTCTGTTATACTCTCTTGAATAGTCTCTTATTGCCACTCTTCATCCTCAACTCATTCTCTATCCCTGACATGGCTGTTGAATGAATGAATGAATGAATGAATGAATGAATGAATGAAATCACTAAGCTCTCACTTAAAACCCTTCACTGGCTTTCCTTTGCACTTAGTTTAAGAACTAAGTCCTATCTGGCCAATGTGGCTCAATGGTTGAGCATTGACCTATGAACCAGGAAGTTATGGTTCAATTCCCAGTCAGGGCACATGCCCAGGTTGCGGGGGGCATGCAGGAGGCAGCCGATCAATGATTCTCATCATTGATGTTTCTATCTCTCTCTCTTTCGTCCTTCCTGAAATAAAAATAAATTTAAAAAGAACTAAGTCCTTAAGATGGCTTGCAAAGGAAGGGCCAGCATGATCTGTCCCCCTCCCTCCCTCCCTTCCCTCTTCCTCTATGTTTCTGCCCTCTTTGCACCTGAGAAAGTCAGTTAATAAGTAGCCATTCCCTTGGTACATTCTACTGTGTACACCCCATTGGCTACTCCCAACAGCATCTGTCCTTATTTGGCCAAGTCCTACATATCCTTCAAGGTCCATTCCGTTCTTAAAGTTTCCTCCTTTATGAAGACTTTGATTCCATCAGGGAGGTAGTTTCTTCTCTGTGCTCCCAAAGCATTTACCAGCTACCTCTGTCCCACACTTACGATCACGGTCTGATCATTCTGTTACCTGAAGTTGTTGGGAGTGTGATTCTTCTGTTAGTTGAATCTTACTTGTGGTGGATTTTTCCTTGTGTATTTCATCAGTTTTTTCCTTTCGAATTAGTTAATGTTTGGAAGGGCTTTATATATAGGAATCCTATGTAGTCTGCAATGGGGGGTGGGTGAAGGGTTTGCATTTGTCTCTGCTAGGCATCTGATAGAGTTTTGGAGTAGGCCTCCTTTTATATTGATTTCTCAGCCTCAGGGATTCCCAGTCATGCAGGTGATATAAATATGAACCCCAGATACACGGAGGTCAGGCATGTGGTTTCAAATTCTCAGGAAATAGTTTTTTCCCCCACCTAAAGACCAAGTCCAGACAAACACATAGGACACACAGATTTTTGTCTCCTTTGCTAGTAGTCAGATATTTGTTTGTTTATCCCTAGTCCACTCTTTCAATGTGGACTAGACCCAAAGGGTCCTAGTTTATCAAGACCTCAAATTTCATATAAGCTCAAGGCTTCCTCTCCCCAATTGTCTGTTAAAATCCAAACTATTGCAAGTCCTGTTGTACATTTAAAAGGATGTTTATTGTGTTTATTTTCAGCATTTCCATGTGTGTAGCAGGAAATTCCAGATATTTTCAGAAAAGGAAGGCCAACTCAATACTTAGTAGACAGAATGTCATTATCTGTTTACTTATCTATTTTCCCCGTGAGTATCAAGCTCTGAAAGGGCAGGATCTGGGTCTGACTCCTCTCTGGGTCAAGACGACGACCCTAGACACAGTAAAATTTGCTCAGTGCATTTGTTGATACCAAACCTCCACTCAAACACTTCTGGAGATAGGGAGAGCTCATTTTCTCCCAAAGTAGCCGTTTCTTTGGAAAGAGTTGTGTTATCTGGGTGACCACTTGACTAATGGGGGACACCCTGGCCCTCATATGTGTTCATCCTTCCCAACACTCAGCTTGTCCACTCAGATCCGATAGGGGGCTGGGTATCAGGGCCTGAATGATCCCAGTGATAACTGGGACTTTGAACTTTGATTCAGGAGGAAGTACATGGGCTAGTCCTAAATGTAAACCTAAAGCTCTTATGCACCATTAGTAGAAGTCTAAATTGGTACAATACTTTGGGAGAGCAATTCAACAGCATCTATTTAAAATTGAAATATGTATACCTATCATCTTACAATTCACTTCTCTGAGTCTATTCTAGTCATACAAGAATAGTCACTAGAGCATTTGTCTGTGATAGCAAAAAGATTGAAAACCACCCAAATGTCCATCAATAAGTGATCAACTAAATAAGCTATCTAACAGCCATACAATGGGAAACTGTAAGACAGTTTTCCTTTAATGAGGTATATCTACATGTATTGACATAGATAGAACTCCAAGTTATATTGCTGAGTGAAAAATGTGAGTCTGCAGGACAGAGTATAGATTGATGTGGAAACAAAATAACTTACAAGCAGTATAAATTGTTACATCCTGGAAGCTATTTGGCAATATCTATCAACTTTACATTGCTACTAAAATTTTTTAGATAATCTCAACCTACTAATCCCTACTGATAGATATTCTTACAAATAATATGCAAAATAATGGATAAAAATATTAATTGCAGTATTATCTGTAGTAATAAAATATTGGAAACAACTTTTCTTTCATTAGGAGACTGGTAAATACTATGCATACTATAATGGGATACAATGCAGGTGTGAAAAAGAGTGAGGTTTGCCCTAGCTGGTTTGGCTCAGTGGATAGAGTGTCAGCCTGCAGACTGAAGGGTCACAGGTTCGATTCCGGTGAAGGGCACATATCTTGATCGCTAGGGCACATGTAGGAGGCAGCCAATTGATGTGTCTCTCTCATGTGTCTTTCTCACATTGATGTTTCTGTGTGTCACTCCCTCTCCCTTCCTCTCTGACATCAATAAAAATATATTTTAAAAAAGTTTTCTTGGAATTTATACAATATTTATGTAAATTGTTGTATCATTTAAAAAACATTTTAATTTTTAAAAATATTTTTATTGATTTCAGAGATGAAGAGATAGAAACATCAATGATGAGAGAGAATCACTAATGGGCTGCCTCCTGCACACCCCCTGCTGGGGATTGAGCCCACAAACAAGGCATGTGCCCTTGACTAGAATCAAACCCGGGACCCTTCAGTCCACAGGCCAACACTCTATCCACTGAGCCAAACTGGCCAGCACTACATTTTAATTTTTAAAAATTGACTTCAGGTAGATAGTACAACCACCCCAGGCAAAGGAGTGAGGCTGCCTCTCCTTCTGAAAGGAGGATTCATGTCAAGCCCTTTGTCTCACCTGCTTTCCCTAAGGACACCCTGGCTCAGAAGGAGGCACCTGGGCTGTTCCTGGCATCATTCCAAAGAGCCTCATCTGTCACCTCTCACCTACTTGGCTCCCTGTCCCTAGTATTCTGGGCTGAAAACCAGAGTCAATTGACCATAGGGTCATATTTCCAGAGGTCCTGATCGATGTGAGGTTGAGCAAGGCAGCCCAGAAAAACGGGGACGGCTGGCTCCGACCTCTTACCTCTCTGTTCCACCCCTTCAATACCCCACCACTCTTCCTCCCACCTCCAAAAATATCTCTCTCTCAGTCCATTCAGTGGAAAGAGGTCATCTGAAGAACCCATCCAACTAGATATGCAGGAATTTAGTGTAAGAGCTCTGGAGCCAGGCTGGCAGGATTCATATACCAGTCTGTCAGTTAGTAGCTGTCAAACCTTCGGCAGATAACTCAAACTCTCTGTGCCTCAGTTTCAGAACCTGCAAGATGTGGATAATAAGGGTAGCTCCCTGTCAAGATCATTGTGAAACTGTAATGAGAGATTACATGAAAAACCTTTAGAATACCTGGAACACAGAAGGCAATCAATAAATATTAGCCATGATTATTAACACTTGTGCAAATACTTTTTTAAAGGACAGCGCTAAAAAGCTTTGAAGGCTCCTTCAGAAGAAAAATTAAATCTGGCAAGTCAATAAGTCACCTGTATTAAACATCAAGGAGGCATTAGTCACTAGCTTTCTAATTTGACTCAAATCAGGAATAGTTATTATGACAGAGGAAGTTCTTGAACAAAAAGTCTAAGGAAAATGATGTTCTGACCCAAATCTGTGACAACTTCATTTCAAACATGGAAAAAACATCTGACCTGGGAATTATGAACTGCTGACTTTGCCCTTCTCAAATGAGTTGGTCAATGTTGATTTTGGGCATGTAGGTCAGTGATGATATTGTATTTTCTTAACTGAATTGAATAAGTATACTTTAATGTTGCCTTTTTATTCTTTTTAAACCAATTTAGTTGAGGTGTAATGAGTTTTGACAAATATAAGGTGTCCCCCCAAAATGTATACACACATTTTGAATAATTATACAAGCAGTGTTTATTAAAATACATTTCATTTTCAAAATTGAGCTATCAGCTGTTAAAGTGTGCATACATTTTTGGGGGACATGCTGTAAATGCACCCATCCAACTAGGTTTAGTATACGGACAGGAAATATCGAGCATTTCTATCACTGTTCCCATTTGTCGTTGGTCCTGCCACCACCCCCAAGCAGCTATTGATCTGCTTTGTTAGCACATATTACTTTTACCCGTTCTAGGAGCTCATATGAATGGAATCATATGGTATCTACTCTTTTGCATCTGGTTTCTTCTGTTCAGCCTTGTGTTTTGAGGTCCATCCATATTTTTTGCTGATATCAGTTTATTCCTTTTTTAAATGCTTAATATAGTCCATTGGATGAATATACTACAATTCTGTTAACTTTATATACTAGGTTCAATATATATATATTTCAGAGAGGAAGGGAGAGGGAGAGATAGAAACATCAATGATGAGAGAGAATCATCGATCAGCTGCCTCCTGCATGCTCCCTACTGGGGATTGAGCCCGAAATCAGGGCATGTGCCCTTGACTGGAATTGAACCTGGAACCCTCCAGTCTGCAGGCCAATACTCTATCCACTGAGCCAAACTGGCTAGGGCTATATACTAAATTTTGAGAGAATACAGGTTGAATGTATTTGAACTCTAGGAGAGTGTGAAGCGGTAAGAACTGGAAGTAGAAGCCTCAAGTTCCTGTCCTATCCCTTATCCCTTTCATTCTTTCCTTCTGTTACCTTGCACAAGTCCTTCCCCCTCATCTAGGCTTCAGTTTCCTCATTTGTAAACTTAGTCCACTAAATGATGTTTAAATAACCATTCCATTACAGGTGGAAGGGTTTATTCTCCTACAAGAAGGCACTTTTTTTTTAAGGTTCACAGGTAAGGTTCTGCCCCCAGGAGCAAAGTAGGCCCAGTGAATTCCTCTGGCAGAAAAGGGAGGGCAGTATCCACAGAAAACCAGACAAGCAATGGAGAATAAGCAGGGAGTCTCCAGGCAACTCCAGGAATTGATAGATATTTACACTCTATTCAGAACCTCTATTCCTGGTTTTTCTGCCAAAAGCTCCTGGCGGTAAACTCTTGGCTGGAATCAAGGGAGTTGGACCAAAAGAATTTCATAGAATAGGAGGGCGTCTGAGGACAGAGAGCAGGCCATGGTGAAGACTGAGGCTGCCATTCTGGGCCCAGAGGGTAGGTAGGTAAAACCAAGGGAAAGGATGAGGGGAACAGCTTGATCCAGAGAATGGATCAGAATCTTTGAAAGATACCATTGAGCCCAGATACCTCCATTACCCAAAGAAATCCCAGGGTCCCACATGGTTCAGGCTTAACACCTTCAATGTCATGGATTCTTAAAGAGAGAGGAAGGGAGAGGGGGAAAGAGGGAGCCTCCCACAGGGAACAAAGCTGCAACTGGGCATGTACCCTTGACAGGAATTGAACAGTCAACCTCCTGGTACACAGAACAACACCCAGATGAGCCACACCAGCCAGGGCAAATCTCCCCACCCTCACTTTTTTTTAGATTCCCCTAGCACCCTGGCTTATTCACTCTCCTAAACTTTATCTCCCTGAACCATAATGTCTCTATGTTTCTGTTTACACTGAATGAGATTCTCAAGTACAGAAAAGGTATCTGTCTTCCAGAAGGTAACTAGGCATCCCGGGTGTGTGGTGAACTGCGAGCAGGTAGTGCTCAAAGAGACAGGAAAATCATGTGTTTGGGGACCTCTGAGGAGAGGTTACTTTCTCCCAGAGAGATCTTAGAGAACTTCCTGGAGGAAGTGCCCTTTGGCTAATAGATATCCTGGAGTTATATCTCACATATTCAAATTATTCCATTTCAACTATATGACTTTGGCAAAAGAAACA
This sequence comes from Myotis daubentonii, assembly GCF_963259705.1. Taxonomy (NCBI): domain Eukaryota; kingdom Metazoa; phylum Chordata; class Mammalia; order Chiroptera; family Vespertilionidae; genus Myotis; species Myotis daubentonii. Next base: position 36,633,866 of record NC_081847.1, read on the forward strand.
AGATAGAAAAAATCATTGTTCCACCCAGCCAGAGTGGCTCAGTGGTTGAACATCAACCTATGAACCAGGAAGTCACCATTTGATTCCTGGTATATGCTCTATCCCCAGTGGGGCGCGTGCAGGAGGCAGCCAATCAATGATTCTCTCTCATCATTGATGATTCTCTCTCTTGCTCCCTCTCACTTCCTCTCTGAAATCAATAAAAATATATTTTAAAAAAATCATTGTTCCAAGTTATAACACTTTTAATGAGCTTCACAAAAATATTTGCACTGAGACAAAATATACTAGAGTTAAATTAGTAACTCAAGCTGCCTCTTAATTTTTATGCAAAAACTTTTTCAACCTATGTGTTGCAGTTCTCTATTGTTGTGTAACAAACCTCCACAAACTTAGGGGCCTACTACAACACCCATTTAATTGGGGTGATCACTTCCTAAGATATATAAATGTCTAACCACTATGCTATACACATGAAACCAATATAAATATTGTATGTCAACTGTAACTGAAAAATTTTAAAAATTTAAAATAAATAAGATGTGCCACATTAAATATATATATATATATATATATATATATATATATATATATATATATATATATATGACAACAGGCATTTATTAGTTCACAGTTCTATAAGTCAGAAGTCCAGGCACAGCTTATCTGCGTTCTCTGCTCCAGGACCCACAGGCTGAAATCAAGGTGTTGGCCAGCTGTGTCTTCATCTGGAGACTCAACTAGGGAAAGTTTGGCTTCCCGGCTCCCTCAGATTGTTGGCAGAATTCATTTTCGTGTGGCCATGTTACTGAGATCCCCATTTTCTTGCTCTCTGTTAACTGGGGGCCTCCCTTGGCTTCTAGAGACCCCGCCTGAGCCCTTGCTATGTGGGCACCTCAACAACATGGCAGTTTGTTCCTTCAAGGCTAACATGGGGGTGATAGGCAAAAAACCTGTATATTTTTCACATGTAGGCTTTATAACTTTTATGCTATTTATTATTGCACACACGTGTATATACTATATTTCTAAGCACAGTTAAAGGTACAGAAATATGCACTGGCTCTTATTAGCGCAGTGATCTTGAGCCTCAGCCGTTTGAGCACCAAGTTCCTCATCTGTAAAATGGGGATAACAGCAGAGTCCATCTTGGAGAGTTACAGGCACAAAGTAAATGCTAGATAAATATAAGCTGCTGATTAGTCCTGAATAGAGAGGGTATAAACACAGGAGATGGGGTGGGTAAGTGGACAGGGTCCCGAAGGAGGAGGAAACTGCAAGAGCAAAATCCTGGAAGCAGGAAGGCTGATGGTGGTTTAGAGTGTGATCATTTGCGCAGGGTGTGTGTGTGTGTTGACAGGATAAATAGGGTGGGTGAGGGCAGCTTCAATCATGCCTCTTGTCGTCACTTATTGAATGCTTACTGTGTACCAGGTACCATGAGAGGATGCCTGGCCAGCAGTGTGAATTGCATCTGGAAGTAGTAGGGAGGCAAGGAAAAGCTGTGAGCAGAAAAGGACAGGGCTCTGAGCTTTAGGGGAATCCATTTGCTCCCAGAAGAGTGGCTGGGAACCCTGTTGTCCACTCTTTCCTTCCCAGCCTCAAAGCTGGAGGGGATGCAATCATTTCCCTTCAAAAGTTCCAAATGTGTGAATTCATGCAGGGCACTCACACCAGAGCAGCTCACATGGGTACTTGTCCACACTCAGAGCACACCCACAGAACACCAAAGTCACCACCCCACCCTCACACTATGAACAGATGGACTAAAACTAAGACCAGCATTTGGCTTCTTGCCACCTGCCTCCTCTCCCTGAAATGAATCCTGTCCTGACCCCATCACTTCCTCATCAGGGGCAGTAAGCACATTTCACACAAACTAACACAGATGCTTGGAGGTTGGGAATGGAGTACTGTTTAGAAATCTTGGAGCCAGCCATTTTGCAGATGGGAAACTGAGGCTCAGACAAAGAAAGTGACTTGTCCAGGGACAGGCAGTGAGCCCAGGATTAATAGAACCATGATTGAAATCTGGATTGACTGACAATCAGACCACAGTTTTTCATGATGTACACACACACACACACACACACACACACAGAGTTACCCTCAATGCAGACATCTCTGGGTTGAATAACAAAGCTTTTTGCATAGGAGTTCAGGGGATATGGCTCCTTGGTAAAATATAGGCTTATCTGTTGGGGGAATTTGTGAGTATGTCTACTTTAGGTGGCTTTGCCAATCCAATTTCTTCCCATCTCTGTCTCAGTTTCTTCACCAGTAGAATGGGAAGAATCTACACTAATAAAAGACAAACATGCAATCTGACCGTACCTCCACTATGCCTTAAGCCACGCCTACCAGCCAATCAGAGCGACTATATGCAAATTAACCCAACCAAGATGGCGGCCGGAAGCCATGGAACTGGAGCAAGCAGGAGGCTTGGTTGCCCCAATGATGGAGGAAGCCAAGCTTCCCGCCTGCCGTGGCCAGCTCTGAGCTCCACTCAAAGCAACAAAGTTTCAATTATAGAAGATAAATAAACCCCAGATACCTGCTTTCAGCCAGCCATGGCCACGGAGCTGGAGCGAGCAGGAGGCTTGGTTGCCCCTGGTGATGGAGGAAGCCAAGCTTCCCTCCCGCCTGCCCTGGCCAGCTCTGAGCTACTCTCAAGGCTACAAAGTTTCAATTATAGAAGGTAAATAAATCCCAGGATAAAAAAAGAAAAAAAGGAGAAGCTGGGAGCTTCCATCACCGGCGGGCGGGGGGGGTGAGGGGTTGGCTTGGCCAGCCTGAAAACGGCCCTCAGCCCCTCACCCAGACTGGCCAGGCACCCCAGTGGGGATCCCCCACCCTAAAGGGGGTGTGGCCAGCCTGAATACAGCCATCAGCCCCTCACCCAGGCTGGCCAGGCACCCCAGCGGGACCCCCACCCTGATCCGGGACATCCTTCAGGGCAAACCTGCCGGACCCCACCCATGTACCAGGCCTCTATTCTATATAATAAAAGGGTAATATGCAAACTGACCCTAACAGCAGAATGACTGGGAATGACTGGTCACTATGATACACACTGACCACCAGTGGGCAGACGCTCAATGCAGGAGCTGACCCCTGGTGGTCAGTGCATTCCCACAAGGGGAGCTCTGCTCAGCCACAAGCCAGGCTGATGGCTGCCAGTACAGTGGTGGTGGTGGGAGCCTCTCCTGCCTCCTCAGCAGCGCTAAGGATGTCGGACTGCAGCTTAGGCCTGCTCCCCGCTGGCAAGTGGACATCCCCCAAGGGCTGCCGGGCTGCCAGAGGGATGTCTGACTGCCAGCTTGGGCCCGATCCCCCATGGAGCAGGCCTAAGCCAACAGGTGGACATCCTCCGAGGGGTCCCAGACTGCAAGAGGGCATAGGCCGGGCTGAGGGACCCCCCCGCCCCCGCCAGTGCACAAATTTTTGTGCACTGGGCCTCTAGTATTATCTATATTAGGGGATTCTTGTGAAGATTAAATGAGTTATCAACACAGGTAAGGGATTAGAATAGTACCTAGCACATAGAAATCCCAATAGTATCATCATTAATATTACTTGTTTAACTCTGTAAACCTAGTGGGCAGGGGAGGAGGGAAGACTCTGCTTCTACATGATAGGGCCTTGCTGGTTTCAACTCAGATTCCAAGCTACCCACTGGGTTTCAGTTCTCCAGTAGGCTTATTTATACCTTTGAGTACACCTAAAGTCCCATGAAGGACACACCCAGGCTGACACATTTCTGCTCTTTGAAGTAGGGGGAGGGGGAGGGGAGAGGCAAGTCACTGGGGAGCCCCCAGGGTTTTGTGAGGGCAAGCCCAAAGCCCTAACTGGAATGAAAGGGTGGCCTCTTGACTTCCAATCTTGGGGCCCATAAAATTGGGCAAGTGCTTACATCTGGTCAGGGATTGGATGGGCATGTGTTGACCCTGCGGGTGTGAGCTCATGGGCACATGTGTGTATGTTTGTATATGGATGCCTTCATGTATATGCATAGATGCACATGTCTATCCATGTACGTACACAGGAGTGGCACCCTACATCTGATCAGAAATGAGACTCCAGGATCACCCCCAGCATGGGTCTCACTGCCTCTTTTTATAGCCCCTAGGCCCAAGTGAGGGACCCAGAATACTAAGTCCACTCCTTGGGGTCAGTGTCAGCAGATGGCTCTGCTGCTTTATAATTCTAATCACGTGCTTTTTTTTAAAAAAAAAAATCCTCACCCACGGATATTTTTTCCATTGTTTTTTAGAGAGAATGGAAGGGAGGAGGAGAGAGAGAAACATTGATTGGTTGCCTCCCACAGGAGCCCCAATGGGGGCTGGGGATCGAACCTGCAACCCAGTATGTGCCCTTGACCTGGAATCAAACCCGAGACCCTTTAGTGCCCAGGCCCACGCTCTAATTGTTAAGACAATTGGACCAAATACTTTGCTCTCGCTATGTCTTAGTGTGTCTCAGTTTTTCCACCTATAAAATAAGGAGTTTGGATGAATTAAGGTTTGAGGTTTCCTCCTCCCTGATGATAAATCTCTGTAGTGGAGAGGGATGGGTCCCAGGAGTTTCAGGCTGGGACTCCACTGGGCCCCAGCCCCCTACTTCCATGGGTACCCCTGACTCTACAAAGAAGCTGAAAACTGGAATCTGCCCTAGCAGACTGTACATGGGGATCAGCTAAGGTTAGGAGCAGAATCCAGGTCATTTAGGGTATCAGTGTATATGCCAGGAACCCCCTTCCCTAGGCTTGGAGAACCAAAACACTGTCCCCAATAGCATGCTTCTTATACCAGGGTAGAGGGGCCAGGTGGAGACTTCTGTGCCAACCCTTCTTGAGCTGTAACTACTAAGCCTTTGAATAGCACCTACTCTGCCAGGCCCAGCACAGGCCCAGTGTGGGGAGAATATGGACAGAGATTCTACCCTTGAGATACCAGCCATCCACTTGGGAAGACACATCCACACACACACACACAATTAGTCACCATCACTTACTGTTCAGCGAACAAATAAATGTCCATCAAGGTAGCTCTGGACACATGGGTGGAGACAGGGAAGGCTACGTAGAGGAAGAAGAGGTGAGTAGAATCTTGAAGACAGAAAGACATGAATTTAGAACAGCCTGAAGAGGGCATTCCAGACATGGGGAAGTTCTTTAGCAGGCGTGGTTGTAGAGAGTGTTGAACAGACAATGAGGAGTTTGACCTTAGTACAAACAAGGTGTAGGCAAGAGGAGGAGTGGAGGAAGGAAGCTGGAAATAACTGGGGCTGGATCATGAAAGGCCATGCATGTCGTGTTAAGGAGTGTGGTACTTTTGAGAGCCACAGAAGGTTTTAGAAGAAGCAAGTAGTGTGACAGGAAAGGCATGTTAGGGATTATTTAGTTGAAGTCAACAAGGAGGTCAAGAGAGGGTATGAAGTTAACAGGAAGTAGATGTGATGGGCAGAGACTCAGGGTTGCACTGAATGAGGACACTTTGGTAATACCACTCCAGGGGCCAAAACTCCTCCCTCTGGAAACCTCAGGGTATTATTTCCTGGCTCCCTCTCCTAGTTGCTAGGGCTGAGGAGTCCCTCTGGGGTTTCAGACGAGGCAGGGACAGGATTTTCTCACCAGAGCATGAAGCTCTGGCCTAGCTCCCTCCTCTCCCCTCTGTTGGGCCAGATGGGCAGCTCTCAGACCCACCCCACCAACCCTGCTTTACTGAGAGAGGGCCCAGAATCTCTGGCCCTGGAGATTCGGAGGATGTGTATTTGTGGTCTCTCTCCAGGCATTTCCCAGGCCATTGGGAGACCTGGGAGCCTAGAGCATGGGATTGGCAGAATCCTCAGGCAGGAAAGTTGGAAAGACTCTCTGGACATGTTAAGCTTACAGATAAGAAAACAGACCCAGAGAGGTAACATCACTTATTTAAGGTCACACAGCAAGTTTAGGGTAGTCAGGACAGGGCCTCGTCTCCTGCAAGAGGCTGAAGCACTCTGAGGGTTGTTGTGAAGATCAAAATACATATACGTACAGTGTCTGGCACTCAGTAAGTGTTCAAGAAATGTCAGCTAATGGTCTGGCAGTGGCCACAGTAGGTACTCAATAAATGTTGAATGCATTATTGAATATGCATCCACAAACTAACAGTGAGATTTGTGAGCCTCACTTTCCCTGCGTGTAAATCTGGACTAGAAATGCTTGTCCTGTCACTTTTTTGTCCAGCCCCCAGTAGCAACAGATTAAATAAGGTGCGTAAACTTCCAGTACGGAGCAGTCTCTGTTTATTCAGCCCAGAGCAATTCCTCTCCAAGTCGTGCTCTGTAAAATCTCTCCTCAGCAAACCAACTCCTCTACACTCCCAGGTGCTGTCCCGGAACTAGTGAAGAGGCAAGTCCCCCCACCTCTCAAACCTGCCCAGTGAGACAAAATGGGTGGGAAAACAGAGAATGTGTAGGGATGAGGAGGTGAGACATATACAAGGGAGGGCCAGCAAGAAGGCAAGTGGTGGGGAGGATGGAGGTGCACGGACGTGGTGTGGAACTGAGGAATACAGATCGGTGGATCTGGATCTAATATGCAGGTGAAGGGATCTGGGGGGCAGCGGGAGGGGTGCGGGCGCTGGGGTATCAGGAGGGAGTGCAGGAAGATGGGGGTTCCATAGGAAGGAGTTGGGATCTTCTCACTGAGAGATCTGTGGGTCACCCTGGGGCAGGGGATCCGAGCTCCCAGCAGCCGCACCTCCCGGCGGCACCCCGCGGCTCGGAGTTGGGCTCCGAGTCTGGAGCACTAGTCAGCGGACCGTGGAGGAGGCGGGGAGGGGGATCCGCAGCCTGGGATTGGTCACCGCTCCGCCCGCCGGTGACGCGAGGCGGGCGGGCCCCTTTGTGACGTCACAATCAGCTGTTTGAACGTTCCAATTTGTGCTGCGAGCCCAGCAGCAGCGGGTGCACACACGCAAAGCCCCGCGGGCGAGCGCAGCAGCCACGGGAGTCCCGCGCGTAGCCCCGCCGCCTCCCTGACCAGCCCCCGCGATGCCGTCCGGCCTGTGATCAGCCGCCGACCCCTGCCGTTCCGCCGAACAACTACCTCAGCGCCACCCGGCCCTCCGCACCGCCTGGGTACCCCGGTGAGTCCCGACCGGCTTTGGCTAGGGGGCTCCCCGCGCCCCCAGCTCCTGGGTCTTTGTTTGTCTCTGTCGGTGGCCGCCGGGGCCACATTCCCGTCTCGCGATTGGCTGCCGCATGCCTGGTAGACCATGACGTCTCTCTATTTGCATTTGACATTGAAACGTCACTAAGGCCAGCCCCGCCCTCCCCACCCCCACGGCCCCCCTCCTTAGGGTCGCTTGTCCTGCCTTGACCCGGTGGGCGCTGGGTTGGGACGGGGCCCATGGGTAAGATACGCTGAAAAGCAGTGGGGGCCGGAGGGGCCTTGACAGTTTCTTGGGTTAATCCAGGGGTTGGGGTCAGGCCCCTGAACCCCTACTTTCTCCTTGCGACTTGAGAGGGGCTCGGATAGTGCTGCTGGGTCTAGGCTGGTGGTGGTGGGGTCGATGGAGCTGACCGGAGTCCTGGAGTTCCAGCCCCATGTCTTGGGGCAGTGCCAGATGGTGGCGGAATCCCCTCCCTGCACCTCCGGGACAAACATAACAACATCCTCTTAATCTCTGACCTATATGTGGGCTTTATCTGATTTCACTCCCAGCCCCCAAACTAGTTTGGGCTCTTAGATCCCCTTTCACAGAAGGGGAAACTGAGGCCCAGAGAAGGGAAGTGGATTATTCCTGGTCATGCAGCCAATTAGAGTCATGCCTACTGGGTGACTGACAGATGCATTAGCCATGGGCACATGCCTAGTAGGAACTCAATACAAGAAAAGTTACACATCCTCCTATCACTGAGAACACACTGTACCATCCAAATTTGATAGGGCTCCTAGGGCTCCTCACTTCTGGGTCTTTTTCCAGGGGTTCTTTGGAGATTGGGTCCCATTTTGTGGCTCTGACCCTCACTTTGTACCTTGGAGTCCCAGAGCCCAATAAAATTGCTGTCTCCCAGCTGTTTTGACCACCAGAGTTATTAGCTGTATCAGGGCATCTCCAGAGCTGCTGATGGAGTGGGGATGGGGGGGTGGGGGTGAGAGCTTGGCTCTTCATCACCTCCCCAACACCCAGTTATCAGGTAGAAGGACATGACCTGGCCTAGTGCTGGTGGATGTAAGATTTGTGCTGCCCCTCTCTGCTCATGGAGAGGGGCAGGAGAAAGGGCAGGAGAAGAGAGCTTCTGACTTTCTAAGTGGGTGGGCCTACAGTTGGATGGGCTTTGCTCAAGGATGGGCTGGGGTAGAGGTGGCTTGGGGCTCAAGTGCTATTCTGGGCACAGCTGCTGCAGTTATTAAAGGGAATGGTTCTCCCTGGAGCAGGGCTGGGAATGTGAGAACCAGGAAGCTGGCAGGGCTGGGAAAGAAAACCCAGGAGGCTCCCCAGTGGTCATGAGAGGGGCGGGCACTGGCTGCCTGCTGCTGCTGCTACTCTTGGCTCTGTCACTGACTTGCTGTGTGACCTCGGGCAGGCAGCTCTCTCCCCACCCCAGCCTTCTTATCTCAATCTGTCTGTAATTTGAGGAGGCTCAGAGCAGGCTCTGGTACACAGTGGGTGCTCTGGAAAATGCATGATAAACCTTGGTGTCAGGAACCCCACACCCAATTATAGGTGGGCAGGGGGGTCAGAGGGGAGCAGTGACTTGATCAAGGCCTGACTCACATCTGACCTATCTCTTCTGCATAATGAGTATTTGGGGCACTATTCGCACTGAGGTTTTTCTGTGTACACTCTGGACTGGATGCTCAGTGACCTGGGGCTAGGCCTGCCTGAGAGACTTATGTCCTCTAATCCTCAGGTTGCGAAATGGACTGGATGAATATGATAGTCCCTGAAAGAGTTCTTAACTTCTTCACCTTCTCAATGGAAAGAGCCGGGGGCGGGGGGTTCTTCATCACGGCCCCAATCTTCCCTTCCTTCAGGAAGGGCCAAACTTTCTGGATTTTTGGTAACTGAGTCACTAATGCCTTCCTGTGGCTACAAGTGGTTAGGGATATGTGGCTTGTGCTGGGCAGGTACTAGTTGGAATGGCTCAACCTTTCATAATCCCCATAGATCTCCCACCAGGGAAGCCAGCACCCAGGGAGCACTTCCTTCTGGAGCCTACTGTGGGTCTGCATATGTGGAAATACTCTCAGGATATGGAGTTTAGGGGATTCTGTGGCAAGTGTGAAAACATACCCAGGGAATAGGAGAGGTAGTCACAAGCACATAAATATCCCAGGTGGGTTAACGGTAAGAGTAGAATGCCTTCAGGGAATGTAAGTGTGGAAACATCCTTCAAGGAAGGTGACAAGTGGCCCAATAGCAAAATTATTGATCATCTTCAGGGGACAGATGTGGAGGGTGAAGCTTTAGGGACATCCAGAGGGTACCCCAAGCCCAGGTCTAGTCCTGAGATAGGCTGAGGTGGGAAGAGGAGCAGATCTATAGCCACCTCCTTGGTGTCTGCATTCCTGAAGTAAGAGGTCTCCTTCCTCATCTTTACCCAGGGAAGGGCTGATTGAGGCCTTGAATGCTGGTCTAACCCTCAGTGCTAATCCGTAAGGGCTCTTGGGGTGTGATATCTCCCTCCCTCTACTATCACCTCCCTCTGACCTGTTGTCTCCCTGGGGCCAGGCAATGTGATCTTCTTCCTAGCCAGGGATACTGCCCTTGAGCATGGGCTTGGGAATAAGGGGTAAGAAGGGGGAGGGCCTGTGGGAATAGGATCTTCCAAGCTCATTTTCACAGACAGAACGGAGGTCCATGCAATCACACGGTAGCAGTTCTGTGAGATTTTTGCGAGCCAGCACTTTTCGAGCCACACAAGTAGGTGCTGTTTGGGAAATCATGATGAAAACCAAGATCCATCTTCCCAGAAAAATACACAAGAACCATGGCCTTTAGCCACCAAGTTAAAAATGCCTAATTCAGACAGACACCCAGCAAAGGCAATGGAATATAGTGATTATGGTGCTGCCTCTGGCATCTGACTACACGGGTTCAAATCCTACCTCTTTGTCTTAGGATCTGTGAAACTTTGGGCAAGTTACTTCACGTCTCTGAGCCTCAGTTTCTTCACCTATGAAAGAGGGATGATAATTATACTCACTTCCTAGAGTTGTTGTGAGGATTACATGAGGTAATAGAAGTAAAGTGCTTAGTAGAGTACCTGGCACATGAATGTTAGCAATATTATGATGATGATAAATAATCACAACATTGGGCAATTTCTTCCTTGCTTGGAGAACTCCTATTTACCCTTCAAGATCCAGCTTGGATGTCCAATCCTCTGGAAACCTTCCTTGACAGAGTCTGGTCACATATACCACTCTTTCCATGTCCCTGAAGCATGCAGTAATATTAATAATAACAAGGTGATTAATGTATTGAATGCTTACCCTGCCCACATACTGTCCTAAGCTCTTTGTGCTTGGCTCCTTTAATTCTTATTAGAGCCTAGAGGAGAATACTATTATTAGCTCATTTAATTCTTATAAAGGTCAAGAGGAGGGAGCTGTTTTCATTGCCATTTGACAGATGGGAAAACTAAAGCACAGATCAGTTAAATTACTTCCTAAGGTCACACAGGAAATAGAAAAACCTAAAAGCAGGCTGACCCACCAGAAAGCCCACACACTGCAAGTCTTCCCCACACCTCCCTGCTGTACTCTGATCTGGTCTGGGGACTGGGGGTGGTTTCCCCAGCCAGGAGCAGGGGTAGACTTCAGTCAGTGGTGACTCTGACGCCTCTCTACGCCTCCCAGGTGTTTGCACTGCTTTAGAGCGCCCCCCCGAGGCCGCTCCGCTCTCCCAACATGTTCCAGCGCCTCACCAGCCTGTTCTTCAGCAACCCCCCGCCCCCTGAGGACCTCGACTGCCCCCGAGCCTTCGTCTCGGAGGAGGATGAAGTGGACGGCTGGCTTATCATTGACCTGCCGGGTGAGGCCTAGGTCGGGGGCCAGGACTCTAACTCCTGGGCCTGGGAAGGTCAGGTGGCCCAGCAGCGGCGGGAAGGGAGCTGCCAGGGGATTGGGGAGTTCCCGCAGGCCTCCTGGGCAAACTGGGGCTGAGGCAGTGACCTGGGAGGTGGGGTACAGGGTCCCGTCCCATGCAAGCCGGGCCGTCTTCTGGCGGCGCAGTGTTGGGGCCCTAGCGAGACTCCTGGCCCCTGGGTGCCCCGTGGGCGCGACGGGCAGGGCTGCGGGTCTGACTAACGATGCCCTTTCTCTCCCCACCCCCGTGTCCGGTGTGTGTGTGTGTGTGTGTGTGTGTGTGCGCGCGCGCGCGCCCCTCCCCGCTGCGCCTCCCCTCCCGCATGGCTCCCCTGCCCCCGCCCCGTAGACAGCTACGCGGCTCCACCCAGTCCCGGGGCCGCTCCTGCCCCGGCCGGCCGCCCTCCGCCCGCGCCCTCCTTGATGGACGAGAGCTGGTTTGTCACCCCTCCCGCCTGTTTCACTGCAGAAGGGCCCGGACTCGGGCCCGCCCGCCTCCAGAGCAGCCCCCTGGAGGACCTCCTCATCGAGCACCCCAGCATGTCCGTGTATGTCACCGGCAGCACCATCGTGCTGGAGCCTGGACCCCCTTCCCCGCACCCCGACGCGGACCTGCCCGACGGCGACCTCAGCGAAGGGTGAGCGGGCCGGGCCGGAGGGCGGGGTCGGCCTGGAGGTTGGGGAGCTGCCCAGGTGCAGGGGCGGGGCCTTTAGAGGAGAGTCTTTGGGGCCAAGGGTCGGCCTACGGGCCGGGGACCGGGCTAGGGCGGCTCTGAGGGCCAAGGGGCGGGGCTTTAGGCGGGGAGGCGTGGCTAAAAGTCCGGGGCCGGGTCATGGGGTTGGAGGGGCAAGGCCAGAACGTCACGGGGGTGCGGCTTCAAGAAGCTTTTATGAAAGGCAAGGAGTTTGGAGTTTGGAGTCGAATCCTCCCTGGGGCCCGGTTTTTACCTGTCACGGGGCGAGAACCGTGGAGGTGTCCCCAGGTTAGCCTGGAGGAAGGGCTGGGACCTGGGCGCCCCCTTCTGGACGGAGACAGCACTGCGCCAGGGCGAGGGTGCGGGGACCCTTCGCTCCGCTCGGTCCGGCCCTGACCTGGCCCCGCTCTGTTCCCGCAGGGAGCTGGCGCCTGTCCGCCGCGAGCTCCGCGCCCCGCACCACGCAGCCGCCCCTCTGCCGGCGCGGGCTGCGCTGCTGGAGAGGGCGGGCCAGGTGCGGCGGCTGCAGCGGGCCCGGCAGCGGGCGGAGCGCCATGCCCTGAGCGCCAAGGTGATGCAACGGCAGAACCGCGCCCGCGAGAGCCATCCGCGTCGGCCCAAGCACCAGGGCAACTTTATCTACCAGCCGTGCCAGCGCCAGTTCAACTACTGAGCGTCCGCCGGCCCAACCACAAACCCTTTGCCGACCCCCGACCGCTATCGGGCCCCTCCGCGGCAGCCAGTGTGTTGCTCCAGGGGCGCCCGCAGCCCACCTCGGGCTGATTACACAACCTCCCTCAAGTGTGTGAGGTGGGGTGATAGCCCCCTCTAAAGTCCCCTTGATTTTCCCATCTCTGATTCTCTAATCCACCTCTGGACCTCCTCTGCCCTTTACCCTCTTTCTTCGGGCCCCCTGCCCAACATCTATCTAATCCTTCATCTCCCATACTGACTCCATCCTTCCTTTTCTGGTCCCCATCCTTGCCTCTGCCCTGACATTCCCCTTTATCTTTGCCCTCCATTCCTCTACCTCTGGCCCACCCCTATTTCTCAGTCTCCTTTTCCAGTCCCAGATCTAGCTGTTTCCTTACCTTCAATTCCCACTTTACAAGCCTCGCCCTATCTCATGTTTGGCACTACACTCGCTCCTGCTTCCTTATTTTCCATTCCCAATAATGCCCTCCCAAAGGGTGGGGTGGAGGAGGGAGGTTGAGACTAAAGGTTTCTATGTTTAGTCTCACCCTTCCCTCTCACCCTGGGGGCTGGGCTCCTTGTAGTGGCTTAGGCCTGGAAAGGTAAAGTATGTAGAAGAGGACTGTGAGATGTGAATTAAAGGGAGAAGGTGGAGGGAACTGAGGGGAAGAGGCAGCCTACTGGAAGTGTAGACAGGACAGGTTGAGAAGCTGTAGGAAGCAGGGCACCATGGGAGCTGGTACTGTGTGCTTGCTCAGAGATTGGCCTAACCCTGCTCTCAGGCTGGAGCCTGGAGTCTGCCCCCACTTCCCTTTCCTATAATCTCACCTCCCAAATCTCTTCCTGAAATCCACCCCTCTGCAGGCCCAAGTCTGAAAGGCTTAGTTAAACCTACCCCCAACATGTCACCCCAGGAGTAGAGGCTGGGCAAAGCCCTGCCATCCGGGCCATCTGTTCACATGTCCAAGGTGCTAGAACTAGCTTAGGAGAGATGCAGGCCAGAGGGCTTCTAGGCGGGGAAACTGCACACCCAAGTGTAAGAATGCAGAAGAATGATGCTGAGAAGGACAAGCTGTGGGGTGAAGCCATCCCAAGACTGACAGCTCAGCTTTCATCTTGCCTCTGGCTTTGTATTTCACACCCTGCCCGGGATGGCTAATAAACACTCCAGGTAGGAGGCCAGGAGCTTCACTGTCCTAATCCCCAAAGTCCCGCTCCAGGTTCTGGGCCCTAAGGGCCACACTCCCTTTTCTTCCTGAGTGCTCTCTTCCTTTCTAGGCTGCTGGGGAGAAATGGGTGCCCTATGGTTCCCCTCCCCTTCTCTTCCTGTAAATACCTGGAGGAGGGAACCTGAATCCCTGGGTGAAACAGAGGGAACAGGGGTGACCAACTTCCCCTTCTCATGGTGGGACTGAATTTTGGGCTCAGACACCAGCAATAGCCTCTTGGGATGCCCCAAGTTGCTTCCCTTTTTTTCTTTCTGTCTTTTACTAGTATGTGCTCTTTCTTCCTTGAAACTTAAGATTTCCTGTTAGAAACTAACATAGGTCTTCCCCCCTCACTCTAATTCCAGGTTTCTAGGTCTCACAGTTAAGTGGAGGCTTGGAGATAACTGCATTCCCATGAGGGCAAAGGCAGCTGCCCTTCCTGACCCTGTAGCCCCAAGCCTCATGTGGGATGTATGGGTAAGGGAGAGGGTAGCCCCATGGATACTGGGATGGTGATAGAGGAAGCCCTATTGGGGTCTCCTGTCCAAGGGAGTAAGCCAAATCTACACTAAGAACAGATCAAAGTCCCCACGCCAGTCCACTAGGGCCCCAGTAGTTGGCAACCTTGTTCCTGGCCCCAAGCTTCTCCTTCAGTTATGACCTTGTCACATTTTTCTTCCAGCTACCCCCTCGGTCACTTCACAGCCAGCGTAGGGTCTTCAGCACTTCCAAGAGCTGAAATTCCCTCCAACTCCTCTTGTCTACTCCTTTGCTGGGGCCTAGGCTCAGTCCAGGGTAGTTCCCATGATCCTTCTTGTGGGGGAAGAGTGAATAATAGGGCATTAGGTTCAAATTTCAAAAGGCCCCTCCCTCACCCATATTTCTGGAGCTCCTATAGTTCTAGAACCTTCCAATCTCATCACCTGGCTGATTGCAAGGCTCATAGGTTTTTGTACTTTCCTATAGATTCTGTAGTATTTGAGTGTGGCAATATTTTAATTGTGTATAGATTTCTAAGAACCAACATTACTCAGTCTCCTGCTAGTCTAACTCCTGAAGCATCATACTGTATTGACTGTGTATGTGCCTTTCACCTTGAGCATGCTTCAGGATTTTTTTTAAACCACAGAACTTGAATATATGAGGGAACCGGAATTCACAAAGTCCTATGCAACCTTAGACAGGTGAGGGGTTAGAGAGTCTGTCTTGACTGATATTTTCAGAGAACCCTGGAGAAGTTTGTTCCAGTTTATATTAATTCATGTCAATACTACCAGCACTTTGCCAAAACTGAGTTTGTCAGAGGGACTGGTTTCTAGAGTGAGTCCCCATTACATCAGAGGGTGACTTACAGTGATTCCCCATATGTCTGAGTGCTCTCTTCAAGCTGGGTGTCACTTTCCAGCCTTTGCCAGTCTGGCCCCAGCAGGGTATCACTTGTGTATGAATGCAATTTGCTGCTGTTTTGAAGTATGCCTGCTCCCAACTCCTGCCGGTATCCTGATCAATTTGCTCTGACCCCTAATATCTTAGGTGCAATAAGGACCCCACCAGAGCTCTTGGAGGCCTCCTCAGATCCATGTGGCTTTATGTGGGGACCGAATGCAGACACACTATACCCCCTATATTTCCCCACTTGTCCTGCCACCTAGTTCCAAATGGAACCAAGTAGACTGCATCCCTCTTGGGTGTTTTGTGTTGAGACTGGCTGGAACGAGGAGACTCTGGTTGACCATGTTGTGACATTTCAACAGACTCAAGGACACAACCACCTCAACATGGTCCTGTGGCATGCCTGTGTATGTGTGTAACAGAATTTTGATTGTTAGATTGTAATGTTATTCCTCTATGGGAGAGAGAAATATAAAGAAAAACAAAATAAAAATCTATTTAAAGCACATTAGACTTTCTGTCTGAATAGAGGTAAAGTCTGAGAAGCACTTTGTAATCTCAAGCACAGTACTGGCAGAGGGTATTATTATTAGGCTGGCTTTGGTTCTCGTGTGTGTCATAAGAGAAGGAAGAGGGTAGATAAGCTTGCTGGGAACAGAGTCAGACAGCATGGGGTCTGACTCATAAATAACTACTTTTAGAGAATCCTTATATCGTCTATGGCCATACCACCCTGAACGCGCCCGATCTCGTCTGATCTCGGGAGAATCCTTATGATGTAAAACATACACAATAAGACAGCTGGAATAGAGACGAGACTAAGAGCATGACAGAGAATCACCAACTCATCCTTTTGATCTCAGGCACTGCGTTATGGCAATGGCAAGGAGCTACTGCAGGGCAAAGGATGGAGTATATGTCTAGCTCGTAGGAGACATAGCAGAAGGCTGAGACCCAGACCAAGACAAGGACAGGGCCCCAAGCATCTGAGTCCCCTGAAGGTAGGTAGGGAGTAGGATGGGAGCAGAAGCAGTGTTTAGGTAAGAATTAAGCCAGGAAAGGGAAAACCTGGGGATGTTGATAAGTCACCCCTAAGCCTGATGCAGGTGAGTTACAGGGCAGCCAAAGAGTGAAATGTAATGGGCATCTTTGAAGAACATAACACAAAACGACTGCTTTTATTTGGGGACTGCCCATCTAACCACAGAACTGGAATGAAGGTGGAAAGCTGACCTAAACTGGGCTAGATTCTTGATGCTGTTAAAAAGATTGTTGCTGGTCAGGCTGGGTTTATCTTGGAGGAGGTATAAACAGTTGTTTTGGAGCAATCCATCATGTGCCCAGAGAAGCAGTTGTATGAAGTGGAGAAAAGGTGCTATCTGGGTTGCTGATGACTTCCTGTCTCTAGAAAATCCTGGGTCTTTGATCCTCTCTAAATTGATTGTTATTTGCAATACAAAGAGATCTGACCAACATATAAAGTGCGAGGTACAGTGTTGTAAAGGGCTAGTTTCTTCAAAGCCAAGAATGAGTTCAGTGAGCAAGACTGCATTTCCCTCAACTTGTCAGATGCAGCTCAGGTGCAATCAGGACAAAATGGGATTCTAATTCACAAAGTAGGCTGTTCCTATTCACTTATGATTCAAAGAAAAGCACTTGCTCAATAATCCCCTATCAATAACATACACTTATGTTCTAAGACAATTACATTTATTTAACACATTCAGTATTTCACATTGTACAAATCCTTAGATTCTCTTTATTCACTGGTCCATTTCTACAACAAATACATCCAAAACACTATTTAATAAAATTATTTACAACATTTCCAAATGAGAAGATTCCTTTTGTCCCCACTACTGCTACTCACACAATACTTCCACAGCACAATACATCATGAGACCTAAAAATGCTCACCCTGTACTCTAGGCTGCTTAGGAAATGTGAAAACTAATAACATAATCACATTAGCTCCTCTCAATACATGGCAACATTTTAGAAACCTTGAACTTCATCAACACCAAAAGGGTTCAACAATTCTGCTTTTCTCGTTGCACTTTATGAAACAGGTTGCAGGGACTAGGAAAAGGGCCACATTATTAAAATGACTAGCTGTACAGAAAGTGATTTTAAAAAGTCACAGCTCAAAACTGCTTTTTGTAAAATTCATACACATTTACAAGTATCAAGTCGCTGTCCAGCTTGTTTACTTGGATTTTCTTCGCTTGGATTGCACCGCACTGGTTATGTCTGTGGGGGAAAGGAAGGACATGTTCAGCTGAGGCAACTTTTTATAGCAGTGCCTTTTAGGTAGTCCGCAAGAACACAGATTAACCTAAGTGGAGCCCTATTGGCTCTGAATCAGTCTAAGGGCCTCAGAAGGGGCACTCAGTGTGAAGAGGGTCTCCGGCTTCTGTGGGAGGAGGGTACTCCCTGTGTACTAGAACCTGGCAACTGGGAAAATGTGATACAGGTGGTGGGAGATGAAGCACATGTACCTGGTTGGGAAAAGTGGCAGGATGAGGACCGCTTCCTTAGCTAGGCAATTAACCCCACAATCTCTATCACCAAATCCCATCACCCAAAGAAATGATGGATAGACTGACAGTGCTTTTGATGAGAAATCAATGAATGATGCGACACGCAAGTGAGTAAATCGTGCCTGAGTGCCAAACAAGCCTCTGGATCCCTTTTGGAGCCAAGCCATTGTTTTGCAGTAATGAATTCATTTTGCCATGCGAGAGCCAAAGTTTCTAAGTAACATGGCCATGACCCTTGGTCAACAAGTGTCTACTGTGGTCTAACCAGGTATATCATCATGGCTGTGGATACATACAGGCATAGAAGCAATTCAGAGCAAGCCACAGCCTACTTTGTGAGTCCAGGTGAGCCTGAGGACTTCAAGGAAGAGGTGCACAAACTGAGTGATTTACACACAGGGTAATAGTGACTTAATTCATTTTGTATTATCATAGTGTCTTACATCAATTAATTCAATTTTATCTCATATTTAAATTATGTTTCTAAAAAACTTTTCCACACAAGTTTCTTACAGCAGAGTACAATGAATAGTTTGAAATTCTCCAAATGTAAACATTTAAAATCTAATATTGATCTTAAAAATTCACCCTCATTCTTCATGCTGCTACGTAGATATTTTGGTTTTAATATGGAAATAGTATTTTAAAGTTATTTCATATCAAGGAGAAAAAATTCTTTTCTAACACATTAATGTGTGAAATGAATCAGATTTATCTCTTTTGGAAAACTAGGCTGAATTTTCGGATGCTGCATTTTAGATTTAGTGTTCTAAGCAATTTTTCTTCTCTCTTTTGTATCATAATATTTTAAGAACCCAGATTCAAAAGGTAGGTGTAAAAAGCAGTATTAATTACTAAGAAGTGAGGCTTTGATGAATTTCCAAGAGGTGATGCAATGTTTTTGGAAATTTCAATATGTCACATATTGAAATTGATTTTTTTTTTTTTTTTTGCTGGGAGGTCATGTTGCTTGTGCTATCGGGTAGAATCAGTCTCTCTGATTTCTCCTTAGTCTTTTGCTAATCAGAGGACAGTTAATCTGACAGAATGCTGATAATGGTGTTCATTTTAATTGTATGCAATTTAGAGTCTCATACAACCAAAATTCCCCTTAATTCTTTTACCTTCAACATTTAAGCTTCATTGTCACAGTAGCAAACTGGTCATTTGCAGTAAAAATATACAGAGTTTTGTCTTGACTGAATATTCATCCTTAGAAAAATATTAATTAGGTCAACTTTGGAAGCTTTTCCTTTGTTGTGATATGAAGGATCAAGTGGTGTGTCTGAGAAACACATATGTGGCTGGGAAAAGAGGTGAAGAGTGTGTAGGGAGGGGGGCCTGGGTAAGCAACCTCAGGCTTTCCCTCCCCATCTCCTTCCATCTGTTACTGCTCCAAAGAACCCAAAGATCTGGCAGGCTGCCTCTGCTCCTGAGGATGAATCAATGAGTGGGACCCTGAGTAAACAACTGATTTGTGCTAGAAACAACAAAAAAAAGTAACCTTTTAGATACCAGGTGGAGGATGGTATCTAAAAGATACCATGAGGAAAAAAACATATTGACCTGGTTCTGAAGTCTCTTATCACCTTCCCTGGATAAATCTAGCCAATTTGGGTCACAGAACAAATTCATTTTTAATGTGTGTATAAATCTGTCTGAAAAGATGAGTTTTTTGTTTTGTGATTCAATTTTATACTCGCAACAAAATGTTATCATTTTTACTACTCCCCTGAGTACAATAAGAGAATCTAGAGGCAAACCCTTTAAGGTAAGGAATTCTAGGTGACTGATAGTACCTTCAGGGTGTGCATCAGGCCTATTCCTAAAGGTTGCCTAATTAATCTGACTGAGCATAATCCCAATTCCAAGATCCCCCCTTTCAATATTATACTGGCAAAAAAACCCCAAAACCATCACATATATAGTCAAAAAAATTTGCTTTTTAAACCACCAAGGGTTTTATAAATTAATGTAAAGAAAGATATACAAATGGTTCAAAAACTAATAGCGGAGTTACAGCATTCATATATTCTTATTTTAGAGCTAACTATATGATAAAAAACTGGGTTAATAACAGTCTTTTAGGAAGTTATCCATTTAAACTGGTAATTTGATATGGGCATTTTTTTTCAACCTGGTTGTCTCATTTTGACATTAAGCAAACTTGGCCAAATCTACAGTCCAAGACTCTATTAAATCTTCTAGTAGGTGGGCTTTGCTTTACTTTTAAGGAATTTTAGAAACTGAATTTGACTTTGCTCACTTCATTGGGCTTTTTACTGTACTACTTCTAGCCAAGATTTCTATTTAATTGCAAAAAAATTCTGAACATTTCCTTTCAAAATTTGCATGTCTGGTTTCTAAATGATGCTACAAGAATGCAGTTTCAGACTGTTATTGTTCAGGGTTTTTCTCCCATAAGATATATCTAATTATGTCTGTTCATTTGCATTTCCACAATAAAACACTTCTGTTTTAAGAATATCTGTACACTCTGTTTTTATTATTTTTATTTGTATATATATATTTTTATTTCAGAGAGGAAAGGAAAGAGAGAGAGACATAGAAACAATCAATGATGAGGAAGAATCATTGATCAGCTGCCTCCTGAATGCCCAACACCAGGGATTGAGCCCACAACCCAGGCATGTGCCCTGACCGGAATCGAACCATGACCTCTGGTTCATAGATTGACGCTCAACCACTGAGCCACGCCAGGCAGGCCACTCTATGTTTTTAGATTGTTGCTTCTCAAGTCACTGGCTGTGGGTACGGTAGTGTTTTCACCCCACTTTGCTGTCAGAGGTATCTCAGGGCCCCACAGGGACACCCACAGCTGCTGATGACTACTAGTTGCTATGAACGTCCCTAATATTAGCCTATTTTCCTTGGTTTCTAACTAATGCATTGAATTTCATGTTTTTAACTACTGATCCTTTTTCCTGGTTGAAAATATAACACAAAATTATACACAGAAGAGTAAATTAAGAATGATAAGGGAAAAAGAATCATTTGTGTGTTAATGGGGAACTCATCATGCCAGGAGTAGAACTACTCATTTGCATATTTATAAAAAACACTTCAGATCAAGTACAATTTTAAAAAGAGTTCACTGATTTGGGGGAGCCAATTTCTGTGTTTGTAATTAAAAGTGTGTGTGTGGGAAATCCAACCAACCAAAAACAAAACAACAGATTAGAGCATGACCTATCAACCATGTGGGCCTCCCTGAACTTGCCCAGAAATCATCCATCCCACCTGCTCCAAGCTGGCAGTCTAGTCAGCCTCAACCAACATGATATAAGCAAACTGTTTTCACAGCAGAAACATGATTAATGTTACCATTTCAACAATAATACAAAAGTACCAATACTTCTCATTATAAACTGCTCATAATATTTCTTAACTTTCTAGATTCTTGTGAAAAACACACTATTTCTGATTTTGTTTCTGCATATATGACTAAAATCTTATGAGTACAAAAAGGCAAAGTGCTTTTTCTCTTCAAAACTTTAAGAAGTGATGCTGCAGGAAGATATTCCAGGTCCCCAGTACTACACATTTCCAAGTTTGAGAACCATAACTTTTAGAAACCACCTTGATACTTTATGATCACTCCATGGATATGCATTCAAATACAATCATAGGAAAGTTATTTTATGGCTTTGGTTCATATTTGGATACAACATAGCTGGCCAAATTATATATATATATATATATATATATATATATATATATATATATATATATATATATATATATATATATATATATATATGTGTGTGTGTGTGTGTGTGTGTGTGTGTGCGCGCGCTTTAATTTGGATCCAAGAGCTCTAACACTTAAAAATCCAAAGAGCTACAGCACTCATTTCTGATTTAAAAGGTAACTTACCCTAGGACAGTTAAGAACTGATAACCTGAGTGCTGATATGGAGATCTAGACACAACTGGGGTCTGGCCAGAGCTCTGCCATCCTCTAGGGAGACACTCAGCACCCCTCTGAAGATCACAAAGTCATTATGGCCTCTCCTAAGCTATTTGCTAAACTTCAAAACATGTATGGGGCAGGTATTCTAACATGACTATCATCACTTTGGAATAATGTCCAGGTTAAGCATACAAGCCTATTCCCCACCCCTTTTCTAAAACTGGTTCCAGCTTTCCATCTCTTCTTGGGATTACACTCAACCAACTGAGCTACACCGGCCAGGGCCATGTTGACACTTTTAGACTTTAATCGTAATGGTAATGAACGGTAATGGTAAATCATTGAAGCTAGGATAGCAATAAAGATGGAAAAAGTGGATGAATTTGGGCCACCTAACATAAAATCGGCAGCTTTTTGTGATGGATGTGAGAGTGAGGGAGAGAGGTGCCAAGGAGGACTTGCCTAATAATAGATGGCAGTCCCATTCACTGAGGTGGGGAACAATGGCAGAGTACCACCTAGCACTGGGGTGAAAATCACAAGTCTGTTTTCAGACATGTTGAATGTGAGGTCCTGTTAAGGATATACATGCAGTTATCTAAAATCTCTAGAGGTCTGTACTAGAAATCAATACATGAGTATATGAAAGGTTCTAACTGAAGGGAAGCATGAATAAGTTAGGGAGAAAATACAAGTTGAAGAAAAAAGACAACTTAGGATTGAAGTTTGAGGAAGGCCAACACACAATGTCTGGGTACAGGGACTAAGAAGCAGCAGTCAGCGTAGTCAGAAAACTACTGAGAGTTCTGGGTCATAAAAGCCAAGGGCAGAGTTCATTAAAAAAGGAGATAAAGTTAACAGAGAAAACTGGTAGTGTAATGGTATCGAGAAGATCTGAGAAGGTGGGATCAAAGGCAAAAGTGGAGGCATTGGCCTTCAACTTGAGGAGGGACAACTACTCTATTATAGTAGGAGCAAAGGACGACATTGGTAGATTTATGTCTTGGTAGTCAGAGTAGAGGGATTCTATTTTTTCTGGGAAGAGGTGAGAGTCTCTGCTGAGAAGAGAGGAGAAAGTAAGGGTTGTAGGTTTAAAAACAGTAGGGAGGGAGGAAAAGAGAGTTGATTACAGAAACATAGAAAGCTGGCTGGGCCATGTTATTGAGGACATATCTGAAGTCGTTGGTGATAATGAATCAATCTGCCTGTTATGTTCTTTTCTAACAGTGCTTGCTGTTCTTGTGTACGTATACAAAAAACACATAGTTAAATGAACTAACAAATAAAGGACCAAACAGAAGACAAAGTAACTTGACAGGTTTGAGGAACAGATGCAAAGATGAAGGACAAAGTCCTCTGCTGCTGTGATAAGGATCCCATTCTTCTATTTGACCTACAAATAGTACCCCCACCCCACTGCTAACCTTTAGTAGAGCTGGAGGCTGAAGCAGGCCGAGAGGATCGCTTCCGATGTCCGTTTTCCACACTTTCAGAAGCCACAGTTGGTTCTTCAGTTCGGGAATTTCTCCGACTTGGGGTTTTGGACTTTTCAATTATCTCTTTGGGATCACTGCTGACAGACGGAAGCACAAAGTTTCCAAGGAGGTGAGGGAATCAAGTCACACAAAAACGGGCTCTTCAGATAAGAGTTTCATTCATAAGGCAGGAGAACTATATAGTCATTCTGGAGAGAACCCTGGGACAATGAGCACAATTCCTTCTATAATTAAAATTTATAAGCGAGTCTAACTTGTTACATTAGTAAAAATAAAGATTAAAGCATAATGCTGGTAAAATTGTAGAAAACAGGTAAAAGACATTGGAACTTCACACAATCACCCAATTTCCTCACCCATTTCCTAAGATAATATTATTCCCCTTCAAAAGTTAATAGCACCTAAAATCTAGAAATTACTAACATATGCTGGCATTTACCATGAACCTGGTGTAGTTAGACAGTAACTTATTACAAGTCATATTACAGAAGAATATACATGGGAATATATTCACAATACACTGATGGGTATATTGATTGTCCCTATTTAAATCCCCTTTTTTAGTATGTGAAGATTTTAAACTGGTAATATCCAGTATTATTGAGTATATAGGGACAGAAACTCCTGATGGAGTGTAAACTGTCTACTGCAATGGTTCTCAAGTGGGGGTAGTTTTGCCTCCTTGGGGACATTTAGCAATGTCAGGAGACATTTTTTTTTATTGTCATTTTGGGGTAGGTGGGAGGTGGATGCTATTAACAACTTTAAGTGGCACCTACCAGGTTGCTACTAAACATCCTATAATGCATAAGACAGCCCTGACTCCCAATAGTTATCTCATCTAAACTGTCAGTAATGCTGAGGCTGAAAAACCCTAGTGTAATTCTCTGGCTCAGCAATTCCATTTCTAGATGCCTAAGGAAACAAATCTTTTTACAGAGCTCCAATTCCACACCAGGTTGTCAAAGCATTTTATTCATATTAATGAAAACAGAGGACATAAATGCTTAATAACAGTTAATTAAATCATGGTACATTATATGCAGTCATGAAAAATTATGTTGTAAAGGTTAATGATAAAAATTGTTCATTGAGACTTCTGGTCAAGATGATGGCGTAGGTAAATGTGGTACTGGAATCCTCCCAGATACAACCAAATTACAGAACAACCATCATTCAGAACTGCCTTAAATTTAGATGAATGTAAGTCCACAATGAAGAATTTAAAGAAGCCACATCGAGCCCTATCCAGTTTGGCTCAGTGGCTAGAGCATCAACCTGTGGACTGACCGGTCCCGGGTCTGATTCTGGTCAAGGGCACATGTTTGGGTTGTGGGTTCGATCTCCAGTTGGGGGCATGCAGGAGGCAGCTGATCAATGATTCTCTCTCACCATTCATGCTTCTATCTCTCTCTCCCTCTCTCAAATCAATTAAAAAAAATAAAAAATAAATAAACCACATCAAGACTGAGCTGATAGGCAGGCACCATAGCTGAGACTCCATCAACCTGGCTTACACTGTCCACCCTCCCTGGTAATTCCCCGAGGTTTTGTTCCACACAACCTGGCCTATCCAAGCAGTTTCCTGTGTTGTTTTTTTTAATATTAAAAAAAGAAGAAAAAAGGATAAAAAATCTATCTATCTATATAAAACCCTAATATGCAAACAGACTGAATGGCAGAACAATCGAACAACTGGTCGCTATGACACGCGCTGACCACCAGGGGGTGCGCGCAGAACATGGCGAGTGTCTGCAGCAAGTGACAGGGTATGGAACATGGTGGGCGTTGGCTGTGGCAAGATGGTGGAGCAGGTGAGTGGGGCTGCCAGACCAAGGTGGGGTGCCGGTCACTGTCATTGGGGTGAGCCTCTGGTGGTTACTGAAAATTCTTTGCTCTGGTGCGCCACGGTCCTGCCCAGCGCTCACATCTGCTGCTGGCACCAGCCCTGCTTGCATCTGCTGCTGGAGCCTAAGCTGCTGCTTGCATCTGCTGCCAGCACCCGGCACAGGATCAGATCGCCCCACAGGACTTCTCCACCTCCCCCTGCTCCTGAGGGGCGATCAGGGCAGCAGCTGCTGCTCGCACCAACTGATGGCACTGGCCCCACTTGCACCTGCTGCTGGCGCCAGCCCCAATCACTCCATGCCGTCAGCAGGTGCGAGCAGGCGGTGCTATCAGCACGTGGGAGCGGTGGCGGGAGTGGGAGCAGGGCTGCCAGCAGATAGGGGACTGGGGGCCAAGGCAGGAGGGGTGGGGCGGGGGCATGGAGGATGGGCCGAGACCCGCCCCTGTGCCCACTGCAGCCTCGCGGCCCACAATTCCTTTCAAGGTTCACGAATTCATGCACTAGGCCCCTAGTATGAATAATAAAATGGCAATAAATGAGATGGGAGGGAGGTTGGAGGGATGGTGAAAAAGGTGAAGGGATTTAGATACTAATTGATAATTACAGAATAGTCATGGGGATACAGAGTATGAAAGAAAACATATATGCATATATGCATAGCCCATAGACACAATGTGGTGAAAGCTGGGGCAGGGGATAGGCAGAAGGGGGCAAGTCGGGGAAAATGGAGGACATCTATAATAGTGTCAACAATAAAAAAAAACTGTTCATGGTATCATAGTGAGGAAAAATGCTACCAACATTATGTATAGTATAATCCCATTTTCGTGATAATATATATTGAGTATATACATAACTGCATATGAATAGATGTGTGTGAGATATACGTACGTGTGTGTGTGTGTATACAATGAATAGCATTTATATAGGGTGTTCCAAAAAATATTTACACACACTTTGAATAATTATAAAGCCTGGGTTTATTTGTGTTTGTTGTTGTTGTTAATCCTCACCTGAGGATATTTTTCCATTGATTTTTAGGGAGAGTGGAGAGAGAGGAAAAGACAGAGAGAAACATCAATGTGAAAGAAGCACATCGACTGGTTGCCTCTTGCATGAGCCCTGACCAGGGCCAGGGCCTGAGGAGCCTTCAACCAAGGTACGTGCCCTCCACCAGAATCGAACCCAGGACCCTTTGTCTGCAGGCCGATGCTCTATCCACTGAGCCAAACCAGCTAGAGCTATAAAGGCAGTGTTTATTAAAATACATATCATTTTTATTAAAATTGAGCTATCAGCTGTTAAAGTGTGTATACATTTTTGAAGACACCTGTATATAAACACTATACACAGTGAATATTGTTGAGTCACAGGAATACTGGCTTATTGGTAATTTTCTTCTTTGTAATTTTCTGATCTGTTCACTCTTGCCAGCAGACCCTTTGCTAGTGGCACTATGCCTGGGAATTTAGCCACCCTGTTCATTATCTTAGTTTTATATGTAATGACTGCCCCAGAAGCCAAGCTAAGTCAAGGAGAGGTGAGGCTGAAGCTGGGGTGGAATTACAAGTCAGAGAGATTTACACATCCTTTTAGAAGCGGTGAAGACGGCTTTCTGGCTGGGAGCCCAGAAAATGGTCATAGCCTCCGAGGAAGAAAGATTTCTAATGGAAGTGCCTCTTTCTCTGTCAAAACAAAAGCCACAGCAATACTGTCCTGGTGTTTATATGATGAATGTTCAGGTAGCTCTAGAAACAAATACCCAAAGGGTGTTTTTTGGTCTGATTATCTTCTTTCTCTAGTCACATAGTTGGTGTATGCTTGAGAAATGTAAATGAATTCAATTATTAGCCCAATACAAAAACAAAAAGCCTAGACAGGCACAGTAGAAATAGCAATTTTAGAGCCAGAATAACAGGGGTCAAGTCTTACTATGCATTTATTGGACATGATTTGTAATTCTCTCTAAGCTTCAGATTCTTGATCTATAAATCTCATTCACAATAAGTAAGTGAAATGTGAGGGCTCTAGAGTCAGGATGCCTGGGTTTGAATCTCAGCTTCACCATTTACTAAATCTGTTATCTTGAGTAAATTAGCTAACCTCTCTGATCTATACATTCCTTATCTGTAAAAGAGAATTTACTTTCCCAATAGATACTGTGAAAATCAATGAGGTAATACATCTAGGAAGCTTGTAGTTCAGTGCATGGCATGGACTAGCATTCAAACAAATACTGGCTATCACCACCACTTCCCAGGGTCAATATGAGGATTAAATGACAGAATGATTGTGAATGTGTTTTACAAACTAAATTGATGTACAAATATAAGAAATTGTTTAAAATGTTATCTAGTGCAATCCTACACTGAAAAGGAATGGCTTTTTGAAAACAACAATACTCCTCTCCATGGGCCTAATGAGGTAGAAGCCACAGTTGCATTTCATTTTGTTAGGTTATGTGAGACAGCATAGAAAACAACAAAATAAAGCATGGGTTTTTGGGGTCAGACCACGCCGGGCTTTTTTTCTCTTCTGCGTTGAGAATCAAACAGCTATACTTCAGAAGGTGTTGCAAGGATTATTATTAATGACTATGATAGCAACAGCTCCTATATACTGGATATTTACTATTTACTCACTATGCTGAGTGCAGAACATATTATCTCATTAAGTTTTCAAAACAATCAAGAAAGATAGAAATTTAGCCACCAAGTTTTATTTAAAAAAATGTCACCTCTGAAAGGTTAGGACTCATGACAGCTCCCTACTTTAGAAGGGGTTTCAAGGCTAAGAAAGCAGATACCCTTCAAAGAGGCTTATGCCATATTGATGCTAAGTCTGCAGAAATGATCATCTTACCTTTGTCCAGAGACTATGGCAGCATTTGCCTCAAGTTCTGTAAAAAATACAAAGGACAGAAATGAGATGCGGAAGTGTATGGTGTATATGTCCACAGGGAGAAGCTAGGTGTCCACAAGATTCTGAATGCCCTATTTAGGCTAACATGTCTCAGTGCCCAGCAGTATCCTCACCCTACATGATCTAGAGACAGAGCTGGCACAGACACAATTCAGTTGTCTGGGGCGTAAGACACATACTTGGTCTATTTTTATTTTTACTCCACACTGTGAAATAATCCTGTTTGGATCAATAGAACTAAATTCACACTGCCTGGTTCATATTCCACCCAGGTATAATTGGTTAGTAAAATAAGCCTCTTTCTCTCATGTAGAAGAGATTTGTTTTCATTCTTAAAATATTTCCACTCTTCTGACACTTCTTAAAAAAAGACAGTAATCTTTTAATATGTCGTAAAATCTATTAAGAATGCATTCTCCTTCAAAGGACTTCCTCATGGAATTTTAGAGGGCAGACAGCTTTGCTTTGAGATATTGCCTATAGACCCCATTATGTTCCTGTTCTTCAACCTCCCAGCAATGCCCTCTCCAAGAAAGAAAAACCTCGGTAATTTGTCTATCAGCGTTTTGCTTAAATAAGCACCCTATGGGTTTACCAGGCACTTCTTTCTCAGCTCCAGCAGAAAAACATCTTTTTCCTACATTATATGCCTTTAGGTAGTTCCATCTTTTCTAAAGACTTCCCGATGCATCAAATAGCAGTGATCTCTCCTGACTCTGGTCTCCTACAGTCCTGTCCCTACTTTTAGATAATTCAGCAACTCATACTCAGTGTACATGTCTAACATACCCGATTGCTTACATGGTAATCTAAAGGCAATGAAGCCTAGAGTGCCTAGGTTAAAACTGTGACTTCATTGCTTATTAGCCATGGAACCCTAAACAAATTACTTGACCACTCTGTGCTCAATGCCTCATCTGAAACCACTTTACCCGCTTCAAAGATTAAATGAAATATCACATATAAAAATTTTAGTACAGCACCTGGTGCTTAGTAAATAACTCAGTATTAGCTATTATTATTTTTAAGTAATTTATTTACAAAATTTTAAATTTGTCTTTATTGTTGAAAGTATTACAAATGTTCTCCTCCCCGCATTGACCCCCTCCACCCGACTCCTACCCCCTAGTACTAGTTATTATTATTGTTGCTATGATACTCATGTTGATGCAGCTTCATGCAAGGGGGCTGGATTACTCTGCCTTTAATGCAAGATGCTGGCAGAAGAGAATCTTTGCTTCTTATTTGCTCCTAAGCTCCCATATCTGACCCATATAACATGGAAGCCCCTCCCTAAGAAACAGATGCCAACTCATTGAGTCTCTGCTGCCTTGCTGGCTCTGCTGGAGCAAAGAAACTTAGGTAATGTGCTCAAAAATGAAAATGGCTTTGTCAAAAGAGGGTGATTACAAAAAAATCTTGATTAGCTTGATCTTTTGGAACAAAATTCAATACTATCACAGTTAATTCATGTAAATCGGGATTAAACAGGGTTTGGTGAAGGCAATTAGTGGCTTTGTGGGTATTTTAAGGAGATTCATCTAAGTTAAACTCTGAAAAGGAACAGGATTCTTGGGCCAGTTATTTTGAGGAGGACATATGATACCGTAAAGCCCATTTTCTGGAGTAAAAATTTGGGACAGGAAACAGAATTCCCTTCCCTTTTTTAGTTACTACTTTTCTCACCAAAAATGAGGTTTACCATCATAACCCTTTATCTAAATAATCTGTTCCATTCCCACAAATGTCAGGTATCATGTGGCCAGATCAGCCGTGGGCAAACTACGGCCCGCGGGCCCGATCCAGCCCATTTGAAATGAATAAAACTAAAAAAAAAAAAAAAAAAAGGACTGTACCCTTTTATGTAATGATGTTTACTTTGAATTTATATTAGTTCACACAAACACTCCATCCATGCTTTTGTTCCGGCCCTCTGGTCCAGTTTAAGAACCCATTGTGGCCCTCGAGTCAAAAAGTTTGCCCACCCCTGGGCCAGATGGTAGCTAAGGAAGAGTCTGGGTGGTTAAAATGCTTTTGTTCATTTGTTCAGAGGCCTGATTTTATCAAGAGTGTGCAGTAGAAAGTCCTGTCACACAGGACAGAACACCCTGAAGCAGGTTTAGAACATAATCAATCACAAGTTATACCTCACTTTCACTGGCTTACACACAAAATTAAACATGATTGTGTTTCTTGCTTACAAATGCCGTCAAGTGTATCAATTGTGCTGTGAGATTCTAACCTACTTGTGGAAAGCAATCATACGTCTTTTATTTTCTGGTACCCCTAGAATGACCTACAGTGACAATGATGTGGGCAAGACTAAACTACAACATATCTATGTTATTTACCTGTTTGGCAGTCTAATCTATGAAGGCAGTGTTGTTATTGCCATCAAGATCCGCATGCATTCAGAGCTGGCCCAGCATCCCACAGCAATTATTTGTCAGATTACCATTGACTTCACCTTCCAAAAACACCATCCTTAGTGCTATTTACAGTATCTTGATCATGAGAAGAAACTTAATGCCATCCAGAGATGACTGAAATGACTCTGTTTCCCTGAAGGCATTGCTACCTCACTGTAGCAGAGGTTCTCAAAACAAGCCTCCACTCCTGTCATGATAATGCAATTACTATCTTAGTGCAGTAACGTTTGTCACCTCAGTAAGTACCATATTCTAGCCAGTCAGCTGCCAGCTATGAATGTCAGGGTTATGGAACAGGGTGAACTCTGCAATGGAAACCACCCATGGCTGGGCGACAGACAGACAATGGGCACTGAGATGCTCTTCTTGAGTTCCCTGGCTGACACCAGGAATGTGTAAGGGAGTAAGCTGGTTGGGGGGAAAATAACCTCAAATAGTACTTCACAAGCTCTGCTATTAACCAAAGACTGCTCTGAAGCAAACTGATTAAGATAGTTTCAGCCACTTCCTGGCACATTCAGGACAGCAATAGTTCCTTCACTTGTAACCCATTCCACTCTGAGAGTTTTTTCCAAAGTGCACCTTACCTGGTCTGGCAACAGACCCCTGCAGTGCTGTGGCTGGAGTTTCCTTAGGGACTAAATTCTGTGAAGGGGCTAAGGCAAGAAGAAAAAATACATAGGTCTTTTATTTTATTTCCTAAACAAAACAGAAAGCATTGATTGAATCAAGGTCTAAGCAACTGCTGAAATATATATACTCTTAGAACACAGTACTTGAAGTTGACTTTGAAATTATATTTCAAAACTTACTTAAAAAATTAACTACTACAACACTGAGTAATAAAGACTAACACTAGGATACTTGTTTTTTCTTTTGTGTGTACAAAGATCAAGGAAGGAGGTGGCTATGAGAACAATAGCACTCATAATTTTTGCTTCTTGGGGTTAAGTTCTGTCCGGTGTTTTAAAAACCCAAAAGTATACCTTAGTAGGCAAACCAAACCACTTTCAGAGGAACAATGAATTACACCATTCGCCTGATCATTTAAAAAATTCTGTCTCATCCCTCTAAAGACTATACTCCTTGAGATTTGAAATGAACCATATAATTTATTTTGTACTTTTCTACAGCACCTGGCAAGAGCAATGGAAAGAAAACAGGTATTCAATTCATACTTAAAAAATCAATTTGATATGTTATTTACTTATCTGGCAGGTACCAAGAACTTACTAGGGGCAAGGCACTGTGCCAAGCACCCTTAGAGACCAAATTACATCCTTTCTGCCCATCAGGAATTCAATCTAGTATTAAATATAAGATATACATATGTGGCACGCTGGAATGCACTATGTTATATGGATTCATATAAAGTGCTATGGGAGTCCAAAGCATGGGAGATCAATTCTAAACTGAGAAATCTTAAGGTACACTAAAGGAAGAAACATAAGAATTAGGTATTTGAAGGACAGAGAATGTAGGCCCTTGAAGAGGAATGGAATAGAATACACAATATACTCTAGAATGGAAACTTCTTGGGTCATACAGTAAAGATTAAAGAGCACAGATATGCCACAGTCACTCAAGGGTATGTCCTCCCATCCTGATACTTCAGTCTAACATCCTAGATAAACTGCAGTAAGTTTTACCCGCCTATGGAAATGATGAATTTTGTAGATTTCTCTCCCCACCCCGGTAAAAAAAATGCACCTTAATGCATTTGTATTAAGAATTTTTGTATGCTTATTTGATAAAGTTTAAAATTATAACTTCTACTTTTAACTCCAGTATTGCTTTCTCACATTTTCAAGGTGAAAGCACAGCAGCCCCTTGGAAAAAAATGGAAACAATCTTAACTAAAATTAAGAACTTCCCAATTGCTGGTTCATCTTCCCAAGGCTTACACATTTCTCTAGGATTAAATATGATCCAGATATAATCACCTCATCATTATTTTCTTGGTACCAGAGGGAAAAGTTCCCTGGAAGGAAGTAGAATGGAAACATTTAATAGCAGAGACTATATGTAAGTAATATGAGGTTGCTTTTTAATCCTTAGGGCTCACCTACCTCAGTAGAACTAGAACCAGAACCCTACAGCGCTGAGCCCTGTGAAGTCTCTTAGTGAACTCCTTAAAGGCCGTTCTCCCTCTCTGTGTCTTGAACATTGAAGTGAAAAGGCAGAGAAGGGGAAGTGACCTTTCCAGAGCTCTATGAGGCAGTGTGCTGGCCCCTTTGTGCTAGCTAGGCTCATTGAATCTTTGTATAAACTCTGTGAGGCAAGAATTACAATCTCCATTTTACAAGTGAAGCACATGGGCTTACAAGAAGTTAAGGAATTTATCCAACTCTGATTGGTAACCAGTAGAGCTAGAATTTGAACTCTGATCTTACCCTGAAGCTTGTGTTCTTTCTGCCCCTTCTCCTGGGTGCTTACCACGCAGGGGTAGGCACTCGAAGCATTTTGGCTGCATAAACAAGATAGGCACTATTAACTGGCCTAGGATATAGCAAAGGTCCTTCCTAGCTTCTGTACCACTTAAGATTCACAGAAGGAAGAACATGTGTGTGTGTGTGTGAGGGGGATGAGTGCAAAGGGAAGAGGGGGAAGTATTAGGAAACTATGCTTCCATTGTTAGGCCACTTTAATACAGGAAACAATCTGGATTAGATACACATAAACGGGATAGACTAATTTATAGAGACTGCATAAAAAAGAAGCATAACAATTTTATTACCATTTACTAAATTATTACTATATTCTAGTTTTGCACTAAGCATGTTATATGCATCATCTCATTGAATGCTTACAACTATTATTGTCCCCATATTACAAAGAAGGAAACTGAAGTTTGGAGTGGTCAAGGAACTTGCCTAAAAGCACACATATCTGGTAAATGCTGGTGCTGTGATACCAACCCAAGCCTGTCTCTTAAGCACTTTGTTTTGCCCATGCCTATTATCATTAAACCTGATTTTCTGGAGCAGCAGTTTGGATGGAATAGTCTCTGGGACAGAGTCGAGTGAGGAAGGGGCTAGGAGAACCCTGCTCTGAAACTGTTGAGAGCAGTTTTACCATGGTAAGGAGAACCTGCAGAAACTGCTGTTTACATTTCAGGGTCAATGTCAAACTGGAGGCTAACAATATACACTTTAAACAAATACTGAACTACTCTGAGCTTCAATCTACTCACCCATAGAATGGGGTTAGGGCTACCTAACATAGTTTGGTATGAAGATGATGTGACATATGTAGAAGTTTCCCTGTAAAATGGAAAACTATATAAATGAAAGGCATATCATTATCTCAGGACCACGTTAATCAATGTAAACGTAACATGGAATTTAAAAAATATATTTCCCCGATGTACTTCCAATAAAAGAAACACCACTATTGCCACTGAGCCTATTCTTCTTCCTCCAAGTAGAAAAAGAACCATGCTTTCTCTTGTGGGATAGGTCAACAAACGGACAGGAGGAGATGATGCCAGGCCCGAGTACATACCTATGCTGGGAAGCAGCTCTGGATGGGATCCCACCTTCTCCTCCACTAGGCCACCTGCAAGTGGCTCAGATGCTATGCCAACATGATTGTTTTTTGTAGCTGGCGCCGCGGAGATGAGCTCAGAGGGTACGAGAGTGGTTACAATTGAGCGTACGCTGGTGGGGAGGGTACTGCCAGGTAAGCTGGGTCCTGCTGAGGTGGAGCCCGAGCCCATGGGGCTAGAGGTCACTTTTAGCAGAGTGGGTGCTGGGGGCGTTGGGGTTTTACTGTCCAGTTCTGTGGGTAACTGTTCTGTTCCCACAAGCCCTGGAGCTGTGGTCTCAACCCCGTGACCTTCAGTCTCTCCATCTGCACCGTATTGCTCTTCCCCTTTATCAACAGAGCCTGTAACTTTCTTACATGCCTTGGTCAGCAAAATCTGGCCGATTTTGTCCACTTTTCCTTTGCCCTTACTAGATGAAACTGGGCTTCGCCGGTTGACAGAGGAGCCTGGACTATTGGTCAAAAGGGGAGAAACCATTGTAGTTGACTGTGAAGAGGGCAGAGTGCTTTGATCTGCTGAGGTGCTCACCTGAGGACTAGCCTCATCTGCATTCAATTCTTTCACTTGCTGGACAGGGGGATGAGGTGGGACAAATGGAGTTGTTGTACAAGGCGGGGAAGGAAGCTGAACAGGGGTGGCTCGTGAGTTAAGGACCAAGGGTCGACTTGTATGTATGCTCGGAGCAGGGCTACTGGAGGGAGCATTAGGCGGTACAGGAGCAGAAGAAAATTTTATGTTCTGAGGTATGTGTAATGAGCCAACAACTGCAACGGAGGGAGGCATCAAGCCAGAGTTGGTTGTCAGTGGGGCTGCAGGAATTGTGCTTGGCTGTGATCCTTTCATAACCTGAATTATTGAAGATGAATTGATAAAGACAGGTGTAATGAACTGAGGCCGGGCATTAGACTGAGCAGCTGACTGTCCCTCAGAAACCATAACCTTGCTACCCACATTGGGCATTGTGACGACAGTTGACATTAGTGCAGATTGCAGATGAGTTGGCAGAGCTGCTGATGTGTTAGCTGAAGTTGTGATGGGATTGGAAGTTACAAAAACAGTTATCTGATTTGGGGGCAAAGGAGTGGAAATGGAGGAAGAGCTGACAGGTCTTGAGATTACTGGAGGGATGCTTGGTGCAACGTTAGAACTGACCTCACTCAATTCTGTATGAACAAGTGTTGAACACGGCTCATGACTATGAGGTAAATTTAGGGAATTTGAGGGTTCTTTAGAAGACGGATCCTGCAGTGTGGGAATGACAGATGCTTTTTTCAGATCCTCCCCAGAAACTACTGGAGGTGTTACTTCTACATCTGTAAGCCCTGGGGGTTTTATGGTCACGTTAGGAGCTCCAGAGTTGTCAAGAAGTTGACTTAATGATGTTGGTGCTTCCCTCATAGCAGGTGACACCAAATTTTTGTTCTCTTCGACGCTGGGAAGTTTGTTAGGATCCAAAGGTTGTCCATCTTTTTTGGATTGATCTTCAGGGACAACCATTTTAACTTCTTGGGCAGGTACTGCTTTTAGCTCAACGTTTACCTGCTCCTTCCTACCCTGGGAATTCTGGCAATCACTGTCCTGAGGCATATTCAAGCTCTCCTTGTTATCCTCGAGAGTGCCCCCCACGGCAGCCACAGGCATGGTAGAATTCTGAGGATTCAGCCCACTGTTGTTAGGAAAGCTCCCAGGTACAGGGGGGTTGGTCAACGGAGTGGGACTGACCAATACATTTCTTGGCAACTCCACGTTCTGTAACAGGGCTGCATTTGTCTGAGAGGCCAGAGTAAGTTTAGGGGCTTTTGAATTTTGTCTCCCAGGACTTGGAGTGGTTTTCCTACTGGACCCAGGACTAGACCTACGACTGTTGCTTGGGCTTGCCCGTTTTGTTGCTCCAGAATTAGACTGCTTTCCAGAATTCACCACCACAGAATCTAATTTGTGAGTCTGTGGGGCAGCAAAATTGGAAGGATTATTCATGGTAAGATTTGAAGGTGCTTGCCCGATGGCCTTCAAAGTTGTTGGATTTAGGCCCTGTTGATCAAAGCCCCTGTTTAGATTTGGCCTAGGAGGTAAAGGAATATTAATCTGTGGGGGAAACAGTCCTGCTATAGAGGCATTGAGTCTTTCTGGTGACAGACTGATCTCTGAAGGTTCTGTGCTGGGAGGGCGGTTGTTGGGTGTCTGAGGATAGTAAGGCCGGGGGCTGGCTCTGTTTGGTGTTTTCGGCCGAGATGTTTGTGTCGGAGCAGCCACATTTGGAAAGTGGTGGCCATGAGAGCTGGGCAGGGAATTTATAGGGGGTTGCTGGGGAGTTGCACCTTGAGTTGCTGGAAGGGGTGATGGTCCAGGTTTGGGTACTGTCATCATTAACTGATTCTGGGAAACTACTAAATGTGAAGGCATGTTATTTGGGCCTCCTGAGACAGATGGTATTTCACTGCTACTAGCTTCAGGAAGTGAGGACATCTCTCCCAGTGGTGAGCTGGAAGGATTCTGTGGGTTTTCCTGATATACTATTTTCCTTGAATTGCTTCCCAAAGGAGTATTCACAGGCATTGGCATTCTTTGTTTATCAGGTGACGGTGGCACTTGCAAACTGACCATGACAGGCATACTGCCACTCTGTTGCATGGGCATTCTCTGGGACTCTGGGTTCAGGGGGCCTCTTGGGGGATGGACGTTTTGGGAGACTGGAAGCCTAACTGATTTGGGGTCCTGCTGCATCATAAGCATCATCATCATTTGTTGCTGCTGCTGCTGTTGCTGTTGCTGTTGCTGTTGCTGCTGCTGGGACTGTGGCTGACTGGGAGGTGGTGGTTGCTGCTGCTGTGGTGGTGGCAGTTGTGGCTGTGGCTGCTGCTGTGATGGCTGTGGTGGGGGTGCCACATGCTGCATGAGCTGAGGAGGCATCTGCTGAAGTGGCCTCTGTTCAACTGGTTGAGAAGGATAACCTAAAACAAGCCCCCAAAATCAGGGAAGTTAGATTTTTAGCAAGAAAAGCTTTGCTACCTTCAGAGTATCGCCAAGCAATACTCATTTAGGCAACACAGACTGTGCACAAACAGCTCAGGCATGCCCGCTCCCAGGGGGGATGGGGAAGGCCTCCCCATTATTTGACATAAGCCAAGGGCACACTGCTTAAGGAAGCAAAAAGCATAGCATCAACTTGAGTTCCTCAGTTTTTAGGGTCTCAATGAGGCATTACTACTAAGATTCTGATAGACAATCTGTGTCATGCACTACAAGTGGCCGATTTTATACATTTAGATGAAACGAGAAAACATTTAGATGAAACGAGAAAAACTCCATCAACAGCAAGAAGCTGACCACCCAGCATTGGGGTCTCATGCAGGCATAAATATTTCACTTTATTTGTGAATGAAGTAAAGCAATTAGGATTCACTTTTTCAGTTTAATTAATTTTCTGTTCAGATTAATTTTTTAAGACTTGGTTTTGTTGAAAACATCAGCATCGAAGAGAGCCTTTTTTTTGTTTTATGGAACGCTTCACGAATTTGTGTGTCCTCCTTGCGCAGGGGCCATGCTAATCTTCTCTGTATTGTTTAGTAAATGTGCTGCTGAAGTGAGCACCAAGATAGCCTTTTAAGTCTTTCTACAGAAGTAAAATATAACATTCTAGGATTCAATTACTTAAGAGGAATTTAAAATTACTCTAATCCATTGGCTCCACACATCATGCTGCATCTCTCAGGTTCAATCCTTTGGGGGAACCCAACTGAATTAAACTGCCCTTCCAACATAAATCAGTTTAATAAATAGTTGGAGCTAATAGAGGTTGATATACACATTGAAAATAAAATGAGGGCACTGAAGATTTTCTAAGTATATTAATTTTCATTTATTTTCTTACATGCTAAACTTATTTTCTATGAATCCATAACTGGAGAATAAGTAAGCCAGAAGCATAGTCCTCAGGAATAAAAAATAATTTCTTATCAGCCAGTGTGGTTCAGTGGTTGAGCATCAACCTATGAATCAAGAGGTCACAGTTTGATTTCCAGTTAGGGCACATGCCCGGATTATGAGCTTGATCTCCAATGTGGGGAATGCAGGAGGCAGCCAATCAATGATTCTCTCTCATCATTGATGTTTCTCTCTCTCTCTCTTCCTCCCTTTCTCTCTGAAATCAATAATAAATTCAAGAAAAGAACTCTAAGGGACAATGCCCTATAGATTTGTAGAAGGCAACATCTCAAATGATTCTTTTGTGAAGATTTTATTTGGCATTTAGACCCCAAACCTTACATCATCAATTGAAAGGATGAAAACATTAACCAAGAATAAAGGTAGGTTAGTGGGAAAAAGTGGGCATATAGTTGCGATACAATTTCACAAACTAGATTTATTCCATTGTTGCATGAAAAATACATTTGGAAAGTTTTAAGAAGGTGCAGGAATAAGAATGGTTGACTCTGGCATTGGAAGAAATGCTGGCTCAAGATTTTCAGATAGCTATCAAATGCTGCTGATCCACAGGGTCAGACCCTGTGCTCAAGAGTGAATTAAAATCTTCTGGCCAAAGAGTTCCACGGTACCAATGAGTACAATGTGCAGAATCCAGCTGTGAAGATTTTTTAAAAATCCTTTTTTGTTTTAGGCTCAAGTAACTTCTTTACAGTTATAAAGTCAGTAACATGGCATTTCCATAGGTTTAACTCAGGTTCCCATGTTAAGAAAATTGTAATTTCTATAGAAGCCCCTTGATGTCAGGGCTATGACACAAATGCCTTGTATTTTTAAAATCAGGCCACCAGACAGTATAGTAAATAGCAAAGAACGTAGCTTAGACAATACTGCAGCCTCTCGAAAGTAACAGCAAAGGGCATGGCGGCTATAACGTTCTAGAAGCTGGAGGCAGCAGTCCAAAGGACACTAATGATGAGACAGATGGGGTTGCCGTAACAGAATGGTGGAGAGGAAAAGCCAGGATACACACAGTGCATATAATATAATCAAGAACCAAATTTATTAATCAAGGGATGCAAACTCATATGCCTTTAGGGGTCAGACTGGTTGTGAAGAGAAGTGGCCTAATATAAGACAGAAGTAGTTCTGTGGACAGAGTCAAACCGCTGAGCAAATGCTCTGTCTAAAGGCATTTAAATTCAGGCTCTTTGTTTGGTTTAAGACACTGCATGACAACTCAAACACATTATAAGCCAAATTCAGCCTGCAGGCTCCCAGTTTGCAAACTGTAGACAGGAAGCAATAATCCCAGGTGTGAGGACCCCTGGGATTCATATATTAAGAATTCAGGTGTGACTGAGGGAAGTAGGTACCTTCCTGTTCGAATGCCTTCTAGACATGCCAAAGACTGGTAACTGCCCAGCCTCAATTGTGCTGCTGCAACTCACTGACGGGAAGTGTAGTGTGCCCAAAGAATTTGTAATAAATAACACAAAGTACTGATATCATGATAGAGCTAATTTTTTTCATTCACTTAAAATACATAAATTAAGGGTGGATTAAAGTTTATTCCTAAAATGATACCACTCTCTTACATGCCAAAAAGGTGAAATAACTTATGAGGAAGTAAAAAACATAGTCCTTTGTACACATAGAGGAGAGTGTCCTAAATGTGACAGGCTTGTGTGTTTTCAACTGTGTAACAGGGGAGTAAGGTTACAAATCACTGCTCAGGTATAGAGATACAATGGCAGCTGGCCTTGGTTCTATAATTCCTAGGTTGGAATGAATGAATTTCGAAAACATTTTCCTTTTCAAAATAATTTTTCAACATTTAGAGGGTAATATTATGTTATGATCAGAGAGGGGTACAACACACTGGGCTTCCACAATATTGGTCCACTTTATTTTTAGGTTAGGTGGTAGGTACACAGTGTCCTTTTTATAACTCTTTATGTATTCTTTTATGTTCAAAGATTCATAATAAAACTTCTATTTAAAAACTTATTTTAAACCCTGGTAGTTCTCTGCTCTGAGAAAGCTCCAGTAGGCAAGGCTACAGGAAAGAAGCAGGCAAGCAGGATTAAAGTGAAAATATCTTTTCATTTAATCTTATTCCATTTTGATGCCAACTATAACCTTTATATTGACAGGAATAAAGAGGCACTTGACATTTCAGTCTGATCTTATGAAGACTTAAACACTCATCTGAACAGAATCTATATGCTTTCAGAAATTATATTTGAAATTTTTCTTACTATCAAAGCAAAGTTTCCAAATACTAGACATATTAAACTGCTACCATAGTTAGGAGACAAAACAATATACTATTGTTTCCCTGAAGAGAAGTCTTGTAATGTATAAATGATGACAAGCATATAATCTTTAACATTTTATCACCTGGTGGTCGGTTTGAAAATTCTGGCAGTTTAGGGCCCGAGTTGTCCAAGTTAATTCCTTGTTCTCCAGGCAATGGCTGCTGATCGGCCTCCTCTAGACCAGCGGGGCGAGTATCTGGGGCACTAAAAATAAATTGCACATTTGAGTAAATTGGATAGTTCATACACAAAACTCTTCCCCTATTTCTGAAGAACTAAAATCTGTTTGCATGGTCATGCATATCATTATTTACATCTCCCTAGTCTGATAAAATATTTAATATTTGGCATAAAAATAATCTGGGCCCTGGCCAGAGTGGCTCAGTTTGTTGGGCATCGTCCTATGCACTGAAAGGTTGCTGGTTTGATTCCTGGTCAGGGCGCATGCCCAGGTAGTAGACTTGAACCCCGGTAGGGGGTGTGCAGGAGGCAGCAGATCATTACATCGATGTTTCTCTCTCTCTCCCTCTCCCTTCCCCACTCTAAAAATCAATAAAAAAAATCTTTAAAAAATAATCTGATAATTTCATTAAACTTTAAAATCTATTAGCACATCTTTTAGATGTTTTAAGATTGGATCCTAGTTTGGGCTACCAACATTATAAGGTACTGTCCCTGAAAAACAACACTATCTGTGCTATGTAAAATTCAACCAGTGTCCAGATTGTCTCTTTTTCACGGAGCTGGCTTCAACATTTAAAACACCTGGCAAGAAGTTGTAGGCTGCTGATGAAAATGGTATTCAGAAGAGACAGAGAATACCAGAACAAAGCAATTAATTTTGCTGCAGAATGAATATTTGCAGACATCCCTATTGGGTTTGGGATGCTTTCACTTTTACCCGAGTGTAGCTTAAAACTTAGTGGGGAAGAAATGAAGAAAATGTTATTTACTAACATCCACATTCCCAAAGAACCACAGTGCTCACATCCCTCATTTTGTTTGTAAGCTTTCTTCTAATTGCACCTTTCTTTCCTACCTTTAGGTTCCCTTTGCCCTGATCTTGGTCATCTACTTTTAGACAGTATTTTTATCTCACTGTATTCTGTGTAGTATTTTGAGCTTTACCTTTAATCCATTTAAAAAGCCATAGGAAGGAGACATATGTACTACTATTTGTAATACTTTAAACAATAAAATAAAATAAAAATAAATACTATTAAAAAAAAAAAGCCACAGGAGCCCTAACCGGTTTGGCTCAGTGGATAGAGCGTCGACCTGCAGACTGAAGGGTCCCAGGTTCGATTCCAGTCAAGGGCATGTACTTTGGTTGCAGGCACATCCCCAGTAGGGGGTGTGCAGGCAGCAGCTGATCGATGTTTCTCTCTCATCGATGTTTCTAACTCTCTAACCCTCTCCCTTCCTCTCTGTAAAAAAATCAATAAAATAAGTAAATAAAATAAGTAAATAAAAAGCCATAGGACATATGCCTGCATCAATTAGTTCCTTATATAACTTCTCACTCACTTCAAGTTATAGGTAAGGATTCTATAGTATCATTTACTTTCAAATAACTATACTGCTAAAAAAAATTTCAGGTATCTTGTCCAGCCACCTTATGGTATGGATGAGAAAACAAAGGCCCAGAGAGGTGTAAGAGACAGGCCCAAAGTTCCACAGTGAGCTAGTGGAAGAGCTGGGAGCAGGTGTTCTTCCCATAAAACCTATTGTCTCTCTTTCCTAGGAATGACACTGTATAAGGCCTTTTAACTATCTGTAATCCCAACAAATAAGCAATCTCCCTCAGGGCTGATGAAGATAGCAAAAATGCATACCAATAACTTCTGTACAACCTTGCAATTTTACTCCTAGACAACTGGGAGGAATAAATCGTACCACAAAAAATATTATTCCCACAGGTTGATAGCAGTAAAGAATTTAACTTAGATCTATTGAAAAAATTATATAACTGAAAGGCTTACTGAGTCTGAATTCAGAAAAATACAGGTTGTTAATATACAATTATTGATTTATAGGATTCAAGAAGCATCAAGTGAGCATATTTTATTAGAGTACTAGAGGTCAGTGCACGAAATTTGTGCATGGGTAGGGTCCTGAGGCCTGGCCAGTGATCAGGGCCCATCAGATTCCCCACCTCCTCCTTCCCTTGCTGCCTAGGCACTGCTACCGCACAACTCCCTCCCACCTCCCCACCTCCTCCTTCCCTCACTCCTCACACCCTGCCACCGCCACTGATCACCCGCCATGTTCTGTGACGGCCCCTGGTGGTCAGTGCACATCATAGCGAGTGATCAAACTCCCGGTTGAACTCCCAAGGGGACACTCTGCATATTAGCCTTTTATATATATAGATAACCAAAGAAATATGGGGAAGCTGGGAGATAGTTTCATTTTGAACATTTATACTTAACTAAAGCTCCCCTATTCTTTTCTACAGTTCTAGCAATGTACTTCAATTAGGCCATTTCACATTCATTTGTCACTATTCCCTGTTAATAAATGTCTCTGAATTCCAGTTTTGTAATCAATGGCAGAAAATTCAGTTTAATCAATATTTTTTTCTGGAACTATCTTATTAAAACAAAAAACATGACTTAAATGAACACTTAGTTTCAGTAAATGAAATATAAATTAGGTATCCTTACTGATCTTGCAAAAGAACTCCTTATCTTTCAGAAGTACATACTGAAATATTTAAAATGAATTTGCTTTAGGCCTGGCTGGGTAGTTCAGTTGGTTAGAGCATTGTCCCTATACACCAGGTTGCAGATTCAATCCCCACTCAGGGCACATACGAGAATCAACCATGAAGTTCAGGACAATTGGGGCGGGGAATCAATGTTTCTCTTTCTCCCTTCGTCTGTCTATAACAGCCATAAGTTAAAATTTTTAAAAATAATTTTAAATAAGAAAAAAATGAATTTGCTTTAAAATAATCAAGTGGGTAATGGGGAGAGCACAAGATAGGCTATGAGCTGATAATTACTGAAGAGGGGGGATTTCATTATACTACTCTAATTTTATATAGGTTTAAAATTTCCCATCAAAAGAAGTCCACATAGAAATAAATGAGTAAGATTTGAGGTAAAACCTATCACAATCAGGAGGAACCAAGATGGTGGCGTACATAAATGCCAGTAGCCTCCCACAACCACATCAAAATTACAATTAAAATACAGAACAACCATCATTCAGAACCGCCTGGAAGCGACTGAATGGAAGTCCTACAACAAGAGAAATAAAGAAAGTACATTGAGATTGATAGGAGGGGCAGAGGTGCTGAACGGGCTGGTCTGATACCCATGTGTGCTGCTTTTTTAATCAGGAGGGAGATTATCTCTATGGAGGCCACCTGTAAGGAGCAAGGGGCCCCAGCGCCACACCCGCTCCCGAGCCCAGGGTTCCTGAACTGGGAAGAGAAGGCCCTACAACTACAGGCTGTAAAAATCAGTGGGGATTGCAGCTGAGTGACATAGAGGCTGCTGGAGACCCAGGTGTTCCTTTTAAAGGGACAGGGCACAAACTTACTCAGACTCGGACCCTCAACTCCAGCACCGGGTAGCTTTGGGGGACCTACACACATACGGGAAGAACTGAATTGTCCGGCATTGGGGCAGGAACTTGGGGGTGGCTTTCTCCCAGACAGGGGTGCTTGCAGGGGTCATTGTTCCTGTGCTGGGACCTCCCCTGTCACAGGGCTGAATGG
This sequence comes from Myotis daubentonii, assembly GCF_963259705.1. Lineage (NCBI taxonomy): Eukaryota > Metazoa > Chordata > Mammalia > Chiroptera > Vespertilionidae > Myotis > Myotis daubentonii. The sequence goes on from NC_081847.1 coordinate 36,677,622, forward strand.
CAGTCATATCTGAGTCTCCATCAGCCTGGCTCACACTTTGCTCTGCCCTGGTGATTCCCTGAAACCCCACCCAAGTTGTTTGCAGCAGCTTTTCCATATGAATGCCCTTTCTCAGGCTTCAGACTTCATAAAATCACTCAAACAAGCTGCAGCTGGTGTCAGTATGCTCCAAACCTCTCAATAAAAGGCTTAAGACCTGGTCCTAGTACCAGCCTGCCTTGCTTCACAGCTGGGCACTTCCAAGCCTAATACAAATAACAGCCATCTTCAGATCACTTTGTAGGTCCTGCCAGGTGGCCCCAGGCAGTGGCTGACTGCCCCTCCCTGGAGGCCCTAAAGCAAGTGCACCCATTGGACAGGTTCAGACCATACCAGATTGCAACACTACAATCCACAAGTGACACACTCAAACACTCAGTGAGCACCAAAGCAAGTCCTGCTCCATTGGGGTGTCTCCTACCCAGCAGCTTTCCCACTGTAGTTGCAACTGGTCCTCACAGCTAATTGGCCTGGAGGTCAATTCCTCCCAGTGATGCCAACAGCAATCAAGGCTCAACTTACAAGACTGTGCACACAGCCCACACAGGGGCACACCTAAAGTGCCCAGCTCAAGTGACTGGGGAGGCTGAGCCACTGGGCCCTACAGGACACTTACTACATAAGGCCACTCTATCAATTCCAGGAGACATAGCAGCTCTACCTAATACATAGAAACAAACACAGGGAAGCAGCCAAAATGCAGAGGCAAAGAAACATGTCACATATGAAAGAAATGGAAGCAAGCAAACTACTGGATACAGAGTTCAAAACCATGATTATAAGGTTACTCAAGGATTTTCATGAGCTTCAAGGGACTTAGTGAGACTTTCAAGGATCTTAGTGAGAATGTCAAAGACATGAAAAAGGACCAGTTAGAAATTAAGCATAATTTACAGGGATGCAACAGTAAAGTAGAGGATTCCAAGAATCAAATCAATGATTTGGAATATGAGGAAGCAAAAAGAAAAAACAATCCAAAAGTATGAAGATGGTATAAAGTCTTTGGGACAACTTCAAGTATACCAACATTTGCATTATGGGGGTGCATTACAGGGGAAGAGAGAAGAGAGAGAGCAAGACATTGAAAATTTATGTGAAGAAATGATGACAAAAAACTTCTACCTGGTGAAAGAAAGACTTACAAGTCCAGGAAGCACAGAGAGCCCAAACAAGAGGAGCCCAAAGAGGCTGACAACAAGACACATCAAAATTAAAATGCCAAGGGTTAAAGACAAAGAGAGAATCTTAAAAGCAGCAAGAGAAAGGCAGTTAGTTACCTACAAGAAAGCTCCCATACGACTGTCAGCTGGTTTCTCAACAGAAACTTTGTAGACCAGAAGGGAGTGGCAAGAAATATTCAAAGTGATGAAGAGCAAGGGTCTATAACCAAGATTATTCTACCCAGCAAAGCTATCATTTAGAATTGAAGGTCAGGTAAAGAGCTTCACAGACTAAAAGAGTTCACCACCACCAAAGTAGTATTACATGAAATGTTGAAAGGTATTTTTTTAATAAGAGGAAGAAGAAGAAGAAGAAGAAAAAAAAGATAAAAATATGAATAAATACATATCAAAAACTGTATCTAAAAATAAATAAGATCTAATGAACAAAACAAACTGGTGAATTAAATAGAATCAGAGGCATGGAAACATGGAACAGACTGATGAATCTCAGAGGGAAGGGGGCAGGAGGGATGGGAAGAGATTAACTAAAGATCTTACCTATGGACACAGACAATAGGGTGGTAAAGGCCTGGGGCGGGGCAGGAACCAGGTGGAGGGGGGCAATGGGGGAGTAAAGGGGGACATCTGTAATATACTCAACAATAAAGATTTAAAAAATATATCATTAGCAGATCAAAAGCTTATGTACAGATTGTATCATCCCTAGAATAGAGCTAAATGGTGGACATATGAAACTATCTAGAGTACAATTTTGTAGCCCAAATAAAAAGGGTTAAAATTGTGTTCTTTGATATAAGAGATGTAATGTCTTTGACCCATTCAACAAAGTTTAAACAAGTTATAACACTCCATTTGTCTTTGTTGGCTTGTTATACAACTTAAGAAGGAATATTCATGTAGAGCAAATTTCTTAACCTCAACACTACTAGCATTTGCACCAGATAAGTCTTTATCGTGGTGACTGGCCTGCGCATTTTAGGATGTTTAGTTGCATCCCTGGCCTCTACCCACTAGATGCCAGTAACACTGAGTTCCTCCTCTGCCCCTACCCTAAGTAGTAATGACCAAAAACATCTCCACACATTGCCAAATGTCCTTGGCAAAATTCCCTGGTTGAACACTGCTGGTATATAATATAATGTGAATAATGCTTCCTAAAATTGTGTAATATGATTCCGAGCAGTCAATTCCAAAATTATACTTTCTTCTCAAGTCCTCCTTTCTCTAATAAACTCTATCTTAAATATATTTAAGATCTGAAAGGTCCTTTTTATGATATCCATTTATATTTAAAAGGTACATGTGGTTTTTATGTGGTGGATTTGTGTGGACCACGTTCTCTATTCTCTGTAATGTTATTTTGTTTTCAAAATACTTATTCAGTCAGTAGGGGGCATAATTAACTCATGTATCATTCTGATACCTATGTGCAAAAAACAGTCATTACAACTTGAACATGACATTAATATGTAAATACTTTAAAATAAATATATTTTGTTTAAAAAACACACAAAATTATCACAACCTACTTTAGATCTTGCTGACTATTTTTCTTCTTCCGAGGAGGTTTCTTCTTCTTCGGTTTATTTGCATTGGTATTGTTTTGTTTATTGTTTACCCCAAAATGGCCCGCAGAGATGTCACTCTGCAATAGGTTGACCAACAACGGGCTTGTTAGTGTGACATCCTTATTGACCGGGAAGCCTGGATTCTGACCACAGGATATCTGATTTCCATTGGGTGCTCCACTGAAAGGTGCATTGAAAGGCATCCCATGGCCTGAGAAGTGGTTTCCCGAGGCACTGTTTCCCTGCATGGCCTGCACATGTGGGGGGACCATGTTGGTTTGTTGCATGCTAACATCAGGCATCATTTGAGACAAGCTGACGTCATTATTTGCTGTAGTAGCAGGATCACCATGCTGCTGGGCCATGTGTGAGCTGGGCCCCGGTGGTCGTAAGACCTGGCCCTGAATTCCCATAACCTGAGAAGGACTGTTGTTCACAGGCCCTTGCTGGGGCAGCATCTGTCCTGACATCTGTCCCGTAAACTGCACCATGTTTCCTTGCATGTTTGGAGTTGGTCCCCTCATTATCTGTGCTGGTCCCGGCATGACATTGGATTGGTTCTGAGTGTTAAACTGTTGCTTATTCCCCTGCATCTGATTGGTCATGATCTGCTCTATCATTGGGTTCTGCTGGAGCAAAACTTGCCCCTGAGTCCCCATCATCTGGTTATGTGGCGCCATCATTTGTGGGCCCTGCTGGGGAAGCATCTGCTTGGGTGGGGTCATCCTTTGGGGTGAGGGCCCAAGATTTTGGCTCTGAGGGTTCACCATCATCTGGCCCTGTGGCATAAGCGGAGTTCTTGAAAGGATCATAGGGTTCTGAGGGTTCAAGCTTCCTTGTTGCTGGACCATCTGGCCCTGGGAGGGCACGATCTGCTGGTGCATGCTCATCAGCTGAGATGGTGGGCCCTGCTGAGGCTGGCCTTGTATGTTGCCCAGGTTCACCTGAGGAACCCCAGAACTACCAGTCGGCTGGTTGTTCATGTTGCCATGAATTCCCATGAGGCTGGGCTGCATCATGTTTGGTGGCCCGTGGGACACCTGCATCTGGTTTTGAGGAGGACCAGCTCCTTGACCACCTTTAAAAAAACAAACCAAAAAAAGTACAATTTCAGAAAACTATTATCTTACTGGATTAAGATACTCAAATTACCTCAATTAGAAAAACACTCATCACCCATATATCCATTTACCAACATAAACAAATGTGCTGTGCTTGACATACTTTCATTGAATTTCCTAAAGTATGGAGATTTGACTGTGGGATAATTGTTACATTCTCTATAACCATACAATAGAGAGAAATCCATTTCATTACTCTTATTTGATAACTTAGGGATAACATTTCAAAGAACAAAGCTACTTTCTTTCAGATTAAATGAAGAATAAGGCAACATCTCATTACTTAAAAATGACTTGGACCCCATAACCCACTGAATGTTTCTGGCCAAAGGGATTTTTCCTATAATGATGGCTGGGGTCCACCCTCCAGGCCTGCTTGGGTCTCCACCTACAGCTGAGGATGTCAAGGTGGGATCTGGAGGGCATGTTGGGGAGATCATGGAATGGGGTTAATTAAAGTGATAACCAAATTCAATTAGAACTATTTCCTGGGGCTCTCTGGGGAGAACATGGCATCCTGCCTGTGATAGCTGCCCTTACTTGCAGGGTCTAGTAGCATCTCAGTTTAGGGTGGGGATTGGACCTTAAGAGAACATGTGTGAATTTGTCATGGGCTGCAGTCTGATTTTAGCCTTTCATTAATTTAATAAATACTGACAGTGAGTAGATTAAAAAATGACTTGTAACTACCTCAAGATGATGAAAATTAATGAAAAGCACTGTAGGTTAGTGAAAAAAACTGTTTTAGATGAGTCAAGGAAACAAAGAATGTGATGCATCCTCTTAGGAAAACCTCAACAACACTGAGAAGACATTTAAAAGTGCTTCTTATTTTATTGATTTCAGAGAAGGGAGAGGGAGAAACATCAATGATGAAAGAGAACCATTGATTGGCTGCCTCCTGCACACTCCCCACTGGGGATCCAGCCTGCAACCTGGGCATGTGCCCTTTATTGGAATCGAACCTGCGACCCTTCAGTCTGCAAGGCCGACACTCTATCCACTGAGCCAAACCAGCTAGGGCTCAAAGTGCTTCTTGAAAAACCAGTAATGACTCTATATGTGTGATATATGGATGTGTGATATAAAGAAAAGAACACCTAATACTTCCTAAGGACAAGTCTCCTCTGCCCCAGTGTGGTAAAAGTTATTTAATCCTGATCTGAAAGCTGAGCCCCTGGTAGGAGTTAAATGACAGATGACCCAGAAGCTGTAGATAGAGGATAGTTAACAAGGATGTTAAAACTTCAGTGACCTTGCTTTTGGCAATTTCTGGTGGACCACATGGGACACGTTCTATTCTTCTCAGAGATTTCTTATTTAGACAAAGAACACTGCCTGGCTTGTTGCAGTGTTTACTTATTTTGGGTCTTTGGGATTTTCCCATAGCCATCATTCAATCAACAATTATATATTGAGTACCTAATATGTACAAGGCACTTTTGGTGCTGAGGCAATATCAATAAATAAGACTGATTAAATCCCAGATACTTTGAAGTGTAGTTGACAAGAGACAATAACAAACAGGCAAGTATTTTTACAGGAAGAAGTAAAAGCTAACAAGGTAGAAATAAAGCAGGGTAAGAGTACAGAAAATGATAGTCAAGAGTAGAGATATATTAGATGGGATAATGAGGAAATCAAAACAATATGAGCATGTGGAAGGCACCATATAAAAAATAATATACCTGTGCTTGGGTGGAATTATAAATTACTTTATCAGTTTCAACACTTCCTATAGAAAACACAAATTCACATAGCTCAAGAATGCAGTTTTGCACTAGCAGATAGGGAAAGACAAGCAGTTTCCCTACCCTCACTCTTCAAGAGGTAGTTTGAATTATTTTTCATTAAGTTAGTACTTTTCTCATTCCTTAATGATTTACAATTAAAACTGGAACCACATAACTAAATTAACTGTAAGTGGGGATGGGAGTTAAAAAAATATTTGTACTACCTCAGTCCTAACTGCCTGAATGAGAAAGGGTAAGAGGATTAGTCATATGCTACCTAAGCAATTAGAAACATGAAGTCTGGACTTATACAATACTATTTTACAAATACTTTTTAGCTGATGCTACAACCTATTTCTCCTCCGAAATTTCTTCTTATATACAATACTCTGCTGGCATTAAACCAGTACTGATTAAAATTCGGTCTTCAAACACCACAGTGTAAATCAGAATACAGACATTCAGCATAAACATAGCTAACATGTACTATACAGAGATTTTTAAAGTGGTAGCTGTCCAAAATGTCATGTGTTTCCATGCCTTTGTACCTATAGTTTCCTCTGCCACAAACACCTTTTACCTTTTTACTAACTCAGGAGTTGGCAAACTATGGTCTATGGGCCAAATCAGACCCATTGCCAGTTTGTAAATAAAGTGTTTGGAACACAGCAAAACTCATTCATTTACATATTGTCTCTGGCTACTTTTGCATAACAGCATAGTTAAGTAGTTGCAAAGCCAAAAAATACAGGATGTCCCCAAGAAATGTATACACACTTTAATAGCTGATAGTTCAATTTTGAAAATGAAATGTATTTTAATAAATGCTGCCTTTATAATTATTTCAAGTGTGTGTATACATTTCTTTGGGACACCTTATATTTATTATTTGGTTCTTATCAGAAAATTTTTTTTAAAAATTGCCAAAACTTGTTATTTGTCTCCTTTCTTAGATGTTTCCAGGTTTTTGAGACATTGTACCTACTTTCGACAGATCAGTTATTGCCTTGAAAGAATAATTCATATTCATGGGTTTGAAATTAAGGTGAAAGTCCAGGACTTATGTTTATCCTTGTTGCTCATCACAGTATCTACTACACAATACTCTTACTATTAAATGCATGCTGAATAAATCATAGAAAACAAACCTGCATGCTGGACATTTTGATTTGCTTGCAGCTGAGGGGCTCCTGAACTCCCAGGGGTGGCTGTTGTGGTCGAAGGCACCTGACCTTGCATAAAGTTCGGATTGGCCTGTCCTGCTGAGAAGCCAGGTGGGAGGCGTTTAGGCATTCCTTAATAGAAAACAATGAGTAAGGCAGTTACCTAGCAAATTTACACTCTTTCTTAGATGTGGAATGAATAAGGAAGGATGAGCTGCATGAAGTCTCCACTTGCTTAGCTCTCTGTCACACTGGTAAGATCTTTAATAATAAGGTTGGGAAAGATGGTTAAAAAAATCAACACAATCTCTTACATGAGCATTGTCAAAATGAAAAAGAAATACTAAAAAATTTACACTTAGAACATGCCAAGGAAAAGATGGCAATCTGCTCCCTAAATGTGATCTGAGGCCACATCACAGCAAGGTTTAGAGCTCTTTACTTTTCTCTGTAATAGAGTGGACTCCAAAACTTTACATACTTTAATACAGGTACCAATGAAATAAGTTCTCTCATATTCAAACAAATTGATGATAAATACTATGAAACAAAAGATAGGTCCTGATAATAAGTATAGATAGGTAGTCTTTTTCTCCATTGAGGGAAATAGATGACAATATCCTTTGTAGAAAACGTCCCCCCAATATTGTGTTTGTCTCTTTGAAAAAGACAAAAGATTAGAAGCAATTCATAGGAGCTTCAAAGTGAGGCTATGTAAAATTTATCATTATGCCTTCCCCTCATAAGGTTTGCTGCAATTCTGACAGCTATGGTACCAAAACCATGCTCTAATGGAATCTCACTAAAATATTACTTCCTTTTAGAGGAAGATTTAATTTCAGAAAATCTATAGTAAGGAGAATCTCAGAACACACTCATTGTTTATAACGTAGGCCTTGATGTGGCCAGATCACCTAGGTGAGCACATCATCTGCTCTATGAAAGCATCAAGACCTAAAGCTCACTTTAATTTTTTTGTATTAGTCCATTTATTTTTTTTTAAGGGCCAAATTTTCAATGTCCTGAAAAACGCTTTGTAGACAAATATGCATTTGTCTTTTCTTTAGCAGTGACAAGTCCCCATTTGCATGCTTCCATTGTAATTAAATAAGAAATCACATTTGCAGGAGGGACTACCCAGCTGCCACTGATGCAGGGCTAGATGCCCAGACAGTGAAGTTTGGAGCTGAAACATTGTTGCATTTTCTGAAAACTTCTTAGGATTCAAATATTAGAGCCTGCATGTCCATACAATTAATTACAAGAGTGAAAGGCTGATGAGCAACTTAGCTTCACCAGAAACCATGGGAACATGCCTTTGCTATGTTGCACTGAAGATGCAAGGTTTTTTCTGGGTAGGCAATGGGTGTCTTTGGGGGGGGAATGTTTATCAGATGACAGCATTACTGATACTCTCTATACCTTACTGAAAAGCTCCAAGCACATTCATGTGCACTAGATCAATGATTAATAAGAATAAATAATAAACATGGAGATGGATAAGTTTTACTGTAATCGTTTTACCTCTCACACATTAAGCTCCATTGCTTTTTCTTCATACAAGAGGCACCTTACAAAATAAATAAATAAATCTCCTTTAGGTATAACTGGTGGAATTCCCTCTCTAAGGAGCAGGCATTGACATTATAAAACTGTAAAAGTCAATGATTTCTGAACTTACTCCCCTTTAATCAAATTTTACAAATACCATGCTATTTTACTAACTTAGGATTATCAAAATTGAAAACTAGAAGGGCCTTTCCCCCAATAAGATCCTTAGTTATCTTTTTATTTTTGCTGTATTGCATAATCTTAATTTTTTCTACAGCCGAGCAGTATAAGTTTTTAATAAAATGCATGTTTCTTCTGGACATTTTAATTTACTAGTACAAGATCAAGCAAAAATAATTTGAAAACAAAATGAGCATATCTATATTGAATTTTACCTGTATTTTTATCCAGAGGGTTAGCTTAAATGTAACCAGTAAGATACTGCATAATGTATCAAGTTAACTAATTTATATCAAATGTCACCACTATATTCACACAACCAAATTATTACATCCTTATTTCACTTCCTCCATTATCTCAAAATTGAAGTTTTACTAAGATCTATCTTCAGTAAATTTACCAACACAAATAGCTTCAGTGTTCCTCACCTCCTAGGCCTGGATGTAAACTCTGTGGCCCCTGATTTGGTGGTTGCTGCTGCATCACCATGAAGTTAGGTGGCACGTTTCCCTGTTGAACCATAGGATTCCGACCAGGAGAGCTGACAGGCTGTTGAAATCCCTGGGGAAGTGGGTTATTCTGAGGTGGCCTTGGTCCCATCTGCTGCTGAGTTTGGTTAACCGTTGGGGAAGATGCAGGGGATCCCTGCTGGAAGGAGGAGGGTGAGGAGGCAGGAGACTTGTTGGTGAGGTGGGGCTGCTGCAGGGGGGTTGGAACCCTGGAGTGCCCTCCCTGCATGCTCTTCATCTGAGGAGCTGTGAACTGGCCTGGATTGCTCATCTGAGGAAAGTTTGTATGGGCTTGTGAGGCTTGCTGGCTGCCAAAGGGATATGGAGGGGGAGGATGGGAAGGTGTCTGTACCGTGGCTAAGGATGGTCTTGCCTGAAGTTGCTGTTGCATTGGACCAGGCAAGGGAGCCTTCTTCCACCCTTGGTTTGCAGTCATTGTGCCCAGAGAACCCTGGGCTGGAGGAGGCTGAAGGGCTCCAGAAGGCAGCTGGTTCCAGCCTGGAGGAACAGGCACCTGAGTTGGGGCAGTAAACTGGGGTCGAATTCCCTGTGGCTGTTGCTGCTGATGTTGCTGTGGGGGTCTTGCCTGCAACTGTTGTTGCTGATGCTGCTGTTGCTGATGCTGCTGTTGCTGATGCTGCTGCAGCTGGGGAAAATTAGCTGGGTTCATCTGTCTGTTCACAGACACGGGCTGCAATGGGTGGTGTGGAGGCGCTAAAGATCCTGAGGGATGACTCTGCTGTTGCATATGGAGCCCAGAGAGGAGTGGATCCATTGCATCTGTTTAAAAATGGTCAACAAAGCAAAAATTAACTTACTGAAACCTAGGTCATAGAGCAGTAGTCTTGGCAGTTCTGCAAATATAGAGTAAAATCTGCTGGTACCATTCAATGAAATGTTTGTGAGTATCTTCTATATGAAAAGCAATGTACCAAGATGATAGAAAGATAAATCTTATCTAAAGAGCTTATGATTCAAAGTGGACATAAGAGACAAACATAAAATGTGGAGTAGTATTTTCAAAGCATATTTTGGCAACTGTGTTCATTAATGTCGTAAGAAAATAAAACAAAACATAGTCAATTAGGTTTGGGAAACATTGGATCTAACAACTTCACTGGAAGACTCTCAGTGCCTCCAAAATGTTAATTTTGTATCTCCAGGAGAAGGATGCATTTACCAAATTTACTTCAATGTTTAGAATTCTCTGTCATGGAGTATCTTGCAGGACTAAGTAGGCCACTAAATGCATTTTTTTTAGGAACGTTGGGGTAAAACTTAGAACAATGAGAAATTCTAAGAAGGAAATGATGACTTTTAGCTTGAAGAAATTAGGGCAGATTTTGTAAAGAAGGTGGCATTTAAGTTGGGCAATTGGGAACTGCATCCGAGACAGCTGAATTTTGTAATGATCTGTGCAGGGAGTTCTAGCCTCTTTGATCCTAAAAGACTGGAGGTCATTACCTGACTGTGAAGCAGGGCGAGGAGTCCTGGGCTGCAGCTCTGAATTGGGACCTGGTGCCATCATGGAAGATGACATGTTTCCACCCTGGGGCATCATAACAGTGGCCGGGTTGGTCATTCTTATTAATCCTAGAGAGAGAGAAAAAAGTCTAGAATAGAGTATTGGAATTGGCATAATGTTGTTTTTTTTAATGAAATATTTCAAGAATATGAAAAAGTATGAGAAATTTCTGTACCATCGTCTACCTTGCATATATCTAAGCATTTTGACCTATCTCCTTCAGATGCATATACATACATACATACATATATGTGTGTATATTCTCTCTATATAAAAGCCTAAGTGACCGATGACCGAACGACCGGTCACTATGATGCGCACTGACCACCAGGGGGCAGACACTCAACGCCCCCTGGTGGTCAGTATGCTCCCACAGTGGGGAGCGCAGCTCAGCTGACTGATGCCAGACGCTGGCGTGGTGTGAACCTCTCCTGCCTCCACAGCAGCGCTGTGGGGCCAGGATGAGCGGGAGCGGTGCAGCACCCAGCCTGGGCTCCTCCCCAGCTGCCTGCCACTTTGTGAACTACTACATCCCCTGAGTGGTTCCGGATTGCGAGAGGACACAGGCCAGGCTAAGGGACCCCACCAGTGCACGAATCCATGCACCTGGGCCTCTAGTGTGTGTGTGTGTGTGTGTGTGTGTGTGTATGTATGTATATATACTCCTTCCCAACTCGTTCCATTCCCTCCCTCTTATCTTATAACTGGGATTAACAGTTTCATGCATGTTTTCTTTTCTACATATGTAGGAAAACTGTATTGCATTTTTGTATGCTTTTAATTTTCATTAAGTGGCACCATACTATATGTATTCTTCAGTGTCCATTTTCACTTATTTTTTGAGTTTTGTCCATCTTGACTGCCATAATAGTGCTCTATTTTATACATTCATTCTCCTGTTGATAAATATTAGATCCCCACCCCCTACCCACCCTAACTTTTCTTTCTGAGAATTTGGTAATGTCATGTATTCTCGTGGACACATGAGCTTATCTTTACACTATATAATTAGAATTGCTAGGTTTTAAAATATAAGCATCTTGCCGAAACCGGTTTGGCTCAGTGGATAGAGCATCGGCTTGCGGACTGATGGGTCCCGGGTTCGATTCCGGTCAAGGGCATGTACCTGGGTTGCGGGCACATCCCCAGTGGGAGATGTGCAGGAGGCAGCTGATCGATGTTTCTCTCTCATCGATGTTTCTAACTCTCTATCTCTCTCCCTTCCTCTCTGTAAAAAATCAATAAAATATATTTTTTAAAAAATATATAAGCATCTTCAATTTTACTAGATGTTGGTAAACTGCTCTCAAAAGTAGTTATACAGATTCATACTCGAACTAGATGTTTGAGAACTCCTCTTGCTCCATATCTTTCTAACTTCTGATACCCTTAGACTTTTTAGAATTTAGCATTTATATTCATAAGTGATAATAGCCTATAATTATTTTCTCTTCCTGTCCTTTAATTTTGGTCAAGAATAAAATAGCTTCAAAATGAGTTGGAAAGCATCTTTCCCCCTTTTCTATGCTCTGGAAAAATATGTCTAACTGTTCTTTAAATATTTAGTAAAACTCACCTGTAAAATCAATAGGGCCTGTGGGTTATACTAATTGGTTCACAGTAAGACAGATTTTTAATTATTTCAATTTCTTAAGTAGTTATACATTTTTCAAGTTTTCTATATCCTATTAAGTCTATTTCAGTTAAATTATAGTTTCAAGAAAATTGTTAACTTGCCAATGCTTTATAATTTATTAGCATAAAGTTATTCACGGGATACCCATTTTTTCCATTCTTTTTAAAAATTGAGATAATTCACATACTATAAAATACATCCTTTTTTAAAAGTGTACATTTTTTCATTCTTTACATTGCCTGTACCTCTTTTTTTTCTTGTCTTATCAGATTCATCATTTTAGTTGTTTTTTTCAAAGAAACATCTTTTAGCTTTGCTGCTCTGTTCTTTTTTAAAAATTTATACTTTACTTCTTTCTTTCCTCCTAAATTATCACTCTGCTGTTCATTTTCTTAATTAAGTCATAGTTAGCTTGTTACTTTTCAGCTGATGTTCTGCTCTAATATAAGTATCCGAAGGTTTAATTTTCTTCCCAGTACTGTATTGGCTATACCTTACAAATTCTGATGTGTGCTATTCTCATTATTCCAAATATGTTCTAATGTCCATCATGATTAATTTTTAAAAAATCATTGTGTATTTTGAATGTATTTTTTAATTTCTAAAAATATGGAATATTTCAGTTAGGTTTTTTTTGTTTTTTGGACCGCTGACTTGACTAATTGAACTATAGGTTAGAGAATATTTGGAATTTACTAAAACTTGCTTTTGGAATAATACATGACCAATTTATACAAATGTTCCATTTATGCTTGACAAGATTAAGAATCCTAGATTTCCATGTATAGTTGACCCTTAAAAATGGTTTTGAACTGTGCAGGTACACTTACATGTGGATTTTTTTCAATAAATGTGTAAGTACTGCAAATGTATTTTCTCAATAACATTTTCTTTTCTATAGTTTACTTAGCTTAAGAATACAGCACATAATACATATAATATACAAAATGTGTGTTAATCAACTGTTTATGTTATCAGTAAAGCTTCCAATCAGTAGTAGACTACTAGCAATTAAGTTTTTGGGGAGCCAAAAGTTATACACAGATTTTTGCATGGGTGGTTTTTGCATGAAGCCCCTAATCCCATGTTGTTCAAGGCCAACTGTATACCCATTATATCAAATTATTTTAATTATGTTATTCAAACTTTATCCTTACTAATTTTTTTATAAGCTCAATACATCAATTACTAACAGAAGTTTGTTAAAATTTCTCTGAAGATTTGCTATCTCCATGTAATTCTGTCCATCTTTGTCTCACATATTTTAAGGATAGGTTATTAAGAAAATAAAAGTTTAATTATCTTTCTGATAAACTTCCTTTATTTTATTTAAAATTTTTTTTTTGTTAATACTCACCTGAGAATATTTTTCCATTGATTTTTAGCGAGAATGGAAGAGAGAGGGAGAGACAGAGAGAGTAACATCGATGTGAGAGAGACATTGACTGGTTGTCTCCTGCATACACCCTGGGGATCGAGCCTGCAACCAAGGTATGTGCCTTTGACGGGAATTGAACCTGGGGCCCTTCAGTCTGAAGGGGGGCACTCTATCCACTGAGCCAAATCTGCTAGGGCTCCTTTTTTAAAAAAAATCTTCACCCAAAAAGAGAGGATAATTTCCCCCCACTGATTTTTAGAGAGAGTGGGAGGGAAGTAGGAGAGAGAGAAAGAAACATCGGTGTGAGAGAGGGACATCAATTGATTGTCTCCTACACGCACCCTGACCAAGGATGGGGACTGAACTTGAAATGGAAGTACATGATTTTTATTGGGAATCGAACCCGTGACCGTTCAGTCCGTGTGCCTATGCTCTAACCACTGAGCAACCGGTCAGGACTGAACTTTTCCTTTTACATCATACAGTGGCCCTATTTATCCTCCATAAAGCTTTTTATCTTAAATTCTGTTTTATCTGGTAAAAATAATTCTTCTCCCTTTTCTTGGTTAATATTCATTTGGATTATTTTTTCCTATCTTTTTAGCTATGAACTGAGTCCTTATAATTTATATGTTTTTCTATAAAAGCACATAGCTGAATCTGATTTATTTTTATCAAAGTTCAGAATCCATTTGCCTTTACTGTTAAGTTTTGGTTTATCATTTTGTGATACCACTGCTTTTTATCCTTCTTTTTCTATGCTGTTCTCCTATTTTTCCTGAGTTTTATTGTTTTCATCATGCCTTCCTTTCTATGAAGTCATATAATCTATTTCTATTATTTTAGTGATTATGTTTAAAATGCCAACAGACATATTTGACTTAAAGTCTAAAGACAATATATGGTTATCATTATACTAAATAAGTCAATGTTTATTTTGAAATATTTACCCCGGGTTACCAATTATTTAGCTCACCATTCCTTCTCAGCTCTTATTTCTTCCATCTTAGGTTTAATTTTCTTCTTCCTGAAGTACATCTTGAGCAGTTCAATTAGCAAGGGTTGTTAATGGTAAATTCTCTTAGTCTCTTTGAAAAGGCCTTTATTTCACACTGCTGTTGACAGTGTAGCTAGGTTTAAAATTCAAGTCTGTCAATAATTTTCTCATCACTTGGAAATATTATTCCAATGTTTTCTGACTTCCAATGTTGCTGTTAAGAAATTAGTTGCAGGCTCAGCCAGTGTGGCTCAGTGGTTGAGCATTGACCTATGAACTAGGAGGTCACAGTTCGATTCCCGGTTGGGGCATATACCCGGGTTTCGGGCTCGATCCCTGGTAGGGGGCATGCAGAGGACAGCCAATCAATGATTCTCTCTCACCATTGATGTTTCTATCTCTCTCTCCTTCTCCCTTCCTCTCTCTGAAATCAATAAAAACATATTTAAAAAAAATTTGTTGTGCGTCTCATAGTCTTTCCTTCATAAATAATTGGTCTTTGCCCTAGCTGGTTTGGCTCAGTAGACAGAGAGTTGGCCTGTGGACTGAAGGGTCCCAGGTTTGATTCCGGTCAAGGGCACATACCTCAGTTGCAGGATCCTCCCTGGGGTGCGTGCAGGAGGCAATGAATCAATGTGTTTGTCTCACATTGATGTTTCTCTCTGTCTTTCCCTTTCTCTTCCATTCTCTAAAAATCAATGGAAAAATATCCTCGGGTGAGGATTAAAAATAATAATAATTGGTCTTTATTTTGAGTTGCCTTTAACATTCTCTGCTTTTCATGTTCTGTAGCTTTACAATTTTGTGTCCAGATGTGGATTCATTTTTATTTGTAGTGCTCCTAAGGATTACTGGGCTTCTGAATCTGAGGACTCATTTCTTTCACCAATTCTGGAAAAAATTCAGCCATTCTCTGTTTGACTACTGTCCCTCCTCAATTTCTTTATCTTCTTCCAGAATTCTTTTCAGACTTATGTTAAACCTTCTAATTTTATCCTTCACATCTCTTGACCTTTTTCATATTTCCATCTCCTTTATTTTTTTCTGTGCTGCATTCTGGGTAATTTATTCAAGTTTACCTTCCAATTTAGCTGTGTCTAATGAATAAGTTATTTACTTCAATTTAAAAACTTCTATAAATTCTTTCCCTCTCCCCCCAATTCTCTTATGCTTTGATAGTGTCTTGTCCTCTTCTTAGGATTTTCACAAATTTAAACACCCTAATATTTCCA
This sequence comes from Myotis daubentonii, assembly GCF_963259705.1. Taxonomy (NCBI): domain Eukaryota; kingdom Metazoa; phylum Chordata; class Mammalia; order Chiroptera; family Vespertilionidae; genus Myotis; species Myotis daubentonii. Next base: position 36,693,438 of record NC_081847.1, read on the forward strand.
TTATCTAGATCAGCGGTTCTCAACCTGTGGGTCACAACCCCTTTGGGGGTTGAACGACCCTTTCACAGGGGTCGCCTAAGACCATCGGAAAACACATATATAATTACATATTGTTTTTGTGATTCATCACTATGCTTCAATGATGTTCAATTTGTAACAATGAAATTGGGGGTCACCACAACATGAGGAACTGTATTAAAGGGTCGCGGCATTAGGAAGGTTGAGAACCATTGATCTAGAGGGAGAGAGTATAGCCCTAAATGTTATAAACCTGGAGTATCCTATCTAATAATAGACAAAGATGGTAATTGACCGTACCTTTGCTACGCCTCCCACTGGCTAATCAGTACAATATGCAAATTAGCCACCAACAAAGATGGCGGCTAATTTGCATACTGCAGGCAGGGCGGGAAAGTGCGAGCTGCCATCTGGGCCCCGTGTGCAGCCCCGCCCCCAGCTGGGACCCCCGGGTGCTGCCTAAGACCTGCACCGCCTAAGCCCCGCCCCCAGCCAGGACCCCTGTGTGCCGCCTAAGCCCCGCCCCCAGCCGGGACCCCATGGCGATCCGAGAGCAGGAAAGTGCCGCCCCCGAGTCGCCGTGGTGATCCAGCGATCGGTGAGCAGAAAAGTGCGACCCAGCAAGGCCTGCTCCTGGGTCACCATGGGGATCCCAGAGCAGGTAAGTGCAACCTGCAGGTAGCACTCAGGTGGGCCTGCTCCTGGGTCACCATGGCGATCCCAGAGCAGGAAAGTGCGGAGGGCAGGCAGCCCCCAGGTGGGCCTGCTCCTGGGTCGCCATGGCTATCCCAGAGCAGGAAAGTGCAGACTGCAGGCAGCACCCAGGAGGGCCTGCCCCCGGGTCTCTGTGGCGATCTGGCGATCCACAAGCAGGAAAGCGCAGCCTGCAGGCAGCACCCCACCCTGGCCACAGCTCAAGGGAGAGTACAACACGCAGTGGAGGCCAGGAGCCTGAGAGATCAACACAGAGGGGGCCTGCTCCAAGCCTCCACGGTGTGGCTAGGGGCAGGCCCCCAGCAGACACACACACACAGAGTGCCTGCTCTGAGCCTCGTACGCAGCTGGGGGCAGGCCCCCAGCGGTCACACACACACACACACACACACACACACACACAGTACCTGCTCTGAGCCTCCAATGCGGCTGGGGGCAGGCCCCAGCAGACACACACACACACACACACACACACACACACGCACACACACACACGAGATGCCTGCTCCGAGCCTCTGCTGCCAGACTGTGGCCGTCAGCAGGACATCCACTGAGGGTTCCCGGACTGTGAGAGGGGCAGGCTGGGCTGAGAGAATCCCCCCCGCCCAGTGCATGAATTTCGTGCACCGGGCTTCTAGTAATCAACACTAATAAAAGAGAAAAATGGTAATTGGTGTACGACGATACCCCTTTCATTGGCTAATCAGGGCTATATGCAAATTAACTGCCAACTAAGATTGGCAGTTAACTGCCAACAAGATGGCGGTTAATTTGCATATGTAGGCACAATGCAGGGAGGCGAAAGGGAAAGCAGGAAGAAGCCCCCTGCCACTGACAGTGATCGGAAACCCAGGGGGGAGCTAAGAGCTGGGGGGCAGGGCAAAGGCGGCCCTGGGGCCGCCTTTGCCCTGCCCCCCAGCCATGATTGGAGAATCAGGTGCCTTTGCCGCCCTGGCCAGTGATAGCAGGAAGTAGGGGTGGAGCCAGCGATGGGAGCTGGGCACAGTCGAAGCTGGCAGTCCCGGGAGCTAGGGGTCCCTTGCCTGGGCCTAAAGCGGAGCCCACGATCGCGGGGCCGCTGCAGCTGTGGGTCCCCGCTGCCTGGGCCGGACGCCTCGGCCAGAGGCGTTAGGCCTGGGCAGGGGCGGAGCCTGCAACCACGGGGAGCTGGGGGTCCCCTGCCCAGGTCTGACACCTCTGCCGGAGGCCTCAGGCCTGGTCAAGGGGCCGATCCGGTGATTGGTGATCGGAGGGTGATGAGGGTCAACTCCTCTGGCCGAGGCATCAGGCCTGGGCGGGGGGCTGGGGGTCCCCTGCCCAGGCCTGATGCCTGGGCCAGAGGCATCAGGCCCGGGTGGGGGGCGGAGCCGGGGATTGGGGGGATATGATGGTCCCCTTGCCCAGGCCTGAAGCCTGGGTCAGAGGCGTCAGGCTTGGGCGGGGGGTGGAGCAAGCAATCAGAGGGAGATGGCGGTCCCCTGCCCAGGCATGATTCCTGGGCCAGAGGCCTCAGGCCTGGGCGGGGGCCAGAGCCAGTGATCGGGAGGAGATGGGAGTCCCCTGTCCAAGCCTGACACCTCTGGCGGAGGCGTCAGGCCTGGGCAAGGGGCCGATCAGGCGATTGGAGGGTGATGGGGGTCTACGCCTCTGGCCGAGGCATCAGGCCTGGGCAAGGGGCAGAGCCAGCAATCGGAGGAGTCTGGGGGTCCCCTGCCCAGGCCTGACGCCTGGGCCAGAGGCATCAGGCCTGGGCTGGGGGCAGAACCTGCGATTGGAGGGTGATGGGGGTCAACGCCTGAGGGCTCCCAGTATGTGAGAGGGGGCAGGCTGGGCTGAGGGACACTCCCCCCCCTCCATACACACCCAGTGCACGAATTTCGTGCACCGGGCCCCTAGTCCTATATAATAAAAGGCTAATATGCAAATAGTCCCCTCAGAAGTTCCACCGACTGCAAGTTTGACCACTCGCTATGACGAGTACTGACCACCAGGGGGCGGCGCAGAACAAAGGAAGGCCCCAGCCGGCAGCCGGAAGACCCTGATTGGCCCTGATCGCCAGCCAGGCCTAGGGACCCTACCCATACACAAACTTCATGCACTGGGCCTCAAGTCTCATTTATAATAGGCTTTAACTATGAGAATCTGCAATGGCTTGGGTTGAGAATGTGCCTCTCCAGAGCTTCAACAATTATTACTGGGTTGAGGCCAGTCTAAAACTACTTACTGACTTAGCTTGGCTGTTCCTGGGTCATTTCAATACAAGGTGGGGCAAAAGTAGGTTTACAGTTGTTCGTAAGGAAAATAGAATAAATAATAATACAAGAATAAACTCTGTGTTTCAAGTACAACTGTAAACTTAGTTTTGCACTACCCTGTATATTAAATGTCCAACATGCATGAGGGTAGAGAAAACAATTCCACAACCACTATTTCCCCAGCCCCCAACTAGGAGCCTAGGTCAAGAGAGATAAGTTTTGCATTTGTCTTCCTGTGCCAGAGGGTAAAAATTTTTGAATCAATATTTCACTGAGAATTCTCGCTTCATGAGGGATTCTGAATTCTAACTTCTTTCATTATGTAGATCTGAGTAAGGCTTCATGTTTTATCCCGTTGCCCCTGCAGAGTCTTCTCATTTCTTTATTGCTACTTAAATTTTCTTCTTTGACTTATTTTTTTGCCCTGGGGATTTTCCTTACTTTCTTTTATAAGCTCAATTCTGCATTAAATGTTCTATTTTTATCTAGCATTTTAGATGTTTTGTAGTTGAGGAGGGCAGTTAGGTAAATGTTGAAACTGGATTTGTTTCTTAGGAACCCCATTCCATTTTTCAAAGATGATAATTAGTAAGAAAGTTTTTAGGAGCTAAGGAGCAGGTTTTCTTAGTCTATAATCAGCCTCCTACACTCAGAAATGTTTAAGCACATGTGACTACATGCTCAGTAGAGATACTATAAAATACATTCCAATACTAGGGAGAATTTGGACTAAATCCATGGTTCACAACTTTGGGGGGGAAAACATTTTGTCCCCCAGGAGACATTTAGCAATGTCTGGAGACAGTTTTCACTGGCACTACTGGGAAGGTGCCATGTTGTACTAGCACAGTGGTTCTCAACCTTCCTAATGCCGCGACCCTTTAATACAGTTCCTCATGTTGTGGTGAACCCTAACCATAAAATTATTTTCGTTGCTACTTCATAACTGTAATTTTGCTACTGTTATGAATCGCAATGTAAATATCTGATATGCAGGATGCATTTTCATTGTTACAAATTGAACATAATTAAAGCATAGTGATTAATCACAAAAACAATATGTAATATGGGATGGTTTTCCGATGGTCTTAGGCGACCCCTGTGAAAGGGTCATTCGACCCCCAAAGGGGTCGGGACCCACAGGTTGAGAACCGCTGTACTAGCATCTGGTGGTTGAGGCCAGAGATGCTGCTATACATCCCATAATGCACACGACAGCTCCCCACAGCAAAGGATTATCAGCCTAAAGCATTAATAGTGACAAGGATGAGAAACCATGATGAAATGACTACTATGGAATCCTCACTAATCTTGAGCTTCTCTAAAGCTATGGGAAAAAACCAAATAGGCTATAGATATGGTTTTAATTACAAAAGAATTTTGCTTATCAGTTAACTTGCTGTTGCCAATAGAGAAAGTAGTGCTAAGAAAAATTTGCAATCTCATACACTGTAGATACACAATTCTAAAGTCATTTATTATTGTTTTATAGGGTACTAAGGTCGCTTTCCCTAGAAAAATTCCTCTGCTTAGTTTAAACTAATATTAAAGTTGTTTGCATCCATTGTACCCCTGGACAACAGAGAAAAACATGCCTGAAATATGCTTGGCAGTAAAGAAAGATTAGGGGTTAAAATGTTATTGTGACTACAGATCATTACTAATTCATTATTTCTGAAACTTCATATTATATCACAATTAGTGGCTTTCACTAAATCTAACCTAATTTCAACCTAAAGCTTCTAAGTTTCTTATGTTGTCAATAAACTACATATATTACTATAATTAAGACTCACTTCTCAGAGATGCTTAATAAATATGCCTGCTATTTGACAGATACTAGCCAAATATTAAGAGAGCTATTTGCTAGATACTAGGAGAGCTTGCAATTTGGGTGATGACATCGGTTTAAGAGGGTCCTAACATTTTAAGGCTGGAAGTGATCTATATAGCATTGCTTACAGGACATAAATAAATATATTTACAGTAAAGTATAGCCAGTATATATTAAGTCATTTGGCCAGGAATCGAGACTAGAACCCAGGTTGAATCTCATCCTCATTCTATTTATTCTTTTACTAACTACTTGCAACTTGGTTAGGTTTTTCCCACTCTTCTTCTGACCCTGATTCTTCACTAGTGGCAACAGTGCCACCTATAATCTCTCATTAAACTGCCTTAAAACTAAATGCTCAGATTTCTATGGAGAATTACATCTACTGACTTCCAACGATAGGTCACAGGCTGGGTATTTCCCATCTACAATATGGTACCCCACAACAGTCCAATAGTACAGATCCTGACATATAATAGGCACACAGAAATGTTTGCTATATGGCTCATCTTCCTTCAAGCATGAGCTCAATAGATTATAGGCATTATTATCTCATTTTATAGGTGAAGAAACTGTTGCTTGGAGAGATGCAATAACTAGCTTAAGGTAACTACTAAATGGCAGTGTCAGGATAAAAACCTACTTCCAATTCTGTAAGGCCAAGTTTTCAGCTACTGTTCAAAACAATGGCTTTATAAATTGAGCCTCTCCATCCTCCTGCATTTCTTCAAGAGCTGCTGTGCTAGGTGGGGAGGTGAATGATTTGGTATAGTTTCAAGTGCTTACTCTGCTTTAACCACAGAAGCTGTGCCTTTCTGGTTTATTTGAATCAAGGGTCCTGCAGCAGAAAAAGTATGAAAGCCATGAATGTAGTGAAAAGAGCACTAAACTGGGAGTTAGATCTGAGATATTAAGCCTACTGCTACTAGACCCTGGGCAAACTGCTTCCTCTCATGAGCTCCACAGCTTCCTCAGCTTACATGAGAGAGCCAACTCAATTGTAATATTCTGTGAATTCAATCTCCAAAGAAGAAATTTCAGGATTACTTGAAAAGGTAGCAAATAATTTATAACTCTCTCAAGCTCTAAATATATAAAAACACATATTCTCCTACATACTTTTACAGATTCCACATAAGCACGCAAGTACTCTTAGCTCACAGAAAGTTAGAGAGTTAGAAAACTACATTCTCCATTATGCTATAAACATCCTGAGGGTAGGATATATTTTATTCATTTCTATTTTCAACAGTTAGCATAGGTGCTATCATTCAAGAGCTTAATCAATGTTTGCTGCATTGCTCAGTGCTCATCTTCGTTTAAACTTGAGCCCCAAAGATTGTAAAACCTATATGTTTCATGCTCTGTGAATCTAGATGGCCTCCTAAAAGTGATTCCATGTCTTTATTTCCTGAACTAATAAACAGAGATGTGTCAGGAAACCCTGCCTATCTTGTAGGACCCAAATGATCATACATTAGCAAATAAAGCAAAAAAAAAGGGCAACTAGTAAAATGTCATACAATTGAGTGAGAGGTCTCACCTGGACCACTTGCCATAGGAAATCCTGGCTCCATCCTAACTGAATTTCCAGCTCCCATGGGTCCATTCATTCTCACATCTTGGCTTCGGTTCTGAGCCAAAGCCAGGTTGATAGCACCTTCCCCTGAAAATGACAGTCATTTTATAAAAAGGAAATCATCAGAATAAATGCAAATTTTGTTTTAAAAAAAAGGTATACAAGAGTTGTAATTTTCTGTACGTTTAATACTAGATGGGTCTTTCTTCAACCTCATCTGAACAGGTTTACTTACATGAAGCATGAGAACATAACCAATTCTCACAATATAGAGATGGGCAATGATTAATGATACATAGCATCAGCAAAGAGTTTGGAACTCTGGATATTTATTTCCAACCAGCGAGAGCGAGAGAGAGAGAGGGAGAGAGAGAGAGAGAGAGAGAGAGAGAGAGAGAGAGAGAGAGAGAGAGAGAGAGGGAGAGGGAGGGAGGGAGAGGGAGGGAGGGAGAGAATGTGTGTGTAGGGAAAAAACAGAATGGGGACACTGTAATATTTGTGAGCAAAATACCATTTTCTCTTTCAATAACTGCAATATAAATAGATATCCACCAGAGAAATTGATGCAATGAAGAGTAAATAGGTTGTTAAGTGCCCATAGACAGACAAATGGATAAAGATGTGATACACATATACAATGGCATATATAACTTAGCCATAAAAACGAATGAAATTGTGCCATATGCGACAACATGGATGGACCTAGAGGGTATTATGTTAAGTGAATGATTTTACTTATATGTGCAATCTAAAAAACAAAAAAAATAACAAACAAAATAGAAATAAACTTATCAATACAGAGAATAGATGGTTGCCAGATGGAGGGAGATGGGGGGATGGGTAAAAAAGTTTGTGAAGGCTAAGATTAAGAAGCACAAATTGCCAGTTATAAAAATAGTCATGTAAAATACAGCATAGAAACATAGTCAGTAATACTGTAATAACTATATATGGTATCAGATGGGTATTAGACTTATTGGGGCGATTACTTTGTAAGGTACATAAATGTTTAATCACTATGTTGCACACAAGAAATTAATATAATATTGTATGTCAACTTTAATTAAAAAAAAAAGGGTAGATAGGTTGTTACTAATCTATCTCTGAGACATCTGTCTCATGATTAGAATAACATTTGTATAGGATTGTTTTTTTTTTGTTGTTTTTTTTTAATATATTTTATTGATTTTTTACAGAGAGGAAGGGAGAGAGATAGAGAGTCAGAAACATCGATGAGAGAGAAACATCGATCAGCCGCCTCCTGCACATCTCCTACTGGGGATATGCCCGCAACCCAGGTACATGCCCTTGACCGGAATCGAACCTGGGACCTTTCAGTCCGCAGGCCGACGCTCTATCCACTGAGCCAAACCCGTTTCGGCATGTATAGGATTGTTAATGCCTACAAAATTTTGCCTAATTTGAACCTCATAATAACCTGGTAGGTAATGTCACTAGAAGTGTTCTAATTGAGTGTACCCTAAAGTTAGAGGCAATTTAAATATTACTTGGTTTAATGGTAAAAAGGTCTTTGAGCCCTGGCTGGTGTGGCTCAATTGGGTGAGCGCTATCCCATGCACCAAAAGGTTGCCGGCTCGATTCTTGGTTAGGGCACATGCCTGCGTTGAGGGCTCAATCCTCAGTAGGGTCTGTGTAGGAGGCAGCAGATGGATGTTTCTCTTCCTTTCCTTTCCTCTCTAAAATCAATCAATCAATTAATTAATAAGTATTTGAAGTAAGTTTTGGGGTGCTTCACGCCTTTAAAATTTTGACTGCTGTTATGCTGGAGAACAGCACCACCTTATGGACAAATAAAAGTATAGCTGGCCTGTGGCTGAGGAGTTGAAAGTTTTCATTCACTCAAGTCAGAATCAGATGATAAAAAAGGAAGCTAATGTCCTCAACAAAATTCTAGCAAATAAGATTCAGCATTACTATAGAAAGATCATACACCATGACCAAGTGGGATTTATTCCGGGGATGCAAGGATGGTACAATATCCGCAAATCAATAAACGTGATACATCACATAAACAAATTGAGAGATAAAAATCACATAATCTTATCAATCAATGCAGAAAAAGCATTTGACAAAATCCAATACCCTTTCTTGATAAAAACTTCAGCAAAGTGGAAATAGAGGGATTATACCTCAACATAATAAAAGCCTTATATGACAAACCTACAGCCAACATCATAAGCAATGAGCAAAAACTAAACTCATTTCCCCTAAGAACAGGAACAAGACAGGGATGCCCATTTCCACCACTCCTATTTGACATAGTACTGGAAGTGCTAGCCATAACGATCAGACAAGAAGAAGAAATAAAAGGCATCCAAATTGGAAAAGAAGTAAAACTGTCCTTATTTGCAGATGACATACTATACATAGAAAACCCCAAAGACTCCATCAAAAAACTACTAGACCTAATAAATAAATTCGGCAATGTAGCAGGATACAAAACTAATACCCAGAAATCTATGGCCTTTTTATACACCAATAATGAACTCACAGAAAGAGAAATGAAAAAACAATCCCATTTACCATTGCACACAAAAAATTAAGATACCTAGGAATAAACTTAACTAAGGAGGTAAAAGACCTGTACTCAGAAAACTATAGGACATTGGAAAAAGAGATAGAGGAAGACATAAACAAATGGAAGAATATACCATGTTCATGGATTGGTAGAATCAACATCATTAAAATGTCCATACTGCCCAAAGCAATCTACAGATTCAATGCAATCCCCATTAAAATATCAACGGCATATTTCAAAGATCTAGGACAAACTCCAAAAATTCATCTGGAATAAAAAAAGACCCCAAATAGCCACAGCAATCCTGAGAAAGAAGAACAAAGTAGGAGGGATCACAATACCAGATATCAAACTATATTACCAAGCCATGATTCTCAAAACTGCCTGGTACTGGCACAAGAACAGATATATAGACCAATGGAACAGAACAGAGAACCCAGAAATCAACCCAAGCCATTACGCTCAATTAATATTTGACAAAGGAGGCAAGAGCATACAATAGATTCAAGACAGTCTCTTCAATAAATAGAGCTGAGAAATTTGGTCAGATACATACAAAAAAATGAAACTAGATCACCAATTTACACCATACACAAAAACAAACTCAAAATGGCTAAAGGACTTAAATGTAAGATGGGAAACCATAAAAATCCTACAAGACTCCATAGGCAGCAAAATAGCAGACATGTGTCGTAGCAATATATTTACAGACACAGCTCCTAGGGCAATGGAGACTAAGGAGAAAATAAACAAATGGGATTACATCAAAATAAAAAGCTTCTGTACAGCAAAAGAAACCATCAAGAAAGCCCACTGCATGGGAGAACATATTTGCCAATTATATTTCAGATAAGGGTTTAATCTCCAAAATTTACAGAGAACTCATACAACTTAACAAAAGGAAAATAAATGATCCAATCAAAAAAAGGCAAAGGATCTAAAAAGACACTTTTCGAAAGAGGCCATACAGAAGGCCCAGAGACATATGAAAACATGCTCAAAGTCACTAATCATCCGAGAGATGCAAATCAAAACAATGAGATACCATCTCACACCTTTCAGAATGGCTATTATCAACAAATCAACAAACTACAAGTGCTGGATATGGAGAAAAAGGAACCCTCGTGCACTGCTGGTGGGAATGCAGACTGGTGCAGCCACTATGGAAGACAGTATGGAGTTTCCTCAAAAAGTTAAAAATGAAACTCCCATTTGACCCAGTAATCCCACTTCTAGGACTATATCCCAAGAAACCAGAAACACCAATCAGAAAGGATATATGCACCCCTATGTTCATAGCAGCACAATTTACAATAGCTAAGATTTGGAAACAGCCTAAGTGCCCACCAGCAGATGAGTGGATTAAAAAACTGTGGTACATCTACACAATGGAATACTATCAACACTAATAAAAGAGAAAAATGGTAATTGGCGTACGAGCTACCCTTTTCATTGGCTAATCAGGGCTATATGCAAATTAACTGCCAACTAAGATTGGCAGTTAACTGCCAACAAGATGGCGGTTAATTTGCATATGTAGGCACAATGCAGGGAGGCGAAAGGGAAAGCAGGAAGAAGCCCCCTGCCACTGACAGTGATCGGAAACCCAGGGGGGAGCTAAGAGCTGGAGGAGCTAAGAGCTGCCCCCCAGCCATGATCAGAGAATCAGGCGCCTTTGCCGCCCTGGCCAGTGATAGCAGGAAGTAGGGGTGGAGCCAGCGATGGGAGCTGGGCACGGTCGAAGCTGGCAGTCCCCGGAGCTAGGGGTCCCTTGCCTGGGCCTAAAGCGAAGCCCACGATCACAGGGCCCCTGCAGCTGTGGGTCCCTGCTGCCCGGGCCGGACGCCTCAGCCAGAGGCTTCCTGCAGGGGCAGGGGCGGAGCCCGCGCGATCGCGGCACCCCCCGCTGCCACTGCAGGTCCCCGCTGCCCGGGCTGGAGGGTGATGGGGGTCAACGCCTAAGGGCTCCCAGTATGTGAGAGGGGGCAGGCTGGGCTGAGGGACACTCCCCCCAACACACACCCAGTGCACGAATTTCGTGCACCAGGCCCCTAGTGCCACTATAAAAAAGAAGGAACTTTTACCATTTGCAACAGCATGGATGGAACTGGAGAGCATTATGCTAAGCAAAATAAGCCAGTCAATGAAAGAAAAATACCACATGATCTCACTCATATGTGGGATATAATGATCAACATAATTTGATGAACAAGAATAGATCCAGAGACAAATAGGAGGAGTGGGAGGGGAGGTTTAGAGAGCAACCAAAGGACTTGTACGCATGCATATTAGCATAACCAATGGACACAGACACTGGGGTGGTGAGGGCTTGCCCAGGGTGGGAATGGCTGGGGCCGGGGAGGTCAATTGGGGAAAAAGGAGACATATGTAAAACTTTAGACAATAAAAAAAAAAAAAAAAAGGGAGGAAGCTAATGGGAAAAAAAAAAAAAGGAAGCTAATGAGAGCACAGCAGTTTCCTCTGTCTTGTCACTGATGTATGTTAGTTTTCTGTTTTAACCAGGCAGGTTGGTTAGTTACAGGGAACAAACATCCTACCAATAAGAGACCAATCACCAGCCCAGCCAGTGTGGCTCAGGGGTTGAGCGTCAACCTATGAACCAGGAGGTCATGGTTCGATTCCCAGTCAGGGCACATGCCCAGGTTGTAGGTTCGAGCCCCAGTAGGGAGCGTGCAGGAGGCAGTTGATCCATGATTCTCTCTCATAATGGATGTTTCTCTCTCTCCCTCTCCCTTCCTCTCTCTGAAATCAATAAAAATATTAAAGAGAGAGAGAGAGAGAGAGAGAAAGAGAAAGAGAAAGAGAGAGAGAGAGAGAGAGAGAGAGAGAGAGAGAGACTGACCAATCACCAGGGCTACAAAGATGCTCTTAGTTGCCTTTGGGAGTTAGGAATAAAAGAGAGAAATATAGATCCTGAGGGTTTCCCATAAAGGGAAAGAACTATTAATATACCAATCCTGCTAGGACATCCTATACAGAATGAGTACTGTTCTTAAAATGGACATCAGATGTCATTTCTCTACTTAAAACTACTCCATTTCTTCTCACTGCTTTAGAAATGCAAGTCAAACTTCTTAATAGGGTCTACAATGCCTCTATTTATCTTGCCCAGTGCTGCTCAACAGAAATATAATATAAGCAACACATGTAATTTAAAAATTGTTAGAAGCTGCAGTAAAAAGGTAAAAATAAACTGATGAAGTTAACTGCAATATACTTACTTATTAACCCAATACATGTAACATATTATTATTTCAATATACAATTAATATAAAAATCATTAATGAGATACCTTACATTCTTTTTGGGGAGAGCTAAGTCTTCAAAATCTAGTATGAATTTTACACTTAAAGCACATTTCCAGTGCTCAATATCCACATATGGCTTGTGGCTACTATACTGGACTGCCCAGATGTGGCCCTTGCCTATGTCTCTAACCTTGAAAACTTACACTGTTTTCTCCTTCAATAAAATAAATTCAGCTTTTGTGGCATTTTTTTTTTTTTAGTTTCTTGGGTACACAAACCTGCTTCTCACCTCAAGGTCTTCGAGAATGCTGTTCCCGCTGCCTAGGTCTCCTGCACTATTCTCACATTAAGTCAATGCCTCAATTTTCACATAATCTTGAGTGTCACAGGCCCAGAAAGGCCTCCTCTAACCATCTTATCCAATGTTATGTCACCTTATCAGAACATCCTGTTATTTCTTCAGAGCACATCCCATGTAAGTACTTATTTACTTGCTTTCTTGCCTGTATCCCCATCACTAAACAAAGGTAACCAATAGTCTGTCCTAATTCCTTTATGTCTGTTGTCTCAGGATAGTTACTTTACTCTCAAAAGTGATAACTTATAAGTCCATCCTAGTTATGCCCTTTATATACACAGAACAGTGCCTGGTACCTGGTAGATACTCATTAGCTATTTACTGAGTATATGATGAAGAGTCATCTTATCATAACCTTATAAAGAATTATAGGTATTTTTCTATATGATAAATGCATTCCTGGAAAATCTCACATTCTATAAAATCTCACACTGAAAATAACAGGTTATAGTAGAAAAACATTGTTGGGGCAAACTCAAAACTCATGCAGCTCTGCAACCAGAGCTTTAATAAAAACAAAAATTGGTAGAGACAACATGCCCCAAAATACTAGAGTGGAAATGCCTGGTGAAAGGTGCTAAGATAATGCAGATGCAGTGGTGCTCCGAGCCAGTGTGACTGCCATTAGGGCAGGCACAGGAGGAAATGAAACTTGTCACAAGCCGAGAGCCATGGAATGTTGGGGGGTGCACTTCTGGGGAATATACTTGAATGTAAGTTCTCATTTTTAATTTTCTTAAAATAAAGCTGAAAGGACTTCCACCTATGCAGCAGCTGAACTAAAGGCTCCCCCCAGCCCCATGTGGATATTTATCCTTCTATTCACACTATTCTAGTTCCCCTGCCCAGGAACAATCCCATATGAATAAACACAATTTCCACATTATACTGCTATTATTCCCCTAACTGCCAACTACATGTAACTACTGCTAAGTTTTATTAAAAACAAACAACAAAAAACATGTGGAGCCCTAGCTGGCTTGGCTCAGTGGATAGAGTGTCAGCCTGTGGACTGAAGGGTCCCGGTTTGATTCTGGTCAAGGGCACATGCCTGGGTTGTGGGCTTGATCCCCAGTAGGGGATGTGCAGGAGGCAGCCAGTCAATGATTCTCTCTCATCATTGATGTTTCTATCGCTCTCTCCCTCTCCCTTCCTCTCTGAAATCAATAAAGACATATTAAAACACACACGCGCGCACGCAAACACACACACACACACACACACACAAAACACCAACATATGGAGAATACTACTGGCTCCCAAACTTGCCTGTTACAGGTCAGCTATAGCCTATGAGCCAAATCTAGCCTGTTGCCTGTTTATTTAAATAAAGTGTTATTGAAACACAGCCATACTTATTCATTTATACATTGCCTATGGCTGTTTTTGTGCTACAACAGTTGAGTTGTTGTGACAAAGTCAAAAAAATTTATTCTCTGGCCCTTTACAAAAAATATTTGCCGACTTCTGCTTTAAATCACCATGAATTTACAGAAGGGTCACAAAATGCCCTCAAAAAAGATGTCTCCCCAGTTCCCTGGCCAAAACTCAAAAAAGGGAAGGTACAAGGAGTGTTCTTCACTGGAAAACAGACTGTTCAGGGAACAACCTGTCCCTCCACCCTTGCAGCAGACACTACGACAGTGGCTACACCTCCCCATACAACTTACAAAGGCATCAACTTACTACCAGTTTCACAAAAGCAACAGCTGCTGCCACCGCTTTCACTCCTTCCTGAGTTCTAAGAGAATGTGGAGAGAGAAAGGAGATCCCCAGGGATACACGTTACCTAAAAGTTAAAGACCTTCTTTCTGTAATATGTGAATTTAATAATATCTAGAAATGTTATCTATTTTGCCTCTTTGCTGGTACTTACGTTTTAATTTATGGCTATAACAATAAAGGAGAGCCAGCATCTTACCCTTTTAAGAACTTGTAGGAAGTAGGTCTGATTAAAAGAAACTGGTGTTTCCTTTCTCCAGTGGAAAACACTACCAAAAAGGCCCTTTTAACTCAGGTAAGTAACAGAGACCACAAAACATTTGGGGTTTTCACTTATGTGTTTCTTATAAAGAGTACATGTGCTTATGTGCTTATAAACAGTCAATATAGTGTTATTATATCCAATACTTGTTTCACTTCCACTCTTCCTAAAAATTCACTATAACCTATAGATTGCTTGCTGTGAATTGATTTTACTTTCCTGAATCCTTTTAGACAACCCAACATTTTTCAAAATAAACTAGTTATTGTTTAAGCCACTATTCCCTCATTTATCAAATGATGTTGAATCCCATTTTTCTTTCTTTCTTTTAAAATGTTTTTATTGATGTTTGGAGAGAGAAAGGGAGAGGGAAGGAGACATCGATGTGAGAAACAATAGACCAGCTGCCTCCTGCACACCCCCTACTGGGGATCGAGCTCACAATCCAAGCACAAGCCCTGACCAGGAATCGAATCGTGACCTGGTTCATAGGTTGACACTCAACCAGTGAGCAACAACGGTTGGGCTCAGCTGCTGAGGTTCTGTGGAGCATTTAGGTTCTAAGCGAGCACAGGGTCAGGAAGGCTTGGCCTGCCAGTGGAAGGTAAAGCTTAAAAGGTTGGTTGCCACCTGCCTGCATCACATAAGAGGGAAGGAGATGGTTTTGGTTCACTGGGCACCCAAAGATAGAACCTCCTTTGTGCTCCCCCACACTTGGTACTTACACCTCTAACAGGTTTGTTTGCCTCACCAAGGTCATGTACTCCTTCTGATTTCATAAAAACAAGGACTATATTTTATTTAGCACTGTATTCTGAGTGCTGAAACAAAGTGTTGCCATTATATATGTGTTTCCCTTGCTTTTATCCAACATATATTTACCAAAGAACCTAAAACATGTACAGTCAAGCAGAGATCCAACAGTAAGCCAAACAAGACATGCTCCCTATCCTACTTAAGCTTGCAATCTATGGGGGAACAAAACAATCATCAAATAACTGCTCTAATGAAAAGTGTGATCTGAGGGGGAAAATACAGGCTTTTCTGAGTATACCTAAAAAAAACTATGACTGCGTCCAGGAGTTCAGAAAATACATCCTCCAGAAGATGTAAGCTGATACTGGAAGGCTGAGTAGGTGTTTAAGGGAAAATGATAGGGAACAATATTCATATAGAGAAGCCATCAATGCCAGAGACCTGTGACAGGAGGAAGCAATGCATATTCAAGGAACCAAAAGCAAGCTGGAAAGGCTGGAACACAGCAAAGAGGAGCGTTGTACAAGATAAGGCTGGATGAAAAAGGTAGAGGTCAGACCATGCAAAGCCTGAGGTCATAATAAAGAGTCTGGTCTTTTGAACAATAGCAAGCCATAGCAGGGATTTAAGTTTAAGCTGTGTGTGTTTATGTAGTATATTTTCATTTTGAAAAGATCACTCTGGCAAAGTATTTGAAAAATGAATACTGCTACAAAAGAATTGTTCAGGGTCTCCTAATCTCTGTTAGATAAGTAAAGATATAAAAACTAAGGCTTAGTTGGTAGAAGGAAGCAACTGAAATCAGATATTCTTCAAAAGACAAATCAGTTTCTGGTCAGAATGCCAGTAAAATCAAAGTATGATAGGCCAACAGCCAAAATCAGCCACGGGAACAGTCTGAGGCTACAGATGCTGAAGCATCAGGACCCAACTAGAGACTCAATTCCTCTTTATCCTAAAGTGCTACAATGTGAAGCACAGGTTACATAAGTTACTTGGCATTCTAAAACTGAAGAGAGGATTAAAGCAGCACAGGAAATCATGCTACATTCTGCTGCTGTTATGATTTGGGTCCAGATGGGCACCTTCAATCTGAACGGAGAGAATCCCCAGATCCCGAAGCTGCTGGTTGTTGCTCTGAGCCAGGATCCGTAGCCGCTCCGCTGCTTCTCGGGGGATGTTGAATGTCACACGCACACTATTCCAGGGCTCCACCTTCTGTACCTTTAGCTTGCTGGATTCTTGGTTGTGAAAGAAAGAGAATAATATTAGCAATCTTTTAGCAACTAGAAGACATGAAACAAACAACAACAAAAAGAAAAAAGAAAAGGCAAAGCACTAGCTTGGAGTAGCTAACTAAGAAGCTTAGGCTTGGATGTTAGATAGACTTCAAACCTAATCCTAACTTTGCCACTTAGCACCAGGGTGCCCAGGAACAAATTATTTGATCTTTCTGAAAATTACCATTCTCTTCTCTAAAATCATGAAAAAACTACTTAGATTGTGAGTGCTAAATGAGATAATATGTCCCAAAAATCTAGTACAGGACCTACTACACCACAGCTACTGAATAAATGAAAAGCAGTAAAATAGAGTAAGGAATATGAGAGAAGAGAGAGGTTAAGTTTAAATTAATAGAATAATACCTATTCTGGACTCAGATTAATGTATGTGAACTGAGAAACTGAGAACATTTAAGTATCAAATTTCAAGTGAGATTCTATAAAAATTCAATTGGCAGATATGTCAACTGTTGAATACGTACAAAGGAATCTGCAGCTTATTTAAAGAAACAGCACTATAAAAGACACTAGTAAATTTACTTATAAAAAGGTTAAGCAAAAAAAGGAAAAAAGAAAAAAGGTTAAGCAATTTTACCTCTTCAAATGAAATATTTGAAATTTTAATACTCATATTTAAATATTCACTGAGCATCCCTGTGGAAGATAATTATAGAGACAGAGAGCAAACATATCTTATAATGTCCTATAAATGTTTCAGTTTAAAGAGGGCTTAAGTCTTGATTCTTTTTTTTAAATATATTTTATTGATTTTTTACAGAGAGGAAGGGAGAGAGACAGAGAGTCAGAAACATCGATGAGAGAGAAACATCGATCAGCCGCCTCCTGCACATCCCCCACTGGGGATGTGCCCACAACCCAGGCACATGCCCTTGACTGGAATCGAACCCGGGACCCTTCAGTCCGCAGACCGACGCTCTATCCACTGAGCCAAACCGGTTTCGGCAAGTCTTGATTCTTTATGTCTTTGATTTTTAAATCTTTACCTACCTTAAACAAGAGTACAATTTCCACTGAAGCACATGAAACTGAGGGGGAAAACAACATAATTTTTTTAAAAATATATTTTATTGATTTTTACAGAGAGGAAGGGAAAGGGATAGAGAGTTAGAAACATCAATGAGAGAGAAACATCGATAAGAGAGAAACATCAATCAGTTGCCTCCTGCACACCCACTACTGGGGATGTGCCCGCAACCAAGGTACATGCCCTTGACTGGAATCGAACCTGTGACCCTTCAGTCTGCAGGCTGACGCTTTATCCACTGAGCCAAACTGGTCAGGGCAAACAACATAATTTGACAACCAAGCTTCAGTTAGGATATGAAAACATTACATTTCAGCAAGTCTGAAAAATCAATGCAAACTTCAGCACATATTTTTAAAAGAAGATATAAAAATTAACTAATTGAGGAGGTAATATTGTTTGTAATTATATTTTACAGATGGAAAAACAAATCCCAGGACCAGGTAGCAGACTAAAAACCTTTTTGTTTTTCAACAACGCCAGACAAAATAATTTTCCCTTTTGTTAAAACTCAGCTAAGTTAAAATCTTTTGTATCCTCTATTCAGTTATATATTTTAATATTAAGAAAATGGTCTTGCTCCAGCTGGTTTGGCTCAGTGGATGGAACGTCGACCTGCAGACCAAAGGATCCCAGGTTCAATTCCAGTCAAGGGCATGTACCTTTGTTGCAGGCTCCTCCCCGGCCTGGGCCCTGGTCAGGACTCATGCAGGAGGCAACCAATTGATGTGTTTCTCTCACGTCGATGTTTCTCTCTCTCTTTCCTCTCTCTCCCACTCTCCCTAAAAAAAAATCAATGGACAAAAATATCCTCTGGCGAGGACTAAAAAAAAAAAAAGGAAAATGGACTTGTGGGCATATCTGTCCTCAAAATAAGAAATATCCACAGATAGGGGAAAGTGCCTACATGTTGCCTAAAGCCCCTGCCAACTCCAAAACCATTATATATTGAGAGTTAACTTACCCAGACATGAAATTCACTTGTTCTAATGTGGAAAAAAGAGATCAGTTGCTAAGAGCAGTGAGATAATACAATCACAGAAATTTAGAAAGAGCCCTAACCAGTTTGGCTCCGTGGATAGAGCGTCAGCCTGCAGACTGAAAGGTCCCAGGTTCGATTCCGGCCAAGGGCATGTACCTTGGTTGTGGGCACATCCCCAGTAGGAGGTGTACAGGAGGCAGCTGATCAATGTTCCTTTCTCATTGATGTTTCTAACTCTCTATCTCTCTCCCTTCCTCTCTGTGAAAAATCAATAAAATATATTTTTTTTAAAAAGAAATTTAGAAAGAATTAGGCAATATTTAGTTCAAGTCTATATTATAGGCAAAAAAAACTGAAGCCCAGAAAGGCTAAGTGATTGGCCTAGGATCCTGTGGCTACCTGGCAGCATCAGAGATGACATTAAAATCCTGCTCTGATTCTCAGGTCAATTTCCTTCCATGACACTTATGCCTTTGAACAGCAAAAGGCAGGAAGCTTGGGATGCTGTTTCCACAGAGTACAGGTGCTACAGGGCTTCTTCCTAATCTGAAGTGTACTGGAATCTTGTATGTGGTCTAGACAAACATCAAATAGGCTATGACATTATCTACTTGTGATTTGGTTTAAAAAAAATCCTTGTCTATATGTAGCTACATTTTATCAAAAGTTTTTAAAAGTTCCATCATATTTGAGAAGATACGACTTAAAACATATTTTTGAACTAAAAATGGAACTCCCATTTGATCCCGTGATCCCACTTCTAGGAATATATCCCAAGAAAACAGAAACACCAATCAGAAAGGATATATGCACCCCTATGTTCATAGCAGCACAATTCATCATAGCTAAGATCTGGAAACAGCCTAAGTGCCCATCTGTAGATGAATGGGTTAGAAAACTGTGGTACATCTACACAATGGAATACTATGCTGCTGCAAAAAAGAAGGAATTCTTACCATTTGCAACAGCATGGATGGAACTGGAGAGCATTATGCTAAGTGAAATAAGCCAGTCAATGAAGGAAAAATACCACATGATCTCACTCATTTATGGATAATAAAGACCATTATAAACTTATGAACAAAAATAGATACAGAGGCAGAGCAGCCTCAAACAGACTGTCAAACTACAGTGGGAAGGCCGGGGAGGGTTGGGGGGCAGGAAGGGAGGGGGGTAAGAAACCAACCGAAGGACTTGTATGCATGCATATAAGCATAACCAATGGACATAAGACAGTGGGGGGTAGGAGAGGCCAGGGGATTGTCAAGGGCGGGAAATAAAAAAGGAGACATATGTAATACTCTAACACTTTAAGCAATAAAACAATAAAAAACAAACAAACATATTTTTGCACCAAGTATATAATCTAATAACTGTATAGGTCAGGGTTTGGTAATTTATTTAAAAGCAATGAAAAAATTGAGTCAGCAATTTAAAAATAAGGGGGAAAATGTGGGTAATTAAGAGCAATGAGCAAGTTCAGGCCTAGGTGGGCCCTTATAAAATGATATGTTATGACTGTGATTATAGTGACAATGACGGTGATAACTGCAACTTTAACACATAAAAGTCTCTAATACTGTGCTAAATAGTACATTAACTACGAAGAAATCTTACACAACACACTAAAAAAGTACTTGAAAAAAAAACACACAGCAGCTTCCCTCCTGACATCAAATCTCGAAAGAAAAAAAAACACCCATGCCTAAAAAAATCTAATGAGCACTTGATCAAATCAAGATTTGTGATAGAAAGATAAAACCTAGGCTTTGCACTATGTCTGAAGGAATTACATAACTGTCCAACCAGGAAAGATGGAGAACACCTAAACTAAGATTCAAAAACACAATGGGGGGGGGGGAGGTCAATCGGGGAAAAAGGAGACATATGTAATACTTTAAACAATAAATAAATAAATAATAAAATAAAGTGCCAAACTGCCCCAAAACAAAAACACAAATGGCCACAAGACCAAGACAGTAATCTAAATGTGTGAAGAGATCAGATGGAAATTGTGATGAGGTGAGGGGCTGGCTTTGGTGCTATTCAGCATCATCTGGGGCAGAGAAAGAGCACAAAGCTATCAGATCTTTCCATTTTTACAGACAAATCCAAAATGTGAATTTTTATGTAAAATATTTAAAATTTTAAAGCATTGGCAGTGAAATTCAAACATTAAAAAAATTAAAAAACCAAAACAAAACAAAAAAATGAAAGTGGGCCAAAAGATGCGGCTTATGGTTGGATTCAGTAGGCTGTTGGTTAGTATCCTCTGATCTAAAGTTTAAGAACCAATTTCAAGCATACTTTAAGTAGAACCATGGAGTAAAAGACTTAAAGATCCAGTCTAAACTCTTCATTTTATACATAAGGAAACTGAAGGCCAGAGAGTTAGAAACAATAAATATATTTGGGTTTTGAGACTTACTCCTATCCACTAGAGCAGGTTATTTACGTATTGCTATGTTAAGTTCAGTTTCTCCATGAACTTAAAAGAAACACAATAGCATTTCTTTAAAAAAAAAAAAGGGGAAAAAATCCTAAAATTCCAACTTTACAATTAAAATGAGTCTTTCAATGTAAGCATAACCAATGGACATAAGACACTGGGGAATAGGGGAGGCTAGGGGACTGTCTAGGGCGGGGGGATAAAATGGACACATATGTAATACCCTTTGTAATACTTTAAGCAATAAAAAAAATAAATAAATAAATAAAAGAAAAATTATTTCCACAAGAAAAATAGAAAAATAAAAAATAAAATGAGTCTTTCAAACCAGTACAGCAAAATTTTACATTGTAAAACTCAAGATAGTCATAGAAGGGCAAATACTTAGAAGGCAAAAGTAATTAAAGCAAATTACCCATGTGTAACAAATTGGGCACATTCTCCAATATTGTGTCCAATTTCCATTTGAAGTCTTTATCATCTATATTTCCTTTGAAGGCCACAAAGATTGTGGAATCCTCCAAAATACTATCACTTTTTGTGTCATCATCTTCTAGTCCAGAGTCAAAATCCATCTCTGAGTCTTCCATTGTTGATGAACACAAGGAAGTATAGATGTCTTCTAAGTTTGGAAGGTCATCCAAAACCATGGTGAATATTATTCCAGAAGCAAGTGCCAAGTGGACAAAAAGAAAACCTTTGAAAAGAGAATAGAGAAAAAGCATGGCAATGCATAATTATATAATCAACAATGTAGAATTCATAGTTCTTTTTATTTTGTATTTATGTCCATTATGTTATACTGGAGGCCTGGTGCACAAAATTTGTGCACGGGGGGAGGGGGGACGGGGAGGGGCCTTCAGACCAGCCTGCGCCCTCCTGCAGTCTGGGACCCTTCGGGGGATGTCCACCTGCTGGGTTAGGCCCGCTCCCCAGGGGATCAGACCTAAGCTGGCAGTCAGACATACCCCTGGCAGCCTGGGAGCTCTCAGAGGATGTCCGACTGACTGACGGCTTAGGCCTGTCGGACATCCTTAGCGCTGCTGAGGAGGTGGGAGAGGCTCCCGCCACCGCCGCTGTGTTCGCAGCCATCAGCCGGCTTGTGGCTGAGCAGAGCTCCCCCTGTGGGAGCACACTGACCACGAGGGGGCAGCTCCTGCGTTGAGCATCTGCCCCCTGGTGGTCAGTGCACATCATAGCGACTGGTCGTTCCAGGTCATTCTGCCATTAGGGTCAATTTGCATATTACCTTTTTATTATATAGGATGCTACCTCTTTGTAAGTCTAGAGTATGGGGAGGAGAGAACAAGAGATCATAAAAAAATAGAACAACCCTAGCTGGTTTGGCTCAGTGGATAGAGCGTCGGCCTGAGGATCGGAGGGCCCAGGGTTCAATTTTGGTCAAGGGCACATGCGGGCTGGATCCCCAGTGGGGGGCGTGCAGGAGGCAGCCGATCAATGACTCTCATCATTGATGTTTCTAACTCTCCCTCTCCCTTCCTCTCTGAAGTCAAAAAATATATTTTTAAAAATAAATAAAAAAGAAAATAAAGCAAGTATTTTTTGAGAATTTATATAAACCTTTGGGTGACCTCACAACACAAGGTGCTCCCCAAGACTTGCCTTACTCCTGTCCTGACAAGTTTCCAAGAAGCCAGTTTCTAAAGCCCTCCTCTTAGCTCAGTGGATAGAGCGTTGGCTTGTGAACCAAAGGGTCCTAGGTTCGATTCCCTGTCAAGGGCACATACTTTGGTTTCAGGCTCCTCCCCATACCGGTCCCTAATTGGGGCACATGCGGGAGGCAACTGATAACCAATCGATGTGTTTCTCTCACATTAATACTTCTCTCTGTCTTTCCCTCTCTTTTCCACTCTCTCTAAAAATCAATGGAAAAATATCCTTAGGTGAGGATTAAAAAAAAACAAATTCTTATATAAACTATAATTACAACTATGTTTTCTTTTTTAAGACGGATAAGAAAAAAGGACTGAAAATCAATACACTAAAATGCAAACAATAATTGTGCTAGGCTAAATATTACAGCTAAATATGCTGTAATATGGTTATATTACTTGAATAAATGGAGAAATGTATTAACCTTTGTTCTTTGAAATAATCAATAAACTTCAAGAGAAAATGCTTTTCAAAAATGAATCTAAGCAATCTTATGGGGGAGGAGGGGAAGTCCTATGTTATAAGTAAATATGGATGGGGGGAAATTTTGACATTTGATCAAAGCATCTTATAGTCTGGTATTATAATTATCAATAAGGAACAGTGAGATTGAGTGGTTAAGAAACAACAGCATTCAGAAAAAACACTGCCCTGCCCTAACCGGTTTGGCTCAGTGGATGGAGCGTCGGCCTGCGGACTGAAGGGCATGTACCTTGGTTGAGGGCACATCGCCAGTAGGGGGTGTGCAGGAGGCAGCTGGTCGCTGGTCAATGTTTCTCTCTCATCGATGTTTCTAACTCTATTCCTCTCCCTTCCTCTCTGTAAAAAATCAATAAAATATATATATTTTTAAAAAGAAATACCACTGCCATTAGTCAACTGCCATCTGCATTTTACAGAGTTTAAAGAACTTTACTAGTAAAGGTAAATAAACAAAGCTTAAAAAGATTTTTAGGGCTTAAAAGCTGCTGCTCAGCAAGAAAAAGTGATTGCTTAAACTGCATGAAAAATGGTAGCTATTTAGCAGCTGTTCCAAAGTTGAAACAACTGTAAGAAGAGAATTTAAAATTTAAGAGACATCTTCCAAAAGAACCTTTAATTGGGAAGAAGGAAACCAACTGAAAAACCTGGACTTTGACGGTCTTCTAAGGAGGCCATTGGTCATGGTATAAGGCTGTGTATCAAGATTTGAAAAGCTCTCTACTGGCAGATACACAAGTCAGTTAATTTAAATTCAGGAATTACCAGTTTAACAACACCTATGGGCACTACACAAGTGCTTAGAAAACAAGAAACTGAAAGGCAGGCTATGAAAAAAATGGTTGATCTTCTTTCCAGAAAACTTTTTAAAGTAACTTCTTTTAGATAACTTCATTGAGAAGATTCCACTTAAAATCTATTAATAAGGATTTCATATAAAAATAATGACTAATCTTTGAGTTTGAAATGCAGTTCAGCAACCAACTCTTAGAGAGAGAAAACAGACTATAGCTATCTCAAGGGACGCATTTGGTCACTTATGGTCATCTATCAAAAGATAATATGTGCTATTTCTCTGGGTTTGCTAAGATTAAATAGCAGTTATCTTGCTCACTCACATAATAAATTTCTAGGTTACTTATTGATTTTCTTTTTTTTTTTTTTTTTAAATATATTTTATTGATTTTTTACAGAGAGGAAGGGAGAGAGATAGAGAGTTAGAAACATCGATGAGAGAGAAACATCCATCAGCTGCCTCCTGCACATCTCCCACTGGGGATGTGCCCGCAACCCAGGTACATGCCCTTGACCGGAATCGAACCTGGGACCTTTCAGTCCGCAGGCCGACGCTCTATCCACTGAGCCAAACCGGTTTCGGCTACTTATTGATTTTCAATTCTTACTGGAGCTCTTTTGAATTTTTATGAGGAATCTAAGAAAAAAATGTGATATTCAGGAGAAATTTTAAAAATAAGCATATTACTTATGCTACATTTCCAAGGTAGAATGAAATAGATTTGTAAATGAAATCATTTCAGGGTACCTAAATAGCTCCAGTTAATGAAGGAAAGCTCTTTATTATAGAAGAATGCCAACTTAAATGTAAAAAATATATATATCATTTTAAAAATATAATTTTGAAATTCCTAATAAAATAATTCAGGCAAGGATCATTAATAAAGATAAAATTTTATGTGAAAAACACACACACAACTGGATAGCACATGATGTCAAAGTATCATCCCAGATTTGTTGCTTGTTAATGGGAAAAATAACTTTACAATGGAAGAACTGTCACTACCTGAACACAATGTTCAATCTTAGTACCTATGAAACAGTCTTGCCAAAAATGTTTAACCTGAATCTAGCAAGTTTTTTTAAAAAAATATTTTTATTGATTTCAGAAAGCAAGGGAGAGAGAAAGACAGAAACATCAATGATGAGAGAGAATCATTGATTGGCTGCCTCCTGCACGCCCCATGCTGGGGATTGAGCCGGCAGCCCGGGCATGTGCCCTTGACTGAAATTGAACCCAGGACTCTTTAGTCCGCAGGCTGACTTAATCTAGCAAGTTTTTAACAGGAGACAAAGGAACAATTTAACACCATGAAAAAATAATTAGGCAAATCTAGAATATAGGATTTCTGTAGCACAATTAGCTTGCCCTCTTAGTAAAAGGTAGATAAAACTATTCTACATTAAAAGAGATTTAAAAGACTTAAACATCAAATGGAGTGTATAGTCCTTTATTGAATCTTGGTTTGAAAGAAAGATGTAAAGCACATTTTTAGGGTAATTAGGAAATTATTACTAATTTTGTTAGGTGTGATAATAATGTTGCTGCGGTCACACAGGACAATGTTCTTATCATTTCTTAAGAGATGCATACTGAAACATTTAGGGGTGAAATGTCATGCTATCTGTAATTTACTTTAAAATAGATTAAGCAAATATGGCAAAACCAAATGTTAATATAGGTTAACAATAGGTCATGAGTATATAGGTATTATTTATAGCATAATTTTATATATGATTACAATTGCTCATAATAAAAAGTTTCTTAAAAAACATATTTATATCATCCTATATAATAAAAGGCTATTATGTAAACTGTCCCTTCAACTGGGAATTCGACAGAGATTTCAACTGGGAGTTTGACCAGGGGGCGGGGCTGGCCGGCCAACTGCCTGTGGCCCCTCACCCTGGCTGGCCTGGTCTGATTGCTCGATCAGGGTGGGCCAGCTGGACCCCACCCATGCACGAATTTGTGCACTGGGCCTCTTAGTATCCTATTTAATAAAGAGGAAACATGCTAATTGACCCTCATGCTGTCGCAAAGATGGCGATGCCCACAGCCAATAAGGAGAGAATATGCTAATTGACTGCCATGCCCTCAAAGATGGCGATGCCCACAGCCACAAGATGGCTAGCAGGGGAGGGCAGTTGGGAGCGATCAGGCCAGCAGGGGAGCAGTTAGATGTCGATCAGGCTGGCAGGGGAGTGGTTAGGAGGTGATCAGGCTGGCAGGCAGAAGCGGTTAGGGGCAATCAGGCAGGCAGGCGAGTGGTTGGGAGCAGCAGTCCCGGATTGTGAGAGGGATGTCCCTGTGGGATCAGGCCGAAACCGGCAGTCAGACATCCCCCGAGGGGTCCCAGATTGGAGAGGGTGCAGGCTGGGCTGAAGGACACCCCCCCCCCCAGTGCACAAATTTCATGCATCAGGCCTCTAGTTATATTTAGCTATCTGCACCAGTCCTTTCTCTTCAGAATTTTTACCTGGTGCAAGTAGCTGAATAATCGGTAAAATATTGTCACAGGCTATTCAAATTATTTGACTTGGCTGCCATTTGAGCAAAAGACAAAAGACACTATTATCCACATCAGATTATCAAAAACTCACATACCTATTGGAGTCAGGCAGGTAAAATAAATAAGAGAAGAACACTGGCTATTAAATGCATTTGCACATACTGTATGAATGGTTTGAGCAATGGGAAACTTGAATACCCATCTATGATGAGCACCTACAACTTTGCCCCAGCTTATTATTTTCCTTTGGAATGATGGGAAGAATTGTAAAGGCCCAGAAATAACAGATATTTTGAATTTTAAGGAAAGACAAAAATCCATATATTTAGTGAAATCTCCAGATTTTCAAAGAGATTTACATTTTTGAAAATACTCTATGGGCCAAGTGAAACACACTCCAGCTGCATATGGCCCACAAGCCATCAGTTTTCAATTTCTAATTAAGTCTGACAATCCAGGTATGACTCATGTGATTGACTAGAACAGCACTAGGCCTGAGTGAACGATGTGGGTTTGGTGTATTGCTGGAGGAAACCAGATATTTAAAATGCATTTAAGTGTTATGATGTACCTCTTGGGAGGTCTGTGGACTCTTCAAGAAAAAAGAGATTAAGCAATCTCTTAATCCCAGAAGAACAGAAGGTTCAAACTTAGTGAATTTTCGTTTCTTTAAATATGCTGAAGTCTCCCATATCTGGTTGAAAAACTATCTTAACCTTTGACAAAACACTAGATGGTGAAGGAAACAGTTTTTCACTTGCTATGTAATGGTACAGCCATCCCATTGCTTGGAATTAAGCCGAGCCATATCCACTCTCTTACATAAGGTTTTACTCACCAAAATATCTTTTTTAATTTTTATCATTTATCCAGGTCATCCTCTACATCCACGCAAGCTGGCATTTTTAGGGACTATATTTCAAGGTAGTCCAAATAAAAATTCTAAAAAAAAAGAAAAAGAAAGTTACAATATTATATAGAAATTACACAGGTAACCTATTTTTGCAACAGAAGTTAATGTAAATATCACAAGTTATCAAGTCAACCAAATATCTCCAAACAATGTTAAAATAGGGTTTTCTTTAAGCATGTTTTTTTCTGAGATCTAAACCATTCATCAACAAGCTTTCAGAGTACAGAAGCAAACTAAGGGACATATACCAGTTTCACTTAATAATAATCATGAAACTGGGACCCTAAGCATTAGAGTCCTTCCTATACCTTCATTTTTCAATCTGTTAAATTAAAATAAATTAACATCATGCTGCACTGTTTGCAGATACTTGGTGCCAAAACCAAAATATTCTGTATACACACTAAATAAAAGACATACCTGTTCTAGTTCTGGCCAGTGTGCTCAATGGTTAGAGCATAAGCCCTGAGCACCAAAGGGTCACAGATTCGATTCCTGGTCAAGGGCACATACCTGGGTTGCAGGTTCAATCCCTGCCCCAGTGGGGGTGCATGCAGGAAGCAATCAATTGATGTGTCTCACTAACATTGATATTTCTCTTTTCCTCTCTCCCTCCCTCCCTACCTCCCTTCTACTCTCTCTGAAAAAAAAAAAAAAAAAATCAACGAGAAAAATATCCTTGGGTGAGGATTAACAAAAAACAAAACAAAACACACAAAAACCAGCCCCTCCTCCTGGCACTCCAGGTTATTAAAGTGAATCAAATTAAAAAACAAACAAACAAACAAAAAACAATGCACTTCTAATAGGATTTCAAAATTCATTTTTAAGCTTCATAAAGTATAGATTTAGTTTTTTCCAACTTTATAATATCTACTAGAGGCCCGGTGCACAAAAATTTGTGCACTCGAGGGGAGAGAGGGGTCCCTCAGCCCGGCCCGTGCCCTCTCGCAGTCTGGGACCCCTCGGGAGATAACGACCTGCTGGCTTAGGCCTGCTCCCGGGTAGCAGAGGGCAGGCCCAATCCCTAGGTGCAGCCCCTGGTCAGGCTCAGAGCAGGGCCGATTGGGGAGTTAGGGCACCACCCCCGTCATGCACAGAGCAGGGCAGATTGGGAGGTTGTGATGCCACCCTCAGTCACACACAGGGTAGGGCCGATTGGGGGGCTGGGGCACCGCCCCCTGTCACACTCAAGGCAGGGTCGATAGGGAGGTTGCGGCGCCACCCCGTCACCCACAGAGCAGGGCTGATAAGGGCGTTGGGGAACTCCCCCCACACACACAGAGCAGGGTGGATCAGGGGGTTGAGGAGCTCCTCCCTGTCACTCACAGAGTAGGGCCGATAGGGGAGTTGGGGCGCCGCCCCCTGTCACAGACAGAGCAGGGCGGATCAGGGGGTTGGGGTTCCGCACACTGTCACACTCAGGGCAGGGCCGATGGGCAGGTTATGGCTCTATCCCGTCACACACAGAGCAGGGCCCGTGGGGGGCGGTTGGGGCGCCGTGCTCTATCACCCACAGAGCAGGGCGGATCAGGGGGTTGGGGAGCTCCCCCCTATCAGGCACAGAGCAGGGCTGATTAGGGGGTGGGGGTGGCCTCCCATGTCACGAACAGAGCAGGGCGGATAGGGAGGTTGTGGCCCCACCCCCTGTCACACAGAGCCACAGGGCGATCAGGGGGTTTGGGCGCTGCCCCCTGTCACGCTGATCCCGGTGTCAGGAGGCATATTACCCTTTTACTATATAGGATAGAGGCCTGGTGCACGGGTGGGGGCTGGCTGGTTTGCCCTGAAAGGTGTCCTGGATCAGGGTGGGGGTCCCCACTGGGGTGCCTGGCCAGCCTGGGTGAGGGGATGATGGCTGTTTGTAGCTGGTCACACATCCTTCAGGGTGGGGGTCCCCACTAGGGTGCCTGGCCAATCTGGATGAGGGGCTGAGGGCTGTTTTCAGGCTGGTGGGTGACTGAAGCTCCCAACTGCTCCTTTTTTTCTTTTTCTTTTTTTATTCTGGGCCAGCTTTAGCTCTGGCTCCAGCTCTGAGGCCTCCTCTGCTGAAAGCAGGTATCTGGTTTGTTTGGGTTCTATAATCGAAACACTGTTTCAACTCCAGCTCTGAGATCCCGGCTCGCTGAAAGCAGGTTTCTGGGGTATTGTTTAGCTTCTATATTTGTAACAATGTTTCAAACTGCAAGCTCAGAGGCCGGCAAGGCAGGTGGGGAACGTTAGTTTCCTCCGTCACTGAAGCAAGCAAGCCTCATGTTAGCTTCAAGCTGCCTGGCTGCTGGCCATCTTGGCTGGCAGTTAATTTGCATATCTCGCTGATTAGCCAATGGGAAGGGTAGCGGACGTACGCTAATTACCATGTTTCTCTTTTATTAGATAGGATAATATCTATATGTTTTACTCTTCATTGAATTTTCAGTTTAAGTTCTAAAGTATTCCTTATTATACACACAGAAATTATGTATAAAAAGTACATAATTTTTTTCTGGCATGCCTCAGAAAAAATTTCCTGCTTAATAAAACAATATCTATTTACAATATCTTTAACTTTGCTATTCTGGTTTTACATTACTGCCAAATACTGATTTTATAATTTCAAAATTATAGATGAATATATATACTGTATATTAATAAATTATTAGAGAAAAAACGACCCCTTAATTATTTTTTAATTCAATAAAATGCCATTTTTAAGTCTTCATGGAACATTAATAAAAATTAAGCTTCAAGAAAGCCATAAAGAAAATTTCAATTAACCCAAAAAGTATCAATAGGATAAAACTGATGACCAGCATTAAAATTATAAATTTAAAATGAAATTTTAAAAAAAAAGGCCTTTCTACCTTAAAATAATAACAAAACCTTAACTTGGGTTAAAAAAATTAATGAAAATTGCAAAATTTCTAGAAAACAATAAGGAAAATATTACATATTAGAACCTAAAGAATACAATCAAATCAGCAAAGAAGACTATTCAGTCACAAATACCTTTATCAAAATAAAATGAAAAATAAACTAATTAAATATCCATTCAAAAAGTTAGGGGGGAAACTAATAATGTAAACTGAAAGAAAGCAAAATAAAGGAATTAATACAGGTGAAAGCAGAAATTGATGAGAAAGTAGAAAAACATTAGCAGAACTAATAAATTAATCTAAAAATTGGTACATTGGGGGAAAAATCAGTAACACAGTTAAACCACTAATTAATCTAGTGAGTGGGGAGATAACTCTAATATATAGAATAAGAAATAAGAGGCCTAGCCAGTTTGGCTCAGTAGATAGGGCGCCAGCCTGCGGAATGAAGGGTCCCAGGTTCGATTCCAGCCAAAGGCACATGCCCGGGTTGCGGGCTTGATTCCTTTGTGGGGCGTGCAGGAGGCAGCCGATCAATGATTCTCTCTCATCATTGATGTTTCTATCTCTCCCTCTCCCTTCCTCTGTGACATCAGTAAAAATACATTAAAAAAAATAAGAGAGCCACAGACACAAAGAAAATTAAAAAGACCAAAGAGACTATTTTACTCAGGCTTCTGTTCACATCTGTCTATGTCAACAATTTTCAATGGGTGTGCCACATGAGTTTTTAAAACATGCAAAACCTTAGTCAGGAGCAATGACCTCTTTTCCCTTAGATCAGTGGTTCTCAAACTTCCTAATGCCGCGACCCTTTAATACAGTTCCTCATGTTGTGGTGACCCTCAACCATAAAATTATTTTCATTGCTACTTCATAACTGTAATTTTGCTGCTGTTATGAATTGTAATGTAAATATCTGATATGCAGGATGTATTTTCATTGTTACAAATTGAACATAATTAAAGCATAGTGATTAACCACAAAGACTATATGTAATTATATATGTGTTTTCCAATGGTCTTAGGCGACCCCTGTAAAAGGGTCGTTCGACCCCCAAAGGGTCAGGACCCACAGGTTGAGAACCACTGCCTTAGATTATCAAATGAAAAAAGCGACAACAGTCAACACAACGGCTGTCTGATGTAAATGAATAAAATATTATACATATATTTTTTTGTCAGATCGGCAAAAAAATAATTTTTGGTGAGCTGCAGAATTTTAGTAATTAGTTAGTGTGCCATGAGATGAAAAGGTTGAAAATTGCTGGCTTATGTAAATATGATAATGCCCCCAAAAGTGCCATGCACAGAATTAATGGAAACACTATTAACCCAGTAGAGAACAGATTAAGTCTAATGATTTGAAACTGTTTCACAGTATACAAAAAGAAAGAAAACTTTCCAATTTTCTTATGAAGCAAATACAGAATGAGCATAAAAATTGAAACAAACTTCAGGCAGAAAGTTACAGATCAATCTCTCTTATACTGCTCAATCTCTCTCACACTGAGGCAAGATTTCTAAGTCAAATTTTAAATAGAATACAAGAGGAGTCAGACAGTCTCTTCAATAAATGGTGTTGGGAAAATTGGACAGATACATGCAAAAAAATTAAACTAGAACACCAACTTACACCATACACAAAAATAAACTCAAAATGGGTAAAGGACTTAAACATAAGACAGGAAACCATGAAAATCTTAGAGAAATCCACAGTCAGCAAAATCTCAGACATATGCCAAAGCAATATCCTCACTGATACAGCTCCTAGGGCAATGGAAACTAAAGAGGAAATAAACAAATGGGACTACATCAAAATAAAAAGCTTCTGCACAGCAAAAGAAACCATCAACAAAACAACAAGAAAGCCCACTGCATGGGAGAACATATTTGCCAATGTTATCTCCGATAAAGGTTTAATCTCTAAAATTTACAGGGAACTCATAAAACTTAACAAAAGGAAGATAAACAATCCAATCAAAAAACTGGGCAACAGACCTAAATAGATACTTTTCGAAAGAGGACATACAGAAGGCCAAGACATATGAAAACATGCTCAAAGTCACTAATCATCTGACAGATGCAAATCAAAACAACAATGAGGTACCATCTCACACCTGTCAGAATTGCTATCTTACCTAATAATAGACAAACATGTAAATTAACCGTCCCTCCGCTATGCTCACCAGCCAATCAGGAGAGTATGCAAATTAACCCAACAAAGATGGCGGCTAATTTGCATATATAGGGGCAAAGCGGCAGAGCGAAGACTGAAGGCTCCGTCCGGAGAGAAGGCCTGGGTCCTGGGTGCTGGAGGAAAACCAGTGTCAGCAGCC
The DNA here is from genome assembly GCF_963259705.1 of Myotis daubentonii. Lineage (NCBI taxonomy): Eukaryota > Metazoa > Chordata > Mammalia > Chiroptera > Vespertilionidae > Myotis > Myotis daubentonii. The sequence goes on from NC_081847.1 coordinate 36,726,071, forward strand.
AGGGGAAGGGAAGGCCTATTGCACGAATCTCTTTGTGCAACGGGCCTCCAGTCCTATACAATAAGAGGGGGATACACTAATTAGCCCAGATATGCTAATTACTCACAACTGGATATGCTAATTAGTCAGGTCCAGTATGCAAATTGACCGTCACTCTAACACACAAGATGGTCGCCCCCATGTGGCCAAAAGATGGCCTGCAGGGGACGGCAGTTGGGGGCAACCAGGCCTGCAGGGGAGGGCAGTTGGGGGCAATCGGGCTGGCAGGGGAGTGGTTAGGCGTGATCAGGCTGGCAGGCAGAAGCAGATAGGGGCAATCAGGCAGGCAGGCAGGCGAGCAGTTGGGAGCCAGCAGTCCTGGATTGTGAGAGGGATGTCCGACTGCCCATTTAGGACTGATCCCACAGGGCAGTTGGACATTCCTCGAGGGGTTCCAGATTGGAGAGGGTGCAGGCTGAGCTGAGGGACACCCCCCCAGTGCACAAATTTTGTGCACAGGATCTCTAGTCCTTAACAAATCAACAAATGACAAGTGCTAGTGAGGATGTGGAGAAAAAGGTACCCCCGTGCTCTGCTGGTGGAAATGCAAACTGGTGCAGCTAATGTGGAGAACAGTATGGAATTTCCTCAAAAAGTTAAAAATGGAACTCCCATTGACCCAGTGATTCCACTTCTAGGAATATATCCCAAGAAACTAGAAACACCAACCAGAAAGGATATATGCACCCCTATGTTCATAGCAGCACAATTTACAATAGCTAAGATTTGGAAACAGCCTAAATGCCCACCAGTAGATGAGTGGATTAAAAAACTGTGGTACATCTACACAATGGAATACTACGCTGCTGTAAAAAGTAAGGAACGCATACCATTTGCAGCAGCATGATGGACCTAGAGAGCATTATGCTAAGCGAAATAAGTTGGTTGGAGAAAGAAATATCACATGATCTCATTCATTTGTGGAATATAATGAACAACATAAACTGATGAACAAAAACAGATCCAGAGACAGAGAAGCATCAATCAGACCGTCAAACCTCAGAGGGAAGAGAGGGGAGGGTGGGGGTAAGGGGGAGAGATCAACCAAAGGACTTGTATGCATGCATATAAGCATAACCAATGGACACAGACACTAGGGGGGTGAGTGCATGAGTGTGGGGGGGTTAATGGGGGGTATAAGGACACATATGTAATACCTTAATCAATAAAGAAAATAAAAAGAAATAAATAAAAAGAAAGAATACAAGAGTATAAGAATAATAATGCACAATGATCAACTGAAGTTTCTTCTAGGAATGCACCAAAGGCTCAGTATTAGAAAACTAGGGGAAAGGAATCATATGTTCATCATCACAGATACTAAAGACATTTGACAAAATTCTTGATCAGAAGAGGAAAACCCGCCCAGCTGGCATGGCTCAGTGGTTACGCGTTGACCTATAAACCAGAAGGTCATGGTTCAATTCCCGCCCGGGCATGCAGGAGGCAGCAGATCAATGATTCCCTCTTATCATTGATGTTTCTATCTCTCTCTCCCTTCCTCTCTGAAATCAATAAAAATATATTTTAAAAAAATATGTAGCAGCCCTGGCCAGTTTGGCTCAGTGGATAGAGCATCGGCTTGCAGACTGAATGGTCCCAGGTTCGATTCCCGTCAAGGGAACATACCTTGGTTGCAGGCTCAATCCCTGTGAAGGCGGTAACCAATCAATGTATCTCTCTCACATTGATGTTTTTCTCGCTCTGTCTCTCCCCCTCCACTGTCACTAAAAATCAATGGGAAAAAAGTAAATATAAAGCTACAAAAAGAAAATTTAAAAACACTAATGAAGGATCCAAATACAAACAAGATCTGAAAACAGGATGACACACCAAATTCTTGGACAAAAAGATTCAGAAATATCAATTCTCCCTAGTTAATAATTTAACAATCCCAATAAAAATGCAAACTTCTTTTTTGAAATAAACAAGCTAACTCCAAAATTCATATGGAAACAAGTCAGGCAAACTCTGAAAAATCAGAGTAATAAAGGGACTCCTCCTACTAGGTATTAAAACATAAAGTCTTAATAATTGAAATTGTGTGGTACTGGAATATAAATAGTCAGTGGAATTTTAATATGTCATAAAGGGGAAAAATGTATTTTTCACTAAATAGAACTAGGTAGCCACATTGAAAAAAAAAATTAGAGCTTTACCTCACCTCAAGATAACTCCAAATAGTTCTAAAACTTCAGGGTAACAAATGAAACCCTAAAAGTATTAGAAGAAAGTACAGAAGAAAAAAATTTTTTAATGTATTTTTATTGAGTTCAAAGAGGAAGGGAGAGGGAGAGATAGAAACATCAATAGTGAGAGAGAATCATTGATTGGTTGCCTCCTGCATAGCCCCTACTGAGGATCAATCCGGCAACATAGGCATGTGCCCTGACCGGAACTGAACTGTGATCTCCTGGCTCACAGGTCAACGTTCAACCACTGAGCCACACCAGCCAGGCCAGAAGAAAAAAATTTTTAAAGAAAGTAAGTTTCCTTTATTTTTGAAAATATTTTTTTTTTGAGAGAGAGAGAGAGAAACATCATTTTCAGAGTGATACATGGATCAGCCATCTCCTGCATGCTCCACAATCCCTACCGGGGATTGAGCTGAAACCCTGGTATGAGCCCTGACTGGGAACTGAATGGCAACTCTTTGGTGCACAGGACGATGCCCAACCAACTGAGCCACGCCAGCCAGGACCAGAAGAAATTTTTATAACCTTGGAGTGGGAAAGGTTTTAGTAACTACAAATCAAAATCTAAAGGCATAAAAGAAAGATTGATAAATTCAAACACAAAAATCACAGAATTCTGCAAGGAAAAAAAAAATCATAATTTTTTTAAAAAGCAGAGACAAAATATTTAGTCATATCACTGATAAAAAAGCAAATTTCCCATATATAAGCATAGGAAAAAAGCATACTGTATTTATAGGTATTGTATGTATGTGTGTGCATATGTAAGATACATAAAATGAAAAGAACAATAATTTGGACAAATTATTGTGTCCAAAAATGAACACAAGATATAATCAGAAAATTCACAGAAAAGGAAATACAAATGAACTTTAAACATATGAAAAGATGCTGAATGTCATGCATAAGAAGAAAAAAAACATTTTTCACTCATCAGATTAGCAAAAGTCCAAAAATTTGATGATGCATTGTCTTGGCAAGGTTATGAGAAAGTAGGCACTCTCATTTATTGCTAGTAGCAGTGCAAATTGATGTAACATCAGAAATTTGGTAATATCTACCAAAATTACAATTATACATACCATTAACCTAGAGATCTCACTTCTGCTTAGTGATCCTTACAGACACACAAGATGACATATACACAAAGTTATTCACTAAAGCATTGTTTGTAATAGCAATATAGGAAATTACCTAGATGTCCATCAACAGAGATTGATTACATTATAGTACATGCAATAAAAGTGAAATGCAGTGAGAATAAGGATGCTTTTTAATATACTGATATGGAAAGATCTCCAAGATATATTGTTCAGAGAAAAAAATACAAGGAGTAAAACATTGACTATAATATGCTTCTTTTTGTGGGAAAAGAAAAAAATATTTTATATATCTATCCTATCTAATAAAAGAGAAACATGATAATTAGCATACGAACACTACCCTTCCCATTGGCTAATCAGTGAGATATGCAAATTAACTGCCAGCCAAGATGGCGGCCGGCAGCCAGGCAGCTTGAAGCTAACATGAGACTTGCTTGCTTCAGTGACGGAGGAAACCAACGTTCCCCGCCTGCCTTGCCGGCCTCTGAGCTTGCAGTTTGAAACACTGTTACAAATATAGAAGCTAAACAAAACCCCAGAAACCCGCTTTCAGCGAGCCGGGATCTCAGAGCTGGAGTTGATACAGAGTTTCGATTATAGAACCCAAACAAACCAGATACCTGCTTTCAGCAGCAGAGGCCTCAGAGCTGGAGCCAGAGCTAAAGCTGGCCCAGAATTTTAAAAAAAAAGAAAAAAAGGAGCAGTTGGGAACTTCAGTCACCCACCAGCCTAAAAACAGCCCTCAGCCCCTCACCCAGACTGGCCAGGCACCCCAGTGGGGACCCCCACCCTGAAGGATGTGTGACCAGCTGCAAACAGCCATCATCCCCTCATCCAGGCTGGCCAGGCACCCCAGTGGGGACCCCCACCCTGATCCAGGACACCCTTCAGAGCAAACCAGCCGGCCCCCACCCGTGCACCAGGCCTCTATCCTATATAGTAAAAGGGTAATATGCCTCCCAGCACCGGGATCAGCAGAGCCACGAGGCCTCCCGGCACCGGGATCAGCGTGACAGGGGGCAGCGCCCAAACCCCCTGATCACCCTGCGGCTCTGTGTGTGACAGGGGGCGGGCCCACATCCTCCCTATCCACCCTGCTCTGTTTGTGACAGGGGAAAGCGCCCCAACCCCCTGATCAGCCCTACTCTGTGCCTGATAGGGGGGAGCTCCCAAACCCCTGATCGCCCTGCGGCTCTGTGTGTGACAGGGTGCAGCGCCCCAACCCCCCCACTCCCCACGGGCCCTGCTCTGTGTGTGACGGGGTAGAGCCATAACCTCCCCATTGGCCCTGCCCAGAGTGTGACAGTGGCGGCGCCCCAACCCCCTGATCAGCCCTGCTCTGTGGGTGATAGAGGGTGGCGCCCCAACCACCCCCCACCTCCATGGGCCCTGCTCTGTGTGTGATGGGGTAGAGCCATAACCTCCCCTTCAGCCCTGCCCTGAGTGTGACAGTGGCGGCGCCCCAACCCCCTGATTGGCCCTGCTCTGTGGGTAATACAGGGCAGCACCCCAAACCCCCCCCCCCAAGGGCCCTGCTCTGTGTGTGACGGGGCAGTGCCCCAACTCGCCTATCAGCCCTACTCTGTGAGTGACAGGGGGGAGCTCCCCAACCCCCTGATGGGCCCTGCTCTGTGCATGACAGGGGGTGGCGCCGCAACCTCGCCATCGCCCCTGCCTTGAGTGTGACAGGGGGCGGTGTCCCACTTGAGTGTGACAGGGGGCGGTGTCCCAACCCCCCAATCGGCCCTACCCTGAGCGTGACTGAGGGTGGCATCTCAACCTCCCGATCTGCCCTGCTCTGTGCATGACAGGGGCAGCGCCCCAACTCCCCAATCGGTCCTGCTCTGAGCCCAACGAGGGGCTGCACCTAGGGATTGGGCCTGCCCTCTGCCACCCGGGAGCAGGCCTAAGCCAGCAGGTTGTTATCTCCCGAGGGATCCCAGACTGCGAGAGGGCACAGGCCGGGCTGAGGGACCCCTCCCCCCCCCCCCCCCGAGTGCACAAATTTTTGTTCACTGGGCCTCTAGTCATTACATAAAAGGGTACAGTCTTTTTTTTCAATAGTTTTATTCATTTCAAACGGGCCGGATCCAGCCCGCGGGCCGTAGTTTGCCCACGGCTGGGTTAGAGGAATAGTGAAAAAGGTGAAGAGATTAAGAAGTATAAATTGCCAGTTATAAAAATAGTTATGGGGATCCTTTTGTAGCTAGCTCATAAGCGTGGTGGTCACACACATATGTGAGATTTGCTTCCCACAAACTTTGTTACGACTTTGGCCCATCTGACATTACCCATGTGATGTGAGGGAAAAAACAGTCCGGATATGGTGTCAGATGGGTATTAGACTTATCAGGGCTATCACTTTGCAAATAATATAAATGTCTAATCTTTGTGTTATACATCTGAAACTAATATAGTATTGTATGTCAACTGTAATTGAAAAAAAAGAAACAAACAGCAAAAAACATATGGCCACAAAGAAATAACACACCTACTATAATGGCTAGAATTTATAAGAATGATTAATATCAAGTGTTGACAAGAATATAGAACAACTGGAACTCTCATATTCATGGGAATATAAAAAGGTACCAACAACCTGGTAGTTTCTTATAAAGTTAAGCATATACTTATCATAGGACCCAGCAATATCCCTCTAGGTATTTAGCTCAAATAAATGAAAACATATCTACACAAAGACTTGACTATGAAAGTAAATAGCAACTTTATTTATAACTGGAAACAACCCAAATGTCCATCAATTATTAAATGAATAAAATGTAGTATATCTTTACTATATTTGGAGTACTGCTCATAGAGGTCAAGGATGCTGTTAAATATCCTACAATACACAGGACAGTCTCTGAAACAAAGAATTACCCAGCCCAGAATGTTCATTCTGCTAAAGTTGAAAATAAATTGTTGAAGCTGGGTAAAAGGTACATGGGTGCTTCATGATAGTATTCTACTTTTGTATCGCTCTCAATTTATATAACACTAGAGGCCCGGTGCACAAAATTCATGTGTGTGTGTGGGGGGGGGGGGACGTCCCTCAGCCAGGCCTGCACCATCTCCAATCCAGGACCCCTGGGGGATGTCTGACTGCCAGTTTAGGCCCAGGGATCGGGCGTAAACTGGCAGTTGGACATCCCTCTCGTAATCCGGGACCACTGGCTCCTAACCGCTCACCTGCCTGCCTGATTGCCCCTAACTACCTCTGCCTGCTGGCCTGATGCTAACTGCTCCCCTGCCAACCTGATTGCCCCTAACCGCCTCTGCCTGCCGGCCTGATCACCCCCTAACTGCTCCTCTGTCGGCCTGATCGCCCCTAACTGCCCTCCCCTGCCAGCCTGATGGCCCCCTAACTGCCCTCCCCTGCCAGCCTGATGGCCCCCTAACTGCCCTCCCCTGCCAGCCTGATGGCCCCCTAACTGCCCTCCCCTGCCAGCCTGATGGCCCCCTAACTGCCCTCCCCTGCCAGCCTGATGGCCCCCTAACTGCTCCCCCCTGCCAGCCTGATCGCTCCCTAACTGCTCCCCCCTGCCAGCCTGATCATCCCCTAACTGCTCCCCCCTGCCAGCCTGATCGCTCCCTAACTGCTCCCCCCTGCCGGCCTGATCGCCCCAACTCCCTCTGCCTCGGCCCCTGCCACCGTGGCTTTGTCCAGGATGTCTGGAAGATGTCTGGCCTAATTAGCATATTACCCTTTTATTAGTATAGATGTTTTTAAAACACATATCTAAACAATACATGATTCAGTAAACCCGTAATTGAATATATAAAAAAAAAAATGTACTCAAACCCCAGCCAGTGGCTTCGTTGGTTGGAGAGTTGTCCCATACACCAAAAAGGTTGGGAGTTTGATTCCGGTAGGTGTACATTCTGGAGGCAGCCAAGCAATGTTTCTCTCTCACATCCATGTTTCTCTCACATTTATATTTCTCTTTCTCTCTCTCTCCCTTTGTCTCTCTCTCAAATCAATAAACACATCCTCGGGTGAGGATTAAAAAAAAAATCTCATTGTGGGAATGACCTTTATGCCTCTGTTCTTGAAGGGAAGAGAGGCTAATGTGAAAGGTAGAGAGAAGTAAGAGATACAGTTTGACAGAGGGAAGATAAAGGAAATTTCACATGCCACTTTTCTCCCCCCCCACCCCCCCCACCCCCGCCGCCCAATGTTTATCTAATCCCAGCCTGGCACTAAGTCATGCTTTCTATGGTAGATGGACTTCTAAGATGATCACCAATTATTCCTGCCTCCTAGTATTCACACACTTGTGTAATATCCTCTCTCTGAATGTGGGCTCCTAGTGACTTGCTTCTAATCTACACAGTATGGCAAAGGTGATGGGATGTCAATTCCATGATCTTATATAATACTAGGGGCCTGGTATACGAAATTCGTGCACTGGGGGGGGGGGGGGAGTGTCAGGCCTGGGCAGGGGACCCTCATTTCCCCCCATCACTGGCTCTGCCCCTTGCCCAGGCCTGATGCCTCGGCCAGAGGCGTAGACCCCCATCACCCTCTGATCACCTGGTCGGCCCCTTGCCCAGGCCTGACGCCTCCGCCAGAGGTGTCAGGCTTGGACAGGGGGCCCCCATCTCCCCCCGATCACTGGCTCTGGCCCCCGCTCAGGCCTGAGGCCTCTGGCCCAGGAATCATGTCTGGGCAGGGGACCCCCATCTCCCTCTGATCGCTGGCTCCACCCCCCGCCCAAGCCTGACGCCTCTGACCCAGGCTTCAGGCCTGGGCAAGGGGACCATCATATCCCCCCAATCCCCGGCTCAGCCCCCCGTCCAGGCCTGATGCCTCGGCCAGAGGAGTTGACCCTCATCACCCTCCGATCACCAATCACCGGATCGGCCCCTTGACCAGGCCTGAGGCCTCTGGCAGAGGTGTCAGGCCTGGGCAGGGGACCCCCAGCTCCCTGCGGTTGCAGGCTCCGCCCCTGCCCAGGCCTAATGCCTCTGGCTGAGGCGTCCGGCTCGGGCAGCGGGGACCCGCAGCTGCAGCGGCCCCGCGATCGTGGGCTCCACTTTAGGCCAAGGCAAGGGACCCCTAGCTCCCGGGACTGCCAGCTTCGACCGTGTCCAGCTCCCATCGCTGGCTCCACCCCTACTTTTTGCTATCACTGGCCAGGGCAGAAAAGGCGCCTGATTCTCCGATCATGGCTGGGGGGCAGGGCAAAGGCGGCCCCAGGGCCGCCTTTGCCCTGCCCCCAGCTCTTAGCTCCCCCCTGGGTTTCCGATCACTGTCAGTGGCAGGGGGCTTCTTCCTGCTTTCCCTTTCGCCTCCCTGCATTGTGCCTACATATGCAAATTAACCGCCATCTTGTTGGCAGTTAACTGCCAATCTTAGTTGGCAGTTAACTGCCAATCTTAGTTGGCAGTTAACTGCCAATCATAGTTGGCAGTTAACTGCCAATCTTAGTTGGCAGTTAACTGCCAATCATAGTTGGCAGTTAACTGCCAATCATAGTTGGCAGTTAATTTGCATATAGCCCTGATTAGCCAATGAAAAGGGTATCATCGTACGCCAATTACCATTTTTCTCTTTTATTAGTGTAGATGCTAAGTGTCTGGTTGTCCATTCAACTAATCAAAGCGTAATATGCTAATGATATGCTAAGACCACTCAACCGCTTGCTATAATGTGCACTGACCACCAGGGGGCAGACGCTCTGACTGGTAGGTTAGCTTGCTGCTGGGGTCCGGCCTATCAGGACCAAGTGAAATGAGCCGGACACACCCTGGAGCCCTCCCACGGTCCCTCCTCAACTGGCCAAACTCTCGCATCCCTCCCTGGCCCCAGTCGTGCACTGGTGGGGTCCCTTGGTCTGACCCCTTGGCGGATGTTGGAGAACCGGTTTCGGCTCAATCCTGCAGGCCTGGGTGAGGGACCCCACTGGTGCACGAATTCATGCACCAGGCCTCTAGATAGTTTATAAAAGATGGACACTTCTATTTCCCTAGAACAGTGGTTGCCAACCTTTCGGACCTCGCGGACCACCAGTTGGCAACTGTTGCCCTAGAAGGCTCTGTATATTGCCTTCCGGGCCACATGGCAAGGAACAGAGAGCAGCCTGCAGGCAATAGCCAGTGAAAAATCAAGGCCCTTAATCCAACATCCCTTGAGGAAGTGAATTCTGCCAAAACAAACCAAGTGAGCTTGCAAGCAGTTCCTTCTTTAGTCAAGCATTGAGACAAGACTTGAAACCCGACACCTTATCTGTTGCCTGTAAAGACCCTAAAACAGATGACCCACCTAAGCTGTGCCCAGATTCCTAACCCATGAAAATGTGCCACAATAAATGTGTTTTATTAAGAAGCTAAATTTGTGGTAATTTTTTTATGCATTAATAAATTTAAAAAAGTAACTGCACCCTGACTGGAAATCCTGCTGAATACTCACCTCCTTTAACACTGTTCAGCAATTTCTTAAAAAGTTAGATACTATACCAGCCATGGGCAAACTACGGCCTGTGGGCCAGATCCGGCCCATTTGAAATGAATAAAACTAAAAAAAAAAAAAAAGACCGTACCCTTTTATGTAATGATGTTTACTTTGAATTTATGTTAGTTCACACAAACACTCCATCCATGCTTTTGTTCCGGCCCTCCGGTCCAGTTTAAGAATCCATTGTGGCCCTGAGTCAAAAAGTTTGCCCACCCCTGTACTATACCATACAACCCAGCAATCCCACTGCTAGAGATTTACCCAAAATAAATGAAAACATGTTTACACAATGATTTGTACAGAAATGCTTACAGTAGCTTTATTCATAATCATCAAAGCCAGAAACAGACCAGTCGGTGTGTCTCAGTGGTTGAGTGTTGACCAGGAGGTCACAGTTTGATTCCCAGTCAGGGCACACACCTGGGTTGCAGGCTTGATCGCCAGCAGGGGGCGTGCAGAAGGCAGCAGATCAATGATTCTGTCTCATCATTGATGTTTCTATCTCTCTCTCCCTCTCCCTTCCTCTCTGAAATCAATAAAAACATATTTAAAAAACAGTAACACAGGTGAATGGATAAACAAACATGTTATATCCATACAACAAAGCAATACTTAGCATTAAAAAGGAATGAAATACTACTGATACATGCAACAACATGGATAAATATAAAAATCATTATCTGAGTGAAAGCTAGCACAAAAGAAAATATAACGTATGAATGCATTCATACAAAATTCTAAAAAATGGGGGCGCTGGGAGGGACAGATTGAAAATCAAGAGTATAGAAACTTTTTAGGGAATTGAAAATTTTCTGTACTTGATGTGATGATTGTTTCAGAAGAAATACTATAAACTAATAAGTACATTATTAAAACTCATCACAAAAGAATATATGCACCCCTATGTTCATTGCAGCATTATTTATTTATTTATGATATGTGATTAAAGGATTTCTCTGACTCCAGAGTTAAAATACAGAAACCAAAACCAGACATAATTCTAACTCTGTAAGAGTCACTCCAATAGCAATGCAGCTGTTCAAAACATTTTCCTATGTATAAGTATCTATTATTTGTGTAACTTTTAAACTTTAAAATAAAAGAACTAAATTTATGAGAAAAAAAAAACACCACCATGCATGCAGTTTATTGTATGTAAATTATGCCTCATTAAGTTGACAAAAAAAAAAATCACCTCTTAGTCAAGATTTAACTACATTTAATGCAGCTGATTTCATTATTCCACCTTATCCCTCTAACAGTATTCTACAGATAAATTACCCAAACTGCTGAGAAACCAGGGCTTCTTGAATTCTACAGTAGTTAAAACTTACAGAACATTATTATGTGTCAGGCATTGCTCTGAGTGCTTTGCATTATTAACTCAATTATTCCCCATGGAATAGATACTGTAACCCCCATTTACAACCCCATGGAATAGATCCTATAACCCCCATTTTACAAATGAGGAAGCTGAGGCATAGAGGACAAACTTGCTTAAGGTCATACAGCTAATAAGTGACAGAGCCAACATCACCCCACTCTATGTATATCTCAGACCACTCAAGTATTAGTTAAAGCACACTTTCAGCTCACTGGAGACTGATAGGTTCATTCACTCATTCAACAAATAAATTAAGCATGCAATATACACTGAGTGCCAGATTACTATGACCACCTGACGTTTGTAGGCAAATTAGCTATAATTTCGCACTGAAGTTGCTAGAGGGCCAGACCATTATAAATAGGGAAGCAGGTTGTTTACCACGACAGTGGAAGTGATTTTTTTCTGAAGACATGGGTAAACAATGCGATTTAACAGCCTTTGAATGTGGGATATATATATATGTGTGTGTGTGTGTGTATATATATATATATATATATATATATATATATATACACACACACACACATACACACACATATACATTCAAATACCAGGTATTGTTCTAAAAGCTCAAGATATAATGGCGAAGAAAATAAAGACATGGTACTTGCTTTTATAAAGCTTACATTCTAGTAAAAACTTAGGTTTCAAGCCCAGGATTCTTGCCCAGCCAGCATGGCTAAGTGGTTGAGCGTCAACCTATAAACCAGGAGGTCACAGTTTGATTCCCGGTCAGGGCACATGCAGGGGGTTTCCGGCTTGATCCCCTGTGTGGGACATGCAGGAGGCAGCCGATCAATCATTCTCTCTCATTGATGTTTCTATCTCTCTCTCCCTCTCCCTTCCTTTCTGAAATCAATACAAAATATATTTTTAAAAAAGATTTAAAGTGCAAGATTCTAATTATTTACCTAAATAATTATGGAAAAAATGATAAACTGCATAGTGGCCAGATTTGCTTTAACCAGCTAGAGCATAAGTCCCAAACCTGTCTGCACTCTAGAATCACCTAAGCATCTTTTAAAAATTCCAAAGTTCAGGCCATACTCCCAGGCCAACTAAAGAACAAAATCCCAAAGGGGTTGGGTGTGGGGAGGAAGGGAGACAAAGGCATAAGTAATTTGCAAAGCTCCATCAGTGACTGGAATGTGAAGACAAGTTTGGGAAATCACTGAGCTAGAGTTTTTATGACTGATTAATGATAAAGTTCATTCATGGTGATAAGAGAAGTAGATGAGTGAAAAACAAAACAAAACAAAAACCGACTATATATACTTGCTCTCCTCTGAATCAGAGACTTGCAAGATAGCTTTGATTTTTTCCCCAATGTTATCAATTCTGAGAACATCAGAAAGAGGACCAAACAAATATTTTCCTTCTTGGATTTATCCATGCCTTCAATCCCCTCCAGAATCATGGACAACTAAGATATTCAACTTTTCATCTTTTCTTGGTACTTTCCATGTAGTCAATAAAGAATTCTTCCATATTGCATATTTCCAACAGAACAGAAAAAGACATGACTAAACTGCTTTTCTATTATGCAGATTTAACTCAGTCACTTTGGGTCCAACCCATAGGCCAAATGCAGCTTGCCAAAGTAAAATATTCTACAGACATTGAGATCAAAATGCCTTCTTTTTAAAAAGTCTATTTCTAATTTAATCCTTTAAGTAGAAATCAAGTCTTTTATAAATCAACTTCATAGAATCAACAGACCTGTGTAAGAACTCTGACCACTCTCAGAAAAGATAGTTAGAGGTTCAGTAGGACCCCTCTCCATTCTATCCAGGACCTAGACAGAAAGGAAAAAAGGGCAAACAGGAAGAGAGACATCAGAAGAAGACTATATAAGCCCCATAAACCTCTTCAAAGTAAAATTTTCGTGATTGCCCAAATTCGTTCTCTCTACCATGTTTCTGCTAATTTCACTCTAGAAAGAGTTGTAAAAGGCATGTGATCACCTATAGTCTCAAGTCCAGGGTTTTAACAATGAAAGCTTATCATAATCACCCAGGGATACTTTTCAAAATACATCAGTAGTGATTACAATAGGGTGCATTTTATAATTCAACATCCTTATGATTTGTGCATTTCACATTGTGTATGTCACATTTCAATTAACAAATATTTAAAAACCAATACATTTGTCCTGGGGAGAACCCCTGAAGGATTCTAATTAAGCAGGGAGCAGAAACAGAGTCCCACAGAGGTTACATGATTTGCCCTATGGCATATATGTAATTAGCTACAGACTTAGTCTTTCTTGTCACTTTCCTGCTCTTTCTGTTGTAAAACTGTAAGTATGCTGATTATACTTTTTAATTTAACATTTACCTATACTCTGAAAAAGCTTTATTACAAATGACAACTGTAAAAAACAAACAAGCACACAAATAAATGGAAAACACAGATGTCCTGGGTTCACAACTGCTGCACCATTCATATTAAGAAAAGTAAATAAAGCCAAATGCCCAAGCAAAGATTTCCTAACCTCGATATCCACTTTTTAAAATGTTTTCAGCCCTGGCCAGTTTGGTTCAGTGGTTGGAGGATGGGCCCGTGGACCGAAGGGTCATGGGTTTGATTCCTGGTCAAGGTCATGCACTTTGGTTGTGGGTTTGACGTCGGGGTGCGTGTGGGAGGCAACCAGCCAGTCTATGTGTCTCTCTCACACGAACGTTTCTCTCTCTCTCTTTTCCCCATCCCACTCTTTCTCAAAAGATCAATGGGAAAAAAAATATCCAAAGGTGAGGATTAAAAATAAATAAAAATGTTTTCAGGCCTGGCTGATGTGGCTCAGTTGGTTGGGCATTGTTCGTGCACCAAAAAGTTGCCATTGATTCCCCAGTCAGGGCACATGGCTGGTTGCAGGCTCGATCCTGGTAGGTGGCCTGCAGGAGACAGCCAATCTGGATAGTTTGCTCTCACATTGATGTTTCTCTCTCCCTTCCTCTTTCTTTTTAAAACCAATAAAGATATTTTTTTAAAGGTTTTCATACAAATGACAAATTATTAGTTATAAAATCAACTGGGTATGTCTTGAGAATAGACTGAAATTATTTATGATAATAAAACACAAATTGACATAAGTGGAAAAATATAAAAGCATAATAAAAAAACAAAAACACAGCCCTGGCTGGTTTTGCTCAGTGGATAGAGCATCGGCCTGTAGACTTAAGGGTCCCAGGTTTGATTCTGATCAAGGGCACATGCCCAGGTTGCAGGCTCAATTCCCAGTAGGGGGCGTGCAAGAGGCAGGCAATCAGTGATTCTCTCCCATAATTGATGTTTGTTTCTATCTCTCTCCCCCTCTCCCTCCCTCTCGGAAATCAAAAAATATATATTTAAAAAATAAAAATAAATAAAACACAGGTAACAGAATAGAAAAAGAGCTAGGCTGAGCATGGCAGGATGTACCATGAGTTCTAGACATGATCTTCCCATAAAGTTGTTGCATGATTTTGGTCAGGACACAATTTCTCTGGGCCTAAGATTCCTAAATTATAAAATGAGAGGATAAATTACTAAGCTCAAACTAAATAGAATCTCAGGTTGCTTCTAGCTTTATGAAAATTCAAGGACTATTTATTAAGAATGTTAATTATTATTCTATATGCATTCACTTTAACAAATGAATATCTCTATTCAAATGTTTTAAGCAGTTTTGTAAAATAAGAATCTTAGAATTCCAACATTATCTGCCTTATAAACCTAAATCTGGATATCATACTTACAGTACTTAAGAAATTAAGTTGGCCTTTTATAACCACACTAGTGCCCCAGTGCACGGATTCGTGCACATTGAAAGGAAATTAATTAGAAGGTGGCCAGCAGAGTGGGACTGGGTGAGATAGGCCAGACACCCCCTGGAGCCAACTCCTGCATCCCCTTCCTGGCTGGCTGCACCTGGGCTGGTGCTGGGGCTTGAAGGTTGTCTGCAGAGTGAGCGGGGTCCCTCCAGCAGGTAGGGTCCCTCAGCCTGGCCTGAGGGGATTGGGCTGAAACTGGCTAACACCCCTGAGGGGTCCTGGATTGCAAGAGGGTAGTTCTCGGGTGAGGTACCCTGGAATCGGGCTCCCTCCTCTCTGGTTCCAGGGTGCTGATGTCACCCGAGAACCACTGCTGCCAAGTCACGGCAGCTCAGCAGCTCCTGTGTTGAGCATCTGCTCCCTGGTGGTCAGTGGGTGTCATACCTACTGGCTGGTCATATGGTTGCTTAGCCTTTTATATATAGAGATTGCCTTATATGTTTCAGGATAATTTATAAGGCATTTAAAAAGTGTCTAAATAAACAGCCAACTATGAACTGTCCAAGACAATCTGCCATAGCACAACTAAAGTAAAATCCTATCCCATCCTCCCTACACCCTCTTGTGAGGTTCTTGTGAATATAAAATTATACATGCTTCCTGTTTCCAAGTCCAGGGCTGCAAGGGAAAATTTATGCAAACTTTTAGCCAAATTATAAAAATTTAGTTCCCTGAAAGGATCAACAAAATGCCTGTCAAAGACACTGGCATTTCAATACTGTAACAACACTGGTTTGCTCTTTGTAGGAATAACAGACAATTTAAGAGATTAGGGAATATTAACATTAACTCTTAAAACTTCAATCCTGACATTTTAGTATAAGAAACAAAACATAAATTAGTGAAGCATAAAATTTTATTTTTTAATGTTTTTTATTGATTTTAGAGCGAGAGGAAGAGGGAGGGATAGAGACAGAAACACAGATGAGAGAGATGCATTGATTGGCTGCCTCTTGCACACCCCTACTAGGGACTAAGCCTGCAACCCAGGCATGTGCCCTGACCGGGAATGGTTCATGGGTCGATGCTCAACCACTGAGCCACACCTGCTGGGCTGAAATATAAAATTTTATTCCTAAAACTAGCACTCATCCTAACACAGATATAGCTAGTAATTTAATCATGCACACTGTAAACCAAAAGAATAAATCAGAGGCTCAATGAGATTTTTCCTGTCTTGTTAGATACCATAGTAGGTGGATAAAGTAAAATTTAGGGAAAGGCTACTTCATACATCATGTTCTAATTATGAATAGCACCATGTTAAAGCTACAATAAAAAAAAAATAACACATTTGGAGTATCAGTCTTTTAATCCATGCTCTAAATATACAAATCACATTGAAAAGTTGACCAAATCCTACAATCTAGGACCTAATAAAAATTCCCTAAAAATAACTTGACAAGAATCTGAGCAGAGTAAGAACCAGAGAGACCTTGGCAATAATCTGGTCCAATACCCTTATGGAATGGATGAAAAATTAAGGCTTGAGTCAACAATTTATTCAAAGCTTCTTAGTAGTAGGGAAAGTTCCTATGTGACACTTCTTTACAAGTGAAATATTTCATTTTGAAAGAACTAGAAAAGTAGCCCTCACAGGTGTGGCTCACTGATAGAACCTACAAAAATGGAACATTATGCAGTTGGAACAAGGAATTAGGTATCTATTTCATGATAAAAAAGAAAATATGTGACATCCTAAAAAGTAAAAAAATAGAAGTTGTAGCATAATGTATATGGTAGCATGATAATCTTATAAAATAAGAGAAGATGAATCTGTAGGTATATGTGTTTCTACGAACATAGAGAAAATTATAGAAGAAACACTAGGCTATTTCACCTGAGTAGCTTAGAGGAGAGGAACTGGAGATGTTTGACTTTTTCTTCATGTACCTCAAATGATGTTCTGCTTGTTTCAATTCACCTATACAACTTTTGTGGTTTGAAAGGAAAATCCTATTTGAGTATAACATAACAAAAAAAAAGAAATGAAGAAAAAATCTATAATAGGAATGACTGAAAAATAGTTGGTTAAAAGTGATAAAGAATTGGTGTATAGGCTCTGACAAGGTAGCTCAATTGGCTGGAGCATCATCCCAATATGCCAAGGATTCGATCCCAGATCAGGGCCCATGCAAGACTCAACCAATGAATGTATAAGTGGAACAAGTAAGTGCACAAATTGATCTCTCGATCTCTCCCTTAAAATCAATACAAAAAATAAAAATTTAAAAAAGAATTGATGTATATAAAAAACAGCCAAATGAAACACTCAGAGGACAAGGAATAAAATTAAATTCTGGGTACTTTGTGTGTGGGTATGTAAAACAGCTTTTATGATTTAAGACTTACTTCCATTTCAAAATAGAAATAAGAGAAGTTTGTGTGCTTTATTTAATCCTCACCCAAGGATATGCTTCTATTGATTTTTAGAGAGAAAGAGGAAGGGAGAAAAAAACATGACAGAGAAATATCGATTGGTTACGTCCTATACCCACCTGACTGGAAATCAAACCTTTTGGTGCACAGGACAACACTCCAACTAACTGAACCACCCAGTCAGAGCAAAAGAAGTTTTTGATTCAAGAGCTTTGTGGTGTTTTGTTTTGTTTTTTATTTCAAAGAGGAAGGGAGAGAGAGAGAGAGAAATAGAAACATCAGTGATGAGAGAGAATCATTGATCAGCTGCCTCCTGCACACCCCTCACTGTGCCCTTGACTGGAGTCGAACCTGGGACCCTTCAGTCCACAGACCAGATGCTACATCCACTGAGCCAAACCAGCTAGGGTGTCAAGAGATTTGTTTTTTAGGTTTGTCTACTTAGAATTATTTTTTTAAAAAAAGCAAACATGATTCATCACAAGATCCTGTCAAAGAAATGCCCTATTATATATTTACATTCTGTATCTCTCTTTTTGGGGGGTTATATTTCATTTTAGCTATATTTTGAAACTTGAAATTTGTCTTTCATAACAATGCATTATTTTTTGTTATACTGAATAAAATTTGCAAATGCATAGTACAAACTTAAAAGGAAAATAACAATAAGTAAACAAACAAACAAACAAAAGGAAAACACCAAATCAACACTGAACAAATGGTCAAATAATATGAAAATTAGATAAAACAAGATTGAAAAAATGCTCATCATTGATAAATAAAAAACATATTTGGTCCTCGCCAGTTTGGCTTAGTGGATAGAGCATCAGCCCATGGACTGAAGGGTCTCGTGTTTGATTCTAGTCAAGGCCAAGTACCTCGGTTGCAACTCAATCCCGGTCGGGGGGCATGCGAGAGGCAACCAATCGACGTCTCTCTCACATCAATGTTTCTCTCTCTCTCTCCCTCTCCCTCCCTCCCTCCCTCTTTTCCACTCTCTCCCCAAATCAATGGAAAAATATCCTCAGGTAAGGATTTAAAGAAACAAAACAAACATATGCTAGTCACAGAAGAAAATAAATGCAACTTCACCACGGGCAGATCTGGCAGTCACAACTTGAACCCTGTGATTTATGTACCCGGTGATATTGTGCAATATGAAGAATATTAATTATTTTTGCCAAAATGTTTAGCTAGAATATAATCAAGTTTTCATGTCTAAGCAATTCCTTAAAATCAAACCATGTCCTTAAACCTTTCAGTTTAGGGAAATACAAGGAATAAAGGAGCAAGTTAAATGCCACAAAGGAAACAGATAAATCCAGAATATTTGACATTCAACAAGAAAACTGCTGTGGTCTCAACAAATCAATGCATGGGGACAAAAGGTGAGGAAGCAGACAAATGGGAATTGTTACAGTTTAAAGAAAAAACAAACTACAAAAATAATAACATGCAAATGAAATGCACAGTACCTAGTTTTATTTTTTGTTGAGAGAGAGAAACATGATTGGTTTTGTGAGAGAGACACATCGATTGGTTGCCTTCCACACAGCTGGGGATCGTACCTACAACCCAGGTACATGCCCTTGACTGGGAATCAAACCAGTGACCCTTTGGTTTTGAGGACCAATGCTTTAACCACTGAGCAACCGGCCAGGGTGCACAGTCCTTAATTTAATTCCACTTTGAACCTTTTGGAGACAATTGGAGAAACTACTCTGACTTTATCTCTCCACAGCTCTTCAACACACCAGCTAACCATGCTTCTCACTATTTCATTTCCTAAATATTCCTTATACTTTCCTATGTCCATCATTCCCTTTGGTTCTTCTCTCTTTAACTCAGCTTATTGCAATCTTACCCTTCCTTTTATTTAGTAAGTTTTAATTTAATACCTCTTTTATCATGTCACCTGTTATTAGTTGAATTTTGTTCCCCCAAAAGATATTTTAACATAGGTCCTAAGCCCCCAGTACCACAGAATGTGACTGACTTGGAAATAGGGTTACTGCAGGTGTAATTAGTTAAGAAGAGGTCATATTGGAGTAGAGTAGGTCCTTAATCCAATTATGACTGGTGTCTTTCTATAAGAAGAGAAAAATTTGGAGACCTATAGGGAAAATGCCATGTGACAATAGAATCAGAGAGTGAAGTGATGCAGCTATAAACCAAGAGACACCAAGAACTGATTTTTAATTTATGTTCACATCACTTCCCCAGATGAATGAGTTTACTGGAAGGCAGAAACTAGTTACTCATCAACTGTATACATCTCTCAAAGCTGGTAAGCAGTCGACATATACTGACTATACTAATCACATTTTTCTCCACATTTATTCTAATCTCAATGCTTTTGAATGAGTCATCTCCTCATACACTGAAGAGTTAAACACAACCTAAAATAACTCAGTTAAAGGCTCATTTTCTTTAGGAAGCATTCCTAGATTCAACTTTACTTATATTAGTTATATCAATATATTTCATATTGATATGTACATGCATGTGTATGCACAAACTGCTGTTAATATCCACAATGAGAAAGAATGTTTAATAAATCCATTATTTAGGGTATAATAAGCTGTCTCTATTAAGTTTAGTCAGATGCTGGTTTACCTGTCTTCCCACTTTTACTGGTATTTGGTAGTTAACAACAGTGTCTTTGAATTTCTCCAAGTGTTTGAATTTTTTTAAGTCTATATTTTATAAAAGAGACAATCTTACTTCCATATAACAACTAAAATTATGGCAAGGGACTTAACCTAACAAATAATATCCCTCAGTAAAATCCAAAACAGGAATTTGATTCACAAACTTGGAACTATTTTTCCTGTGAGACAGCTGCTGTCTGATCTCTAGAAAATGTACATAAATGATACTATGTTCATTTCTATATTCAATGGTTCAATATCAGTAAAGGAGCTGGTTAATGGGAACTTCTGTTGCCTCCTTGTGTGTGTGTGCAAGGGGTGTGGGGGGGAGGATTTACAACTGCTTAATTCTAAATACAAACCTAAATACTTATTTGAAGTATAAATACTGTCTGAATTTGGTGATCATTAACATTATTAACTGACATTGTTTTTTCCCCAGCTCTATTGAGACATAATGAACATAAGTTGTATAAGTTTAAGGTGTATGACAAGATGGATACATGTATACACTGAAAAATTTATAACAAATATAACAATACTAGAGGCCTGGTGCACAAAATTCGTGCGGGGGGGGGGGGATGTTCCCTCAGCCCAGCCTGCACCCTCTCCAATGCGGGACCCTTCGGGGGACGTCCAACTGCCTATTCCATGAAGCCTTTAGTCAGACATCCCTCTCACAATCCAGGACCACTGGCTCCTAACTGCTCACCTGCCTGCCTGCCTGATCTCCCCTAACTGCCCCCCCTGCTCGCCTGGTCACCCCCAACTGCCCTCCCCCACAGTCCTGGTCGCCCCTAACTACCCCCCCCCCCGCCAGCCTGGTTGCCCCTCACTGTGTCCCTCTGCTGGCCTGGTCACTCTCAACTGCCCCCCTGCAGGCCTGGTCTCCCCATGCAGGGTCATTTGGTAGCCCCTCACTAACCCCCCGGCCGGCCTGATCGCCCCACGCAGCCTGCTGCTCAGTCGTTTGGTCGCCCCTCACTAACCCCCACTGCCAGCCAAGTTGCCCCACACAGCCTGTTCAGTCGTCCGTTCGGTTGCGATGGTCGCTTAGGCTTTTATTATTATTATAGAAGATTAGTTAACACATGCATCACCTCACATAAGTACCTTTTTTGTGTGTTGAGAACATTTAAGATCTCTCCTAGCAACTTTCAGGTATATAATACAGTATTGTTAGCTCTAGTCACCATGCTGAACATTAAATTACCAGAACATTTTCATCTTATAACTGGAAGTTTATACCCTTTGATCAACATCTCTCAACTTCCCCCACCTGTCAGTCCCTAGCAATCCCCATTCTACTCTTTGTTTCTATGAGTACAGCTTTTTCACTGACATAGTTAATATTAATTGATCATTAATAGTTTAACTGACATAGAATATACAATTCTTCACAAGTTAAAGAAGATGTGGTTCTATTTTTTTGCTTTATAGGATTTATATATAAAATATAGCTTATCCCCTAGGGCAGTATTACTTCCTCCAACAAAGTCATAGTATTCTCTTTATGTATATATTAGAGGCCTGATGCATAAAATTCATGCAAGGGGCTCGGCCCTCACAGCCCCAGCTTCATCCGGAAGGTCGTCCAGAAAGTTGTTCAGTCGTCTGGTCTAATTAGCATATTACACTTTTATCTACAGTAATAAAAGAGAAACATGCAAATTGGTGTCACTCCGCTATGCCCACCAGCCAATTAGAGCGACTATGCAAATTAACCCAACAAAGATGGCAGTGAATTTGCATATGCAGGTGCAGAGCGAAGACTGAAGGCTCCAGCTGGAGTGAAGACTAAAGACTGAAGAATGAAGAGGCTTGGCTTCTCCACTGCGGCCAGACCAAGGCCTGCGCCCCGGGTGCCAGAGGAAAACTGGTGCCAGCAGCCAGGGGAAGGAAGGCCTATTGTGCAAATCTTCGTGCAATGGGCTTCTAGTTATTATAGATTTATATATACCTCTGTTTGTTTATTAACTCGGCAAATGTTTATTAAACTCCTGGGCAGCCACCTTGTCTTTTTAGAATAAGGTGAAGTACAAAAAGATTAAAATTAAAAAAAAAATGTGCCAGACAACACACAAGGGAGACATTGGGGCCACAGGGAGGGAGGATGGAACAGACACAGGTCCAGCTCTCAAGGAGCACCCTATCTAGTGAGGAGCAAGAGAGCAAACTAGTTCTGTATCTACACTTCAAGACCAGGCTTACTTTCCTAATGTACAGTTTTAATTATGTCATCATATGGCTAAAAACTTTTGTTGGCTCCCCATTTTTCAGTCAATCAAGTCTAAATTTCCCAGCTTGGAAATAAAAAGGATTCAAAGTCTTCCATGATTCAATTGTATAGTATGTCGAGGCTAAGAGTATAAGCTTTGTACTGCCTCGACTATCCATCAATTGTTAGCTCTATGCCTCAGTCTCTTTACCTGTAAAAAAATAGAATTAAAAACAGTGCCTGTCTCACAGGGTTGTTGTGAGGTTTACATGAAATACAGGAAAACCTCGATATAAAACTAATTCGGGCAAGAGGGTGTCCATAAAAGCCAAAATTCTGTTTTATAATAAAGGTTTCCCGAATGCATATGTTAAAAAAATTGACAAATTAGTTTACCTGTTTTTATTTATGTAGACACATTTGTGTAATTACAATGAAGTATGAAAAGTTTAATTTCACGGAAAAGTTTTCTATATGTATTACAGTAATTTTATATATAGTAAATGCATGCATTATGAATATGTCTAGTACATGCATGCATTCCCCAGTCACAGAGAGTAAACAAGCGCATATGGCTGGGGCGTGGCTTAGTGCAGGTGGGAACTGCTGCAAAGTCACACCAGGCAACAACAATTATCGTGATGGAGGCGGTGTGATCACATGCTAATAGTTGTTTAGGCTGTGACTCTTCGATTTAAATATGTAGACTGTTGTGCTCGCTTCGGCAGCACATATACTAAAATGGCAGCACATATACTAAAACTGGAACGATACAGAGAAGATTAGCATGGCCCTTGCGCAAGGATGACACGCAAATTCGTGAAGCGTTCCATATTTTAAAAAATAAAATAAAATAAATAAATAAATATGTAGACTGTAGTTGTAGTTATGTAAATATGTTGGTAAAATCACTACAGTGTTTTTTCCAACATATGCTTATTTGCTAAAATTTGTTAAAAATAGCAGTGAATTAATAACAAAAAAATAACCTTTTAATTTAATTATAAGAAAATCTTAGTTAAAAACATTTAAACATTAACAAGGTGTTGATTTTCATTTATGACATACGGACCGGAAACTTTGTCCATTAAATCCGAAGTCCACAAAATTGAGGGTTTACTGTACTAACTTATCTGGCAAATAGTATGCATGCAAAAAATGTGAGCTACTATTATTACTGCTGGTTTTGTTCAATCTCCATTTCCAGCCTTAACTATCAGCAGCCCTGTTATAATCTTGTTCTCCAGCCAAATTGGGCTCTGCTATCTCCTAAACACCCATATCTCTACAATCATGCTTTCACTCACCCTGCAAAAAACTACCTCATCTCCAAGTATTATGATCTTAACCATTCCTGGCTGCTCCATTCAAAAGCTACCTCTTTCAGGCACCATTCTCCAATATCACAGGTCCATCACACATTACTATAACCCACATGACACTTAAACCTTGGCTAGATTCATCTTCATATCCTATAGAATTCTACCCAAATGTACATGATAGGGCTTAATAAATGTTTGACAAGTGAATGAATTCCTATATTTCCTCTCTCTCATCCAACTGCTCTCTTGCAAAACAGCTCTACATCACAAGTAAAAACAAAACAAAACGTAACTCTTCTGTAGTATTTCATAAAGCTGGCCAGCTACTTTTTTTTTCTATCATCAATGTGGTAATTTCTTTTTTTTTTAAATGTTTTATTATTGAAAGTATTACATGTGTCTCCATTTCTCCCCATTGACCTCTCTCCACCCACTCCCACCCCCGACCCCCCAGCACATGCCCTCATCCCCTTACTGTCTGTATCCACTGGTTATGTGCATGCATACAAGTTCTTTGGTTGACACAGAACCTAGACACAGGAACCTAGACACAGAACCTAGAGACAGAACCTAGCGAGAGAACATGGCAAAAGATCCTGGACAGAAACTGGCCACAGAACCTAGAGACAGAACCAAGCGAGAGAACATGGCAAAAGATCCTGGACAGAAACTGGCCACAGAACTTAGAGACAGAACCTGGCTACAGAACCTGGATAGAACATGGCAAGAGAACCTGACTAGAACCAGGTGACTGAACCTGGCTGAAGAACCCGGCAATCGAACCTGGCGACCGAACCTGGCTGGAGAACCTAGCTGGAGATCCTAGACAGAACTTGGCTGGAGAAATGGCTACAGAACCTGGCTGGAGACCCTGACAAGAGAACCCGGCTATGATGATCACCTGAAAAAAAAAAAAAAAGTTCTTTGGTTGATCTCTAACCCTCCCCGCCACCCTCTGAGGTTTGTCAGTCTGTTCAATGCTTCTGTCTCTGTATCTATTTTTGTTCATTAGTTTATGTTGTCAATGTGGTAATTTCTAATGTACCCAGCACATAGATGCCTAGATATTCAATGATTTGAACTAAATGTCATCTCATCTTTTAATATCAATTATCACTTACTCATTATGATCAAGTATGAATTAGTCTTTTTAGTTATTATCAGCCCACAAACTCATCTGTCAATTTCTGGCCATCTTGACCCTATCCCACTACAGTGGGGCCTTGACTTAGGAGTTTAATTCGTTCGGAGACCGAGCTCGTTAGGGAGCTCGTTAACTCAAATTACTCTATCAACTAACTCAATGCAAAAAATCGGCCGAGAGACAGCTGGTATCGCAAAAAAATCATTAGTGGGGACACTCGTAAGTCAAGGCCCCACTGTATATCATTTATTGATTTAGGGGAGAGATTTTTTTGTTGTTAATCCTCACACGAGGATATTTCTTCCACTGATTTTTAGAGAGTGGAAGGGAGGAAGAGAGGAGAGAGGGAGGAAGAGAGAGAGACACATCAATTGGCAGCCTACTGCCTGTGCCCCAACTGGGCCAGCCGGGGTGACCAGGAATTGAACCCATGACCATTTGGTACACCGGCAATGCTCTAACCACTGAACAACTCCTGGCCAGGGCAGGAGAGATAATATTTAAAACCTCAGTAAGAATCA
Organism: Myotis daubentonii; assembly: GCF_963259705.1. NCBI lineage: Eukaryota > Metazoa > Chordata > Mammalia > Chiroptera > Vespertilionidae > Myotis > Myotis daubentonii. The sequence continues at coordinate 36,751,299 of NC_081847.1, forward strand.
GAAAATTAAATACCTATAAGGTGATAAAAGTAAATGTGCAAATCACGTGAATAGTGAGGACCATGCAGAAAACCAGAAAACACATCCCACCTAAAACTTTCAGCTTCTGTTGTACTGCTATGAGAGAATATGGGTTTGGTGTTGACAGATCTCATAATTTTTCAAGATAAGTGAGAAAGTATGAAATCTGTATAAATTTTTAAGACATTAAAAATATTAGCTTGGCTGGTGTGGCTCAATGGTTGAGTGTTGACCCATGAACCAGACGGTCATGGTTTGATTCCTAGTCAGGGCACATGCCTGGGTTGCTGGCTGTCCCCAGTGGGGGGCATACAAGAGGCAGCTGATCAAGATTCTCTCTCATTATTGCTGTTTCTATCCCTCTCTCCCTCTCCCTTCCTCTCTCTGAAATCAATAAAAACATATTAAAAAATTACTGTCTGAATCAAACAAAAGATGTCTGCCGGTCAAAACCAACCACAGGCTGCCTGTTTGCATCCTCTGCTACAGAAGTTCTCTGTAAAAAGTGTTGGGATGGGAGGACTTCCATCTCATCTGACAGTCTAAGGCAGCAGTTAAAACTAACAGACAACCTGGGAACATCTCCTGTAACACTTACTCTAACTCTCAACCATTCTGTATTGACCAGAAAACCAAACTAATCCTACAGTTGTGTTGAGCATATGGAGCCTCTCCGCTTGCTTACTGCTGGGAATCAGATATGAACAATACTGCTAAATTACAGGAAACATTATTGTACATTTTCTAGGTTTCACACTATTCTACATGTTACCTGAATTAACTCATTTAATCCTCAAACAATCCTATGAGATAAATACTATTATCCTATTTTAAAGATGAGGAAACTGAGGCAACTTGTCCAAAGTCACACAATTAGCAAGCAGTAGAGGCTGGAATTAGGACCTCAGAGTCCGCCAAAAGAACTCATAATTTGAAAACAAAGGCCATTCAATAAATGGTACTGGGATAATTAATTGTACATAGGAAGAGAAAATGAAACTGGACCCTACCTCACACCATACATGAGAGTTGATTCCAGATGGATTAAAGATATAAACATCAAAGACAAATCAGTAGAGACTCAAGATGATAATCTAAAGAATAACTTCAAAATCTCTGGAGAGGGAAAGATTGATAAATTTGAGCTTACTGAAATTCAGAACTTCTTTTTAACAAAAGACAACTTAAAGAGATTTAAAAGATCAGAACAAACTGGGAAATGGCATCTGTAATATAACCAGGAAAGGATTAGTGATCAGAAAATATAAATAAATCTTTTGGAAAAAAGAATAGAAAAATGGCAAAACAAGCCCCAGCATAGTCTAAGCTGTAAAAACCTGGAATTAGGGTGAGGAGTTAAGGGGGTCCTGATATATGGTGATGGGAGATTTGACTTTGGGTGGTGGGCACACAATATATACAGATCTTGTAACATATATACCCACACCTGAAACCTATGTTACCCCAATAAATTTAATACAAAAAGGAAAAGGAAAAAAACCTGGTATTACCAGAGTTGCCATACAGCAGAACTGAGAACAGTAGACCTTGGCATCACTGAGCAATATATAATATTCAGGGATCTATGTCATACTGCAGATACACAGAGCACGGGGGACCCAGCCAGAAGGATAGAGCCAAGATAGTTAATCTCCATTATATAGGAACTGGATGGAAAAACAGAAGCTGAACGCTGGAAGCACATATATCCCAACATTCACACACACACAGATCAGGGACTGGCAAATGTCTTTGTTAAGGTCCATACAGTAAATATTTTCAGCTCTGTGAGCTATATATTCTCGGTCACAACCACTCAACTCTGCCATTGGTAGTGTGAAAGCAGCCAAAGACAATATGTTAATGAATAAGTGTGCCAGTGTTCCAATAAAACTTTATTTACATAAATAGGTAGTGGGCCAGATTTGACCTGTGGGTCATAGCTTGTGTACCCCTGACATAGATCATTGTTATTTTCCTACACTCTATATTTCCCCTGACTGTTGTTTGCTGACCCCTCTAATTTCATGAAGCAAAAACTACACATTCTACAGCTTTGTGATGGTTTCCGAAAGTCTACTACTTTACCAAAAAACATCTTCTCCCTTATTATCTGTGAAAATTTTCACCTCATTTTCTTTTCATCTTTTTAATATCTTTGACAGTCACCATCCCAAGCTAAAAATCTAAAAAATTCTCTCTCTCACCATTCACAATGTCAATTATCAACACCAAAAATTCTAACACACACACACACACACACACACACACACACACACACACACACACACACACACCTCCAGCCACATTCAGTTACATTCCCTAAAAATGCATGATATGCATGACTTTGCCTGGAATACTTTTCAACTTCTCTCTGGCAAACTCCTTTACCTTTCCGGACACATCTCAAATGTCATCCTTTCACAAAACCTTCCCTGATTCCTAGAGCAGAGACATGCTCTTACAACCTCTGATAACTCTCCAATGGCATTTACCATTCTAAACTATCTTTATTTACATGTTTACTTCTCTCATGAGACTGAATATCCAAAGTGAAAAGACCCTGTTCTAAAGACCTTTGACTCCTCAAAGCCTAGCATAATGCGTGGTATGTAACTGATGGCTAGCACCAGTAAATGTATGTTGAATGCTTCGTGGTAGGAGTAGAGTTTCTTAACCTAGGGTTCATAGACAGGAGTCCATGGATAGAATTTAGGGGGTGGGTCCATGAACTTAAATAAGAAAGTAAATTATCTCTTTATTTTCACTAAGCTCTCTGAGTTATTTTCTTCAACTATGAATGCAGGCAACAACAAACCATTCTAGTATTAGCAGGATCTGTGACTGTCACAGTAATCACAGATATCTTTATATCATATTACAGCTGTTGCAGATATCTTAAAGTATTATTTGTGCTCATCACATCTTTAAAATTATAAAATTTTATAATGTGCTGATAAAGAAGTAGAACCTATATTACTACATCATAAGTTGTATATTTTGGTAACTATATTTCAATATAGCTGGTTTTCTTTGTCATCAAATTGTCATTAAATGTATTTTGTTTTATGAGAGGGGTCCATAAGCTTCACTAGAAGCTAGAGGGCCCCATGGCACAAACAAGGCTAGGCCTTCTTGCATTACAAAGATCCAGAACAAATGAATCATGTTGCTTTATATACATATGGTATACACATATTGAATATATATTGAAAATCTTATTGCTATGAATGTCCTCACAACCTTCTTGTTCAAAGTCCTTTTTTATTAAATGGGAGCCCTAGAACTATTATGGCTCACGGCTGATTTGCATAGTTTCCCTCAGAACTCTCCCATACCCCATTTGAACTTTCAACTCTTCTCTTTAATTAAATTTTTATCATGATAGAGATCCTGGGTTTCTACCATTGTTCACTGTTTGCTTTGTTTTTCTAAGGCTTTTTATGTCCCTTTGCTTTAAACACCTAGAAGGGGAAGGAGCCTCTGGTAGCACTCCAGAAAGTGGGAAGTCAAAAGGATCCTGAAGATAGCTAGCTCCTTTGCACAAATGGAGGTAGACTGGAAATGATCAAATAGCTGGTTACCTATACTTTTTTGGTATCCCCTTAGCCTTCGAACTGACAGAACTCCTTACAGAAACAGAATAAATTAATAGTTCTTTGACATAAGCTGCCATGCTCGACTTCTTAACATTTTTTGCCCGCTAGCAGACTCCTCTAAGGCAGCATGCTGAACGAGGCAGCAGCCCTGAGTGCCAGCACCTCCTCGGACACGCACTTTTAAGATCTGGAGAAGTCAACTTTACCTTTCTCTGTCTCAGCTAAAGTGACGACACCATCTGATATTGCTACAGGGCCTCTCAGGTGTGTGCAGTTTTTACACATTCGCTCCTTCGCTATTCACTATTCTTCCTGGCTCCGATAATGCCTTTCCGATGACCTCCCCAGGTGACCCTGCTCTTAAAACAGTGGGCTGTCCCCTTCCTGGGAAGACACGTTGGGTCACCGCCCACAAACAGCGCGGTCCCTCCCTTTAAAGACACACACGAACTCCCTAAGTTGATGGAGGGAGGCTCTCTCTTCTTGCCAACCAGTTCCACTCTCTGCACCCCTTTTGCTGGCCAGCTCCTGCACCCAAACCTCAGTCCCTCTTTTTCCTCTTCCTTGTCAAAACCTTCCCTTTTTGGGGGGGCTGCTCCCCCAAAAAGGAGTGGAGGATCCTGGGGGCACATCGATCCTTTGCAATTCCGCGCCGCGACTCCGAGGAGGCTGCCCCCATCTGATAGCCAGAGAGCCCCCATGTCTAAGAGCCCCTGCCTCCCCGCGCCAAGAGCTGCCACCGTCCTGACAGCCCGAGCTCGGACCCGCGCCCCTGCGGGTCCCAGCGGCCCGGGGGCCCTGCACGCCGCCCACGGTCTAACCCAACTCCAGGTCTTGCCTCCCAAGCTCCACCGACCCCGACCCTGGTTCCGTGTGGACCCAGTGTCCCTGGCCCGCGACACGGCCACGACCTCACGTCCGGCTCCCGCCAGGGGCTCGGAGCTGCAGCGCCAGCCCGTGCAGACCCCGGCCCGCCCGGCACTCGCTCGGCGCCCCGGCCTCGCGACCGGCACCCTCTCCGAGCCCGGCCGGGCTCCCGCTCCCGCTCCCGCCAGCGCCCCCGCCCGCAGGCCCGGGGCCCGCTCCCCAACATGGCGACGGGGACACGAGCACGGCGGGCGGGCGGGGCGGCTCCGGGCCGGGCCCGCACGGGGGCCGTGCTCCACGGCCGGCCGGCGCCATTTTCCCGCGCCGGGCCCGGGCGGTGCCTCCTGCCAGCGGAGCCAGCCGAGCCGGGACCGCGGACTGCCCACGGGCCCACCCCTTCAGGGCCCGCGTCGCCGTCACCTCACCTGAGCGCGGCCCCAGCCCTCCCGGGCGGGCCTCGGAGCACCGGCCCGGGCCGTGCGTGCCCGCGGCCCTCCGTGAGTTCGTCCGTCCGTCCTCGCGTGCGCCCGTCTGTCCGGCCGTCGGCGCCCGGCTGCCAGCAGCCCGACCCGGCAGGGCCTCAGGGAGCCGGCGGGGAGGGGGATGGGCCGGACCGGGCCGGGGAGGGAGGGGGAGGGAGGGAGAGAGAGGGAGGGAGTGCGGGCGGGGCGGGGCGGACCGGGGCGGACCGGGGTGGGTGGGGCCTGGCCACGTGACCAAACGTCCCCGAGCGCGCGAGGCGGAGCGCGCACCCATTCACTGGGGTGCAGAGCTTGGTCCTGGGACCCAGTGGGTCTCGTCTCCTGGCGCTGAAGTCTCCCCAGTGACCCCTGCCTCCATTTCAGAGTCACTGCGCAGCCCCATGGGAGGTTTCCAGCTGAGTATTATTGGACAACTCAGTTCTTCAAGCCTCAGTTTACCTATGTGAAATACAGGGATGATCATAGTGCTTGCAAAGAGGCAATGAGGGACAGCAGGGAAAGCACCTGACACGTGGTAGCTGACAGAGATAACCTTTAGCCTTGATTATGATGTGGCTCTAAGTCCCTCCACCCTTTCCCATCACCATCAGCCCTGCAAGCTCAGTAGGTGCCTTCCTCTGTCTCCAGATGTAGGGAGGCCCCTCCAGCACTGGATTTGATGTGTCATCAGACCTGATGCCTGGATTCATATCTGGCTTTCACCCTTCTTAGCTGTGTGATTTTCTTTGTCTCTGAACCTCAGCTTCATCATCTGTAAAATAGTCTAAGGTATGTTACCACAGAAACATCACAGAAGATAGATGAGCAAGTGGGTTGTAAACGTATTGCAAAGCATGGGCATACTTGTTTCATCTAAGAAAAGGAGTCATGGGTTCTTCCATTCCACAATTAGTTACTGAGCACACAGTGTATGCTCGGACTGGTGTCCAAGCCACCCAGGGCCGTTTTACATCCTCCCTGGTATCTGTACTCTCCACCCTGCTGTCAGAGTAATGTTTCTAAGTCAGAAATCTGATCTTGTCCCTCCCCTATTTAAAACTATTTGATGGTTTCACATTGCTCTTAAGAAAAAGGCCGGGGTGGGGGGGGGGGGAGTATCAATTGGGGGAAAAGGAGACACATGTAAAACTTTAGACAATAAAAAAAAAAAGAAAGAGCCCTAACCGGTTTGGCTCAGTGGATACAACGTCAGTCTGTGGACTGAAAGGTCCCAGGTTCGATTCCGGCCAAGGGCATGTACCTTGGTTGCGGGCACATCCCCAGTAGGAGGTGTGCAGGAGGCAGCTGATCGATGTTTCTCTCTCATCGATGTTTCTAACTCTCTATCCCTCTCCCTTCCTCTCTGTGAAAAATCAATAAAAAATATATTTAAAAAAAAAGAAAGAAAGAAAAAGATAAAGGCCAAATAGTTGCTTAACTATTGTTCTTTCCACAACTCCAGTCATATCGCAGGGCCCTCTTTTCCTCTCTGGACTGCAACTACAGTGACTTCTTTCACATATTGTACTTCTCTCCTCAGGACCCTTACACATGCTGATCCCTCACACCTAAAATGCTCCCACCTCCCTTAGATAACTCATCAGCCCTGAGATTCCAGCTCAGACATTGCTACCCCAAGGGCGCCTCCTCTGATCACTCCCAGACAGGTTTTCTTGTCCTCAATAGGTTGCACTAGGCTTTATTTATTCCCCATCTGTGCTACTAGACTGTGGGCTTCATAAGGAGGAAGACTATCAATTTTGTTTACCGCTGTTTCCTCAGCACATACCACAGTGCCTGGCACAGAGGAGGTGCTCAGTAAATATCCTATATAGTAAAAGGCTAATATGCAAATCGACCAAATGGTGGAACAACTGGTCACTATGATGTGCACTGACCACCAGGGGGCAGACGCTCAACACAGGAGCTGCCCCCTGGTGGTCAGTGCACTCCCACAGAGGGAGCTCTGCTTATCCAGAAGCCGTGCTCAAGGCTGGCGAGCGCAGTGGCGGTGGCAGGAGCCTCTCCCGCCTTCACAGCAGTGCTAAGGGTGTCCAACTGCGGCTTAGGCGGGGAGTGGGCCTAAGCCATCAGTTGGACATCCCCCGAGGGCTCCCTGACTACGAGAGGACGCAGGCTGGGCTGAGGGACTGCCCCCCCCCCAGTGCACAAATTTCGTGCACCAAGCCTCTAGTTTGTTTTATGTATGAATCCTGGACACTGTGCTAGGTGCTGGGCCCCAAGGCAGAAAAAAATGAAGAGAACCACAAGCGGCCACCTCAGACTTTTGAGCCTATGAAGTTAATGCCAAATGGATTTATAAGAAGAGCTTAGAAAAAGAATGTTAAGCTTTTTTTAAAAACTTTCATTTACTTATTTAATCCTCACTCGAGGATATTTTTCCATTGACTTTAGAAAGAGTGGAAGAGAGGGAAAGACAGAGAGAAATATCGATGTGAAAGAAACACATTGATTGGTTGCCTCCGGCACGCACCCTGACCACGGTCCGGGCTGGGGAGGAGCCTGCAACAAAGGTACATGCCCTTGACCTTAATTGAACCTGGAACCCTTCAGTCTGCACAGGCTGATGCTCTATCCACTAAGTCAAACCGGCTCGGGCAAGCTTTTTCTTTTAACTTTTAAAAGTGAGGTATAATTTATATAAAGCAAAATGCAGACATCTTAAATGTATACCTAATAATTTTTATATATTTCTGTGTTACCACCACCCAGATAAAGTAATAGAGCTATCAACCCAGAAAGTTTCCTTTGTTCCCTCTTCCCTCCCATATTGTCCCCTCCCAATCAATACTTGCTTCCCCAGAGATAACCGCTATTTTCTTTTATTAATCCTCAACCGAGGATATGTTTTATTGTTTGTTTGTTTTTTTAAGAGAGAGGAAGGGAGAGAGAAAAACATCTATGTGAGAGAGAAACATTGATTGGTTAGCTCTTGTACTCACCTCAAATGGGGATTGAACCTGCAACCTAGATATGTGCCCTGACCTGGAATTGAACCTGCAACCTTTTGGTGTACAGAACGATACTCCAACCAACTGAGCCACCCAGCCAGGGCTGTAACCACTATTTTTTAAAAATATATTTTATTGATTTTTTACAGAGAGGAAGGGAGAGGGATAGAGAGTTAGAAACATCGATGAGAGAGAAACATCGATCAACTGCCTCCTGCACACCCCCTACTGGGGATGTGCCCACAACCAAGGTACATGCCCTTGACCGAAATCAAACCTGGGACCCTTTAGTTCATAGGCCAAAGCTCTAGCCACGGAGCCAAACCAGTTAGGGCTGTAACCACTATTTTGACTTCTAGTACTATAGATCAACTTTGACAGTTCTTGAATTTCATATAAGCATATATTCTTTTGTGTTAGCCTAGAAATCAATCATGCTCAGAGAGTGACTCTTTGGATAATGATACAGTTAATGAATTACATGATTAATTAATTAATGTGAAAGACTAAATTAGAAACTCTGATTATTTCATCCTGCAGAGACAAAGGTCCTGCCAAAAGACAGCCTAGAGGCTGAGATGACATAAATACACCTCCAAGTCTCAAAAAAAAAAAAAATTCTAGTGGTAAGAAAGCTCTGAAAAATTCTAAACAACAAAAATCTAATCTAAAAATAGGTGAAAGTCTTGAGTAGATATTTCTCCAAAGAAGACATGCAAATGACCAATAAACACATGAAAAGACATTTGACAGCACTAGTCATTAGGGCAATGCAAATCAAAACCACAATGAGACCACTGAACACCCATTAGGATGGCTATTTTTAAAAAGTTACATGTGCTAGTGAGGATATGGAGAAATTGGAACTCTTTTACATTGCTGGTCGGGATGTAAATGGTTCAGCAGCTATGGAGAAAATGTTTGGTGGTTTCACAAAAAGATAAACATAGAATCCAGCAATTCCACTTCTGGATATTTACCCAAAAAAAGTAGAAGCAGGGACTTGAAGAGATATTTGTACACCCATGTTCATAGCAACATTATTCACCATAGCCAAAAGGTAGAAGCAACCCAGTGTCTACCAACAGATGAAGGGATAAGCAAAATGAGTTATTTACATACAATGGAATATTTAGCCTTACCAAGGGAGAAAATTTTGGTACATGCTACAACATGAATAAACCTTGAAGACATTATGCTAAGTGAAATAAGCTGTGCCATGCCAGCACGACCAAGGGTGATCCTGAGTGGTGGGGGGTGAAAGGATTAAGGAAAGACAGACAAGAGAATAATAGCTGGGTCTCGGTGGGACGCTGCTCCCTGAAGAGGAGACAATGCCAGCGCCCACAAGCCGTGTCTTTATTTTATAGCAGATGCCACGAGGCAAAGTAGGGGTGTGATCACGTTGTTTACAGCATTCTCGTGAGCTCCAACCCTACTCAACTACATGCACCTGAACTCTATCACAATGTACATGGGGCTATGTGTTTGGACCATAGGTTCAAGCTTACAACCACAGCCGTTGGCTATAATTGTGCTGGGAGGGCCCTGCCCTCCAGCTGGGACTTGCATGTGGCAATGAGAGGACCCTGTCCTTTCATTAGTCCGAGGCTTAAACCTGGCCAAAACACCGTACCCACCCCCCACAATAAGCCATCCACAAAAGGACAAATATTATATGATTTCTCTTATGTGAGGTTCCCTAGAGTAGTAAAATTCATAGAGACAGAAAATAGAATAGTGATTGCCAAGGGTTGGGGAGAGGGGGAATGAAGAGTTACTGTTTAATGGGTACAGAGTTTCGGTTTGGGAAAAAGGAAAAGTTCTGGAGATGGGTGGTAGTGATGGTTGCACTACAATATGAATGTACTTAATGCCAGTAAACTGTATACTTAAAAATAGTTAAAATTCTAAATTTATGTTATATATATGTGTGTGTGTGTGTGTGTGTGTGTGTGTGTGTATATATATATACACACACACTAGAGGCCCGGTGCACAAAAATTTGTGCACTCGGTGGGGGGGTGTCCCTCAGCCCAGCCTGTGCCCTCTTGCAGTCTGGGACCCCTTGGAGGATGTCCACCTGCTGGCTTAGGCCCGCTCCCTGGGGGATCAGGCCCAAGCTGGCAGTCACACATCCCTCTGGCAGCCCGGCCGCCCTCTGGGGATGTCCACTTGCCAGCGGGGAGCAGGCCTAAGCTGCATTCGGACATCCTTAGCACTGCTGAGGAGGCGGAAGAGGCCCCCACCACCACCGCTGTACTGTCAGCCATCAGCCTGGCTTGTGGCTGAGCAGAGTTCCCCCTGTGGGAACGCACTGACCACCAGGGGGCAGCTCCTGCATTGAGTGTCTGCCCCCTGGTGGTCAGTGTGTGTCATAGTGACCAGTCATTCCCAGTCGTTCTGCTGTTAGGGTCAGTTTGCATATTACCCTTTTATTATATAGGATAGAGGCCTGGTTCATGGGTGGGGGCTGGCTGGTTTGTCCTGAAGGGTGTCCCAGATCAGGGTGGGGATCCCGCTGGGGTGCCTGGCCAGCCTGGGTGAGGGGCTGATGGGTGTTTACAGCTGGTCACACACCCCTTTTTTTTTTTGTCAGATTGGCAAAAATTATATTTTTGGTGTGCTGCAGAATTTTAATAACTAGTTTATGTGTGCCATGAGATGAAAAGGGTTGAAAATTGCTGCAATAGGAAATAGAAGGGTCACTTTTACTTTGAATAAAGGCTTATTATGGGCAAGTAATGGTTTGCTCTTATGAAAAAAGATTAAAAAATAGAAATACAGTGATAATTACACAACTGAAAAAAATTTCAGAGTATCAAGAAGTGACAAAAAACCAGGAGAAATATTCTTAGGACTTAAAAGCCTGTTTTCAAAAATATTCTGAAAATGTAAAACTCTTTGTCCTGGCCAGTGTTGTTCAGTGGATAGAGCATTGGCCCAAGCACTGAAGTGGAGCGGGTTCAATTCCCAGTCAGGAGCATGTACATGGGTTGCTGGTTCCATCCCCAGCCCCGGTGGGGGCATGGGAGGGAGACAACCAGTCTATGTGTCTCTCTTACATCAATGTTTCTCTTTCTCCCTCTCCCTCTCTCTTTACTCCCTTCCACTCTCTCTAAAAAGTCAATGGGAAAAATATCCTTGGGTGAGGATAACAAAAAAATCCTTTTGTATTAGAGTATAACATAAAAATACACAAATCATAAGTGTGTAAAGCCTAATAGATTTTTACAAAGTGAATACACATCTAACAAACTCCCAAATCAAGAAACAGAACATTATCTGCCTACAAAAGCCTCTTTATGTCCCCTTTCCAATTATTACCCATGCCCCTGAGGTCAAAACAGTATCCTGACCTCTAACTCCATAAATTAGGCTCTCCAGGTGTTACATTTTATATAAATGGAATCTTACATAATATACTCTCTTGAGTCTGGCTTCTTTTGCTAAATTTTATGTTTTTATAATTCATTTATGTTGTTGCAAATAGTTGTAGTTTGCTCCTTTTCATTGCTTCATAGCATTTCGTTCTTTGAATAGATCACAATTTATCCATTCTGCTGGTGATAAGCACTTCATTTTTCACTCTAGGTATATATTTTTTTAATTCTATTGATTTCAGAGAGGAAGGGAGAGGGAAAGAGAGAGAGAAATAGAAACATCAGTGATGAGAGAGAATCATTGATCGGCTGCCTCTTGCACGACCCACACTGGGGATCCAGCCTACAACCCCGGGCATGTGCCCTGACTAGGAATCAAACTGTTGACCTCCTGGCTCATAGGTCAACGCTCAACCACTAAAACACGCCAGCTGGGCTCTAGGCCTATTTTTAATAGTATTACTATGAATATTTTTGTACATGTCTTTGGATGAATATGTGTGCAGTTTTCTGCTGGATATATACCTAGAACTATCAGTGCTGGGTCACAGAGTTTGCATGTGTTCCTTTCTAGTTGATATTGCCAAATGCTTTATCTTTTTTAAAAAAAGAACGGCTTTAGAGAGAGAGAATTCACAAACCATACAATTCACTCATTTAAAGTGTACAATTCATTATTTTTTAATATGGTCACAGATAGGTGCAATCATCACCATAGTCAGTTTTGTTTTTTCTGTGAAGATGTTTTTTGTTGTTTATTTATTTATTTATTTAAAAAATATATTTTATTGATTTTTTACAGAGAGGAAGGGAGAGAGATAGAGAGTTAGAAACATCGATGAGAGAGACACATCGATCAGCCGCCTCCTTCACATCTCCTACTGGGGATGTGCCCGCAACCCAGGTACATGCCCTTGACCGGAATCAAACCTGGGACCCTTCAGTCCGCAGGCTGAGGCTCTATCCACTGAGCCAAACCGGTTTTGGCTGTTGTTTATTTTTTTCAATTTTTATTTTTCTTTATTGATTAAGGTATTACATACGTGTCCTTACCCCCCCCATTGCCCCCCCCCCCACTCACCCCCCTGGTGTCCATGTCCATTGGTTAGGCTTATATGCATAGTCAGTTTTTTTAGAACATTTTCATCACCTCAAAAAGAAACCATGTAGCATTTAGATATTGCCTTCCTTCTAACCCCGCCCCCCTTCCCCATTCCTAAGTAACCACTAATTTGCTTTCTGTCATTATACATTTGCCTATTCTGGACATTTCATACAGATGAAATCATACAATGTATGACCTTTTTCTGTCTGGCTTTCACTTAGCATGTTTTCAATGTTCATCCATGTTGTAGCATATGTTGGTATTTTGTTCCTTTTTATGGCTGAATAGTATTCCATTGTATGAATATATCACATTTTGTTTATCCATTCATCCATTGATAGATATTTGGGTTGTTTTCACCTCTTGGCTTTTGTGAATAGTACTGCTATTCATGTACAACTTTTTGTTTGGTCACCTGTTTTCAATTCTTTGGAGTATATATCTAGAAGTGGAATTGCTGGATCAAATGGTAATTCTTTATTTATCTTATCAAAGAAATGCCAAATTTTTCCACAGTGGATGCACCATTTTATACTTCCACTAGCGATGTATTTAGGGTTCCAATTTCTTCACACCTTTGTCAATACTCACTTCTTTCTTAAAAATTATTTTTAAAAACTGTGGAGTCGCATCTTACTGTGGTTTTGTTCTCTGTTTTTCTAGTGACTTATTATATTGATTGAGCATCTTGTCATAGACTTATTGACTTGTATATATTCTTTGGAGAAATATCTATTCAAGTCCTTTGCTCATCTTTTAATTGGAGTTGTTGAACTCTAAGTTCTTTATATATTTTGGGTACTAGACCCTTTTCAGATTGCAAATATTTTTATCTGTTTGGGGGATTGTCTTTTCACTATCTTGATGTCCTTTGAAAATTTTTCATTTTATTTTATTGATTTCAGAGAGGAAGAGAGAGGGAGAAAGAGATAGAAACATCAATGATGAGAGAGAATCATTGATCACTGCCTCCTACATGCTCCACCACTGGGGACCAAGCCCACAACCCGGGCATGTGTCCTCCTGGTTCATGGGTTGATGCTCAACCACTTAGCCACACCAGTCAGGCTGTCTTAATGTCCTTTGATGCACAAAAGTTTTTAATTTTTATGGAGTCCAATTTATTTTTGTTGTTGTTGTTGCTTGTGCTTTTGGTCTTAGTGCTATAAAAACCACTGCCAAAGTCAAGGTTGTGACAAACAAACCTGTATATTTCTAAGAGTTTAATAGTTTTAACTCTTAAATTTAGGACCTTGATCCATTGTGAATTATTCTTTGTGATGAGAGGTAAGAGTCAAACTTGGTTCTTTTGTATGTGGATATCCAGTTGTAGCAGCACCATTTGTGGAACAGACTATTCTTTCTCCATGAATGATGATCTTGGCACTCTTGTCAAAAAAAAAGTTGACCATAGTCCTGGGTGATGTTGCTCAGTGGTTAGAGTGTCGGCCTGGCACTGAAGGGACACAGGTTCAATTCCCAGTCAACAGCACATACATAGGTTGCAGGTTACATCCCTGGGCCTGGTCAGAGTGCGTGTGGGAGGCAACCAATCTATGTGTCTCTCTCACATTGATGTTTCTCTCTCTTTCTCTTTCTCCCCTTCCACTCTCTCTAAAAATCAATGGAAAAAAATATCCTCCAGTGGGGATTTAAAAGATAAAAAACTAAAAATTGATCATAGATATATGGGTTTATTTCTGGACTCTCAATTCTGTTCCATTGATATTTTTATCCTTATACTAGTACCACAATATTTTGATTATTGTAATTTTGTAGGAAGTTTTGAAATTAGGAAGCTTCATCTCTTTACCAAGATATGAAGGAAATAGCAAAATCTCTTATTTAAGAAGCAAGGTGTTGTATGTTGGAGCTATTTGAGGCCTGGGAGAATATCATATCAGAAAACCTTTTGGAAAAAGTCATGCCTCCTGAGATCCAAGATGGCGGCATAGGTAAACAACAGAAATTGCTGCCTCACACAACCACTTCAAAAATACAACTAAGCCGAAACCGGTTTGGCTCAGTGGATAGAGCGTCGGCCTGCGGACTGAAAGGTCCCAGGTTCAATTCCGGTAAAGGGCATGTACCTGGGTTGCGGGCATATCCCCAGTGGGAGATGTGCGGGAGGCAGCTGATTGATGTTTCTCTCTCATCGATGTTTCTAACTCTCTATCTCTCTCCCTTTCTCTCTGTAAAAAATCAATAAAATATATTTTTAAAAAACTTAAAAAAAAACAACACAAAAACAAAAATACAACTAAAAGAGAAAACGGACATCATCCAGAACCACAGGAAGGCTGGCCGAGTGGAAATTCTACAACTAGAAGGAAAGAGAAAAGCACACTGAGACTCAGAGGAGGTGCGGAAGTAAAGTGCAGAGGTACGGAGATGCAAGTGGAAAGGGCTGGCAACGGAGGACACCGGTGTCTTTTTCAATCGGGAGGGAGTCTCAAGCTCCTGACGTCTCTGAACGCCAGTTCCAGGTGAGTCTCTGGGGACCCAGACTCATACGGGGAGAAACTGGACTGTCTGGCATCGGGCAGAACTTGAGGGCGGCTTTCTCTCAGAGGTGCTTGCAACGATTACCACGGAACAGTGAGAACCGAGACCACTTGGGGCAGGGCTGAGGATCAGCCATAGCTGTTTGCTCCGCCCAGTTGACTCCCCGAGACCCAGTTGATTCCCATAGACCCCGCCCCAATCAAGCTGTGTGCAGAGGCTTTTGCATATGAATGCCCTGGCCCTTTACAATCTAAAATTACCTAACTAACTGTCTGCCTGCTGGGTAGCCTCAGGCAGAGGCTAAATTAGCACCTCCTCAGAGATCCAAGAGCCAGTGTACCCAGTGGTCAGAGTGGGACCATCCAGATTACAACTCCTCAGATCCATAAGGGACACACTCAGGGGGCAGACTCAGTGAGCACCAAAGCCCCACTGAAGCAAGTCTTGCCCCAGAAGGGTGTCTCCAGCACAGAAGTTCTCCCACTGTAGACACAGCTGATTCTCACAGCCAATTGTCCTGGAGGTCAATTCCTCCCAAGGATACCTACAACAATCAAGGCTTAACTACAACAAGACTGTGCACAAAGCCCACAAAGGGGTGCACCAAGAGTGTCCATCTCAGGTAATTGGGGAGGCTGAGCCACTGGGCCCTATAGGACACCTAGCACACAGAGCCACTCTATCAACACAGGGAAGCAGCCAAAATGCGAAGACAAAGAAACAGATCACAAATGACAGAAATGGAGGAAAGCAAACTACTAGATATAGAGTTCAAAACCACAGTTATAAGGTTTTTCAAGAATTTTTTTGAAACCGCTGATAAATTTAGTGAGACCCTCGAGGATATGAAAAAGGACCAATTAGAAATTAAGCATACACTGACTGAAATAAAAAATATTATACAGAGACCCAACAGCAGACTAGAGGATCCCAAGAATCAAGTCAAAGATTTGAAATACAAAGAAGCAAAAAACACCCAACCGGAAGAACAAAAAGAAAAAAGAATCCAAAAATATGAAGATAGTGTAAGGAGCCTCTGGGACAGCTTCAAGCGTACCAACATCCGAATTATAGGGGTGCCAGAAGAAGAGAGAGGGCAAGATATTGAAAACCTATTTGAAGAAATAATGACAGAAAACTTCCCCTACCTGGTGAAAGAAATAGTCTTACAAGTCCAGGAAGCGCAGAGAACCCCAAACAAAAGGAATCCAAAGAGGACCACACCAAGACACATCATAATCAAAATGCCAAGAGCAAAAGACAAAGATAGAATCTTAAAATCAGCAAGAGAAAAACAGTTAGTTACCTACAAGGGAGTACCCATATGACTGTCAGCTGATTTCTCAATAGAAACTATGCAGGCCAGAAGGGAGTGGCAAGAAATATTCAAAGGGATGAATAGCAAGAACCTACAACCAAGATTACTTTATCCAGCAAAGCTATCATTCAGAATTGAAGGTCAGATAAAGAGCTTCACAGATAAGAACAAGCTAAAGGAGTTCATCACCACCAAACCAGTATTATATGAAATGCTGAAAGGTATCCTTTAAGAAGAGGAAGAAGAAAAAGGTAAAGATAAAAATTATGAACAACAAATACATATCTATCAACAAGTGAATCTAAAAATCAAGTGATGAGCAGGAAGAAAAAAAAAAAAAGAAAACCTTTTGAAATTTCCAAGCATCCATCTCTTCAATTCATAGCCAGCAAAAATTCAATTCTCAATACAAGGTGGATTTGATGTTTTCTATGGTAGATCAAGATAGTACAGTCTAAATAAAGTAATTGTGATTAAAAATATAATGTCTAGGAAAGCAAGGACTGTGTCTCTCTTATTCACCAGTATCCCCAGGTGCCTTAGACAGTGCATGGCAAAGAGTAGATACTTAAGAAGATAGTCATGGAATAATATATTCCATATGTTAAGTGATAAAAAGGATTTTCTAAGATATCAGACTTTTGTTCTAAAAATAAGAATTGTTCCAGTGAATAAATTTTTTATTCAAATCTGTCATGTGTGTGTGTTTGTTTTATTGGTTGATTTGCATGAGAGAGAGGAGAAAGAGAGAAACCTTGATTTGTTGTTATACTTATCTATGCATTCATTGGTTGATTTTTGTATGTGCCTTGACCAGGGGATTGAATCCACAATCTTGGCTCATCAGAATGACCCTCTAACCAACTGAGCAACCTGGCCAGGTGGTCATTTGTATATTTTTTATTTTTATTTTATTAAAAGAATAGCTTATTGCCCTGGCTGGTGTGACTTGGTTGGAGCATTGTTCAGTGCACCAAGAGGTCGCCGGTTAGATTCCCGGTAACAGGTCTAGGTTGTGGACTAAACCCTCAGTAGAAGGTAGCCACTTGATGATTCTCTCTCTTTCTCTATCTCCTTTCCTCTCTCTAAAATCAATTAAAGCATAGTAAAACAAAAAAGAATAGTTTATTAATTTTTAATTTTTTGTTAATCCTCACCCAAGGATATTTTCTGTAATTATTTTTTTTAGAGAGAGTGGAAAAGAGGGGGAGAAAAAAAGAAACATCAATGTGAGAGAGACACATCGATTGGTTGCCTCCTGCACGGGCCCTGACCAGGGCCAGGGATCAAGCCTCTAAGTGAGGTATGTGTCCTTGATGGAAATCGGGCCCATGACCCTTCAGGCTGAGGGCCAACGCTCTAACCACTGAGCAAACGGGTAGGGCTAGTTTGTTGATTTTTTATTTTTATTTTTTAATATATATTTTTATTGATCTTTATTTATTTCTTTTTCTTATTGTTTTTTAATTCTCACCCGAGGGTATTTTTCCATTGATTTTTAGAGAGTAGAAAAGAGAGAGAAAAACAAAGAAACATCAATGTGAGAGAAACATCGATTGGTTGCCTCCTGCATTCACTCTGACCAGGGCTCAGGTGGAGGGGGGAGCCCTTGACCTGGATCGAACCCGGGATCCTTCAGTCCACAGGCCGATGCTCTATCCATTGAGCCAAACCACTTAGGTCAGTTTATTGATTTTGTTAGAGATGGGGAAAAGGATAGGGAGAGAGAAACATCCATGTGAGTGTGTAACATCAATCAGCTGCTTCCTGCATGCCCCCTACCGGGGACTGAGCCACAACCTGGCATGTGCCCTCGCCTGGAATCCCTCTGGAAAACACCCAACCAAGTGAGAGACACCAGCTAGGGATGTCATTAGTATATTTAAGAAAGAAAATGACCCCAAGAGACCCACATGGCCCCCAAAAAATATGCTACATGGAAAGTCCTATAGTTCCATCACTTGAAAGACATCCTAGGAGAGTTGGTAAGTTACAAGGATATTCTAAGTTGCATTGGAAACTACCCAAATATTCAATAGGAAACTGGTTAAACACTACAATGAACTATGATGCATTGTTATAAATGACTAGATAGATACTAGTATATATGTATTGATATTGACATGGAAAAATGCTCATGTTATATTGGTAAGTAGAAAAAAAAGGAAGTTGTAGACAGTGTGAATAATATAATCCCATTTTTATTTTTAAATAAAATAATATGTTATATCTACAAAAAAGGAGTTGGGGTATGCATATTAAATTACTGGATTTTTGGAAAGTTGAGGTTTTGAGGGCATGGATCATCTACATCATATATTTATGGATTCTTTGATATTCAAATAATTCTCACATCTGTAACCAGATAAAGGTTTTTTAAGAGAAGAGAGGGACATGATATTTGGAGTAAAAAAGACTGCTTTTGAATCACAGATCTGCCAACTATCAGCTGCATGATCTTGGACAAGTCACTTCATGCCTTCGAGTTACAATTTCCTCATCCATAAAATGGGGAGATGAATACATGCCTCATAAGAGTGTTACACCTATATCTTCAGTTTCATCTCATACCATCATCCTCTCTCAGTATGCTCTAACAGAAGGGTCAGCAAACTACTCTTTAGGCTAAATTGGGCCCTGCTTTTATAAAATAAGGTTTCATGGGAACATAGACAGTTGTTTACATAATGTCTATGATTGCTTTTTATGATAACAGTAAGGTTGAGTAGTTACTACAGGGACCATATAGCCTCAAAGCATGAAATATTTACTGTCTGGCCCTTTGCAGAAAACGTCTGTTGACTAATCCCTGCTCTAGGAAGAATACATTGGCTTTCTCCCACCTCCTTTAACATAGCACATTCTTTGCAAGCACATCCCTAAGGACCTTTACACACACTGATCCCTTTGCCTAAAATGATATTCTCACATCTCACATCTAATCCTTTTCTTTCGATCCTACTCACCCTCATCACCTCCTTGGGGAGATCTTTGCTGGCCCACCCCACCCCTGAATTAGATTAACTTTCCTGGTATCCATTCTCCTAGCATCCCTCATAGAGCTTCTTGTGATGGCAATTACCCTAATTATCTGTGTCTTATTTCTTTAATGTTTTATTCCCCCTGTAAACTGCAAACCCATAAAAAATATTCTTGTTCAATGACGAATTTCCAGTGCCTAACAAAGTGTCTGGACGACAATGCATGGATATGTGCATGCATAAATGCCATAATGTATAAAAGGTACATACTGTCTTATATATATTGTATACAGTATATGTTATAACAAGTAATTCACCTAGTAGATGTGCAAATGGTTACGAGCACAAATTAAGGGTTAGACATCCTGAGATTGAATCCCAATTCTTCCATTTCATACATGAGGACCCTCAGACAAGTCTCTAACCTCTTTTTGTTAGCTTCCCATCTGTAAAATGGGCATAGTACCTACCTCATGAGATTTGTAAAGAAGACTAAATAAAATTAGCATAGGGCCTGGCACACATAAAGCGTTCAATAGATGCCATCTATAATTATAGTTATTAATTACTTTATAATTTTTATAATACAAGCCTTAGATAGATGGCAGATATTATGACCCCCATAAAATTGACTCTAGTTTGCCCTGGAGTCAAGGCTACTAGGACAAGGTGAATTGAGGTCTCTCACTCAACTCCCAACACAGCCAAAACATAAATCAAGCCAGAGCCATGGTTAAGCAATATTCTTTCTTTAATTCCCCTTTGCAAATGGAAGCCCCTGAGCTGGTCCCCACCCCCACCCCTAGGGATTCCATACCCTGGACCCCAGATACAATGTGCCTGCCTCAACCTGGTGGGAGGAAGAGAGGAACCTCCCAGGATGGCCCATTAGAAAAAAAACCTAGTCATTTAAGAAATGAGGCTGAGGACAAGAGAAGGGAACTGGAAGACAAGGCCCAGGTAAGGCCAGACTGGAGATTGTGGGGTTGTGAGGACCCTTGAGAAGGGTTTGCAAGCACATCCCTAAGCTCAAGGCCAGCATGGCTGAGGGAAAGGAGACAGACAGATAGTCTGACTCCTCAAGGTCCTGTCTGCCTGATATGAACACTGACACTCACCACCACCACCACCACCACAGGCCTCTGGATGGAGAATTTTCCAGTTACTCTGGGGAAGAGTTTGATAAGCATCCCCTCTCGCCCCTGATCTGGGGCATCCCTGGGGTCCTCCTAAGACCAAACCTGGGAGAAGGAAGGACTCTAGGAACATGCAAAGGGGGGGGGGAGCAGAGACCCCCACCCCACCCTGCTGCTCTACAGGATGGTGGCTCCAGCTGCATCTGGACTCCGAGGGTCCTTCACACCGATGATGAAGTTGTTGGTTCTCCGGCTGCCATGGACCCAGGATAAGACATCTACCTTCTCCACGTGGTGACCCCTTGCTTCCAGGAACTCAATCTCTTCCTCTGTGAACTCACCTGAAAACCATCCCACAACATACACACATTCAGAGTTTTCAGAGCACTAGCTCAGGAGTCCTATGGTCAGACCTGAGTCCTGGTCCTGGGTGCTCCACTGAGGAGGTGTATGACCTTGGTCAAATTGCTTGACCTCTCTGAGCCTCAGTATCTTCGTGCATAAAATAGGGATTATACAAGAACCTACTATATAAAGTTGTTGCAGGGATTAAAGGATATAATACACAGGAAGCATTGAGTTCAGAGCCTTGCCTACAGTAAGTGATCCATAATATACAATCATTCTTAATATTGGAAAAGGGGTTTTGGGGTCTTACCTCCACCTGCCATCATCACTTGCTAGGATTACTGCATAGCCCACTAACTGGTGTTTCTGCTTTCAGTCCTGCCTTCCTTATAGCCTAGTCACACAGCAGTCAAAGAGTCCTTTTAACCCACTAAACCATATCACTTTCCCCCACTCAAAACCCTCTATCAATGATGAGAGAATCATTAATCAGCCCCCTCCTAGATGCCCCTACTGGGGATTGAGCCTGCAACCCTGGCATGTGCCCTGGCTGGGAATTGAACCAGGACCTCCTAGTTCATAGGTCAACACTCAACCACTGAGCCACACCAGCTGGACCCCTCTAACAGCTTTGATGACTCTTAGAATAAAATCTAAAGTCCTTACCAAGGCCTCTAAGACCCACTATCAACTGGGTCCTCACTACCTCTCTAAACTCCTCTCTTCACTTCCTTCAACTCCCTTCGTTAACTCTGCTCTAACCTCCTTGCTGTCCATCATGGAAGTCAAACATGCTCCTATCTCAGGGACTTTGCACTTTCTTTCTCTCTGCTTGGATTGTTTCTTCCTAGAGTCACAAAACTGCCTCCCTTACTTCATTCCAATCTTCAAGGACTTTTCTCATCACTATCTAAAATATCAGCCCATGTTATCTTTACCTTGCTTTGTTTTCTTTCAAAGTACTTAATGCTACCTGTATTTGTTTATTTATTTACTGTGTCTCCTTCCACTGTATTATAAACTTTTTAAAGGCAGGGATGTTGTCTTGTTCACTACTGATCCCCAGAGCCTAGAACTGAGTGAGGACATAGTAAATGTTAAGCCAAGACTTATTGGATAAATGAGTAAGTCCTCACCCTCTTGCATAATTTCAGGTCTTCATCTCTTGCTGGGCTATTATTCAGGGTGCTTCTTGTATTTCCCCAACTTAAATTCTCCTCCCTACAATCCACCTACCCTGTAAATGCAGTATCCCTGGCATCTAAGACAATGCCTGGCACACAGTCGATACTCAATACAAACTGCTGAATTACTTACTGGTTTGCAGAATGAACAACTGCTTCTTATTTTATAAATGAGAACACTGAGGCTCAGAGTGGAGACAGAAATTTCCCAAGGCCACACAGCCAGGAAATGGCAGGATGGTTCTAATCCCCCAGATCTTGTACTGTTAGGAATTAGTTGGAAGAAAAACTTTCAATGGCAGGGAGTTGGTCCTGGTTGAGGCAGGGACACCCTTGGGAGGAGCTTCTTTCCCCACCAGGCCCTGTGCCTACTCCATGGGGACACTCACTGTCCACCTGCAGGAGGTTGGACTGCAGGTCCGGGTGTAGGCGGCCATGGGCCAGGCTGTCACTCAGGTTCCGGTTCAAGGTCAGGACATTCAGCAGAACCTGCAGACAACCAAAGGGCAGAAGTCATGGCTACCCCAGAGATGGACTCTATGGCCCTTCCTCCTGGTCCAGACTCCTTAGTCTTTAGATTCTTTGAACCAGGGGTATCATTTGAGCTTCTCAACAGTCCCAGAAGACAGGCAGACCTTTGATGAATGTCCCCATTTCACAGAGGGGTAAATGAGGGCCAGAGAAGAAAAGTGATTCACTCCAGAGTTTGGAGAGAGCCAGGGAGGAGGCACTGCTAGCACCCAGTCTCCCAGCCCAGGGCTGACCTCCCTTGTCCTTGGCCAGGACAGAGTTAATGGCTGGGGATAGTCTAGGTCACAATGTGGGTACTTTTAGCTTATTGGTTTGGAGTGTGGGAACCAACTGCCTGCCCATTCTTACTAAACTGGACCTAATTTTTTAACCTCTCTGGGCCTCCGTTTTTTTATCTATGAAATAGAAATAAGGATTCCTTCCAAAGTTGGGAAGGTTAAGAGAGTTGACACACCTACTACCATGCCCAGGACTTAGTAAGAACTCTGATTATGTTAGCTATTTTTATCTCTATTTTACAGATGAGGAGACAGGTTCAGAGAGGTTAAGTGAATTCTCCAACATCACACAATTGGAAACTGGCAGTACTTGGCCTGGGACCCAGGGGCGTCTGATTCCAAAGCTCAGGTTAGTTAACTCACCACCTGCCAAATTATGTGCCTGGCACATATATCAGGTGCTCAAGACATTTGTGGAATTGTTGTGAGGCATTTTGGAGTGTAGCAGACCCTTCCTTTCAAAAGCAAATCCTAAAGAGGGCTGCTTCTCTATTCAGATGTTGAGTAGAGCATGGTGGAACTTGAGATTGACAGAATTCAGGCAGTCCAGATGCCCTATCACCTCTCAATTCCACTGGCCCTGCGTTTCTCCTGCAACCTGGGAAGACAGGGAGCTTCAGGGCTACATTTTCACTAAGAAAGTCTGCACAGCCCATCTCCTTAGTGTCCAGAAGGGCCCTGCCACAAAGCAGTTCCAGCCCTTGTTTGCTGTGAGTAAAGGATGAGAACGAGCAAGAGACATGAAGGCTGCAGCCCAGGCCACAGCTTGGCTCCTGGCCACAGAAGGCCTGACATGGAGGAAACCTCACCTGGGTTAGGCCGCTGAGGCCCCGGGCAGCTCCATTGGCCCCCAGGGCGAGGTAGGTTCCACAGAGCCCCTCTGCCGGCCGGACCACAGTGGGCAGTAGGAAAGACAGTGGCCGCTTCCCTGGCTGTACCGAATTCTCCTGTTGTCAGAGGACCAAGGCCACAAGGGAGATGAGAGGTAGGGTGAGATAGGATAAGGACTACTCAACCACTCTTCCAACCTCTCTCCCTCTCTTACATCTCCCACAGGTAGGAGACCGGTCTCTCCCCAGGCCACAGTTTGCTATATGTGAAATGGTCAGGGTCTTTGGATAACTGGGGTGGATAGTGAACCTACTAAGTTTTGAGGCTACTATGGATGGCAGGGGATGGGGAGGGGCAAGCCAAGAAAGATGGCTATGGGGATGAACAGAATTATCTCCACCCTGGTCATCTCTGTCTTTGTCCTGCCGGGGCCCCAGCTTGCAGGGTGTAAGAGTGCTGGCCTCCAACTACACAATAATTCCTATTTCCTTTCTCCTTTGGTGCCCAGCAATAGGGCTGAGCCCCATCAGCTCAGCATTACACAGACATAGACAATTAGTACTAGAGAGTACCTAAAGCACAAAATCAGGGGCCACTATCCTCATTATACCAGTACAGGTGAGAAGAAACTGAGGCCCAGAGAGGGGACATGACTTTCCCCAGGTCACACAATCAGACCTTGACAGAATGGGACAAGGTTTCTTTGGATCTACGAGGCTCCCAGCCCCAGACTTGGGCTGGAGTGAAGTAAACACCTTGTCTGGGCTCCTTTTCTTTACAGTAGAAGTTCCTAGAGGAAGTAGGGAGGGAGGAGCAGCCATACTGTAACACATTTTTATCCCTCTCTAGCCTTGGAGTCCCCAGGGTAGGAGGGAAGCAAGACCCTACCAGGCTGGGTGCAGAGTGGTTAGCAGTCCTGTTGGGCCACGAGAAATCCAGCATCTGGCTGTTGAGTAGGATCCCCGAGGGGGTGATGAGGCCACTGCCAAAGGGCCGGTTCAGGGAGCTGGGGGCCGAGATTGGGGCCAGGTGAACCCTGAGCCCACTCTCACTCCTGCCCAGCCCCCACCTAGGTGATCTCTTGTGCCAAGTGGAGTCTGAGCTTGCATACCTGACCATGGCCACAATGAAGTCATCAGGGCCCATGATCAGCACCTGGGCAGCCGTGGGAGCCCCATCCAGCTCGTAAACAGGCAGGAGTGGGGCAGGGGCTGCCTGGGAGTCATTGATGTGGCCCCGGAGGTAGGCAGCCTCTACTTTGCTGAAAAGACATGGGGTAGGAGATGAACACACAGCAAGTTCTCATTACATTCCACCTACCACTCTTTGTGATGTCTGTTTGTGTTATTATTTGATTAATATCTGCCTCCCCCATTGGTCTATACCAAAAAATAGATTACTTAGTCTTAGCATATTGGAAATATTCAAGAAATAGTTGTTGAACTGAATGAATTTATTTGTGTGTTATTCAGATTCTCTTCTAGAGCCAACTTTTAATTTATTCAGTGCCTAAGTCAAGAGTCTTTTAGTTACTTGACTTTACTCATTTAATCCTTTCTATGAAAGTACCTCCTAGAGTATAGTGAATGCTCAGAAGATATTTGTTTTGACATGTACAAACTGAATTCACTTAACCTGATGTGTATAATCTCAAAATTAAGTTTCACTAAGAATTTAGTGTGTGTATGTGTGCGTGTGTGTGGGGGGGGGGGGGATGTGGAGGGGAGGTTTATATACAAGAATCTTTACTTGCTATTAGAATTTTTTTTGAAGACACAGAAAGACTTGTCATATAGTAAGTTCTTAATAAATATTTATTAGATGGCCTGGCCAGAGTGTCTCAGTGGTTGAGTGTTGACCTATGAACCAGAAGGTCACGGTTCCATTCCTGGTCAGGACACATGCCCAGGTTTCGAGCTTGATCCCCAGTAGGAAGCATGCAGGAGGCAGCCGATCAATGATTCTCTCTCATCACTGATGTTTCTCTCTCTTTCCCTCTCTGAAATCAATAAAAATATATATATATTTTTAAAATTTTATTGAATGAATGGATTTATTATAGGCATGTGTGTGTATTTTAGAGCTAAATATGTATTGATCTTAAAAGCAAATTTATGAAATCATGAAAATACAAATTTACATTAACTATATTTTTGGTTTCTGATTTTCCCTTAGCTAGCCTTTAAGTCAGTTATAGTAGTTAAATGGTAACCATTCTTATCCCTATTGCTAATTAATACTAATGATGATATTTGTTGAATATTTATTATGTGTCAGACAACATGCTCAGGGCTTTGTATGTATAATCTTGCTTGGTCTTTACAAGTAACCATGAGGTTGGCACCATTATTGTCAGGCCCCCTTGCAGAAACAGATTTAGAGAGGGTAAGCCTGCATAGGCTGAGAATCTGGGATTTGAACTGAGTTAGTCTGACTACAGTCCACAGTTTTACTATTATGTTATGCTGCTAATATAGACACATTTTGATCAAATTCTCCACCACCTCTAATATTTTCCTGGAGACTCTTTTAATTGTTAATAGGCTTTCTTTTTCCACTCAAAAGGAGGACCAGATGGGCCCATATATGTGCCCTGCTAGGGTCAAAAAATTGTGAGAGCCATATGAAGTAGAGCAACTCATTGTACAGATGGGAACACTGAGGTGCAAGGAGAAGCATCAGTGTCACATTGTGAGTTAGGGTTGAGCTGGAATTGACTTGGGACTTCAGGCCTATTTTTCTATCAGCTGCTTTACACCTGATCCCTTCCCCACATCGCCACCATCTGTCCAGTCCCCAGGGCCCTGCCACAAGACCCACCTTAGCATGTCATCCATGCTCTCAATGATTGTAGAATCATAGATGGGGTCTCCCAGTCTGCTGGCCAGGGCTAATGCAATCTTCAGGGTCTGAAAACAGAGCAGAGGTATGGCAGAGGCTGCCAGACTTCTCCCAGAACCCACACCCAGAATACTTGTGTGTGAGAAAACTTGGAGGGGATTTAGTCCTGCCCCATGGAAGTACCCCATCCCCCCACTCTCAGTGTCCCCCAACACAGGGTCAAATGGAAGGGTTGGCCTTACCTCTGCCACCCAGTGAAGAGCCTGTTCCCGGGAGACCAGGCTGGTGAGATTGAAGCCCTCGAGGATGTTGAGAGCACTGATGAGGGCAGGGCCTGTGTGCGGGGGTGGGGGACTGAGAACCAGGTGGCCTGAAAGGACAGGAAATGACCAGATGGCAGGGACAGTCAAGGCATCTCCACATCCCACCATCACATAGACTGAGACCACAGCACTGAACTCCCTCATCAGATACAGGAAAAGCGGTAACAGGCAAAAGGACACACGCAAGTTCACATGGCGAGTCAAGGACAGGGCCAGGACCCCAATCCAGAACACTGGTCTTCAATTTCCTCTTCCATATGAGGCAACTAAGGCTGAAGAGGACTGTGATTTGTCCAGAGTTTCAATGAAGCTATTGGCACAGCAGGGACAGATGTCCAGATGTTCAGATTCCTGGCCCACCATAGGGCAGGATATACTATTCAGGGCTCCTGATGGTCCCACCCCTGAAACTTCTTGGGAGCAGCAACCTCCTCTTCCTACATAAAGCTCTAGTTATTAGATGTTTGGACACCAAAGGAATAATAATATCTGATATAACACAAACCATAACTAATTAACTCACTTAATCCTCACAATGGGTACTTTTATCATTTCCATTTTATAGGTGAGAAAACTGAGGCACAGAGAATCAGCTGGTCCAAAGTTACAGGATACAAGTGGAACCCAGAGTACTCAAGGTTCTGGCATTGCCAAGAGAACACAGGCTTTAGGGGGAAATGGAAAATCAAATACATATTCAGTGCCCATTCTGATCAGGGCAACTTCCAACATCATCTCATCAAATCCTCATGGCTACCCTAAGAGGTAGGCACTATTATCTCCATTTTAAGGAGGGAACCATGGTTCAGAGTGGGAAGTGACTTGTTCAAGGTGAATGGCATAGCTGGTACTCAAACCCAGGTCTTCCTGGCTCCCTAGCTATGCTCTTTCTCTGTTCCATATGCCACTGCCTCTGGTAGAGGAATTGGGCTGGAGATTGAGGCCTGGAAACTTGAACTCGGAGGCAGTCTCTTCTGGGGCTTGAAGTAATCTGGGCCTCTTAGAGGAAAAACAACTTATGACCTAGGAACCTACCACTTTGGGTTCAACAAACATGGACTTCATTTATGCCATAAACTTGAATTTATGGGTTTATCATTGGTTTTGAATTTGACAGGTTAAGTTCTTTCCCTTCCCTGGGCCCTCGGTTTCCTTTCGGCACAATTAGAGGGAGGTCTATGACTGTCTTGAAAAGTTTGTTATAACCAGAAGCTTATATGGACTTTAGTCTTATGAGTTCTTCTTATGATGTATAGGGCATTGAGAGTGGGACCAGGGATGGGACAAGACAACAGAGAGCCCAAATCAAGAAAACCTATGGCTAGAACCCCAATTTCTAGGCCTGAACCTTTGACCAGACCTCCTTCCCCATATCCTAAATATGTGGGATAATTGACTCCAAGACTACTTCAGAAGGTAAGCTGACTCTGGCTTGCTTCATTAGCTAGCTGCCCAGGCAGCTCACTGACTCAGTTTCTCTCCTGGTAAATTGGGAGGAGTCTCTAGGCCAAAAGCATACAGCCATGGACTGGGAGGATTCTCCTGAGTGGGGACCCTGGGGAGCTGGGGGAGAAGTCACCTCTGTACACGCCACACACAGGCTTCTCCACGAGGGCACTGTAGTTGCTGAAGTCCTCCTCAGTTATAACACCCCCTGCATGCTGAGCCTGGAAGGGAGAGAATGCCCCCACCACCACTTTAAGCCACACACTACACAGTGAGCATGTGCATTTGGCCTATGGTATATGTTTGAATCACAGACAGATCAGATGCTTATAACTTTTGTGCCTTCTGCATTTCCCATCATGACCTTTAGGGACCCCATCAGCCCTGGGTACCCCAGGAAAAAAGGAAGAGAAAAAAGCACTAACATTGAGCACCTACTATGTGGAAGACATTGTGTTGGGTACATTCTATGAATGACCTTCTTAGTTCAGTATTTAAGGCTCCTTGTGATCTGGCCCCTGCCTACATCTCCGCCTCATGTCCTGCTATTCCCCAGTGAGCTTTGGGTGACCTGCAGTTCCTGAACTCATGACTACTGCCCTCTCTGCCTATGAGAAAGGAAGATTTTTCACTTACAGCAGTACTTGCTTGAGAGATATCAAACTGAATTCTGCATTTCACTACAAATAAGTAAAGCCACTACAAAACCATGGATGGCCCTGGTAGGAATGACATGACCAATTACTGACCAGTGAACCAATCTTGTACAAACCAATGGGCTCATTTCATACTATTCAGCATGCTAATCTTCCAACCCTAAATTAGCATAACAATAGGAATGTCCTCCCTTTTTTAGTACTTGAAACCTCTGACTTCTAATCCACCCTCAATGAACTATACATTGAATTGCTTGGCTGGTGTGTGTTCCTTTGTGTGACAACTTTGGTTTTTTTTTAATTTGAAGCTCTGATGGTCTTTGTTAGAGTCTCTTTCATCCCCTTCTCCACTGCTAGGAGAGGATACACAATGCAGGTCTGGTTAATCAGAGCATTTGTTTTCATGGCAGTGGTTGGTTTGGGAATAGTCATGAGACCTATTACAGGCCAATGGGACATAACCTTGAGGCTTTTGCTGTAATTACTGGAATGAGAAATGCTCTTTCCTTAGGATGGCTTACTGGAAGGATAGCTGATGGGAGCAGGTGTGGGAAGGATCTGACCAAGAGTGAATTCAAGTAGAGGAAAGTAGAGTCATGAGACAGAAAGAAAGATAGACCAAGTCCTCACAATGGGGATGGAGCCCCTGGGTCCTGCTGACCTAAAGCCAGTACTCCGCTGGACTTTCCAGTTAAGTCCATCTGAGGTGACTTCTATCACCACATCCATATCTCCAGTGCTCAGCACAGGACCTGGCTCAGAGCAGGCACTTTGTAATATAGAATGAGTGATGGACCTATTCAGTTCCCATAACTGTATGGCAGAGATAGATATAATCACCCTATTGCACAGATGAAAGAACCACTGAGTTGGTCTGTGTATCCTTATCTTGAACATAATTTTCCATCAGGAATTTTCAACTATTGACAACAATTCTAAAACCAATTACTGCTTCAGACTAAGACTCTTTGAGGTTAGTTGGTAAGCCCTTATGTTATGTTAATCCCCCCAGTTCCAATGAAGGAGGCCCTTTGCTCAATCCCTAGAAAACCCAAGGGCAGGGTGAGGTTGTGGGCTCAGGGAAGCTGAAGCTGATCCCGGTTCTCCATTGAGCCTGGGAGGGGCAGGACAGGCCTCTGTACAGGTTGGCACCAGCCCTGGGAAGCCCAAAGTTACCTCTCTCAATCAAGACAAAACATTCCCATCATCCCAGTAGGTTCTTCCTGCCGAATTCCAGTCAAGCCTTCCCATTCCAACAACCACTGATCTCTGATTCCTATCACCAGAGATTAGTTTTGCCTATTCTAGAATTTCAAGTAAATATATGTAGAGAGAAACCCAGGGAAGAAAGGGGGGAAAGGATGCCCCTACAATAGGGGCCTTTGGGGCAGATGGGCTCTCCATGTGCTCACCTCGGCCACCATCTCCAGCGTGAGGTTACCACCAGCATAGAAGGCAGCGGGGCCATAGGTGCCAAGTAAATCCAGTACCATGGCCAGGTCAGGCCGTTGCATCAGCGAGCCAGGTAGTGGTGGGCGGCCCGATGGCAGGAACGTCTCATGGAAGTGCTCAGATGCATCAGGCGGCAGCTGTTCTGCCAGGGCACGTGCTATGGGCAGGGACAAGAGGCTGGGCAGGGATTGCCAGGGCTGGACCCGATGGCTGAGATGCATAATAGGTGGAGTAAGTAAGGGCTGAGTGTCTGGCCCTAAGCTCCAACCCCCAAGGAGCCTGTTATGGGAGAGGTAGGGTATATATGGGCCTCTCTAGATCTTTTCATTTGAATCTGCCTCCTGATAAGGGTGGGAGAGATCTGAGGAGCAAACTGGAAGAGAGGTGCTTTCTGGTTTGGGCCCCAAATCTCAGAGGTTCTATCTCCCCCCCTCCATCAACCGCATGCCTTTCCCCTGACCCCCCAGGCCCCACTGACCTAGATCATGGGTTACGTTGAAGCCATCTTGGGCCACAGCTGCTGCGAAGTCCAGGACTTGGTACCATGGCAGCCTGAGAAGTGGGGGGCAGAGAGAAGGGGGTGGAGGAGGTCCTGGGGGGATGAGGAGGGGTCCGGGAGGAGGGGGTTCCTGGGAAGGAGAGTCCTGGCAAGGGAAGGGGATATTAGGAGGGGAGTTTGGAAGGAAATAATCCAGGAAGGTAGGAGGCCACCAAAGGAGCAGTGCAGGCAGGGCCCCTGGTCCCCAGGGGGAGGGTCTTTACCTGCCATAGAGCTGGTGAGCTTCATGTAGCCCCTTCACCATTCCGGGAACCCCCACCAAGAGCCCAGGCTGGGCAAGGCGGGCAGGCGAGGGAGAGAGGAGACCAGGTCACTGGAAGGGGGGGGCTGGGCTGAACTCTGCAGAGCCCCAAGCCAGGGATGGGGGGGCTGGCACAGGGGAGAGACATAGGCCAAGTATCCTAGAGGAGGGACAGGCTGTCCCAGCAGGCATCCTCCCTCCCATCTCCCCGACTTCCTATCAGCAAATGCAGAAAGGCCTCCTTTATCATAATTGAGGGACTTATAAATTAAGCAAATCCCTTTAAGAGCTAGGACATAACCAATTTAGATGGGAACCTGTCTTCATTGGATATACCTATTCCTGCTTTTTAAAATAGTGGGCAAGAGACCTTCCTTTTACCTTTTCATTAGCATTCCACCATTACTATGAGCTGTGTAACTCAGGTGTGTGTTTGGCTTTTACCTCTGTGCTAAATATCTATTTTTCCAAGTTATTCTCTCTCTGCCTTTGCTCTCAGTGGACAGTGGGTTTTCCTCTAGCAGTTCCTGTCTAATCTTCCAACATGTTGAGGACTGGGAAAGTTGTAGTCGACAGGCTCAGAGTGGGATGTGTGAGTGATAGTGCAGCAACTTTGATGTCTCAGGCTGCTCAGTGGCCTTTTTTCTTCCTTCTATGTGCCAGATAGGCAAGGTTGCCACAGAAGTTAAGATGTTGCTGTACTGCCTGATACCCACCATTCAGAATTTTTTGCTCAGTATTTTATTTGGAGGGTTGCCTGTCTCCCTCATAACCTTAGAGCATCCTGCTCAACTCATTTCCTCACCTCCATAGCAAATACTCAGCAAAGTAATGCTTGGGTTAGAAGAAGGGCAGTAAAGGAAGACCACCCCTCCACCCCCCATACTTTCTTTTCACGAGGGTCCGCACCTTGGTTTCCCAGGATCTCTGCAGGGCCTCTTCCCTGAGGGCCCCTGGTGCAGACTCCCGGAAATCAATTAGGCGGCTCTCATTGCGTCGGATGTCATGTACCAGCATCACACCCCCACTGGAAAACACACAGAAGGGGGCAGGTGGTGACGAAAAGATGCTACCCCTCTGAACAGTTAACCTGCCACCCTTCAACTCCCAATGGCGATGGCTGTAGGCTTAGTTTGTCATCAGGAGACAAGTGTTTGAGCCCCCTCCCCAACAGGGATTCAGAGATTCAGCCGCACCACAAGGGTGGGGAGCGAAATCAAGGCAGGGATCCAGAGTTCAAGGACCTCTTTCAGCCTGTCACTGGAGACTTTAATCCCTGATTTAAAAAAAAAAAAAAGAAAGAAAGAAAGAAAAAAAAAAGCAGAGACTGGGAGAGCAGGATGTTCTCCTTCCCTTACCCCCCCCCCCACCCCCAGACCATAGCTGGACCCTTGCCAGCTTCCTGCACCTGCCTCCTTGGTATGCCTCCACTCCCTCTCCCAGGACTGAATTATGTAAGAACAGACTGTGCACAAACAAAAGGGGAATTTCTTTGGTAGGGTCTGGAAGACTGGTCTTACAGGAACCAAGACATGGACTTTGTCAGCTTGTCCCTTTTCTGTGACTTGTCTGCATTTGAGATGGTGGTAGCATCTGAGATGGCGGCCTGCAGCCAAGTAACTAACAAAGATTGGGGAGTGGTAGCCCTGAGGCAAAGTAGAAGGCACAGAATGGGAAGCGGCTTCTACTCAGGTCCAGATCATTGCAGTCATATGGAACTGTGTTACCAGGTCTCTTCAGGTTCAAGAGATGTTGGACATTCTCAACTTTTCAACAATAGGAAACACATTTTAAAAAATTTAAGTCTGCAAACCAAACCTGTCTGTGTTCTGGGTTTGGCTCCTGGGTGGCCAATTTGTCCTCTGTTTTAAGGGGGGGGGGGTGTATTTTTGGAGCATAGAGAGTCCATAGCTCTCATCAGACTCACAGGGATTTGTGAGCCCAAAAGTTAAGTATCGCTGCCTTAATTAATGACAGTATACCCTTACTTGTGCACCCCACCTTACAATGTACAACATCATTTTCCAAATTTTTTTTAAAACAGAAGAAGCTTCTGAAAACACCTCCTCTGACACCATGTAAGAAGAAAGGGATGAAATGGTGTGTGTAGAAAGAGCAAATGCAAGGAATTGGGGCCTATCTGTTTCTCTGCTCAAACTTGGAGACCCCCACATGAGGTCTACAGACCAGGACAGGGACTTAGACCTGGGGGACCCCAACCTCCACAGTGGGGAGCTCCTTACCCGCCCAAGCCAGAACTGTGCGGAGCCACGATTCCCAAGCACAGGGCTGCGGCCACAGCTGCATCCACAGAAGATCCCTGTTTACTGAGCACCTCGATGCCCAGTGATGTACAACGAGCAGCATCGGTCACCACGGCGCCCTGGTGCAAGATCTGGGAGAGGGAAGGGGCTAGTTGGGGACAGTAGGAGCCCCCGGCTTCCCTAGGGTACCTCCACTAACCCCAGAACCTCCACGGGGGTGGGGGTGGGGGTGGGGGTGGGGGTGCTGGTGGGAGCCCTGTCCTCTTGCCCCCTTGATTCTCCGCTATTTACCTTCTTTTCCCTCATTTACCTCAAGTGCCTCCTATCTGATCAGTCCCTTCCTTGCTCTGTCCCTCTCATGCCCCGAGTCCCCCCCCCCCCCCCCCCTGCTTTGGGACCTTCCTCCCCCTTTTCAATTCCCGGCCCACTTCCACCACTCAGCCAGTCCCCAATTCCCACGGTCTTCCCAAGCGACTTCTCACCTGAGGGTCCCCGAAATAGATCTGCATAATGAGCGCCACAGTGACACCCGTGGCAAAGGTGAGGCAGGCTGTGACTATGACCGTGAGCCCGTCCTGGCGGCAAGAGCACTCCGCGGCTGCTGCGGAGAACGGGTCTTTGCGGGTCTCGCGTAAAGGCGACCCGTCCTGGCTCCCCATCTCTGAAGATGACGACGGCAGCCGCTGCAGGCGCGCTGACTTCAGGAAGGAGTCCGGGTCTGCGGGTGGCGAGGGGTGGAGGTGGGAGTGAGAGGTCGGAGGCGGGTGTCAGTCTGGAAGTCTCTTACCCCGCCCTGCCGCCCTCCAGTCGGAGTTATATCCTGTCCCCTCTCTCCGCACTCCCGTCAAACAAACGCCAATATATAGCACCAGCGTCTACCTACCCCCATGCACCCCAGGGCGGGCGAGGTTGGCAGTCTGGGCTGGGAAGAGACAGGGACCACCAGCAGGGCAGCTGGGCAGCTGGATTACTGCCCCTAGGCCAAATTTCCCGAGCACCCAGGACCCAGGACTGGGAACACTTCCTGAAGAGGCGGGAGTTGGACCCTCCCTGGAAACCAGATACTCCCAGAGCTGGGCCCAGCCTTCTACTCAAGGAGGCAGTTACCGAAACTGAGTGGATAGACCTTGGCTTCCAACCTTGCTTCATTCATTCATTCATTCATTCATTCATTCATTCATTCAACAAATATGGAAGATCTGCTATGTTTCTGGCCCTATGTTAGATGCTAGGGGAAAGGTACAGACAGTTCCCGCCCTCTGGGGTTCACAGATCTGTGGAGAAAGAAGGTAATAAACAAGTAAACAGGTGAGTATATAATTACAAGTTGTGGCAGGTGCTATGAATAAAAAGGATGAAATAAGACAATAGTGGTGTGTGTTGGGGGCTGCTTAGCTGGGAAAATCAGCCACAGCCCCTCAGCAGCCTCTTAGCTTAGAAGTGACTTTTAAGCTAAGAACTGAAGGATGAGAATGAGCAAGTGGTGAGTATGTAGTGTTCCAGAAAGAAGGACCAGCAGGTGCAAAGGCCCTACGGCAGGAATGAAATGGCACATTAGAAAAAAAATTAACCCAAGCCCTGTGTGGTTCCAGTGTCGTGAGCAGTGGGGTGGAGGCTAGGCCAGATCACTGGGCCTTGGCTTAGTGAAAAGCCTGGATTTTACCCCAACAGCCATGGGAGGCCATTGAAGAGTTTTAAGCGAGAATGTGAAGCCATCAGTTTTATGCTTTAAAAAGATCCCTCTGGCCCTGGTCATTGCCGCTCGGTAGGTGAGTGTCCTCCCATGCGCCAAGAGGTCACCGGTCTGATTCCCAGTCAAGGGCACATGCCCAGGTTTTCGGGCTCAATCCCCAGTAGGTGTGCAGGAGGCAGCCGATCCATGTTTCTCTCCCTCTCCCTTCCTCTCTAAAATCAATAAAAAACATATTTAAAAACAAACAAAAAACCATCCCTCTGGCTGCTATCTGGAGAATGGATCTGAGGATGTAGGAGTGGGGGCAGAAAGACTTGAAAGCCACTTCACTTGCTGAGTTACTATGGCTAAGTCACTTCAAATTATAAGTTTCACTTTCTGCATCCTAATAATGGAACTAATCCCTAACTGGCCGGGTGAGTATAGAGATTCCATGAAGCGATGTATACAAAACACCCCATAAGCGCTCACTCAAAGTTATTTCCATTCTTTTTCAACCTTGGGCAACACAGAGAGACCCTCTTCTATCCCATAGTTCCCTCTCCTGGGTGCTAACAGCCTTGAACCCAGGCTTCTAAATGTCCTAAAGGTCCTTAGCTTGGTACCTTAATACCTTGCTGTACTCACAATGTGTTTTTTAAAAGTGCATTCATCCCATGGACACGGGCAATAGGGTGGTAAAGAGCTGAGGGGAGGGGGGAGGGGCTGGGAGGAGGGGAAAGAGGGGGGAATGGGAAATATTTGTAATAATATCAACAATAAAAATATATTAAAAAATAAAAGTGCATTCATTCAATAAATATATTTTTGAGCACCTACTACTGTGTACTAGGAGTATAACCTCTTTAAAAATCTGTGGGATAATATTAAAAATTGACTGGTATATTTTCCTATTTAAAATTGGTTCACCAATGCCAACATGATAAAAACTTAAACTCCTTGACCTAGTGGTCAAGGCCCTTCATAATCCACTCTTCTTTTATGTAAATAAGAAACTAGCGCGCGCACACGCAACACACACGCACACACACACACACACATATATATATTTCTTATAAATTATTTACAGTCATTACTTTTGGGAAAAGATCCTAAAGGTGGGGTGGGAGAATATTTTGTTTGAAATTTTATTTTAATTAATACATATATCTTTAAATAAAAAGGAAAAATTAGAGGAAGACAACAATGGAGAAGGGAACTTTTCCTCACTATTCCTTCTTTATTCATTTGTTTGTTTATTTATTTTACCTTGAACATGTAATTTGTTTTTAAATTTTTATTTAAAAAGGAAGATTGTCTTCCGGAAAACTGTTTCAGTTGATCGTGCTTCCATCTAATGCTCAATACCAGAATCTGTAAATAAAATTGGAATTCATTGAACAGATGTTAAACACCTACTCTGGGCACAGAACTCTCTTTGGCACCTAGAGGTTTCAAAAGAACTCAGGAAAGAGTTTGGAACTTACATTTATTGAGACTGACTGCATTACCAGGTACTTTACAGACATTTCCTCATTGAAGTGTTCCCATAACTTTATAAGATAGACCAATTCTCTCCAATTTTAAAGATGAGGAAACTGGAGCCAAGAAAGGTGATACTGCCTGCTTAAGGTTATAAGTAAATGGTGGAATCAAGAGTCTGTATAATTCAAAAACCACCTTTTCATTGCTCCACAGGTCATCAAGAGCCATTTTCCCCCCTCAAAAACCAACCTTACAAGGCAATTTTAGTTGATATTTCCAGGTACTTTCCCTTAGATCTGTTATCTCCAATCAGGTATGAGAAACCAGGAGATGAAGGTAATATCAGAGATGGAGCTACTCGAGATTTTTAAATTTCATCAATTATTAAGTTATTGATTTATTCAATAAAAATATTTATTGAGCACCCTACTGTGTAAGTATTGAAGCAATAATACCATTGATTTTACTGATATGTAAGAGCAATAGCAGGACACTGTGTAAAAGGTTAGTTTGGGGAGCAGAACACACAAGTCTTTTGGGAAAAAGATGAGTTCAATTTTAGCTATTCTGAGTTTGTGAAAAACCAGCAGGAATTGTCTGGAGGCAGCAGACCTAGTAGCCATCTAATTTTTATCTGCTTAGATACCATTCCCCATTCCATTTTCTTTTAAACAATACTATTTCCCTTCTCATGCCTCATTCCCTCATTACTGACTAGAGTAAGTATATGACCTAGGCCTAGCCAATCAGAATAGGCACCTCTACAGTGACTGGTTCAGGGGCAGGCATATGATCAGTGCCAGGTCAATTAGGTTCAATCTTTGTTTTTTTGCTGTAACTATTGGAAAAGCTGTCTTTCTATTTAGGTTACTAAGGTAATAAGATGTAAGCCTGTTGTTGCTGGGGGCAACCTGTCCTGACAAAATGGGAAGCTTTCTGAAGAAGAAGCCCATAAAAAGGAAAACAAAGCAAAAAATGGAGTCAAGCCCATTCCGTTTTAGGCACTTCCATGCAGCTATAACTAAAGCCCCATACCCCTGAACTTTTCAGTTATGCTACCTAATAAAATTTTCTTTTTAGATGTAGCTCAATTTTAGCCGAGTTTATGACAAAAGAACCCTGAATAGAGTTGACTTGACAAATCTAGAGCTAAGGAGAGAGATCTTGGCTGGAGACTGAGGTCCTTTCTGGCTTGCTTATTTCCTGAAGGGGAGAATCACTAAAGATTGTTGAACCCTCTCCAGGAGTGACATGATCAGAAGTGCAGGGTGGGCCAGGCCGGCATGGCTCAGTGGTTGAGTGTTGACCTATGAACCAAGAGGTTATGGTTCGATTCCCTGTCAGGGCACATGCCCAGGTTGCGGGCTTGATCCCCAGTGAGGGGCATGTAGGAGGCAGCCGATCTATGATTCTCTCTCATCATTGATGTTTCCATCTCTCCCTCTCCCTTTCTCTCTGAAATCAATAAAAAATAACATATATATGTATATATAAGTATGTATATGAAGTGCATGGATTGGGATTGGGTGGGAGGCAGGAGGCTGGCAGAAGAGCTATAAGCCTATGGCTAATACAGATAAGAAAGAATAATGGCTTAGTCTACAGTGGTGATGACAGGAATGGTGTGATGGAATTTGAAAGATACTTAGAAGGGGGGCAAAGAGCATTTGATCACCATTTGGAAGTAAGAAGAAGAGGGGGGATGATGGGTAGCTCCTGAGCTTCTACCTTGGAGACTGGATGAAAGGCAGTATTATTCATTGAGAATGACGTTGGGAGAAGAGCAGGTATATGGGGAAGAGATGATGAGTTCAGCATAGAACATGCTGAAGGTGAGGTACTTGCAGGACATCTGGAAGCGAATGCCTGGAATAGAGAGGAACATCTGGGCTTGGAGCTCAGAAGAGAGGAAAGACAGTATTACTCCAAACTTGGAGTGGTTATCCCCTAGCTCTGTGTTCTTTTAGAAAATATGTATTTATTGATTTCAGAGAGGAAGGAAGAGAGAGTTAGAAACATCAATGATGAGAGAGAATCATTGATCATCTGCCTCCTGCACACCCCACAGTGGAGATCAAGCCCACAACCCAGGTATGTGCCCTGACCGGGAATTGAATTGTGACCTCCTGATTCATTGATCAACACTCAACCACTGAGCCACGTAGGCTGGGCACCTAGCTCTGTTTGCCACAGGATTTGCTGTGGGGTGCCTAACACTTGATTCTAGGGTGTGGCAGGCTAGAGGCTAGCCGGGCAAACCATGGTTCTGGATAAGAGGATGGGGCAATGCCACAAGGTAGCACTACCAGGTTGAGAACATAGGAGGCCACGTTAGCCAGCAGGCTGGTCCAGCTGTGCCAAAGGAGGCTTGGGCTTTGAAGCAGTGCTTGGAGACATGGCAGTGAAAAGACCACACAGGTATGATGGCAAGTTCCTTGGAACCTTAGTGCACAACCTTGGCATAAGGTATAGGTTCCCAGCAACTCAGGTGATTGGGGTCTCGCCTGGATTTTTGTACAGATTAGGGCAGAGTCTGTATTAACTCACCATGGTACTCCCTAAGTTTTGAGAACTCCCTCTGCTGCCATTCTTTCATTCTGAGATCTTCTTTCTCATTCATTTATTCATTCAGCAATGTTTATTGAATGCTTAGCACTGGGTTGAATGGTGAACAAAACAGTCATGATCCCACCCTCAAAGGGTTTACAGACATTGAGTAATTATTTGATCACACAAATAAATAACACAGGTTTTGATAAATGCATTTATATGGGGCCAGGAGAAAACAGGCGTTTCCAATCGCTAGGTTGGGAGAGATAGGCATTCCCAGTTGAGCTGGAAGGGGAAGTCAAGGGTAGGTGTGCCCATTGTCACACAGTGAATCAGGGCAATGCGGGGACAGACCTGGCACTCCTGACCCTGAATAATGGACCTGGTTCAGACTGGTATCTACCAGGACACATCTTCCCACCCCTCTCCCTGCTACCTCCTGATTACAGAGCTACTCCCTCTGGGGAAAAAAAAAGTTTTAATTTGCAGCTTTGACTTTTGATGCCCATAAGGTTTCCTATTGTCACCTCACACCCCCTCCAGGTGGGGTACAGTCTATTCAGGTTGGCAGGGGCTGGTGGTCAGGGCCAGATAACCAGAAAGTTGTGGAAGGGGAAAGAATTTGGGACTGTCAGACTGGGAGTAACTACAGAAGGGCCAGGCTAGCGAGGGCTGAACCAGAAAAGCAGGGTCTGCCAGGCTGGTAAGGGATAGGACTCAAGTGCAGGCACTGGGAGGAAGAGAGAGTGAAGCAGAAGGATGCTCTAATGCCAGGAAGTGACGTTGAGGGAAAGAGGGATGGGGGATGGAGGATGAAGAATAGAGCTGGGCCACATGGATAGCAGAGAGAGAGAGAGAGAGAGAGAGAGAGAGAGAGAGAGAGCCCTAGGGAAGAAATGCTCAGAGAGCTTTTGGCCCTCAGGTCTCCCCCAAGCACGGTCTCCTCCCTCCCTACTCCCACCCCTGCAGTCTCTGCAGAGGGCTGAAGAGAACACAGTAAAATGCTGGGGCCTGCTTCCAGGGTACCTTACTAACATCCCGGCCTGATCCATGGCTCTGGTAGGGGTGAGGTAAACCACAGGGCAGCAAAGGCACTCTGGTCCCCAAGGACTCTGAGAGGTCATTCAGTTCATCCCCCTGGATCCCACCACCCAGCACATACAGACAGGCAGCATCATCTTCTCTTTATCCCTCCCTGGACACGAAGAGATTCCCAGCTTCTCCCTCACGGTCACTCCCTCCCACCATCCCTGGCTGTGGGGAAGTTCTTAAGACCTAGCCTCTCTATTCATCCTACTGCAGCCTGCGACTTGGTTTCTGCTATCCTGTTCTCTGTGACTAGAGAAAAGCCTCTTCTGGGTGATCACAGCTGTGCCTCAGAATCTCCCCTCCAACATTCCCTCCTGATCAGTTGGTTCTTCCCAAAAGGTAACCCCCACCCCTCCTACTGCAGTCTCTGGCATCATTCTCCCTTGTCGCATCCTAGGACTCCAAGGCAGAGATGCACTCCCAATCCCATCAGATAATTAACAGGAAAAAAGGGAGAAGAGAAAGGTCCAGGAGGAAGGGAATGAATTCGGGTGATGGAGGCTGGAGGTGATGCCCCGTGCAGATGGAGGACCAGGGGCATCCCAGGGGGCAGGGAGGGGGGGGGGGCGGGGGGGAAGGGGGGGCAGCGGGCCTCACCTGTATCGGGGTCTCCCAAGAAGGCGTCCTCGTCCTTGCGGCCCCTCAGAGGGGCCGCGGGAGCCGGCTCATCCTCCGGCAGCCGCGGGAAGCTGGTGATGCTCATGTAGTCCACGGGCGAGTAGGCGCCCAGGGCGCTCTCCTGACTGGCCTGGTTCTCCGCCGCCATCCTCACCCGCGCCCCCCAGCAGCGCAGCGCCTGCCGGAAGTGGTGCGGCGGGGCCGGGGTGGGTGGCTGGGAGGGAGGGGCCTGCGCTCCCGGGCCGCCGGGAGGGGGCGCCTCACCCACACCCTAGCGCTTGTCGGGGTCTGACTCGCTCCCGCCTGGCTCAGCGCTGTCAGCGGGCAGCTGGCGCGCAGGTGGAGATGGGATTATGTTTGCAGAGTCCCGAGGGCAATGCCGGGTCGCGAAGTGGGAGATCGTGGAGAAGGGCACGTTACAAGCGCGACCTTAGTGATTCAGGACCTTATGCAGCCGGGGGCCAAATCCGCTCTTCCAGTTGGAGCTAGAATCCTCCTCAGGCCCCAGACTCTTCCATTGGCCGTAAACCTCTCCTCGACCCCGGTTCTTCCTCCGATCCCAGACCCCTCTGGTCCC
The DNA here is from genome assembly GCF_963259705.1 of Myotis daubentonii. NCBI lineage: Eukaryota > Metazoa > Chordata > Mammalia > Chiroptera > Vespertilionidae > Myotis > Myotis daubentonii. The sequence continues at coordinate 36,792,592 of NC_081847.1, forward strand.
AGGCCCCTTCTTGGATTCCAAGATCCTTTTCCTCCGATCTCGGACTCCTCCGACCCCAGATTCCTCTTTCGACCTGACGCCCTGCCCCTGGCCCCCTCCAGCACCTGCTCCATCCTCAGACTGCGCTCCTCCTTTGGACGTCCCTTCTCAGACGTCAGATCCCTCACTGCCCCCCCCCCCCCCCTTCTCAGACTCCTCTTTCAAGCCCAACCCCTTCTGGTACCCCTGACCTAAACCCAGTGTGTCTTAGGATCCCTACGAGCAAACGCCCAGATTCCACTCTAGAGAGCATGGTTTAGGACTCTGGGGTGGGGTCTCCGGAACCTGAATAGTTACCATCATTTTAAGAGTTTTTGATGTGGTTCTGGAAAGGACGCTTTAAGAAAGGAACAATGGGCATGACGGTGTGGCAGGAGTGGGGTTGGGTGGGTGGGTGAGTGGGGAAGTGGGGAGTGGGGAGTGGGTCTCTGTAGTCTAGGTGTCTGTGTTCGATTTCCTGTGCTACCACTTACACACGGTGTGATCTTGGGTAAGACACTTCATCTTCTTTAGTGTCCGTTTCCTCATCTGACAACTGGAGAGATTAATAGTATCCGTCTCGGGGGGGTTGTTGTGAGGACTAAGCAACAGGTAGAAAGCTTTTAGTGTAGGTCTTGGCCCTACTCAATAAATGTCATTATTATCATTATCTTCATGTCTTTAACCTTGTGGATTCTCATCTCATCCAACCTTACCCATCCTCTTCCCACGCTGAGGAATTCCAACTACGCTATAGCTTGCGCTACTTTCCCATCTCCAAGGATGAGGGGTTCGCTCTTCATTAGGCTTCTTGTCCAAACTCTCTTCATACAGTGCAGAGGGAGGGAGAGGGAGGGGACTGGTCAAGCCCCTGGGCACACATCCCCTCTTTCCCTCCAGGGCAGTTTGAAAAGCTACAAGGGGGGTAGGGGTGGAGTGGGTGGGGTGGGGAATCTATTATGGGCCCAGAACATGCATTGATACCTGTCGACAGGAGAGGGCAGTAATGGGCCGGGAACAGCTCTAGGACTTGGGAGAAGGTTTGGGGAGAGGGAAGAGGAAGAGGGCGGCCCAAAGCTGTGACTGTCTGTACCTGGGACTGTGTGCCCATTGCTTGTGCCTTTCTCCCCCCAGAGAGGCTAGTATCTTCTCAGTGAAGTCCATGGGGCTTGTTACGCTTCAGTAAAGTACTATCCCCCCAGTAGGGCACGTCTTAACTAAATGAGGTCTGTGTCCCGTCATCGATGTCCATTCCCTCAGTGGGGTGTGAGTCCCCCTAGTGGGGTCAACATATTTTTAGTAAAATCTATATCTTTGGTATCTCCTAGAGCAGTGATGGCGAACCTATGACACGTGTGTCAGAGGTGACACGCGAACTCATTTTTTTTGGTTGATTTTTCTTTGTTAAATGGCATTTAAATATATAAAATAAATATCAAAAATATAAGTCTTTGTTTTACTATGGTTTCAAATATCAAAAAATTTCTGTATGTGACACGGCACCAGAGTTAAGTTAGGGTTTTTCAAAATGCTGACACGCCGAGCTCAAAAGGTTCGCCATCACTGCCCTAGAGGGAAACCCATGTCCCCCCAGTCGGGTCTGTGACCTTCAACACCATTAAAGTCCTATTAGCAGGGTCCATAGCCCTTCAGTGAGATCTGAGACCCCTCAGCAAGATCTGTGCTCCCTTAGTGGAGTCCATGTACCTTCAGTGAAGTGGGTGCACCTGTTGAGTGTGATGTCTCTTCGATAAAGCATCTGTCTTCTCTGTGGGGTCCATGCGATCTGAGACCCTCCCTTCAGGATTGGGTAGGCTCTGGATCATAGGTTTGAACGTGGAAGTATTATTTTCACTTTAAGATGTGCTGGGCTTGTGGTTAGCTGGGCAAAGAACAAGGGAACAGGTGGGAAAGGGGGATGGGCCTGATGTGGTCACAAACCCTGTGTAAGCTTCAGGAGATGGGGGTTGTCAGCTCTGGGCCTCAAAATCACTCTTGGAGTTAAATATTTAAGGTTCCTCCTTGCCTTGACAGACATTCTGTGAACTGACAGGTGGTGTGGGCTTTTCTTGGTGGTGAGTGCAGGTGGGAGATGGAGGGTCCTGCCTGGCCCCTCCTTTCTGGAGTGGAACAGCTAGAGGTCAGCCAGAGGTAAATTGAGCCCAGGTGCGGCAGGTGGGCGTGGTCTCTTGGTAAAGTAAAGAGACTGGGAAGGGAAGAAGGATATGAGTAATTTCTCCTATTTGCATAGCCTTTGGTACAGTATTTCACAAGCCTTAGCTTGTGAGGCGATAAAAAGACTTGGAGTCAAGAAGCTTAGGTTTGGCCCTAATTTGGTCGTTGTTTTGCTCTGGGACCTTGCACACATTCCTTTCCCTGAATATACCGTTTGTGCAATGAGGAGGTAGGTATATTAGCAAAGACCTGGACACACCTCCTAATCTTCAATGAATCTTGTACTTTAGAGCTGGATGGGAATTTGTGGAGCCAGGGAGAGTGAAGGTATAATCTCGGTGGGGGGGCGGGGGGAAGGAGAGAGAAAAGCTGAGCTAGCACAAACGTTAACAGAGAGGCGCCATGCCCTAGACGTCGTGGGAGGATTTTTTTTTTTTTTCCCTGAGGATGGAGGGGAAGAGTTTACTCAGAGTGGAGGGATAGTGCTTTGCGGGAAAGTAATCCCAGAAGACACCCAGAAAAAACCCCTACTCCGCTTGGCTTTTCAACTCTGTGGGTGACAGGCTTGTGCAATCAGACCACGGGGAGACTCCACCTTGGACTTGACCCACCCCCTCTCGTTAGCCACGCTCTTTCGCGTTCAAGCCCCGCCTTAACCCAACCTGTCCTCTGTCAGTCCCAAACCCCACCCCATCCTGGTCACTTCATGGGCCCGCCTCCTCCCCTGTCACGCCTGCCCCCTGCCGCCTCTGTCAATACAGGATCCACCGCCCTCTCCTGCCACACCCGGCCCCGCCCCTTCTACTTCATGCTACTGTCCCACCCCTCCTGCGAGTCAGCTCCTCTCCTCCCCTAGCACCTGAGCAGCGCTCGCCTTTCCCCTGCTCGTGCCTTTGCTAACCCTGGTCCCGCTCCCAGAAGGCACGGTTCCGGCCCTCGGGGCAGCCACGCCCCGTCTGCCCAAGCCACGCCCACCCTCCAGGCCCCGCCCTCTTTCGTAAGGCCCCACCCCGGGCGGCCTGTTTTTCGCCCCCGAGCTCCCCCAACTACCGCAAAGACGGTTACAGCGCTCGGAGCTAGGCGCGATGGGGCTTCCTGAGGAGCGCGGCCGGAGCGGCAGTGGCAGCGGGGGCCGGGAGGAGGCTGGCGCGCGGAGCCGGGCGCGGAGTTGGTCGCCGCCGCCCGAGCTCAGCCGCTCCGCGCACGTCTCCTCGCTGCAGCGCTACCGCGAGCTGCACCGAGTCTCCGTGGAGGAGCCGCGAGGTGAGGCCGGGCCCGCGCGCGCTTGGGGGCGTCGGCGAGGAGAGGAATGGGCTCCCCGGGCAGTGAGGAATCGGGCGGGTTCCGTGGGGGCGTGGGGGTTCCGAGAGGAGGTCGGGGTTGCCTAGGGGAGTTGGGGACCCCCCTTGGGAAGTTGAGGGGTCCGTGAGGAGACGCAGGTTCTGTGAGGAAGAGTTGCGGAAGACGCAGGTTCCGTGAGGAAGAGATGGACGAGGGGTTCGGGGGGGAGACGGGGATTCGAGGAGAAGGAGCGTTCTGTTCTGTGGGGAGATGCGGGCTCCCTAGGAGCTGAGGACTGTCCTGGCGACGTGGGGGTTTCCCGAGATGTGGTTTCCGTGAGGGAATGGGGGTTCTGTGAGGAGAGTGAAAGCTTCATGAGAAGAGGAAGACTCCTCAGGTGGAAAGAGGGGTTCCCGAGGCGAGGGGCACCTTGCGGAGAGGAGGCCCCAGGAGGACATTCCTGGCCCGCCCGGTTCACACCAGCTCGGCCCCTGCCTCCTGACGCCCGGAACACGCGGGGTAGTGTCCACGGCTGAGGGGCCGGAACCGGCCTGATTCCCGTGCTGGGGTTCCCGCGGTTAGTAATTAAGTCCCAGGACTATTTTTCATATTTCAGAAATATTTAAATTATCCAACATAAGACTGAACAAGTCACATTTCAGTCAAGTTTTTTTTTCCCCCCCTAGCGAGCTGGGCTGGAAATAACTCAGAAACTCTGATAGGTGCATGTCTTGAAGACTGTGAGCGAAGTTCCCTGCCTTTGCCCCTCAGTCTGAGGAAGGGATCAAAACTGTTGAAGGCAGCATGATGTTTGGCAGTGGCACAAGCCAGACATCCAACCCAGAAAAATCTGGATTTAGATTCTGGCTGTACCACTCATTTACTGGGTGGTCTTGGGCAGATTTTTTAAAAGATATATTTTATTGATTTTTTACAGAGAGGAAGGGAGAAGGATAGAGAGTTAGAAACATCGATGAGAGAGAAACATTGATCAGCTGCCTCCTGCACACCACCCACTGGGGATGTGCCCGCAACCAAGGTACATGCCCTTGGCGGGAATTGAACCTGGGACCCTTGAGTGCGCAGGCCGACACTCTATCCACTGAGCCAAACCGTGTAGGGCTTGGGCAGATTTTTTAAATGTATATAGCAAAGGTGGAAATTTTTTGAGAAACAAGCACAGACTCCCACGTGGGGAGGGGGAAAGAGTCCCCTTGGGCAGATTGTTAAGCCTCTCTGAGATTCCTTTTCTTTATCTGTAAGATAGGGATAATGATACTGGTTTCATAGTTTTGTATGATGACAAAAGTGGGTACTAAGTAAAGTGTGCATTAGAGAGTGTCTGGTGCACCTAGACATTCAATAAATGATGGTTGGTTTGATAATAAAAGCGACATAAAACCATTACTGAATAATGCAAGACAGGATTGAATCAAGTGTAGAGCCGTTGGTTGCTGCAGGCAGTGTCCAAGTTTGAGTCTTTAGACCTCTTTTCACTTCTCTTCCTCTCTATGTTTCATCCCATTGTGATTGTATCTGTTTCCCAGGGGTGAGCTATAACTGCCACCAAATAGCTCCTGTTCTATACATGTAGCTCTGAACCCAGGTTCTCACTTATGCTCTGGCTCCAAATTTCATAGATCTGTAGACCATTTTATTCACACACCTTTGTTATACCATATTCAATATAACTGTGACTGGGATTTACCAATTTTCCCTCCCAAACCGGCACGCCTACCTAATTGCCTAATCCCTGCCAGTGTCTCTATCGAAAACTGTAAACCTCTCATCATGCTCTCCCCTAATAAGGTCCATTTATATATCTTATTTATAGGGTTCTTCCTGCTTACTAACCAGAAATCATGTTAGATTTGATGTAGAGACTGTTATCAACCACATTTCACAGAGAAGGAAACTGAAACTTAGAGAGGATAACTAACTTGGACAAGGTGACAAAGCTACTTAGTGGTAGAGCTGGGATATGAACCACGGTAGTCTTTTTTATTGAATTTATTAGGGTGACATGGTTAATAAAAGTATGTAGGTTTAAGGTATGCAATTCTATAATACATCATCTGTATATTATATTGTGTGGTCACCATCTCAAGTCTCCTTCCATCACCATTTATCCCTCTTTTACCCTCTTCTACCTCCCCCCACCCCCCTTTCCCTCTGGTAATCACCATACTGTTGTCTGTTTATGAGTTTATTTGTGGTTTGCTTAATCCCTTTACCTTTTCTACCTTGCCCCCCCAACCCCCTCCCCTCTGACAGCTGTCAGTCTATTCTCTGTATCTACGAGTCTTTTTATTTTGTTAGTTTGTTTTGTTGGTTAGATTCCACATATAAGTGAAATCATATGGTATTTGTCTTTCTCTAACTGGCTTATTTCACTTAGCATAATACTCTCCAGGTCTATCCATGCTGTTGCAAAAAGTAGGATTCCCTTCTCTTTTTTTTCAGCCGAGTAGTATTCCATTGTGTAAATGTACCACAGCTTTTTTATTCACTCATCTACTGATGGGTGCTTGGGTTGCTTTCAAATATTGGCTATTGTAAATAATGATGCAGTGAACACATGGGTGCATATATTCTTTTTGAATTAGTGTTTTGGGTTTCTTCGGATCGATTCTCAGAAGTGGAATTGCTGGGCCATAAGGCAGTTTCACTTTTAATTTTTTGAGGTAACTCCATACTGCTTTCTACAGTGGCTGCACCAATCTGCATTCCTACCAACAGTGCACAAGGGTTCCTTTTTGTTCATATCCTTGCCAAAAATTGTTGCTTGTTGATCCTATATAATAAAAGGCTAATATGCAAATTGTCACTATGGGTGGGAGTTCAACAGACAGGGAGTTAGACGTGCGCTGACCACCAGGGGGTGGCATGGAACATGGCAGGCATTGGCGATGAGGTGCTGGCAGCAGGTGGTAGTGGAGGCACTGCCATCCCCGATGGGCCCCTACGAGAGTGGGACTGCAGCAGGATGGTGGAGCAGATGAGTGGGTGGCGCCAGGCCAAGGCGGGTGCAAAGGGTGGCAGAGGCAGGCAGCCGGGGAACGGAGGCCCCAGCTGGCAGCCGGCAGCCACTAGGCACTGGGCCTCTAGTTTATTAATAATAGCCATTCTGACAGGTGTGAGGTGATATCTCATTGGGTGTTTTGTTTGTTTGTTTTTTAAATATATTTTTTATTGATTTTTTTACAGAGAGGAAGGGAGAGGGATAGAGAGTTAGAAACATGGATGAGAGAGAAACATTGATCAGCTGCCTCCTGCACACCCCTACTGGGGATGTGCCTGCAACCAAGATACATGCCCTTGACCGGAATCGAACCTGGGACCCTTCAGTCCGCAGGCCGACGCTCTATCCACTGAGCCAAACCGGTTAGGGCTCATTGGGTGTTTTTTAAAATTGATTTTTGAGAGAGAGAGAAAGAGAGAAGCATCAATGTGAGAGAGAAACATCAATCAGTTGCTGCCTCATGTGCCGCGACCCTGGATCAACCCATAACCTGGGTATGTACTCTGACTGGGAATCAAACCAGCCACCTTCTAGTGTATGGGATGGTGCTTCAACCAACTGAGCCACACAAGTCAGGGTTTATTGTGGTTTTAATTCGCATTTCTCTGATGATTGATGATATTAAGTTCTTTATAAATTTTGGATATTAACCCCTTATCAGATGTATCATTGGTGAATATGTTCTTCCCTGCAGTGGGCTGTCTTTTCATTTTGTTGATTGTTCCCTTTACTGTGCAAAACTTTTTAGTCTGATGTAGTCCCATTTGTTTATTTTTTCTTTTGTTTCCTTGCCCAAGGAGATATATCAGAAAAAATATTGCTATGAGAAATATGCAAGATTTTACTGTCTATCCTTTCATCTAGGATTTTTATGGTTTCGAGTCTAACATTTAAGTCTTTCATCCATTTTGAATTTGTTCTTGTGTATGATGTAAGAAGGTGGTCTAGTTTCATTTTTTTGCACATATCTGTCCATTTTTCCAAACACCATTTATTGAATAGACTATCTTTACCTTATTGTATGTTCTTGCCTCCTTTGTCAAATATTAGTTGACCATAAAGGTGTGGGTTTATTTCTGGGCTCTCTAGTCTATTTCATTTATCTATATATCTGTTTTTATGCCAGTACCAGGCTGTTTTGATTACTATAGCCTTGAAATTATGTTTGATATCAGATAGTGTGATTCCTCCAACTTTGTTTTTTCCCCCTTAAGATTGGTGTGGCTAATCGGGTCTTTTGTGGTTCCATATAAATATTTAGAATATTTTTTTCTAGTTCTGTGAAATACACCATTGGTATCTTAATAAGAATTACGTTGAATCTATAGATTGCTTGGGTAGTATGGACATTTTAATTATGTTAATTCTTCTTATCCATGAACATGGTATATGCCTTCACTTATTTGTGTCTTCTTCAATTTCTTCAGTGTCATAATTTTCTATGTACAGGTTTTTTACCTCCTTGTGACCATGGTATTCTTGCCTGAAGAACCTATATTCCTAAGAGCTATGCTGTTCCTCTTCCCTGACTCCACAATCTGTCTTTCTCCAAATTCTGTCAAACATTATTTCAAAATGCTTCTGAGATTACCTTTATTCCCATTTCCATAGACCCTTTTAGTTCAAGGAAGCAGCCTCCTAATTGGTTCTCTCTCTCCTAGTCTCACCCACCTTCAATTTTTAAAAAATATTTTATTGATTTTTTTTACAGAGAAGAAGGGAGAGGGATAGAGAGTTAGAAACATTGATGAGAGAGAAACATCAATCAGCTGCCTCCTGCACTCGCCCTACTGGGGGTGTGCCTGCAACCAAGATACATGCCCTTGACCGGAATCGAACCTGGGACCCTTCAGTCCGCAGGCTGATGCTCTATCCACTGAGCCAAACCGGTCAGGGCCCACCTTCAATTTTTGATATATTTATCTAGAAACTGTTAGATCAGTATTCTGGAAACACTGCCTTCTTATGTCACTTGAATAACTTATAATAGTTTCCTATTTTTTACAGTTTCAAATTAAAATTCTGCTTTTTTTCAAGGTCTCTGGATAACTAACTCCACTCCACCTCTCTATCCTTATCTCCCACTACTCCCTACCACACTCCTCATTCTAGACAAGTCATTCTCATTGATATACTGAATACCCAAAAGTCCCTTTCCCACCTTCTTGCTTTTGCCCATTTCCTTCTGCTCCTGTAGTCAAACCCCACTAATTTTCCACAAAACATTCCCTGATTATCTGAGTCTGTGCTCATCTTTTCCTCTTCTGAACTTCGTCAGTACTTAAAATGTGTACACTGAAACATCCAAATTTCTTCATTCCCCACCCAAGAATAAAACCAAAACAACTGAAAAACAAAACTAAGTGATTATAAAACTCAGTTTTCTTCACTTCTTGTTGATGGACACAAATGCAGTTCATAAATAGTTTTACATTCTCTGTGTCTACTATTATCACTTAAAACATTTTTGAGTATACACATGTACTCAATATAGATGTAGCAAATGAACTTTAGAGTCAGATCTGATTTTGTATTCTGGTTTCTAGCAGTGTGGTCCTTGGGAGACTTTCCTGTGTTTCCTGAGCTTAAGTTTTCTCATCTATAAAATTAGGATAATTAATGATTGTTTCATAGGGCCATGAAAAGGTTAAAAGAGATTAGCCCAGTCCCTGGTACATAAATGGCATTCACTAAAAGGCCAGTTCTCATTCATTTTCTTCTTAATTGTCATTTAGTAGTCTATTGTATTACTACTAGTATTACTAATTTTCACCAGTTTGGTTTTTTTCATTGTTGGGTTTTTGGGTTGTTTCCAGTTTTACTAGTATAAATAATGGTCTATAAACATCTCTTTACTAATCACTTTTTTCCTTTGGGATTATTTTCTTGGAGTGTATTCCCCAAAGTTGAGTTATCACATGAAAAGGTATATAAATTTTTATGGCCATTGTCAGGAATTGCCCTGTCATTCACTAAGACTGTACTGATTTCTTACAATGCCATTATCATATAAGATTATCTGTTTCCTAAGGCCACTCAGGCATTAGATTCAATTTTTTAAAATCTTTGCTAGTTTTTATAGTTATACTAGAGGCCCGGTGCATGGATTCTTGCACCGGTGAGGTCCTTCAGCCTGGCCTGCGCCCTCTCACAGTCCGGGACCCCTTGGGGGATGTAGTAGTGCGTGAAGCGGCAGGCGGCCGGGGAGGAGCCCAAGCTAGGGCTCGCCTGCCATGAGCCAGGCTTCTGGCTGAGCAGCACCCCTGCGTTGAGTGTCTGCCCCCTGGTGGTCAGTGCGTGTCATAGCTACCGGTCAACTGGTCACTTAGGCTTTTATATATATAGATAATGGCATTTAGGATGATTTAATTTGGATTTCTTTAATTGATTACAAATGGTACATTATGCAAGCAATTACATTGTCTTATACATTCAAAACCAACTATGTACATTGTATAAACTGAATCATATAACCTTGAGCAAGTCACTTTACATCTATGAATTTGGTTTCTTTTTCTCACCTGAGGATATTTTTTCCCCCATTGATTTTTAGAGAGAGTGGAAGGAAGGGAGGGAGGGGAAGGAAGAGGAAGAGAGAGAGAGAGAGAGAGAGAGAGAGAGAGAGAGAGAGAGATGTGAGAGAGACACGTACATTGGTTGCCTCACACATGCATCCCTACTGACACAGGAGATCAAACCTGTAACCCAGGCACATGTCCCAGACCCGGAATTGAACCCAAGACCCTTTGGTGCATGGCTGACACTCTAACCATTGAGCACACCAGCCAGGGCTGAATTTGGTTTCTTTTTTAAAAAATATATTTTACTGATTTTTTTACAGAGAGGAAGGGAGAGGGATAGAGAGTTAAAAACATCAATGAGGGAGAAACATCGATCAGCTGCCTCCTGCACACCCCCCACTGGGGATATGCCTGCAACCAAGGTACATGCCCTTGACCGGAATCGAACCCAGGACCCTTGAGTCTGCAGGCTGACGCTCTATCCACTGAGCCAAACCGGTTAGGGCTGAATTTGGTTTCTTTCTTTCTTTCTTTCTTTATATATATATTTTATTGATTTTTTACAGAGAGGAAGGGAGAGAGATAGAGAGTTAGAAACATCGATGGGAGAGAAACATCAATCAGCTGCCTCCTGCACATCTCCTACTGGGGATGTGCCCGCAGCCCAGGTACATGCCCCTGACCGGAATCGAACCTGGGACCTTTCAGTCCACAGGCCGACGCTCTATCCACTGAGCCAAACCGGTTCCGGCTGAATTTGGTTTCTTAACACTAAAATGAGGGGATGATACTCTCTAAAATTCCTTCCATTGTTATGGTTCTAGGTGTCTTTCTCTCCTCTACCTCCTGATCCAGAACTGAGAATATCCTTAGTGCTCTGCAATTATATATTATACCTGTTGATTACATTTTCTCCAGAGATTCAGACAAATATTTTAAGATTGCAAATTTTATCATGTCCCTCTCCTGCTTAAAATCCATTGCTCTTAGGATAAATACCAAGTTCATTACCATGCCCAGAAAGATTGTATGATCTGCTCACTTTATGCATCATTTCCTGCTATTCTTTCTCTGATTCTCAGTGCTTCAGCCTTAAGGAGTTCCTCTTAACAGTATACCATTGGTTCCTTTCCATCCCATAGTACTCTTTCCTTGGGGTGTGGGGGAGAGTAAAGAAAAACTTCTATTCATCTTTCAGATTTTAGCAAAAAATATCTTCCTCAGGGAAGTTCAAGTCTTGGCTTAGTAACTATAACCTTGGGCAATTAAAAATATATATATATTAATTAATTTCAGAGGGAGAGAGAGATAGAAACATCAATGATGAGAGAGAATCACTGATCAGCTGCCTCCTGAACGCCATACACTGGGGATTAAGCCTGCAATCCAGGCATGTGCTCTTGACTGGAATTGAACCTGGGACCTTTCAGTCCATAGGCTGATGCTCTATCCACTGAGCAAAACTGGCTAGGGCACCTTGGGCAATTTTTAAATCAATAAAAGGATAATGAAAATAAGGCCATATCTTAGGACTGTGGTAAGGACTAAATGAAATAATATAAAGAGCCTAAAGCAACATCTGACACAGAACAGGTAACACTTGGGCAAGTAACAATAGACTAAAGAGCAACCCGGCTGTCGTGGCTCAGTGGTTGAGTGTCGACCTATGAATCAGGAGGTCCCAGTTCGATTCCCAGTTGGGGCATGTGCCTAGGTTTCGGGCTCAATCCCCAGTGTGGGGTGAGCAGGAGACAGCCAATCAATGATTCTCATCATTGATCTTTCTCTCCCTCTCCCTTCCTCTCTGAAAGCAATAAAAATATTTTTTTTAAAAAGCTGCTTACTAAATAATTGCTGAGAGTGAGTGAACAAATTAAGACAATGACATGGTCATGGGAGGCTCTGTGGGTAAAGGATTTCTTCCTTTCACTAATTAATTCATTAAAAAATTGCTAGCCTTGTGCTAGGCATTGTGATAAGCCCTGAGTGGCTGCAATTTGAATAGATGGCAAAAAATGAAGCGGGAATTTTGAGGAGAGAAGAAAGAAATTTGAGTCAAGATTCAGCTCATGGGAGTAGATGGAGGGTTAGGAGAGTGGTGGCTGATAAGATTAGACAGGTAGAGGAAGGAGTACAAGGCAGGGAAGTTGTGACTTGGTCCGGTGCATAGACTGGTAAGACATCTGAGGATAAATATGTCTGAGAAGCTTAGTGATGTTGGGCTTCTCTTTATGTTGCAGAGTTTTGGGGAGACATTGCCAAGGAATTTTACTGGAAGACCCCTTGTCCTGGCCCATTCCTCAAGTACAACTTTGATGTGACTAAAGGAAAAATATTCATTGAGTGGATGAAAGGAGCAACTACCAACATCTGTTACAACGTACTGGATCGAATTGTCCACGAGAAAAAACTTGGTGACAAAATTGCTTTTTACTGGTAAAAACATCTATCTTATAGTCTGTGGTAGATAAAAAGTCATCCTTCACATTATAGTATAATGTTTCGTAGTTCATGAAGCGCCTTAAAATCTATAAATTCATTACAACAACCTGGTACAGTAAGCAAACTACATATATTTATTTATTTTTATTTTTTTTTCTAATATGTAATTTTATTTATTTATTTTTTTAATTAAATCTTTATTGTTCAGATTATTACATTTGTTCCTCTTTTTTCCCCCCCATAACTCCCCTCCTCCCAGTTCCCGCCCCACCCTCCGCCCTCACTCCCCACCCACTGTCCTCATCCATAGGTGCACGATTTTTGTCCAGTCTCTTCCCGAAACTCCCACACCCCTTTCCCCCCCAAGAATAGTCAGTCCATTCCCTTTCTATGTCCCTGATTCTATTATAATCACCAGTTCATTCTGTTCATCAGATTATTTATTCACTTGATTCTTAGATTCACTTGTTGATAGATGCATATTTGTTGTTCATAATTTGTATCTTTACCTTTTTCTTCCTCTTCCTCTTCTTAAAGGATACCTTTCAGCATTTCATAAAATCCTGGTTTGGTGGTGATGAACTCCTTTAGCTTTTCCTTATCTGTGAAGCTCTTTATCTGACCTTCCGTTCTGAATGATAGCTTTGCTGGATAAAGTAATCTTGGTTGTAGGTTCTTGGTATTCATCACTTTGAATATTTCTTGCCACTCCCTTCTGGCCTGCAAAGTTTCTGTTGAGAAATCAGCTGACAGTCGTATGGGTATTCCCTTGTAGGTAACTGAGTTTCTTTCTCTTGCTGTTTTTAAGATTCTCTCTTTATCTTTTGCTCTTGGCATTTTAATTATGATGTGTCTTGGTGTGGTCCTCTTTGGATTCCTTTTGTTTGGGGTTCTCCGCGCTTCTTGGACCTGTAAGTCCATTTCTTTCACCAGGTGGGGGAAGTTTTCTGTCATTATTTCTTCAAATAGGTTTTCAACATCTTGCTCTCTCTCATCTTCTGGCACCCCTATAATTCTGATGTTGGTACGCTTGAAGCTGTCCCAGAGGCTCCTTACACTATCCTCGCATTTTTGGATTCTTTTTTCATTTTGCTTTTCCGGTTGGGTGTTTTTTGCTTCCTCGCATTTCAAATCATTGACTTGATTCTTGCGCTCCTCTGGTCTGCTGTCGGGAGTCTGTATAATATTCATTATTTCAGTCCGTGTATGCTTAATTTCTAGTTGGTTCCCCAATATAACATCGAGGGTCTCATTAGTTTTCTTATAGATCTCATTAAGTTTATCGGCGGCTTCTAAACAGTTCTTGAGAGACCTTAAAAGTGTGGTTCTGAACTCTATATCTTCCATTGACAATTTTGTCCTGTTTCTTTGTCTCCGCATTTTGTTATGCTTCCTTGGTGCACCCCCTAGTGGTCTTTGTTCACAGTCTTATAGTTAAACCTTGATTGTTGTAGCTAATACCAGGGAGGGTTTGACCTCCAGGCCAAGTGGCTATGAGAATCAGCTGTGTCAGCAGTGAGAGAACTTCTGTCCTCTAGGGAGGTGCTAATCTAGCCTTTGCCTGGGGCTATCCGGCAAATGCCTCTGTGCAGGGCTTGGGCGGGGCAGGTCGCACAGGATCAACAGGGTGGGCTGGAGAGAGCAGTTATGGCGGCTCTCAGTCCTGTCCCCAGGGGCTCTGCCTCTCTGAGTCCCAGCACCTGCTGCAAAGCTCGGAGAGAAAGCTGCACTCGCTCTGACCGAAGCCAGACAGTCCCGCTTCTCCCGTTTGAGTCTGGATTCCTAAAGACTCGCCTGTATCTGGAGCTCAGAGTCTGCGACTCCCTCCCGATTGAAAACAACAACCGCGCCCTCCGCCGCCAGCCTGCTCAGCGCACTCCGCACCTCAGAATTTGACTTCAGCACTGTGCCTCCTCTGAGTGTCCGTATACGTTTCTCTTTCCTCCTAGTTGTAGGACTTCCACTCAGCCAGCGTTCCCGTGGTTCTGGGTGATGTCCGTTCCGTCTTTTAGTTTTACTTTTGAAGTAGTTGTTCAAAGCAGCAAACTCCGGCTTTAACCTATGCCGCCATCTTGGTTCTGTCGCAAACTACATATATTTAATTTAATATCTCAGGTGAGGAAAAATACCTCAAGGAAGTTATTAAAATCACATAAATAGAACTGATATCGAAAGCCAAGTGTTCTGACTTCTAGTCTGGTGTTCCAGTCTGGTGTTCTTTCCTCTCCAACTTCCAGCTGGAGAGAAAAGAGGGAAAAGAGTAAATGGAAAAGAACAGGACTAAGTAACTTTCTTATTTTTGCTGCTTTGGGAGATAAATTGGTGTTGGATTTTCCACTACTACCACCACCACTGTGCTCAAGTTCTTTTTTTTTTTCTTTTTAAGAATGGTAGGTATAACTAAAGAAAGATGTTTCATGAATCTAGGTTTTGGGTTTATTAAAAAATGTTAAGCTCCTTTAGATAAGAAATCAAAATTCTCATAAAATTAAATTACTAAAATATCATTACCTCACTTAAAGATATTAACCACTAATCCCTTAATATCACAAATATCCAGACAGTGTACAAAATTTTCCAATGGCCAGGAATCTTTTTTTTAATAGCTGATATGTTTAAATCAGAAAGTCCACACATTATATTTAGCTAATAGATGTCTTAAATTTCTTGTGATTTAAAGACTTTCCCGCCTTTTTCTGTCATATATTTGTGACGAAGCCAGGTCCGATATAATCTCTAACAGTCTGGATCTTGCTGATTATATCCCAAGTGTTGTTCTACAGGTTCCTCTAGCTGTCATGTTTTCAGTCACTAATTCCTAAAAGCTATATTGAATGCTTTAGTTTTATACTTTCTGCCTTATCTACCAGCCTTCTAAAAAAAAAAAAAAGTTAATCGAATTAACAACAAAATGGAAAAAAGGTTAGAAAATACAAAGAAAAAAAGTAACCAAAGGGCCACAGATAACCTTGCAATGACTTAACCAATTAAAAGTGGGGCAGCTCTCCATGGTACGACATATTAAGAGGTTGCAAGTGTTGTTTGACTTCTAACCTAAATGGGCTCTTGCATCCTCTACTGCCATTAATGACATTCTGTGTTCTCCTACACGATCTACTAGGTGGACAATGGTAACACCTACACACATCTGAACCATCTATGACTAATCCTAAGACTTGACCCAGCACGTTTGTCATTAATTAATTCCTACAATTTTAGAAGGACCACATAAAAGCTGCGTGAACTATGGACTGTCCTTAAACTGGAAGACAGAAACATAAGTCAATCCCACTTGAGCAGGAAGAAGAAACGATTGACATCCCAGAATAAATGATCAATTACGTGAAAAAAAGTTGAAATGTAGGAAAATCCCATTCTAATATATTAAAATTAGCTCATCAACTCTTAAATATTTGAGATTAAATGATTGTAGGAATCAGGTCAAATAATTACCTGTTAACAGGCTGCATATCTGAGAAAACATGGATTCATGACATAATGTAACACAGAGGGGATAAACATTAATAAATCCTCATGAGCTTGGAAATCCAACATGTTAGTAACAAATGTCATAGATTTGACAAGGGGAACTATACAATCTCCTTCGCCCAACCCCAAGAAAGTGCTGTTACTATCTGGTAAGTGCATCAGAATCTCCAAGTAAAAGATTCTACAAATACCAACTATGTCCACGAACTAGCAAGGAGTTTTTATATGAACAAATGGAGAAGACGATTCAACCTTCACTGGTGTTTCTGCCAGCGTCAACCAACCAGCCAGTAATAAAAATATCCCCTTAGATTAGTACAGCCATTTACTATTTTCAAAGCACTCTGACAAATTTCAGAGCAAATGACAAGTGACAAAGAGAAAGTAAACCAGGGAATTTTATATATTTAAGATATAAAATCAGATTTTAGAAAACTAAACTTTTAAGAGAAAAAAAGCATTGAGAACGGAACTCATTATAATCTTTCAATAACTACATAGTCACGTTAAAGAGCTTAATAGTAAAAACAGGTGCACCGTGTTCCAGGAAATGAGGATACAATGAGAGAGCAGGTCACTCACAGCATTGTTTTCCAAAGAAAAAAAAACTAAGGCTGTTTCTTCAAGAATCTTTTAAACAGATTCTCAATCCTTTTTTCTGCCCCCGAAAAGTTCAGGGATATGTACACACTCGCTGATAACAATGACTCATGACTTATTTAGGGATTTATTTTGATTAACAACAATTGAAAAAGCAAATTCTCCTTGAGAGTGTCAAGCTGGCTGAGCATTCAAACCGTAGGGGGGAAATTATTTCAATTAGAGCTTAATTTACTTGAAATCAGCAGCACACAAAAGTTATTTTTAAGGAGGGATGGGATGGGAGGAAGAACTGGATGAAATGAAGTCTCTGGTCAGCGAAGAACAGTAGGAGGGGGAAAGTAACAAGGCAAAAAGTAAACTGTGTAATTCCTTAAAAACTTCCAGATGAAACAGACATGTCATTAACCAGAATGTCTGGGGATATCAGTAAGGGTACCAATACTCTCCCCCAGGACATTCTGTAAATGACACCCGGAGACACAAAGATTGCCTGCGTGGCCCCTGGCTGTGCATCAATATGGGGGCAATTCCTATGCTGTTGCTGACATTTTCGTTAGGCCATCATCTCTGCAATTAGGAATATTTGCCAAATTGAATATCTGATGCAGATGTCTATGACAGTGAAGGAGAATTTGGCCAGTGGCTATGTACCACTAAGAAGAATGAAGGGCGAGAGAAATATTTGTGTCAGAAAACATAAAGAACTTGAATCAACCATGAGCACTGAACAGAAATTTCAGAGTCAAATAATCTCAAAGCTAGAAGAACCCTTGAAGCCCATCTATTCTGAAATCAGTAAACGTAACTCTAGAAATTCAGGTTTCCTTTTTCTGCCTTAGAGCACAAATAGCTCCGTTGTGATACAGCCCAGCTATGGAAGAGTTCAAGCATGCTATAGTTCAACTAGGAAGCAGCATGGCTGTGAAGATGCACAGCTGTGAGGAGGCCCCTCTGGACAGCTCTGCTCTTAGGAGGAAAGGGAAAGAGTGCTCTCTCTGTGTTCAAGTTCTTAACAAATATCTCATTTGATGCTCACAACAACCAAGAATGCACTATTTATTTTCGTCATTTCACATATGTGGAAACTGAACTTCTGAGACATTAATAAGTGACTTATCCAAAGTTATACAGCTAGCAAGAAGTGGGCTGAGATTCAAACCCAGGTAGTATAATTCCAGAGCTTACAGGTTTGACCATGACACTATTCTATCCCTCTAATTCCTTTCGTTAGTCTCTCAACAGCTTTGCAAAATATATATTGTTAGCTCCACTTTACAAGTGAAGAAATGAAGCACAGAAGGGTTGCACATTGAATAAGATCATAGAATAAGTGGTAGAGCCAGGATTAAAAACCAAGTCTATCTGACTCCTTGCTTGTAAAAATAGGCCATGCTGCCTCCCCAGCAGGAATTTTCTATGAGCCCCTCTTCCTGGCAACATAACTCTATTAGAAGTACTAATATACTGAACCCAAATAGGACCTTATAATTCCAGTAATTGGATGTTGCTTCTGCCACCATCTATGAGCACTTTGAGAACTGATCCTATTTTTGAGCCAGTTGGAGCAGACTGAATGTGTCATTAAAGAATTAAATTTGTACTCGGTCAAAATTTGCCCAGTTTATGTGATATAGTGAGAAAAGCCCTAACCTGAGAGACAGGAAATTTAGATTCTCATTCTAACTCTGCCATTCACCTGCTGTATAAATACAGGGAACTCTCTGAGAGTCAGTTTTCTCTGTCATAAAATGGGGTTAATAATCCCATCCTTATCTTTCTCCTTAGATAGTTATGAGAATCAAATAAAAGGTGAAATATTTATTTATTGAAAACACTGTACAAATGTGAATGAGTATATAATCACATTGCCATTGCTCAATTTGGGATCACTATGCCACTGAAACTCATGGTCTATATCTGTTTAAATTTTCTGTAGCTCCAGCCAACACTTGAGCCCACTTCTTAGGTTTCTTAAGGATCAGCAAACCTTTAAAGATCTGCACAGGAGATGCTCGTGTCTGACTCCCACCCCACCCCCTGCCCCGGGTTTGAAATAATGCAGGTACATGGTGCTCCAGAATCCTGAGGTCCTTTCTAGTTTCTCACCATCCATACCTGAACAGGCTCCAGAGAGCCTCTCTTTCCCTATTTGTAAGATGAGGAGAGCAGACTAGATCAGTGTTTTCCAAAGAATGCTCCAGGAATCACTGTTTACTAGAGATATAGTAAAGTCTCCAAGAAGCCCCACAGTAAGCACATCTGATTAATAACTTCGTTAACATGAGATTCCCACATTTATTTGAGCCCCAACCATTTATGGCAGCATGCTATTAATATCATAACAAGAAATATTGCCCAGCCGGTGTGGCTCAGTGACTGAGCATTGACCCATGAACAAGGAGGTCACGGTTCCATTCCCAGTCAGGGTACATGCCCCAGTTGCAGGCTCAATCCCCAGTAGGGAGCATGCAGGAGGCAGCTGATCAATGATTCTCTTGCAACATTGACGTTTCTAACTCTCCCTCTCCCTTCCTCTCTCTGAAATAAATAAAAACATATTTAAAAGAAGAAGAAGAAATATTTCATGGAACACCAATTTAGGAAGTACTGGATTAGATTATCTCTAAATTTACTTTCAGTGCAAAATTCTGCAACTCCATAACAAGACATCTTCACTCCATTTTTACAATGGTCATTCAACCAGCAAGACTTGTTAAAGTCATTGGGTACTTAGCCCTATGTAGGTGTTATGGATACAGGGGTAAAAGAATGGGAGACAAGTTCCATATGGGCCATTATTATTCAATTCTTTTATGTTCACGGCAAAGCAAAAGCAAACTACAAATAAATCACATTTGTTATAAGAAAGTAAAGTACAAATATGCAAGATATGTGGTTACTTCCCTTTGTTACCACCATATTTTATAAAATATGCTATATTGCCATATCTTCATCTATTTTTTTAGAAAGTATTTTTCTTATTTTAAATCTTTAAAATTTACAGATTTTAAATCCCACCCCCTTCCTCTGAGATTCATTTGTCTATCCCATTTTCCATGCCTCTGATTCTATCTTATTCATAAGTTTATTTTGTTCATTAGATTTCTTGTTTATATATTTTTATTTTTAGATTCAATTGTTGATAGATATGTATTTATTGACATTTTATTGTTCATATATATTTTCTTTCCCCTCCTCCTCCTCCTTTTTCTTCTTCAAGAATACCCTTCAAGCCGAAACCGGTTTGGCTCAGTGGATAGAGCGTCGGCCTGCGGACTGAAGGGTCCCAGGTTCGATTCCGGTCAAGGGCATGTACCTGGGTTGCGGGCATATCCCCAGTGGGAGATGTGCAGGAGGCAGCTGATCGATGTTTCTCTCTCATCGATGTTTCTGACTCTCTATCTCTCTCCCTTCCTCTCTGTAAAAATCAATAAAATATATTAAAAAAAAAAAAAAAGAATACCCTTCAAAATTACATGTATTACTGGTTTGGTAGTGATGAACTCCTTTAGCTTTTTCTTGTCTGTGAAGCTCTTTATCTGGCCTTCAATGCTAAATGATAGTTTTGATGGGTAGAGTAATCTTGGTTGTAGGTCCTTGCTATTCATCACTTTGAATATTTCTTGCCACTCCCTTCTTGCCTACAAAGTTTCTGTTGAGAAATCAGCTGACAGTCATTTGGGCGCTCTCTTGCAGGTAACTAACTCTTTTCTCTTGCTGCTTTTAAGATTTTCTCTTTATCTTTAACCCTTGGCATTTTAAGTATGATGTGTCTTGGTGTGAGCCTCTTTGAGTTCCTCTTATTTGGGACTCTCTGTGATGCCTGGACTTGTAAGTCTATTTGTTTCACCAGGTAAGAGAGATTTTCTGTCATTATTTCTTCAAATAGGTTTCCTTTCCTTTTTTAATTTTTTTTTCCAAATAGGTTTTCAATATCTTGCTCTCTCTCTTCTCCTTCTGGTACCCTCATAATGTGAATGTTGGTACACTTGAAGTTGTCCCAGAAGCTCCTTACACTATCTTCATTTTTAAAATATATATATATTTTATTGATTTTTTACAGAGAGAAAGGGAGAGAGATAGAGAGTTAGAAACATCGATCAGCTGCCTCCTGCACATCTCCCATTGGGGATGTGCCCGCATCCCAGGTACATGCCCTTGACCAGAATTGAACCTGGGACCCTTCAGTCCGCAGGCCAATGCTCTATCCACTGAGCCAAACCAGTTTCGGCTTTATTTTTTAATTCATTTTTATTTTTGCTCTTCTGATGGGGTGTTTTTTGTTTCCTCATATTTCAAATGTTGATTTGATTCTCCAAAAACTCTATTGTTAAATCCCTGTAAATTATTCTTTATTTTAGTGTATGCTTAATTTCTGACTAGTCTTTTTTTATGTCTTTGACATTCTCACTAAGCTCCTTGAAAATCTCACTAAAGATCCTTGAAGCTCTCATGAAGATCCTTAAATAACCGTATAACCATTGTTTTGAACTCTGTATCTAGTAGCTTGCTTGTTTCCATTTCTTTCATTTGTAACATGTTTCTTTGTCTCCACATTTTGGCTGCTTCCTGTGTTTGTTTATATATATATATATATATATATATATATATATATATATATATATATATATATATATATATATTAGGTAGAGCTATTATGTTTCCTAGAATTGGTAGAGTAGCCTTGTATATTAGGTGTCCTGTAGGACCCAGTGGCTCAGCCTTCCCAGTCACCTGAGCTGGGCACTGTAGGTGCACCCCTGTGTGGGCTGTGTACACAGTTTTGTTATAGTTGAGCCTTGATTGGTGTCACTGGGAGGAATTGGCCTACAGGCCAATTGGCTGTGAGGACCAGCTGCGTCTACAATGGAAGAGCTGCTATGCAGGAGATACCCCTATGTAGCAGGACTTGCTTAGTGGGGCTTTGGTGCTCACTGAGCCTGCCCCTTGAGTGGGTTGTTTGTGGACATGTAGAGTTGTAATCTGGTATGGTCTAAAGCTGTCTACCGGGTCACTGGCTCTGGGCCCTCCTGGGAGGTGCAAAGTCAGCCATTGCCTGGTGCCACCTAGCAGGAGCTATAGAGAGATCTGCAGATTGCTGCTATTTGTATTGGATTGGAAGTGCCCAGGCAAGGCCCAGTTGTGAGGCAAGGCAGTCTGGTACTAGTGCTGGGTTGTAGGCCTTTTATTGATAGTTTTGAAGTACGCTGACTCCAACTGCTGCTTGTTTAAGAGGTTTTAGCAAAGTCTGAAGCATGAACCAAGACAGGCCATTCATATGGAAAAGCAGCTGCAAACAGCTTGGGTGGGGCTGCAAATTGGATGGGGTGGAGTCTCAGGGAATCAACAGAGTGGAGCCAACAGTGTGGGCCATTGCTGATGGAAACTCAGATATGGCTTCCAGTCAGCTCTGCAATGGGGGAGGTTCAAACATAGGAACAATGATCCCTGAAAGCACCCCTATTTGGGAGAAAGCCACCCCCAAGTTCCTGTCCTGATGCCAAACAGTCCAGTTCCTCCCTGTATGTCCCTGGATTTCTCCAAAGCTGCCACCTGGTGCTGAAGCTCAGAGGAATCAGGACAGTGTATGTTTGTGTGCCTGCTCTTTAAGAAGAACACCTGGGACTACCACAGCCTCTGTGTCACTCTGCCACAATCCCTGCTGGTTTTTATAGCCTGAAGTTACAGGGACTTCTCTTCCCAGCTCTATAACCCTGGGCTGGGGGTCTGATATAGGGCTGGAACTCCTTGCTTCTCACAGGAGGCCTTGGAGTTATCCCTCCTAATTAAAGAAATGCCATATGTGGGTGTCGGACCAGTTCGTTCCTTACCTTCACTCCTTGTACCAGTCTCAATGCACTTTCTTCTTTACTTCTCTACTTGTAGGACTTCCATTCAGCCAGTTTTCAGTTGGTTCTGAATGATGGTTGTTCTGTATTTTAGTTGTAATTTCGATGTGGTTGTGGGAGGCAGTGAGTACCAGTGTTTATATATGCCACCATCTTGGTTCCTAGAAAGTGTTGACTTCCTATTATGGTAGATGAGAACTTAATTCTTGTATACTCCTCCAATTTTTTTCATTTTATAATATAATTATAGCTCTGTTTTTAAGTTAATTTAAAAATCAATGTTTACATAAGAGTAATATTATGATTGCATTTCCTTTTATGTACAAATTTTTGTTTTTTTCTGAAGTTAAAATTGCCTGCCATTTTTCTTTCACAACTTACCTTTATCATATACTCAATATTTTTCAAACACTCTATAATAGCCTTTATATTCTAGGAAGCCTTCCTTTTCCTCTAAAGTTCTTTGCCTTGGAGCCCACCTGCTACCTGCTCTAATTTTTATTAATGTTTTTTACAATTTCAGATTTTCAGTGATTTACTCCAGTTGATAATACTTCTTATGGAGCCATAGTATGACTTTATTTTCAACCTGTACTGTGTCATTTAGATAGCTGTAGTGCCATTAGCTAACCACATTTGTAGCTCGTTCCTTGTTTAGGGGCATGTCTCATACATACTAGTATATTGAAATAAACCTCAAAGGAAATAGTGCTCTTAGGAAACTACTCTAATTAGCCAAAAATAGAATCATATTAATGAAGAATTTGGCCTTTTACTTTTAGCTTGATACATTGTAAATGTTCATGGAATAATGGTATTTTTAAAACTTGAAGCAATTTAGAGTTCATTTGGCCAACTCTATAGATGGGTAGATTAAGGCCAGAAAGGCTAAGTGATTTGCTTGAGGATTATATATTGCTTAGAGATAGAGCTGAGACTAATCAGATATTCTCACTCTTAGTCAACTACTCTTTTCACCATAAGATACTACTTCCTTATTCTAGTTCAGCAGTTCTCAACCTGTGGGTCGTGACCCCTTTGGGGGTTGAACAACCCTTTCACAGGGGTCACCTAATACCACTGGAAAACACATATATAATTACATATTGTTTTTGTGATTAATCACTATGCTTTAATTATGTTCTATTTGTAACAATGAAATTGGGTCACCACAACATGAGGAACTGTATTAAAGGGTCACGGCATTAGGAAGGTTGAGAACCACTGTTCTAGTTGTTAAACACTTGGCTTTGACAATGAAAAGAGGAATTAGTCATGTTAGACATAAATTCAATTTAAATTAACTGTCTTAAAAATATCAGAGAAAATGTGTTATCAGGTTTAAACGGCTCAGACCCTGGTCTCATGGAATTCTGTTTGAGAAGAATAGGCCTATATAAAACAGCCTCAAGCAATTATGGGCCAAACTGCAAAAAGTTAAAGTAGTTCACAGAAGGGAGAAAGCATGTAGGCAGGCAGTATAACAAAAGTTAGGAGGATGGATTTTGGTGTCAAACTAATTTAATTTGAATCTATTTCTGCCACTAACTGTATGATTGTGTACAAGTTACTTAACCTTTCGAGTCTCAGTTTTCTCAACTTTAAATGTGGATAAAAATAGGTGTTTTTTTTTTAATCTCATGAAGTTGTCAATTGAGTAAGATAAAAACAAATAAGCTCATGTGTCCAACTCCTGGTACATTGAAAGTACTCAATAAAATTAGCTACCATTATTATTATCGGAACAGTGAGAAGTCCTAGTCTCTCTGGAGTAAAGGGTTTATTCAGGGAATAATTTATTCATTCAATAAATACTTACTGAGAACTTACTCTATACCAGGCACCATTCTGAGCAAACCAACACAGTCCCTGCCCTCATGAAAGTTATATTCCAGTTTGAGAAGACAAACAGTAAACAATAAACCAGTAAATGACAGGTAGTGATAAATGCTATAGAAAAACAGAGTAGCATAAGGGAAAAGAGAATGAGAATGAAGAATAGGGATTGATAAGGGAAGAACTCTGATAAAGGTGACCTTTGAGCAGAGATCTGAAGGAAATGAAGTGTGCTATGCAGATAGTTGGATTGGAAAGAAGAAATATTTCAGGTACACAGAAGAGTAAGTGTAAAGGTCCAGATGTGGGAGTATGCTGCTGCCTGGTATGTTTGAGGAGTACCTGGAAAGGCCGTGTAGCTGAGGACATGTGAGCTAGACAAAAAGAGAGTAAGGGATGAGGTCGGCAGGACACTAGATCAAGTAGAATCTTGAAAGTCAATATAGATTTTGGGGTTTTATTCACTCAAAATGGGGGCTGCTGGACAATCTTGAGTATAGATGAGGCAATAATTTGAATTACATTTAGAATTTGTCTTTTATGTTGAGGATAGGCTGTGTTGAGACTAGAAGGGCAATAATAGATTTTTTTGTGTTGAGAATAGGACAAGAGTAGAAGCAGGGAGACCAATTAGGGGGCTACTATAAAAATCAAGGTGGGCAATGGTGGTTATTTAAACCATCATAGTAGTAGCTTGAAGGTTATTAGTACAAATCTGTGTCTATTTTGGGTGAAGAACCCATGGAAGCTGCTTAGATTGGGTGTGGGTAGTGAGAGAAAGAGGAATGAATCAAGGTTGTTTTCAACAGTGGATGAGGTCCAGGAATTGGAGATCTTGACTATTTTTGGAGACCTCTGAAAAGATTTTATGCAGGTAATGATGTGGTCACAGTTGGGCTTAAGAAGATTAATTTGGATACATGTGGAAGTGGGAGTGTGAAGTCAGAGATCTGGGAATTTGTTAGTCAGGGTAGATTTGCCTAAACTGGGATACTGCTGGCGGGAATGGAATGGAAAGATGAAATTTTAGAATAATTTGGAGGAAAGAAACCAATATAAGTAACTGGGTGTGTAGATAGTGGGTACACAGGGGGAGAAAAAAAGAGAAAAGTCAAGGATCCCTTTAGTTTATATAACACTTTACCTTTTTCAAAGGCACACATTTATCTGATCCAGGAGCTAAATTTGACCTCCAAACAAGATTTTGATTTCAGACTTTCACTTTCTTCTCCCTAGTATGGCAGGTAGAGGTGTTAGTGGGGATTTATGTGTATATGTGTGAGAAGGTGATCTGTGAAAAAAGTTATTGGAATGAGTCATCTAAGGGGAGATAGTCAGTGAAGGATATCAGGGGTAGCTTAAGGAGTGGGGGTTGGCTAGTTAAAGGGAAACCAGTGTACAGTAGGGAGTTTGAGGGATTAATGAAAGGATTTATGGGGAGAGGGTGTAAAGAGGGGTTAATGGTTATTATTTTGATGATTTTAACAGCTGCTCAATATCTAGGTTTTTCCAATAAAGGACTTTCATCTCCAAAGCCCAAGAAATTTAGTATAGTTCATTCTTTTCATTGTTTGCTTTCAGTTGCCTGTGGCTGTTATTATCTTTGCGCCATCTCACCCTTCATCCTCAACTGAAATGATTGCAGTCTCTCCACAGTTCTGAATATTATGCAAACCTTCCTTAGAAACTGGAGCTTCTGTGAAGTAGGTGACTTTAGGAGTGACCTTATGATATAAGCTCTGCTCTCAGGATCTCTGTGCTCCTGACGTTGAATTTCAGAGTGTGATATTTAAAACTCTCCAGATTCCTGTGGGTTATGTGTGAGTGTGTGTATTTGAAAAGGTGAAGATGGTTGGGAAGGTGAGCCAAACCCAAGTTCTGACAAGGAGTAGATTGTCAAGGTAGCATAGAAATCCAGAGTCCTAGAGTATATTGTCCTAGCATTCATATACAAGGACTCTTAATTATCTAGGTCTATTCTGAAGTTCATTTCAGTGATATGGGAATGGAGGAACGTTTTTGTCCTCCATCTATATCTTCAGTGGTTTCACAACACTGTATTTACTGATTAAAATATACTTGATAAGGAAGTACATTCAAATCAGACCATTCTCTTTCCCTCTCTGAGCCTTCCTTTTGTGGGAGTGGTAAGAGATGAACTATAGATACACTGCAAAGCTCCTTCCAGCTCTCATATTTCAGAATTCTATGATTGTTTCTGAAGAGGAAGTGGCTTTAGAAATTCTGTTGTAACCAGTAGTGACTTTATGGTGACTCAGTAGGCAGGCCAGGCTTCTGTTGAAATAGTGAAAGGGAGGATTTTAGAAGGTTTGTGGTGAAGGAGCTGAGGAAGAGAGTCTCATCCCCTTTCCTGGGGCAATACTGTTGCCGGTAGCATAAGCATTTTAAGCTATTGGGAGATATGTGGGGAAATAACTGTTACTGGGAACAGTCTTTCTCCATTTGAATCAGGTGGGCAGATTGTGGAGGAGGGCTGGATGATTTCCTGTTTAAGATGCATCTCTAATCTGCTTCCCTGAGTTTCATGACCTTTGACGCCTTAAAGAACCACTCCCTAAAGTAATGAAAATGAGATAAGTAGGCTGTGCTATCCAAATGAATAATCACTTTTTAGAAACAGGTGGGATATAAATAATAAATGTATAGTAATAATAATAATATCTTATAATAATAATACCTTATTATTATTATATACACACTAACATTTGTAATTATACATGTATAATAAGTGGAGACTGACTTGAGACTTGATTCAGTGTCCTGAGCTCCATGTCAGCTACCTGAGTTTGTGGCTAATCTGACTTTTTATATCAGTGTATTCAGTAAATATTTAATGAGGAGAATGACTTAAGATAATGCTCTTTTCTGAGCCCTCTTTTCCCCACCTATAAACTGTGTGTGTGTGTGTGTGTGTGTGTGTGTGTGTGTGTGTGTACAGGATACTTGCTCAAGTTATTTCTGGCAGTGACTTTCAGAATTTCTGTCACAAATGTAGGGAACTGTAGTGGAGATGCTGGAGGAAGGGGAGGAACCCAGTACTGAACTACTGCCCTTCTTTAAAAATATTTTTTTTATTGACTTCAGAGAGGAAGGGAGAGGGAGAGAGAGACATCAATGATGAGAGAGAATCACTCATCAGCTGCCTCCTGCATGCCCCCTACTGGGGATTAAGCCAAAACCCGGGTATGTGTCCTGATCAGGAATCAAACCATGACCTCCTGGTTCATAGGTCGTCACTCAACCACTGAGCCACACTGGCTGGGCTGGGCTCCTGACCTTTGAAGATAGCAGGTAGTCAGGTGGGACTATTGGTTCTTGCCTTAGGGCAGACTCACATTTATAACAGTAAGTACAGAAGGCATGAAGCTGGGGATGGGCCTCCCTCATTTTCCTGGATTTGGTATGGGAGAGACTGGGCACTGGTAATGATCCCCAGTGTCTGATACCTTGAACCACTGAGAATTTGAGACTCTTAGTTGCTGTCTTTTGAGTCATTTAGTCCGCTTCCTATACAAAGCAGGAATTGTAGTCCCATTTATCTCCATCCTCCAACAATCCCCACAAGTGATCATTCTGATTCTGGACCACTATCAAGGCCACAGATACCTGTCCCATTGTTAGGCAGTTCTGTTACAAGGTTCTTATAGATATATCTCCTCTCCATAACTTTCCCCCATTCTGTTCTCTTCCCTTGGTCTTAGTTCTATGTCCTGGTGCCACATAAATAATCCTATTCCCTCCAGCCCCATAGACATTCCTTCAGGTATTTGAGGGCAGTTATATCCTTTTGCCAGGCTGATGGTATAGAATTATAGTAATTTAAATATAGAAGATGCCTTGAAGATCATCTAATAATTTTCATTTTTAAGCATTATATTCCTTTTATTCAAATATAATATTGTATATGATATCCTATGTAATAAAGCGGGAATATGCTAATTGACTGCCCCGCCCTCAAAGATGGCAGCACCAAGTCCCCTCTGCCCTGCCTGCCTCCAGTGTCCCCCAGTCCCCTCAGCCCCCCAGCCACCCAAGGCCAGCCCAAGGCACAGGCAAGCCTCAAATGGCGGCTCCCAGCCGCTTAGGGCCGCCTGAGGCTCAGGTATCCAGGGCTGGCCGAGACTTGTGGGAGCAGCAGAGGTGTGATGGGGCATTGCCTTCCCCTGATCACTGGGTTGCCTCCCGCCCCTGAGGGCTCCCAGACTGTGAAAGGGGGCAGGCCGGGCTGAGGGACCCCCCCTCCAGTGCATGGATTTTGTATTGATACAATACAACAATACATAGTGATTAATAGGAACAGACTTTGGACTCTGCTTGGGTTTCAATCCTTACACTTGCTGGTTGGGCCTTACCTCTTTTAACCTCAGTTTTTCCATCTGTAAAATTAGAATAATAACAGTTCCTAAGACATATATTGTTGTGAGGAATAATTACAGTAATCTGTGTAAAGAGCTTAGTGCTTAGCAGTGTGTTAGCTACTTTTATCACTATGCCAAGGCCCACACCTAAAACAGGTAAGAGCAGAGCTAATCCTGGTTGAAGCATGGGTGGGAGAACCAGAGACCCATTCTATTGTTTCTTCACCTGTCACTGGGTCCCTGGGAGGTATGTGTGTGGAACCTCTAGGGATTTGCAAAGCTCAGTTTGAAAATCCCTGATCTAGTCCAGTGTTCTTGTTTTAACAACTCCTTCATCATCCATGTCAGTCTCCTCTAGACATACTCTAGTTGGCCAATATCTCTCATTAAGTATTCTAGCTGTGGTTTGACTTGGAATGAGAACTATTACCATTTTTGCTCTGACTTTACCTATCTAAGATTACATTAGCCCTGTTGACAGTCACACTCCACCATTCAGTTTACAATTTCACATAATACCTAAGAATTTTCTATTTATTGTAATAATAAACTATGTCGCTATGTTGTACTTGTATATTTGTTTTTTAGAACCTGGTATGTTTCACACTAACACTTGATAGATAAGGAACTTGAGGGTTTTGTTGTTTGTTTTTTAAAATATTTTTTTAAAATTTTAAATTAATATGAGAGAGACACACACACACACACACACACACACACACACAGAAACATTGATCGGTTGCCTCCCGCACACGCCTGACTGGACCAGGGATTAAACCCCCAACCTGGTTATGTGCTCTGACTAGGAATCAAACTCGCCCCCTTTTGGTGTATGGGGTGATGCTCCAACCAACTGAGCCACACTGGCCAGGGCAGAGAAACTTAAGGTTTAGAGAGTCGATGTGACTTAGCTAGAGTCACATAGCTGATATAACTTGTTCTGGAAGAAGAACACCTACGTGCTTTGTTGTAGATACTATGCTTCTACTCACAGCATTAGCTTCTTTGACAATATGTCACTTGTCTACCTAGAAGTTTACTTAGAGGGTTTAGGGCTGGCTTTAGAAATGTCAAGCACATTTTATAACGATAATTTATAAGGCTAAAACTATTTAAGAGGCCTGGCCACATACCTCAGTGGTTAGAGCATTGGCCCACAGACCAAGAGGCCCCAGTGGGGGCACGTGTGGGAAGCAGGCAGCCAATCAATGTGTGTGTGTCTCTTTCTCTCCTCCACTCCTCCCTCCCTTCTGGAAATCAATGGAGAAAATATCCTCGGTTGAGAGTTAAAAAACCCCAAAACATTTAAGAGCAAACCTCAAAGAAATAGCATCCTTTCCTTAGCTGAGATGTTCTCATTCATGTTTTCATTAAACTTTTTTTTTACTTTTATATATCGTCTGTATCCTACCTTGAGAATAGTGGGTGGGGCAGAGGGCATTAGCAAGGGAACCAGTAAGGAGGCACTGACAATAGTTCAGAAAATATATGATAATGAAGATAATGGTAGAGGTCATGAAAAGTAGTCAGCTTTTGGAATATTTTGTAGGCAGCGCCAGTAGGATTTGCTAATGAACTTGATATGGGGTATAAGAGAATGGAGTCAAGAATATCTTAAAGGCATTTTTGCTTGTGCAACTGGAAAAATTGAATTTCCATGAGTTGAGTTGGAGAACCTAGGAGTAGAAACTTTGGGGAAGGATCAGGAATTTGTGTTTTATACATAGAGATGTAAAATTACAGCTGTAACAAATGCTAGGGAGCCAATGAAGAATTTCAAGTAAAGGTATGACATATCAGAGTTACATTTTGAAAAGATCACTCTCTTGATCATATAGAGAGTTTAGCCTGAATATCTGCATCTGCAAGCAGAGGTGCTAACCTCTGCTTTGGGACCTTCAGCATCTGAGAATATGCTTCTGAGCCTGTTTCCCAACCTTTCAAATGGGGATTGCAGATCTTATCCTGCCAATCTCAAAAGATTGCTCTAAGAATTAACTGAGATGAAAGATAAAAAGCACATTGAAAAGAGTTACTACTGTGAGGTGGTGCTAACACTCATACATATCACATATGTCCAAGGACATTGTTAGGCAGAGGGATTCAAGACTGGCAGCCATATATGACTTTTCTATTCTTTCCAAAATACCCTTTTTTCTTCTGATGAATACTTAGACTCTTTTTTTTCAAACCTGGTTCAAAATCCATCTTTTCTAGGAAGTATTTTATGATTGACCATACTTAAGTTATTTCTTTTTTCATTCCTTTGATGATTTCCTACTCCTGCATTTTCTTGTTCTTGATCACTGTTTCCCAAGATTGACTTTAGATGGTGGGTGATTTAGATCTCTCTAATTAAAGACTTTAAGCTTATGGAAGTAATGACTAGCTTCTTATTTCCTTCCTTTTGTGATTTAGCAAGCAGTGGCATTGATTGTTGGGTGGCCACTCTGGCAAAGATCATTCTTTTCTGTTCCACCATTACTTGGGATTTTAGTAGGTAAAAATTTCTAAGGTGGAGTAGGGGCCTTTAGTCTAGAAGCCTCTCTGGCTTTTTTTAACCTACAGAATAAAATTTAAACTAAGTATTTGGATGTTGTGCCCAGATTTCAAGATTCCCAAGAACCCACAGGGAGCCAGCGAGTCCGATGCAAAAGCAAAGAGTCATTTATTTCAAACCTAGGTTTGGCTCCCCTGCCCCCTCCCCCTTACTGGCACAGCAGCAGGTGGCAGAGAGAGAGAGCTCCGTGTGGAGCGAGGTTTTATAGGGGGTTGGAGTAAGGGGAGGAGAAAGGACTGCGGGCCCTGCCGATTGGCCAGGTGCAAGTCGGTGTCTTGTTACACAGGATGTGGTCATATCTATGGCGACTTCCCTTGATTGTCATTGGTTAGTTTAAAGAAGTCCTGGGTGTGGCTAGCAGAGGCTTGGCTTCCGGGAAGAAGCCTTGCCGAGCACATGGCCAAGGTAAGATGGAGGGCATAGCCCTTACCCTGGGGCAAGGTGGAGGGCGTAGTCCTCGCCCTTTCATGGACACTTTCTATGAGCCCTCCCTAATCTAAATTATCAATCTTTAAAGTTTTGAAACATTTCTTAAATGTATAGAAAAGTTACAAGTACGTACAGCTTTTTCTCAGTTACTGCAGCTGGTTCTTAGATGCAGACAGGAGAGTGGAGCCAACACACAAGTGGTCCAGAGCTGGGTTTGTGGCAAAACCTAAGTGACCCCCACAGAGACCCTTCAAATCTCACCTTGGCCAAGAGCTGAAGCTGATTGTCAAGTATGGGCTGTGGAACAAACGTGAAGTCTGGCAGATAACATGACTCTGCCCAAGATCATAAAGCTGCTCGGGAGCTGCTGATGCATGCCTCCATTTGAAGGCAGCACACTGCTACAGTGACTCATTTGCATCCAGGTGCTGGACAAGGGCAACATGAACTGGATTACATCCTGATCCTAAAGATCAAGGATTTTTTTTTTTTAAAAAAAAAGGTCTTCAAGCTTAGCTTGGCCAAGTTTATCCACCATGTCTGAGTGCCGATCCACCTGCTCCATATCAGTGTTTGCAAACAGGTAATGAATATCCAGTCCTTCATTGTCCTCCCAGACTCCCAGAAGCACATCTATGACTTTCCTTATAGGGAGGCCTCACAGAGAAGAAGAATGCCTAAAAGGGCCAAGGTAGGGCTGGAGCAGGCAATAATGAGGAGGAGGATTAAACTTACCATTTCCTCCTGGACTGGTGGATTGTCTAATTTTCAAGTGGTGGGAGAAGGAAGAGGCCAAACGATATCCCTATAAATGGCTCCAAATCAGGATGCGAAGCCTAAATTCCAGGAGGGTGAGAGAGTGCTATGCTTTCATGGTCCTCTTTTTTGTGAAGCAAAGGGTGTAAAGGTTGCCAAAAGGGACAAACAAGTGAAATACTTTATACATTATAGAGGTTGGAATGAAAATTGGGAAGAATGGGTTCCAGAAAGCAGAGTACTCAAATACATGGTTACTAACTTCAGAAACAGCAAGAACCTAAAAAAACCAGTCAGGTCCAGCTGGTGTGGCCCAGTGGTTGAGAGTCGACCTATGAACCAGGAGGTCATGGTTCGAGCCCCAGGTAAGGGCACATGCCCAGGTTGTGGGCTCCATCCCCAGTAGGGGGCGTGCAGGAGGCAGCCAATCAATGATTCTCTCTCATCATTGATGTTTCTATCTCTCTCTCCCTCTCCCTTCCTTTCTGAAATCAATAAAAAATATATATATATTTTAAAAAGAGCTTGAGTAGATCCTACTGTTGAAAACAAGAAAACATTCATGAACAGAATTGACATTAAAGGAAAGATTGCTGAAGAACTAAAATCATGGCTTGTTGATGACTGGGACTTAATTACCTGGCAGAAACAGCTCTTTTATCTTCCTGCCAAGAAGAATGTGGATTCCATTCTGGAGGATTATGCAAATTATAAGAAATCTCAGAGAAACATATAATAAGGAATATGCTGTGAATGAAGTTGTGACAGGGATAAAGGAATAAGTAACTTCAATGTAATGTTGGGTACTCAGACACTACAAATTTGAAAGACTGCTGTATGCTGAATTCATCGCAGATCACCCTGAGGCACCCATGTCCCAGGTATATCTACTGAGATTATTTGTACACATTAGAGTGATGCTAGCCTCTACACCTCTGGATGAGAAGAGCCTTGCTTCATTACTGAATTATCTCATGATTTCCTAAAATACCTGGCAAAGAATTCTGCAACTTTTGTTTAGTGACAGCGACTATGAAGTGGCTCCTCCTGAGTACCAGCGGAAAGCTGTGTGAGGCACTTAGTTACACTTACATTTGGATCTCTGTAACACATTTCTTTTTTCTTTTTTTTAATTTTGCAATATTGGGGGACCAGGCGGACAAGTCCCGAAGGACTTCCACTGATGCTCAGGCCGCTCCAATCTTTTATTGATCTGGAGTAGCCCTTAGGGTAAGGAGGTTTCAATGACACACAGATCAGCAGACAATTTCCAGGAATAGACAAAGTATCTGATTAGCTCATCAATAGATTTCCAGGAATAGGCAGAGTATCTGATTAACAATAATCAACAAGGATCTACATAAGTATCTAAGGAATTAAGTGAACTAAGGTGGGGATGCTTCAACTATTATTACCTAAATTAACTGGGTGGTTCCTAGATTAACTGGGTGGTGCACAGTTCTGACCTTTGCTAGGACTTCAAAGGTTACTAGCTTTTGGGAGTCTCTGTCTAAACTCAGCTAGTGAAGACAAAGAATGGACTCCGGCATCTCCCCCTTATTTTTTCTTTAAAAAATCAAGTATCTGTAGACTAGAAATATAAGAACAAGTCCCAATTTCAATGTCCAACAGTTCTGAGTCCAAGTTTCAATGTCCGACAGTTCGTGTGTACATGCCAGCAATGAAATGTTGGTTCTGGATGGTGGAAAATGCAGGTCCGGTCCTTTCTGGTCTGGTCCTGGGCACCCTGCAGCGACGCACGGCTGCTGACTGCTAGCATGGCAAGGAATCTTCATCATCTCCATCTCTGAACTGTCTCTTCTGTCTTTGTGGCTGACTTTCTAGGATCCGTTGTTACAGGAATCCACATGGTCTTGTAGCTGTTCTAGACCCGGGTTTCTGTAGTTGATCCTGGGCATTGCGTGCAGTAGAATTCCCCTCACCTTTTTTCGGTGAGTTTTCCACACCTTTTCGGTGAAAACTTCCTTTTCTCGCTCCATCAAGGCCTGCACTTCCAGATTACCCGTCGGGCACCAGATGTCGAGTAA
Source organism: Myotis daubentonii (assembly GCF_963259705.1). Taxonomy (NCBI): domain Eukaryota; kingdom Metazoa; phylum Chordata; class Mammalia; order Chiroptera; family Vespertilionidae; genus Myotis; species Myotis daubentonii. The sequence goes on from NC_081847.1 coordinate 36,827,000, forward strand.
GACTCCCTCCACGTTCTGCGTGGAGTAGGGTTCAGTATCTGAAAGAGGAGCCGCACAACAAATGAGAGAAAAAGACACGAGATAATTTTGCAATATTGGGGGACCAGGCGGACAAGTCCTGAAGGACTTCCCGGATCTCTGTAACACATTTCTGATCTTAGTCTTTCTCTTGTACAAATTATGTACTTTGAAAATGTTAGTGTATAACAGAATTGATGTCTGTTTTCTGTTTGATTTTAAAATAAAAGGGGTTACAGCTCCTTTTTTCTTTTCCTTTTTATTTCAAAGTTGCTACCAGTGTATTGATGGATAATGGAGAAACATAGTGTAGAGCAGGGGTGGGAAACCTTTTTTCTGCATCATTTGCTTAATATAATTTACTTAATATAAATTTATGTTGCTATAAAAAAAAAGCTCCTAGATTTATCGAATTTCAAGTGCCAACTGCAGTTGCCTTGGCAGGACCAGATCAAATGATTTCTTGGGCCTTATACAGCCCACAGCCTGGACGTTCCCCACCCCTGCTGTAGAGTGTTCTATTGCCTAGTTGATAGAGCTGCTTTTGAATGCTGGTGGTTCTATTCCTTTGACACCATGTACTTGTTTAATATATGTTAATGTTATATGACAAAATGCTCTGATTCCTAGTGCCAAAGGTTCAATTCAGTGCATATAACTGATCACACTCATCCATTTGTGCTTTTTCTTCTTTTTTATTGGTGCTTAAAGTAAAGAGCTTATCCTTGGCAAGTCATCCACATTGTTCCTTAGGCATTTTACCTTTGTTCAGATTGTTGAAGAGTGGTGGCTTGTTTATGGTTTTTGTATTTGTGTCTAATGCACATTTTAACATGATAAGATGCAATGCATTGTATAGCTAGACTTTTCTGGAAAAGCCAGGCTTTTAGAAATTGTTTTTCAGATCTTCAATTAATTTTTTCTTTAAATTTCAAAGAGAGAAAAAACAGAGCTTATAGTTTTACTAACTGGGAGAATCATTCTTTTATTTAGATAAAAGAAATAAGATCCTGAAGTTATTCATTCTGGAACACATAACAGAGGTTGATTATATATATTTCATTATATATATTTCATTATATTTATATTTACTTGATTTCAGAGAGGAAGAGAGAGGGGGAGAGAGAGAGAAAAAAACATCATTGATGAGAGAGAATCATTGATCGGCTGCCTCCTGCATGCCCCACACTGGGGATTGGCCCTGCAACCCAGGCATGTGCCCTGACTGGAATCCAACAGTGACCTCCTGGTTCTTGGGTCGACGTTCAACCCCTGAGCCATGCCAGCCCAGCTTGCAGGAAACTTTTTTATAGTATATCAACACCTGCATTTCTGAATATGATTTTTGACTGAGGCTCGTTTTTGAAACCAGTGTTTGTTTCTTTTTTACTATGATGTTTTCATACATGGAAATTTATCAGAATGAATAGTAACACAGACCCCTTGTTGAACTTTAGTTTCAGCTTCTCTTGAGGATAACTGTCTTATGTATTTTAAGTCAGAGAATCCAAATGTGACATCCCAAACTGACAGTAACCTAATTTTATTTGTATGGCTAGCCATGCTACATAGACAATCCACTAGCTTCTAGCACAGTGGTTCTAAACCTTCCGAATGCCGTGACCCTTTAATGCAGTTCCTCATGTTGTGGTGACCCCCAACCATAAAATTATTTTCGTTGCTACTTCATAACTGTAATTTTGCTGCTGTTATGAATTGTAATGTAAATATCTGATATGCAGGATGTATTTTCATTGTTACAAATTGAACATAATTAAAGCATAGTGATTAACCACAAAAACAATATGTAATTATATATGTGTTTTCCAATGGTCTTAGGAGACCCCTGTGAAAGGGTCGTTTGACCCCCAAAGGGGTCGCGACACACAGGTTGGCGACCCACAGGTTGAGAACCGCTGTTAGCAGCAGTTTGTTGTTGTTGTTAACTTTTTCTTCTTTTTTGTGTTAAAATATAAATAACATAAAATTTGCCATCTTAACATTTTTAAGTATACAGTTCACTGGTATTAAGTATATTCACATTGTTGTGCAGCCATCACCACTCCCCATCTGCAGAACTCTTTTCATTTTGTAAATCTGAATACTATACTTATTAAACAACTAGAGGCCCGGTGCACAAAAATTTGTGCACTGGCGGGGGAGGGGGCAGGGGAAAGGGGTAGAGGGGTGTCCCTCAGCCCCACTTGTGCCCTCTCACAGTCTGGGACCCCTCGGGAGATAACCACCTGCTGGCTTAGGCTTGCTCCCCGGGTGGCAGATGGCAGGCCCGATCCCTTGGTGCCTGCCCCGCCTCCCCGGGTTGCACACACGGCAGGGCCGATCCGGGGGTTGGGGTGCCGCCCCGGGTTGGTTCCCACATGGGATGCCCGGGCAGGCCAGCCGATCACTGCTGCCCCGCCCGGCCGCCCTGGGTCGGGTCGCACACAGACGCCCGCCGCCCTGGGTCGCAGATAGCAGGCCCAGATGGCAGCAGGGCAGGCAGGATGGCGCTATCCTGCCCTGCCTGCAGTATGCAAATTAGCCGCCATCTTTGTTGGTGGTTAATTTGCATATTGTGCTGATTAGCCAATGGGAGGCATAGCAAAGGTACAGTCAATTACCATGTTTGTCTATTATTAGATAGGATAACTCCCCATTCTCTTGTCCTCCCAGCCCCAGGGACCTACCAATCTGCTTCCTGTCTCTATGATTTTAACTGCTCTAAGTACCTCACATAAGTGGAATCATACACTATTTGTCTTTTTTGTGACTGGCTTATTTTGCTTAGCCTGATGTCCTCAAGGTTCATCCATGTTGTAAAATGTATCAGAATTTCCTTCCTTTTTAAGGCTGAGTAATATTCCATTGTATGTCCATACCATGTTTTCCTTATCCATTCATTGGTTGGTGGACACTTGGGTTGCTTCCATGTTTTAGCCATTGTGAATAATACTGCTATGAACGCGAGTGTACAAATATCTCTTTGAGACTTTGCTTTCAATTCTTTTGGGTATATACCCAGAAGTGGGATTATTGGATCATGTGGTAATTATATTTTTAATTTTTTTGAGGAATCTCCATACTGTTTTCCACAGCAAGCAACTGTACCTAACCAACAAGAGTTCCAATTTCTTCACATTTTCACCAACATTTGTTATTTTCTGTATTTTGTTTTTATAGTTATCATCCTAATATGTGTAAGGTGATATAACTCGATTTGAAATTCCCCAGTGAGAAAAAGAAAAAGAAATTCCCCAGTGAGTAGTAATGTTGAACATCTTTTCATCTGCTTATTGACCATTCCTATATCTTCAGGGAAATTACTATTTAAGTCCTTTGGCCATTTGAATTGGATTAGTTGTTGGATCTGCTGCCTCCTACACACCCCACACTGGGGATCAAGCCTACAACCTGGGCATGTGTCCTGACTGGGAATCAAACCATGACCTCCTGGTTCAACCACTGAGCAATATTGGCTGGGCTGAATTGGTTGCTTTGTTGTTGTTTTTGTTCAGTTTTAGAAATTCTTCATATATTCTGGATAGTAATCCCTATGAGATATATGATTTTCAAATATCTTCTCCCATTTTGAGGGTTGCGTTTTTACTTTGTAGATAGTGTCTTTTGATGTATACATTTTAAATTTTCATGAAGTCCAATTTATTTATTTATTTTCTTTTATTGTTTCTGTCATTGGTGTCATATCCAATAAATCATTGCCAAGTCCAATATTGTGAAACTTTTGTTCTGTTAGTTAAGGGTCCAACTTATAGATAGCCATGCTCCAGTAGCAGGTTTAGAAAAAATTAATTTTATATTTATGTGCCAAGCATATAGCAATATGCAAGGGAAATTTGGTGCTTGTCCTTATGAAGCTCACAATGTGGTGGAGCAAGATTTTTGCCTATGAGCTGGAATTTTACTTAGGAAGAAAATGTTAGGGATATTGTATTTTTCCTTATTTCAGGGGAGTGGGGTCAAGTCTGTAGGAGCAAAAGGATGACTAAGTGTTCCTAGCTCTGCCAGGGACTATGAAAGTAGACATCTGCAAGCTTCCTTGCCTGAATTTTTAAAAAATATTTTTTTAGCCCTATCTGGTTTGGCTCAGTGGGTAGAGCATCAGCCTGCGGACTCAAGGGTCCCAGGTTTGATTCTGGTCAAGGGCATGTACCTTGGTTGCGGGCACATCCCCAGTAGGGAGTGTGCAGGAGGCAGCTGATCGATGTTTCTCTCTCATCAATGTTTCTAACTCTCTATCCCACTCCCTTCCTCTCTGTAAAAAATCAATAAAATATATTTTTTAAAAAAATATTTTTTTTATTAATTTCAGAGAGGAAGAGAGAGATGGAAATGTCAATGATGATGGGTATGTGCCCTTGACCAGAATCAAACCTGGGACCCTTCAGTTCGCAGCCCAATGCCCTATCCACTGAGCGGAACCGGTAGGGCTGAATTTTTGAGTCTTTCAGGAAGTTCTCAAGATATTGACCATAGGCTAAAGCTCAAAGTGGATGGCAGTCTTCTCTGCTTCTCACAGTGCTCCTAGAGATTCTTAGTACACAGCCTTCTCCATGTTTATTTAAATACACTCCAAATTGGCACAGTGGAACAAACACTACCCTGGATATCAGAAATGTGGGGCTTGGTTACAGATTTGTCCATAGCCATCCTGTGTCTGTGTGGCCTTGGCAAACCACTCCCTCTGGATTTCTTATATCTTTAAAATGGGGATAATAATACCTGCTTTTCAAGTAGCTGTGAGGATCATGTGAGGGAATATTCTCTACAGCAGTTTTATACTGTTCTCATGTAAGGAATTAGCAGGATTTTTATTTGATCTACACAAACCCATGTAAGACAGGCATGTCGGGTTTCATTACTTTTATTTGGTCTATACCTCAGCTAAGTTGTTTTTGTTTTGTTTTTTAATCCATATTAGTAAAACCTTTTTTTCTTGAAACTGACTTTTAGGGTCCATTCTCCTGTCTTTGAAAGGGAGAAATGAGAATCAGGGAGTCTAAGATACATTCGATATTATCTGGACTAACACCAACTTTCCCCTTCCTCCTGACTCCCCCCTTTCATCTTATATTTTACAGAGAAGGAAACTGAGGCTCAAAGAGAGGGGAGCCCTAACCGATTTGGCTCAGTGGATAGAGTGATGGCCTGTGAACCCAAGGGTCCCAGGTTCGATTCCAGTCAAGGGCACATGCCTGGGTTGTGGGCTCGATCCAATGTGTAGGAGGCAGCCAGACAATGATTCCCTCTCATCATTGATGTTTCTCTCTCTCTTCTTCTTCTCCCTTCCTCTCTGAAATCAATAAAAAATATATTTTTTTACAGAAAGAGAGAGGAGCCCTGGCTGGTTTGGCTCACTGGGTAGAGCGTCAGCCTGCAGTCTGAAGGGTCCCAGGTTTGATTCCGGTCAAGGGCATGTACCTTGGTTGCGGGCACATCCCCAATAGGGGGTGTGCAGGAGGCAGCTGGTCGATGCTTCTCTCTCATTGATGTTTCTAACTCTCTATCCCTCTCCCTTCCTCTCTGTAAAAAATCAATAAAATATATTTTTTTAAAAAGAGAGAGGAAATTTCATGCAAATTCACCATTGAATTTGGGGTCAACAATAAGTCTAGGTCTGGTGACTCCAAATAATTACCTGAATATCTTCTTTAAAAATAAACAAACAAAAAATATATATATGGAGAGAGAGAGAGAGAGAGGGCGGGAGAGGGAGAGAGAGAGATAGAAACATCAATGATGAGAAAGAATCATTGATTGGCTACCTCCAGCACACCCCCTACTGGGAATCGAGTCCGCAACCCAGGCACGTGCCCTTGAGCAGAATCGAACCCAGGACCCCTCAGTCCACAGGCCAATGCTCTATCCACTGAGCCAAACTGGCTAGGGCCTAAAGATCTTCTTAATAATCCAGATTCCTGGACCTCCCTCAGCCTATTGAATCAGAATCGCCAAATGATAAGACTTCTGTCTTGTATTTTTTTAACCTCCTTAGATGCTTCTGATGTGGTAAACAGTGATGTGGTGACAATAATATTTGAAATATTATTTAGCTCAATAGCCTTAAACTTTAAAAATTGTACACTTAAAAGAATTTTGAAAAATTATGTAACTTCACACATTTTAAAGTTTATACTTAAACATCCTATATAATAAAAGGCTAATATGCAAATCGACTGAACAGGGGAACAACCAGTTGCTATGATGCACACTGACCACCAGGCGGCAGATGCTCAATGCAGAAGCTGCCCCCTGGTGATCAGTGCGCTCCCACAGGGGAAGCACCACTCAGCTAGAAGCCGGGCTCAGGGCTGGCAAGTGTAGTGGCAGTAGTGGGAGCTTCTCTCACCTTGAGGCAGCGCTAAGGACCCCTTGGGGGATGTCTGCCTGCTGGAGGAGCAGGCCTAAGCCAGCAGGCGGACATCTCCCGTGGGGTCCCGGGCTGAGGGATCTCCCCTCCAGTGCATGAATGTCATGCACCAGGCTTCTAGTTTTATCATAATGTTAAATAATTGCAATGTGCAATGTGTTTTATATTGTATACATGTATATATTTTATATATCTTTTTCAAAACCTTGGAACTGCAAGTTTAGCTCATAATTTATAGAAAATTTCCATCATATAACCTAATTTGCATAGCAGTTCTCACTGTCAATATAATCAACCAAATCAGATTTACTTTCTGTTAGAAAATACCTAACTTCTTTCTCAGTTAAAATAAGTATGTTAATATATGACCCTGTGAATACTATTTAACTTCTGAATTATAATTCTAATATAAGGCAAGTTGTTTGTCATGAGTATGTCACCTGAATGAATTAAGATGTTACTTGTTTCAATACTGATTTCTTACAGAAGCTCTATGATTTGCCTTCTTGGGGCTTTCTCTGTCCAGTTATACATTCTCAAATTGTCCCTTTGTTTGACACTTTAGAGGTTTATTTATTTATTTATTTATTAACCTCAACATTGTACAGAAATAATAAGGATTGGGAAGAGAGAGAGAGAGGGAGGAAGGGGGAGGGAGGGAAAGAGATTTTTTTTTAATTAGATCTTTATTGTTCAGATAATTACAGTTGTTCCTCTTTTTTCCCCCCATAGCTCTCCTCCACCCAGTTCTCACCCCACCCTCTGCCCTTACCCCTCCCACTGTCCTCATCCATAGGTGTATGATTCTTGTCCAGTCTCTTCCTGCACCCCCACACCCCTTTCCCCCCAAGAATTGTCAGTCCACTCCCTTTCCATGCCCCTGGTTCTATTATATTCACCAGTTTACTCTGTTCATCAGATTTTTTATTCACTTGATTTTTAGATTCACTTGTTGATAGATATGTATTTGCTGTTCATAATTTTTTTTTAAATATATTTTATTGATTTTTTACAGAGAGGAAGGGAGAGAGATAGAGAGTCAGAAACATTGATGAGAGAGAAATATCGATCAGCCGCCTCCTGCACATCCCCCACTGGGGATGTGCCCGCAACCCAGGTACATGTCCTTGACCGGAATCGAACCTGGGACTCTTCAGTCCACAGGCCGACACTCTATCCACTGAGCCAAACCGGTTTCGACTGCTGTTCATAATTTTTATCTTTACCTTTTTTGTCTTCCTCTTCTTAAAGAATACCTTTCAGCATTTCATATAATGCTGGTTTGGTGGTGATGAACTCCTTTAGCTTTTTCTTATCTGTGAAGCTCTTTATCTAACCTTCAATTCTGAATGACAGCTTTGCTGGATAAAGTAATCTTGGTTGTAGGTTCTTGCTATTCATCACTTTGAATACTTCTTGCCACTCTCTTCTGGCCTGCATAGTTTCTGTTGAGAAATCAGCTGACAGCCGTATGGGTACTCCCTTGTAGGTAACTGACTTTTTTTCTCTTGCTGCTTTTAAGATTCTCTCTTTGTCGTTTGCTCTTGGCATTTTAATTATGATGTGTCTTGGTGTGGTCCTCTTTGGATTCCTTTTGTTTGGGGTTCTCTGCGCTTCCTGGACTTGTAAGACTATTTCTTTCACCAGGTAGGGGAAGTTTTCTGTCATTATTTCTTCAAATAGGTTTTCAATATCTTGCCCTCTCTCTTCTTCTGGCACCCCTATAATTCAGATGTTGGTACGCTTGAAGTTGTCCCAGAGGCTCCTTACACTATCTTCAGATTTTTGGATGCTTTTTTCTTTTTGCTTTTCCAGTTGGGTATTTTTTGTTTCTTTGTATTTCAAATCTTTGACTTGATTCTTGGGATCCTCTTGTCTGCTGTTGGATCTCTGTATATTATTCTTTATTTCAGTTAGTGTATGCTTAATTTCTAGTTGGTCTTTTTTCATATCTTCCAGGGTCTCACTAAATTTATTGGCGGTTTCCCGAAAACTCTTGAACAACCTTATAACCGTGGTTTTGCACTCTATATCCAGTCATTTGCTTTCCTCCATTTCTGTCATTTGTGACCTGTTTCTTTGTCTCCGCATTTTTTATGCTTCCCTGTGTTGGTAGAGTGGCTTTGTGTGCTAGGTGTCCTATAGGGCCCAGTGGCTCAGCCTCTCCAATTACCTGAGGTGGACACTCTTGGTGCACCCCTTTGTGGGCTTTGTGCACAGTCTTGTTGTAGTTAAGCCTTGATTTTTTGTAGTTATCACTGGGAGGAATTGACCTCCAGGCCAATTGGCTGTGAGAATCAGCTGTGTCTGCAGTGGGAGAACTTATGTGCTGAAGACACCCTTCTGGGGCAAGACTTGCTTCAGTGGGGCTTTTGTGCTCACTGAGTCTGCCCCCTGAGTCTGTCCCTTATGGATCTGAGGAGTTGTATTCTGGATGGTGCCACTCTGACCACTGGGTACACTGGCTCTTGGATCTCTGAGGAGGTGCTAATTTAGCCTCTGCCTGAGGCTACCCAGCAGAAGCTATGAAGAGATCTGCAGATTCCCCTTCCTTTTTTGGGGTTTGGAGGTGCCCAGATGAGGCCCAGCTGTGAAGCAATGCAAGCTGCTGTGGGGCCTTGGGCCTTCTCTTGGAAGTTCTGGGTCTGTCTGGCCCAGCTGCAATTTGTTAGGTAATTTTCAGATCACAAAGGGTTAGGGCATTCATATGCAAAAGCCTCTGCCATAGCCTGGGTGGGGTGGGGTCTCAGGAAATCAACAGGGCGGAGCAAACAGCTATGGCTGATCCTCAGCTCTACGTAATTGCTGCAAGCACCTCTGAGAGAAAGCCGCCCTCAAGTTCTGAGTTCTGCCCGCTGCCAGACAGTCCAGTTTCTCCCCGTATGAGTCCTGGGTCCCCAGAGACTTCCCGGAACTGGAGTTCAGAGCAGTCGGGAGCTTGTGACTCCCTCCTGATTCAAAAGGACAGCCGCGTCCTCAGGTGCCAGCCCCTTTCCACGTGTGTGCTTGAGCCTCCGTACCTCTGCACTTTACTTCCGCAGCTCCTCTGAGTCTCAGTGTGCTTTTCTCTTTCCTTCTAGTTGTAGAATTTCCACTCAGCAGGCCTTCCTGTAGTTCTGGATGATGTCCGTTTGTCTTTTCGTTGTATTTTTGAAGTTGTTGTGGGAGGCAGCAATTTCCGGTGTTTACCTATGCCGCCATCTTGGTTTCTCTCTCTCAAGAGAGATTTTTTTATAAACTGGGAGAAGGGTGTTTGTGAAAGAGAAAGTGGGAAAGGAGGCCCAACTCAGATCAATGTTAGGAAAGATTACATATGGATATTGGGAATCTGAACACTTAGTCTCTTAAAACTTTTCCAGCTCATGTACCCACAGGAATAGAATATACTAGCTAGAAAACAATGATTTAAACTATACTACCTATCTAAATAACAAAAGAACCATTGTAATGAATATTTTTTAGTGTGTCTGCTGTACTTGAAAGACCTGATGTACATGTAAAATGGTATCCCTGGCTTTCTTCCCACTTTCTTTTTCTGCTCCAGGCATATTCTGTTTTAAGCAGCATTCCAAATGCTGTGATAATAAAGGATCTGAGAGGGTTGCCTTTATTCACTTGTTTTGGGTAAGGCTAGCAAGGGGCATATGATGGTAGAAATGAATGTGTATGATTTCCCTCCTGGAATAGGTATGAATGCAGTGGGAAAAGTGTATGATTTCCCTTCTGTACTAGCCCAGGTCTGCCTTCTCAACAGAGAATAGGTACAGAATCCAACTGGCACCAAAACCACCTTGGCCAAGGGTAACAGGCACAAAGTCCCTGGATCGAGGCCTGAAAATAGCTGGCAGAAGGACAGGGTACAGTAATAGCCCACATTGCAAAGCAGAAGTCCCATAGCCTGAACCTCAGATTCAGGGGCTTCTTGCTTTTCTCCCATGTCATTTAGAAGTAGAATGCCGTGAACTAGAGATATCTAGAGTCTAGAACTAGCCACAGGATACTTTTAATATTTCAAATAATTAAAATTAAGTAAAATAAAAAATGGAGTTCATCTGTTACATTTCAAGTGTTCAATAGCTGTATGTGCCTTGTGGCTACCATGTTGGATAGCACTGCTTCAGAATAATGCTGCTACTACTGTGCTAAGTAACCTCCAAGCCATTACTTTCCTCTGTGCATTAGGTTTCTCATTTGTAAATAAGCATGGTGGACATCAAAAGCACAGCCATCCTCCTCTGGCATTCTAAATCTTTGGAGTGTGCTTCCTCCCACTTCTTCCTCCAGCCCTTCCCCCTCCTCTCCTGGCTACTGACAGGAGTGCCCAGAGGGAACATTAGGCTGCTAATTGTTCAAGTTATGTTGTTCCCATTCCTTGCTCCCTTTGTGAAAGGGAAAGTGACTTGGAGGTATACTTACATCTGAGTGCCTCACATTTGTTCAGTGATTTATGGATCATAGAACACATCATTTCTTAATTTTACAGAATCAAAGAATCTCTAAGTTGGAAGGGCCTTAAAGGCCATCTCAAACCTCAGCAAATATGAATCACATGGGTTGTTTATAAAATTGAAATTCCAAGGACCCCACTCCCTGGAGAATGATCTAGTACAGTGGTTCTCAACCTTCCTAATGCCACGACCCTTTAATACAGTTCCTCATGTTGTGACCCCCAACCATAAAATTATTTTCGTTGCTACTTCATAGCTGTAATTTTGCTACTGTTATGAATCATAATGTAAATATCTGATATGCAGGATGTATTTTCATTGTTACAAATTGAACATAATTAAAGCATAGTGATTAATCACAAAAACAATATGTAATTATATATGTGTTTTCCAATGGTCTTAGGCGACCCCTGTGAAAGGGTCGTTCGACCCCCAAAGGGGTCGTGACCCAGAGGTTGAGAACTGCTGATCTAATAGGTATCCTGTTCTGCAGCTACGTGGGGCTGGGCCTTGAAATTTGTGTTATTAACACTATCTGACCACAAGTTGATACACACTGGTCTTACTTGATCTCAACCACATCATGGAGTCTGTTCTTTAGTATTCCTGCAAATCCCAGATTCTACATGGTATCTCCAGAGTTAGTGAGCTCCTGAAGGAGTATCTTCCATCATTGGACTGCTCTGACAGTTAGAAAGGCTTTCCTTATATTGAACTCTCCTATTTGACTTAGCTCTTCCATTTATAGTTATGTAACACTAGTTTGCTTCTTTCCCGTATTAATCCTTCAGGTTCATTCAGCAAATATTTATTGAACTTCTACTGTATATACTAGAGCATACAAGGTTCTTTGCAATGCACTAGGCCAGTGGTCGGCAAACTGTGGCTCGCAAGCCACATGCGGCTCTTTGGCCCCTTGAGTGTGGCTCTTCCACAAAATACCGACTTCTGCGCATGGGCCACGAAGTTTCAATCGCACTGTACGTGCGCGCCCACATGTGGTATTTTGTGGAAGAGCCACACTCAAGGGGCCAAAGAGCTGCGTGTAGCTCACGAGCCGCAGTTTGCCGACCACTGCACTAGGCATTCAGTGGTAAACAAGACCAACTTGGTCTCTGCCTTTAGAAAGCTTACTGTAAAGTAGGGGAGACAGACAATTAGAAAAAAAAGGAAAGTAAATAAAAATTTATAGCTTGAGAAAAATTCTATTAAAAAAAAAAGAAATAGAGTGTCCTCGATGGCGTTTCTTAGTGGTTAAAGCATCAGCCCATGCACTGCAGGGTTAGAGTTTGGTTTTAGGTCAATTGCACAGACCTGGGTTTCAGGTTTGCTTCCTAGCCGGGGTTTGGGTGTATGTGAGAGGTTACCAGTCCATGTGTCTCTCTCACATTGATGTTTCTCTCCCCACCCCCCGCTCCCTTCCTTCCACTCTCTCTCAAAAGCAATGGAAAAAATATCCACAGGTGAGACTTAACCAAAGTAAAAATAAACCGAGGTTTGTGATGAAGAATAACAGGAAGGGCAGATGCCCTTAGGGTGGTTGGGGAAAGCCTCATTAGGAAGGCCAATGGGTGGAAAAAGGAGACATATGTACTTCTATTTGTAATACTTTAAACAATAAAATTAAATTAAAAAAAACTAAAAACAAAAACAAACAAAAAAAGGGAGGTGACATTTAAACTGAGATCTGAAACATGAGATAGAGCAAACCATTCAAAGAGTTGGGGAAAGCTAGTAAAAGAACATGACGTGTTCTATCAATAGGAAGACTAATATGTTTGGAGCCTATTAAGCAGAATAGAACAATGACAGGAGATGAATTGGAGAGGGTACAAGACATAGTAAAAGTTGGGATTTTTTGACATGTAATGGAAGCCATAAAGGGTTTTAAGCAGGAGGTGATGTAGTTTGTTTTATTTTTTTATATAAATCATTCTGGTTGATATATGGATTGGAAAGGGGGTAAGAGTGAAGTGGGAGACCAGTTTGGAGTATTGTGATTATCTAGGCAAAAGATGAGGATGGCTTAAACTGGGTGAGATATTTGAGACTTGTTATGTTTCTCAATATCCTCTCTTCTTCATGCTAAACAGCTCAGTCCAGTGTTTCTTTCATAACAAGTTTGACTCCTCTTCTCATCTGGGAGTTTCTCCTCTGAAAGGTGTATCTTACCAGGTTAGATACTGCCCTCGGAAGCTTCTGTGAAGAACTGTTTTCTCTGCATATTTTTTCCTTGACTCTTTCCTCCTATCCTGTGCTTTACTTTTCTGTTAGTCTAGGGAACTAAAATTTCTAATCCAATGACTATCCCTCTCACATAGAGAGGGGGAGCCCTAATCTTCCCTGTCATTAATAAATTATCATTTTCCAATTATTTGACCATGAACCTTAAGTACTTATTGTGCGAACTGCACTTGGAGGAGACAGAGTATAAGAAGACATGATGATCCCTACCCCAGGAGAGCCCAGTGTATAATGGGAAAGATAAAGCCTCAATAAATGTAATGCAAGGTAGAAATGATAGGTCACAAGGAAAGTGAGATAAAGGCCTTGGGAAGAAGAAAGAACTGTATCAGCTTTGGGGTGGGTGCAGAAAAAGAGAAAATAGGGAAGGCTTCATGAAATATGTTAATTTGGAGCTTGTTAATCTGGGGCTTGTGAGAGGTGGGACAAGGAATACTTTTTATATGAAGTGTTCAAGGATGACCTCACTGAGAAGTCAACATTTGAGCAATAACTCAAATATAGGGACTAAATCATGTGGCTATCTGGGGGAAGAATGCTCCAAATAGAGGGCAAAAGTTCTGAGGTTAAGTGTGCTTGGTGTTTTTGCCAAACAGGAGGCCATGTGGCTGGAGCAGATTGACAGGGAGAGGAAGAGAGAATAGGAGTATATATGAGGACAGAGAAGTAATGAGGGTCTAGATCAGCGGTCGCCAACTGGTGGTCCGCGGACCACTGGTGGTCTGAGAGGTCCAAAAGGTTGGCAACCACTAGTTTAGTTCATATAGGAACTAGTTTGCAATTGTTAGGAGTTTTACTTTTACTCAAAATGGTATGGGAAGATATCTGAGCATTTTGAGTAGAGGAGTGACATGATCTGACTTACCTAATGGTGAGTTTGGTCTAGGATGGTAGAAATATTTATGAAGAGAAGTAGTCTATCCTAATTCTAAATATATTTTGAATTAATATGGATTACAATAAACTTGGAGAGTGTAAGGGTAAGTTAGGTAGAGAAAGCTCCTTGGAGGATGAAGATGAGATGACTTGTATACCTTGGATTGTCCCATATCGTAGAGCCTCCAGGTAAAGGGGAAGTTAGTTTGGTCTACAGCAAGGGTTCCCAACTGGTAACCCATCAGCTAAATTTTATTAATAGTTTTGTTTGATCACAGTGTTTTAAACTTTTAAAATTTAGTTGTCAATACTTAAAAATTCAGAAGTAGATTCCAGGCCTCTTAAAAACTGAAAAAAAATGGCAAATTTGAGCTTTTATTCCTGAAGTGCAAAAGTTAATAGGAGCTAAGTTTATGTATTTAGATGTTTCCTTTTCCCAGAGCATGTACTAGTATTCTCCAGTTTTCCAGTCCCTGCCCCTTCCTTCCCCCCTCCTCTCAAAAAATTTAGACCGTGTCATTGCACATGCACTGCTGTTTTCCTATAGAAGAGTTAAGAGGAGCCCTGGCAGGTGTGGCTCAGTTCGTTGGGCATCAATCCATTCCCAGTCAGGGCATATGGCTCCGGTTGCAGACTCAATCCCCAGTAGGGGGAGTGCAGGAGGCAGCCAATGTTTCTCTCTTCTCCCTTCCTCTCTAAAAATCAATAAATTATTCTTTTTAAAAAAATGAATGAAAGAAAGAATGAAAAGGAAAGTTAACTATTTCTTGTTGCTATCAAAATTTTTCTTTTATATGGTCCACTTCACTCATTTATGTTACCTGCCTGGATCCTGTTGATTTTTGAGTTTGCAACTCCCAATGTAGAGGAAAGAGGACTGGACCCTGAGTCCTGGTACCTATTCTGCCTCAGTCTACCATGTGACCTTAAGCACAAAAAGTGGCCTCTTGGATCTCTTTCGAGCTAGGAGACTAAATTGGATATTCTTTGAAAAATTCTAACATCCTAGAGGGCTTGAGGTATTGCAATATGCCAGTACTCTGTACCCTCCCCCTCCCAAACAGCCAGGGGGCCCAGCCCGGTATGTATGTCAGAGAAAGAAGACACTGGAAGGAGTAAGGTGCCTATATTAATAATGTATAACTTGAGCCCAGAGCCAGGGAGACAAATGTACACTGTGTGTGTGTGTGTGTGTGTGTGTGTGTGTGTGTGTGTGTAATTAGAAATGGGCTCAAATAAGCTATTCTTGTTTAGGTTTGTACTTATCTATTCCTGTGTACTTTCTATGTACCAGGCTCTATTTTAGGTGCTAGAGGTTAGCAATGAACAAGACAGACAAGGTCTCTGTTGTAATGGAGTTTATATTCTAGTGAAAGACACATAATATTCAAGTAAATAAAATACATGAGATAATTTCAAATAATGGGAAGTTTCATGAAAAAAATATAACAACGATTTGATAGAGAGTTTCTGGAGGGGCAAGCTGTGCACATAGGTGGGTGTATAAATGTGGTACGTGTACTTGCAGAAGGACCCATGTTTGGCTCCTGGATCCACATATTTATGCTTATTTGTGTCTATGTATGTAAATAGGCAGATTTTATGCCTATAATATTTTGTATGTTATATGTAATATGCATTTCAGTGTACACAGGTGAGCTGGTATATTGGTATACATGTGGAAACATATGTGCATGGGTATGTGGTATGTTCTGCATTTAGCCTTAACTGGAGCGGTTCTGAAGTTCCTATGGCATGTCAGTGGGCCAGTTAAGGAAATGGCTTTTTTGCCTTTGGCATTCAGGGCCATTTGCCAGCTGCTTCTCTCCTTGTTTCTTCCCACATTAGAAAGCTCTCTCTGCCTGGCTCCTCTCAGCCCTAGGGGGGCTAAGCCAAGGAAAGGATAGTAACTTACTCAGTAAGCCAGGAAGTGGAAAGAGGCTGATAATCTTCTGTGTAACCTCCAAAGGCCTGGCTTCTTGCTAGCCCCTGTCCTTTTCACTGTGAGGGGAAAGAGTCTGGACTTGAAATCAGAAGACCTGAGGATCTATTCTTGGCTCTGCCATTTATGATTGTGTGACCTTGGCCAAGCTATTACCTCTCTCTGGATTTCAGTTACCATCTTCATAAGTACTCTGGGTAGCGTAGTATTTAGGGAGAACTATGCGGTGCTGGTGCCTGAAGGAGGAGGGAAGGTATTCTGAGCAGGGACAATGGTATGATCAAAAGTGTGGAGGTGGGCCTTTGTGTGTGTTTAAGGGGAGCCAAGAGAAATCCACTTAGAATAAAATTCAAACTTCTTACCATTGCCTACAAGGCCCTACATGATCTGGTGCTGTCTACTTCTCATTTTTACCCTCCTTGTTCCCTATACTTAAGCTAAACTGGCTTCCTTTCTGTTCTTTGAAATGGCCAAGCTCTTTACCACCTCAGTGCCTTTCCAAATTTCAATGTTCTCTCTGCCTGGGGCACTCTTCCCAAGAATTCACATAGTTGCCTACTTCTCATTACTTAGGTCTTAGCTCAAATATCACCTCCCCAGGGAGAGGCCTTCCTTGACCATCTAAATTTAGAGTATCATCCTCTAATGTTTATCAATATTTAAAATGCACATATCCTTTGACCCAACAATTTTTACTTCTAGTAATTCACCCTACAGATATATTTGCAAGTGAATAAAATAACACATGAATAAAGATATTAATTGAAGCATTTATTTGTTAAATAAATTATGGTACATACAAACAGTAGAATATTATGCAGATGACAAAGAAAATTAAACACAATAAGTCTTGATGGAGAATGATATCAATGTATATTAAGTTTTTTAAAAAGTAAGATTATTGAGCTCTATACTTAAGATTTATTGGATTTATAGTATACTCATAAAAATAAGACACAGAATAATGTGTACTGTATGCTATCATTGTATAGAAAACAGTGACTATATATAAACATAAATACATGTATTTATGCTTGTCTGATAGGCCTGCCCTGTGGTTATAGCAGCTCTTTCCCACGTCTACCTACACTGTGCTTAGTTGGGATCTATAGGGTGCTTACTTTTCTTTTGAACAGCATTAAAATTCAGTTTTTTAAACTTTTAAAATTTCCATCTTCAGTGATATTCCAAGGACTTTATGAAAGATGCTAAAAGTGTAGACTTCTTCCAAAGTGATTATCTTGATCACTCCACATTAATTCAGTTTCCCTATCTATACCTTCCATCCTACAAGGAGTGGCCTTGTCTGCATATTGACTATTTCTGGAAACTTATGCAACATAGGGTAACAGTTGTTCTAGTAGGCAGGGTGATTGGGGGTGGCGGGGAGGGAATTTCTCGTCATATATCTTTTTATGCAGTAACATTTGTATTTATTACTTACTCGAAAAATAAAATTGAAAAAGAAAAACCACTGAGGGGGAATATTCTTATAGCTAAATATTCACATATAATCATGAAAGTTCCTTAAAATGTCTTTAAAAAAAGTATTTCTCCTCAAGTAATGGTTATCATAATCTGAAATTATCTTGGTTGTATTTGTTACTTGTGTATTTCTTCCACTATCGTTGGAATATAAGCTCCATGTTGTCAGGGATCTTGCTTCTCTTGTTCATCAGTGCCTTATTTCTATACATGTATATAGTACATAGTAGTTATTGAATAAGCAAATGAACAAATGAAGGACTATCAAAGAAAACCAGGTGAAGTCTAGGGAGGACTGGGAAGCGAGGCTGCGGAGGGCAGAAATCAGCTGATGGAGACTGATGATTCTCAAACTTTAAATTTATATCACAATCACCTAGTGATTCTTTATAACAGCTTGTAATAAAGTAGTAGATTTTTGAATCCTGTGATTCTGATTCATTAGGTTTTAGTAGGGGCTCAGGAATCTACATTTTAACACGTTTCCCTAGGTGACTTGGGTGCAAGTGATCTGGAGACCCCACTTTACATCTGTGATATAATTTCTCCTTAATACATCCCTAGGATAGAATATAAAGGACCATCATCTCATTTTATCAACCTAAATGAGGCTGAGAGATTAACAATACATTTTTCCAATGACAGAGCTTGTGTATAAAGTACACTTTGAAAGGGCAAAGTATCTGAACAGTCAGTTTAAGGTAAAATTGTGGATGGCTCACCTTCACAGGCCTTGGTGTTACTGAATGGATTTTATGTTCCTATTTTTTTGTTTGCAGAAGAGATTATACTCCCTAATGACTGGTTCTTTCTGATTTATCTCAGGGAGGGCAATGAGCCAGAGGAGACTACCCAAATCACATATCATGAACTTCTGGTCCAAGTGTGCCAGTTCAGCAATGTTCTCCGAAAACAGGGTGAGTGGGAAGGTGGGGGGAAGGGACTGGAGGGTCTGGCCTTGGGGTATCTGAGGACTTGGGGGAAGTAGATAAGGATGGGAGGAATCAGGTAATGGGAATAGAAGAGGTGATCTGGGGTGGTGGTGGTAGTGGTAGCTGGATGAGAGGGAGCGAGTAGCAGCAAGAAAGATCCATCGTCCATGGTCTGTGTCCTTTTTCTGCAGGCATCCGGAAGGGTGACCGAGTGGCCATCTACATGCCCATGATACCAAAGCTTGTGGTAGCAATGCTGGCATGTGCTCGCCTTGGGGCTCTCCACTCCATTGTGGTAGGAATTTGTGCTGGAAAGGGGGACTGGTTGGGGATGGGACTCTGGAGATGTAGGGTGGGCCTGGATGATGGAGGATTTTAAGAACCAGACTAAGGAGTTTAAAATGTTTTTGTTATAGTTTCCATATCAGTTATCCAGTTTCTTCTAGGATCCTGACTTAAAGACTCTGAAGGTTTTAGGCATGACTCCTTTCCTTGTTCACTTATCCCTGGGCCCCCCTTTCCCTCAGTCTTTCTTCCCTTCCCTAGTTTGCAGGCTTTTCTGCAGAGTCTCTATGTGAGCGGATCCTGGATGCCAGTTGCAGCCTCCTCATCACTGCAGGTGACTAATTTTCACCCATTCTCCAGAAGCCCTGTACCCCAAGTCTTTGTTCCAATCAGCTAGTTGAGCTTTGGACTGCTCAATGTAGAGCAAGCATGTCAAACTCAAAGGCTAACACGGGCCAAATAAACAAGGTTTAAGTTTATGTGGGCCACACAAAAAATAAAAGCTTCAATTTTCATAGAAACTCAGGTTTATTTTGATAGAGACATGCTAAATTCAAAGGGCTGAAATAAATGAGTAATCATTAACATAAAATAATAGAACATTTTAATAAAAATTAATATTTTTTCTTGAACATTAACTACCAGACATTGAATAACTGCACAAATTAATAAGCATAACGCAAGTAAACCTATTTTTCTTGTTCTCCCAAAGCAAAATATATCTTGTTGCGCACACCAAACAAGTCAAAGACTAATGATGTGGCAATTGGTTGCTAAAATATTCGCTGCTGGTATTAGTAGAGAGAAATGGTGTGCCTGCGTGTAAGGCACGTAAGGGAAATGAATACAATATGATTATAGTAATCAGTCATTAGCGAACATTGTAGTCCGTTATTAATAATTATGTATAACAGGATATTGTAAAAATTGTTATGAAATTTTTATTAAAATGTTTCTTACATACCATTATATTGGCTGGGCCACAAAAATATTCGTAGTGGGCCACACGGGCAGCAAGTTTGACATGCTTGATGTAGAGGGTGGGGACTGCCTACTCTTTAGCTCCTGGTTCTACCTCAGCCAACCCTCTATCAACTCAAATCAGCTGGAAGAACCAGAGTTAAGAGGCAACTCAGGAAGGACTCTGTGAACATTGTGCTCACTATGGATAAGGGGTGAGGAGTATGGTGCCTTCCTAAGGCCTGGAATGTCTGTTGCTCCCCAAAGATGCCTTCTACAGGGGGGAAAAACTTGTGAAACTGAAGGAACTGGCTGATGAGGCCCTGGAGAAGTGTCGGGAGAAGTAAGTGAGTTTGGCCAGTTGGCTATTACTTTGGTCAATTTGGATTTTCCCCAGTGCCATGTTTCCTTTGTCTCTCCTAACCTGATGGACCTGGGTGGGCCCTACCAAATTCTCTTTTGAGCCTACCATCCTACCACTTCAGGCTTTTCTTTTCTCCAGGGGTTTCCCCGTGAGATGCTGCATTGTGGTCAAGCACCTGAGGAGGTCAGAGCTGGGAACAGGTGACTCTCTCAGTCAGGCCCCCCCAATTAAGAGGCCATGTCCGGATGTGCAGGTGAGTCTGGCACTGCTATGCCCTCCATGGGCTCCAGTTGGCTCCCTTTTCCTGCCCATAAGTTCTTGATGTCCTTCTTTGCTTCCTCATTATAATGCTTGCATCTGAGAGCCATCCTAGAAATGTATCCTTGGCAGGACTAGCTGGGAGCTGAGGACTTTGAACTTGAAAATAGTTAGGGAGCCCTTTGCAACTTGGAACCTTAGCATGAGATATTGTGAGGGAGACTTCCATGCAGGTTGGCATGAGGGACACTCATGGCTTGGACTTGGGTTAGAAATGGGCTGACTTGGGTGACTAAATATAATCATCTTGATTACTGGTCTGTGGCTTGGTTTGGGTTCCTGTGGGGTCCCACTATGGAAGGATCAAGATCTGGCTCTCAAGATATCGCTCTTATTAGAAAAGAAGGCAGTCAGAGGTTTTGGGCGCCCTTCCCTCTTACCCTTCCCTCTCACTTCACTATACTTGGACCCTGCTCACTATGCTTTCCGTGGGCTCTTAACAGGGTAAGCTGAAAGAAAAACCCAAGTGCATCCTGCCCCAGGTATCCACCTCTGCACTGCTTTGGGTACTGCTTTCCTGCGTGCTTGTCTGTGTGTCCATTGCTTTTTGCCTGTTTGCCCCATTGAGGTGTCTGCCAGACCTAACCCTTTTCTCCCTGGGTCCTTTGACATTGAAGTCACTTGGAAGTGTTGTAAAATCAAGTGCCTGTTGCTACCTCTCTGAACTGACATAGAGCATGGATCTCAGGAAAGTAGCAACAGACAACTCATTTTTCTCCTGTAGCTCAGGACTTTTGTGGGAGAGAGGACCAAGTAACCTGTCAGAAAGTTTATACTGTGCACTTAGTTGGGGCAGAGCCAGAAAGACGGGAGGAGGAGCAGGTAGAGGAGGTTTAGATCTTAACCTTGGGAATTCACCATCAAGCTGGGGAGTTTGATATGTATTACAAATGAAAGCCTAAGTTTTTTATAGGACAGCAGAGAAGATTCCTAAATATGTTTATATACTACTTTGGGATTTACAAATTGCACATATACTCTGATGTAATTAAGTACTTAATTGAACAAAAGTTACATTGTAGGTAGTTCTAGGAAGGGAAATTCCTAAGTGGGGAGTCAAAGCAGATTAGTATAGAGGAGAGAGTGGGTTTGGAGTCCAGAGACCAATTTTTAGCTGTATGACTTTGAATAAGTTGCCTCTGCTCTCTGGGCTTCAGTTCCCTCATCAGGAATGGAAAGACGATAGTACATGCTTAAAAGGAAACCGCTTTCCTTAATAAAACAAAGGAGAAAACCCACAATTCTTCTGAGTTTTACCATCCTCATAGGGTATCTTACTCTTAAATCTGCTATGATTATAACTTCTTAGGCTAATGGTAAAAATAATCCCCCTTTTCTCTATTCTCATTAGCATGGTAGAGACCCATCTGATTCCCAGGGGACACTGTGTTCTTTTTTTATTTTTTAAATATATTTTTACTGATTTCAGAGAGGAAGGGAGAGGGAGAGAAGATAGAAACATCAATGATGAGTGAGAATCATTGATCGGCTGCCCCCTGCACGCCCCCTAATGGGGATCAAGCCTGCAATCTGGGCATGTGCCCTTGACCGGAATCAAACCCAGGACCCTTTAGTCCGCAGACCGCAGACCGACGCTCTATCCACTGAGCCTAACCAGCCAGGATGACACTGTGTTCTTTTAAAACTCAGGCAGGGGCCTTGCCAGTGTGGCTCAGAGGTTGAACGTCTACCTATGAACCAGGAGATCATGGTTTGCTTTCTGGTCAGAACACATACCTGGGCCCCCAATAGGGATCATGCAGGAAGCAGCCAATCAATGATTCTCTCTCATTATTAATGTTTCTGTCTCCCTCTCCCTTCCTCTCTGAAATAAATTAAAACAAACAAACAAAAACCCCACCAAAAACAAACAAACAAACAAAAACTTCAGGCAGGGACCTACTAGTAAGACTTTTTCTCTTGAAGGAGGTAACAAATTTGGTGATTATACTATAGGCTCTGGAGACAGACTCCTTGGGTTAAAATCCTGGTTCTATCACCTGCTGTTATGGGAGCTTGGGCAAGTTGCATAAGCTCTCTTGCCTCAGTTTTCCCATTTGTAAAGGTGTTCAGGACATAGTAACTACTCCATAAATGTTAGCTTTTATTAATAGCTTTGAACATAGATACACTGGCATTTCTAAGAGGGAAACCAGAAAAGAAAGAAACTCTTATAATTTTTTTTAATATATTTTATTGATTTTTTACAGAGAGGAAGGGATAGGGATAGAGAGTTAGAAACATCAATGAGAGAGAAACATCGACCAGCTGCCTCCTGCACACCCCCTACTGGGGATGTGCCCGCAACCAAGGTGTATGCCCTTGACCGGAATTGAACCTGGGACCTTTCAGTCCTCAGGCCGATGCTCTATCCACTGAGCCAAACCGGTTTGGCTCTTATAATTCTTTAATACCAGAGACCTTCAGGCCACAGACTCCTGGATTTTTGTTTCTTGGAGGTAAAGACAACCAGTTACCAAAAAACCAAAGACCATAAAAACGGGCTTACTGAGAACTGCAGTCAAAGCTGCAGAATTCTTGGCAGAGCTCCAACTCCCTTCAAGGGAGGGCCTGCACAATTTGTATGTTCCCTCCTCAACTATGTCACCTTCAAACTTCCTCATGTTTCTCTCACACCTGGCAGCTTCCCTCCCTGAAACTATCCTGGTCCAAGGACAAAGGCCAACTAACTCCTCAATTTGTATTGCAGAAAATTCAAACTTTTTCCTGGTTCAAAGCTCTGGGCCCTTATAGGCACACACACCTAAAACACAACCAGTGTCTGCAGCACTAATTGAACTCACCCTACATCCTGGTGCAGATTATCAGCTCCACACCTGAAGCATGCCTCCCTCACCTTCTTACTCACATATTCACAAAGGAAGCAGTTTTATAAGATTATAAGTCCTCTCATTGCCACAGTGTAACTTACCCTTACATCGATGTGAGAGAAACACATTCTGCAGCTTACATGTACCTAGTGCCTTTTTTCTGACAATTCCACCAGTATTGTAGACCAGCACCATTTGCCCAAAGCACTGACACACTTCTGCTTAAATACATTAATGACCTCATCTAAAGTAGTTTGTTTGCAAGAAAAAAAGTGTTCATGTGACAAGGTATGTGTAGATCCATATGGCTATTCCACTAAAAAATAGAGTGTGTTGCCCTAGCCGGTTTGGCTCAGTGGATAGAGCATTGGCCTGCGGGCCAAAGGTTCCTGGGATCAATCTGGTCAAGGGCATGTACCTTGGTTACAGGCTCCTCCTTGGCCTGGGCCCTGGTCAGGGCTTGTGCAAGAGGCAACCAATCGATGTGTTTCTCTCACATCGATGTTTCTATCTTTCTCTCTCTCTTCTACTCTCCCTAAAAATCAATGGAAAAATATCCTCAGGTGAGGATTAACAAAAATAAAAAATAGGGTGTGTTTTTGAGCTCAATGGTAGCTTTTCTCTCCTCTTTTTCTTCTTAAAATTTTAATGGTGTCTCATTTGGCCTGGGCTTGTCATTCTTATGATGCTTATGTGCCAGAAACTTCAATTTCTGTAAACTAAGGGGCAGATAGTAAGGGGAGTGGTTGGAGATTCATTTAATAATTCATCAAAGTGTGTCTAACACTTGGGGGTTTTTAAACAAAACTAGAGGCCTGAGGCACAAAATTCATGCAAGGGGCTCAGCCCTCACAGCACCTCGCAGCCCTGGCTTCGTCCAGAAGGTCGTCCGGATGGTCGTTCTGCTGTTCGGTCTAATTAACATATTAGCTTTTTATTATATAGGATATGCACATACCAGATTATCATATAGACATACAACAGGAGTAAGGTGTTTCTACCTGCCAGCCAGGGCCATTGAACATAGTATCATGTCTACCTGCCAGCCAGGGCCATTGAACATAGAGGCTAATGAATATGAAAGGGCTTTGGGACAACTAAAGCAAACCCCAAACAGTTCCTATCATCATACCCTTAAATTCATCTTCCAGAGGAGGTCAGTGGAACTGAACTAAGTTCTATCTTTCTTGATATTTATTAGTCTTCCCCACCCCCCCCCCAGGATAAACCAAGACTTGATGTTTACTAGGTAATACCTTTCTCTTTTGATGTTCCCCAAATCCTGAGAGACCACTGGGGCAAGAATGACTATCTTCATTTTATTTTTATTTTTGTTAATTCTCACCCAAGGATATTTTCCATTGATTTTTAGAGAGAGTGGAAGGGAGGGGGAGAGACAGAGAAAAAGAAATATCAATGTGAGAGAAGCACACCAACTGGTCACTTCCTGCATGCACCCCCAGGACCGGGGATCGAGCCTGCAACCGAGGTTCGTGCCCTTGATTGGAATTGAACCCAGGACATTCAGTCTGCACTCTATTTACTGAGCCAAACTGGCTAGGGCAACTATCTTCATTTTAAAAAGGAGTGACAAGGTAAAGTTACTTGTGTAAGGTCATATATAGCTAGAAGTGGCAGAACTGGAATTGAAATCCAGTGCAATTTTTGGACAAATTCAGGGAATCCAACTTCACTCAGCAAAGAACAGACTTAGAAAACTAGTTGTTCAAATAAATGATATAACCAGGAAAATAAAGCAGTTTCAAGCAGAGATTAGAAAAAGTTAAGGATGACAAATCCAGAAATAGTTATCAAAAGCACTCCAGTATAGGAGGACATCCCTCCACTAGAAGTCCACCTTGGTCCTTCTCCACCAACTTAAAGCAAGGCTTCTTGATGAATGGAACCTCAAGCAAATGTCTTTATGGAAAACTTATTGGTAGCAGTGATATAAAGGGGCAGAGCAAGGGTAGGAACCTCCAAGTGGAGAATGAAGTCTGGACATGCAGGAAAAGGCACTTGGACCAAGATCTATTGACTTCTTTCACTACTAACTAACAGAACCAGATGCCTGCCTCGCCTGTAGGTTCTGGCTAATTTTGCATTTCTGAATTGTGTGGTGTTCGCATCCCTGCCGATGAGCTACTATTCCCATAAGTACATATGTGTGTATGCAGGTCTGTGTGTGCATATTCATCCAACAAAAATTTATCGAGTGCCTTTTGAGAACCAGGCATTTTGCTAGGTGTTGGGGATATGGGGGAAAAAAGACAGACATGCCACTGCCTTCATAGAGGTCACTAATGTAATCAAGCAAACAACTAAATAAAATAACTGGAAATAGGTGCTGTGTGGGAAAGAAATATGGTGCTGTGATAAAGAATACTGGCAGGGGGTGATGATGGGGTGGAAATCTACCAGATACTGTTCAGGAAAAGCCTGTCTCTCTGCTCCATTCCACCCTCCCAGGGCCCTTCCTCCTTCCCAGCACCCCACCTGCCAGTCCCACTCTGGTCTTTCCAGGTGCCATTTATCTCCTGTCCCCATTGTTCTTTCCTGTCCTTTCCTGTCTTCCTTCTGCAGATATCCTGGAATGAGGGGGTTGACCTGTGGTGGCATGAACTCATACACGAGGCAGAGGATGAGTGTGAGCCTGAGTGGTGTGATGCCGAGGACCCGCTCTTCATCCTGTACACCAGTGGCTCCACGGGCAAACCCAAGGCAAGTGTGCGTGTGTGTGCGTGTGCGTGTGTATAGCATGTAATGACATAAATTTTACTCTACGACCCTGAGTTTCAGAAATGTCACATTACCTTTTTTTAAAATATATTTTTATTGATTTCAGAGAGGAAGGGAGAGGGAGAGAGAGAGATAGAAACAGCGATAATGAGAGAGAATCATTGATGATTGGCTGCCTCCTGCATGCCCCACAGTGGGGATCAAGCTCACAACCTGGGCATGTGCCCTGACTGGGAGTCGAACTGTGACCTCCTGGTTCATAAGTCAATGCTCAACCACTGAGCCACGCCGGCCGGGCTCATATTACCTTTTCTAAATCAAATTTAGACAATTGTGAGGCCTAGGATGAGATAATTCAAGTGGGGGCTTTCATAATGCCAAAAAGAGGAGAAAAGGATCAGTCCATGTGATTTATATTGATGTTTCTTGCCCATGCCTACATGGTTTGGTTGAAGGAGAGCTGCCTTGTCTACTCAAGGTCACAGGTAGGCACAGGGATCTCTCTTGGGCTCCTAGACTACAGCTCTTAGAGTTCAGTTTCTTCAACATGCCACACTTTAACATCTAGTTCCTCCCAGAGCACAACAAGAGCCAAAAAATACTTAAGAAAACCCTGTTCCATTGACTTGAAAGATACGTTACTCTGCCTTCCACCTACCCCATCCCTAAATTCTTTGGAACATCCCTTAATGGGCCTTTAGAAACACAATTTTGGCCTCTCTTTCCTAGGGATGGGATATTGATGGAGTAAGAGAATAAGATTGTCTCTTCCCCCCACCACACACACACTTTCATTTTGTCAACGGGTAAATTGAGTGTGTGTGCACAAATGCACAACAGAGACACTATTGTGTACTCAGAGTGTTCATATGTCAGAGTGATGTGGGTAGCTCAGAAATACCATTTTAGGGTGTGGGTGTGAATGATGGACTGAATGTATATGTGTGTGAAGTGTGATATGGGAACATGGAGAAAAGGAGATAGAAGAGATGGATTCTGTGAAAGAGGTGATGGCAGAGCCAAAATCTTTGAGGAGGATATTCCTCTAGCTCTGCCCAGCCAGCCTATATTTGGTGGTCAGTGGGGGTGAACCCAAGCCCCATCCTGAGGCCCTATTCTCCCCGCAGGGTGTGGTACACACAGTTGGAGGCTACATGCTCTATGTGGCCACAACCTTCAAGTACGTGTTTGACTTCCATGCAGAGGATGTGTTCTGGTGCACAGCAGACATTGGCTGGATCACTGGCCATTCCTATGTCACCTATGGACCAATGGCTAACGGTGCCACCAGTGTTTTGGTGAGAGGGGAGCTGGGACCCATGGCTACCTGGCCTACTTAGGGGTGGATGAGATGATCCTGGGTGACTGCCTCTAATGGCTACTTGGTCTAGAGGAAGTAGGACTTACACAGTTGTTACTCAGTTCTGAGGGGATTATGAATCCTAAGTGGGAAGTTCTCTTGGCTTATCTGGTAAAGGAGTGAAGGCACGGGTTTGTCAGAAAGGGCAAAATACTGAGTCTGAGGGTATGGTAGCAGGGTGGAGGGGACTATTGGGAAGGACCAGGAATGACCAGTCTTCACTGGGGTTAGTTTGAGGGGATCCCCACATACCCGGACGTGAGCCGCATGTGGAGTATTGTGGACAAGTACAAGGTGACCAAGTTCTACACAGCACCTACAGCTATCCGCCTGCTCATGAAGTTTGGAGATAAGCCTGTCACCAAGTGAGACCCCTCCCCAGCTGCTGCCCCATGGGTGTCCCTCAGAGTTGGGTACTGGCCTTTGTGCACAGTCTTTTCCATGCCACTGTTCCAGCTCTCTGATCTGGAATGGGGGTTGTTGGGGGGGGGGGCGGAGGGGCGCGGGTGGCAGGAGAACATGGGTATGTCTTCTGATTCCCAGTGGTACTTAGAGCCTAACTCTCTCCCCACTCCCTGCCCAAGGCATAGCCGGGCATCCTTACAGGTACTAGGCACAGTAGGAGAACCCATCAACCCTGAGGCCTGGTTGTGGTACCACCAGGTAGTAGGTGCCCAACGCTGCCCTATTGTGGACACCTTCTGGCAGACAGAGACAGTGAGTAAAGGGTCCAGAAGGTTGGGGCTCAGGGATAATATGGGAAGACTTACTCAAACCCCTGATCTCTGACTTCTACAGGGTGGCCATATGCTGACCCCGCTCCCTGGTGCAACACCCATGAAGCCTGGTTCTGCTGTGAGTGAGGCTCCTTTGGCTGGTCCTGGCTAAACAGGGGTAGAATCTTGGGGCGTTTGGCCTAGGGAGAGGGTGGAGGACTGGACTGAGATGTGTGATGAATTTGGGGCTCTGCCTCTCCTTGGGAGAGGTAGAGTTGAGTCAGAGTTGCTTCATTTCTCTCCTTGGGTCTCTTGTTTGCTTCCAGACCTTTCCATTTTTTGGTGTAGCTCCTGCAATCCTGAATGAGTCTGGGGAAGAGTTGGAAGGTGAAGCGGAAGGTTATCTGGTGAGGCCCTGGCCCTTTGTGGTCTCTGAGGAGGAGCTGGGGGATAGGGTCCACCAAGGGGTACCTTACTCTGCTTCAAAGTTTATAACCTAATCTCTTCTGGTAGCTGCTGTGATTAAAGTTCCAAACTTGAAGGTTTATCCTTTGTAGAGACCCTGCAGGGAATCGTTCTGGATATTTTGCCTGCCTCTCTGACTTTTGGCCCATGAGACTTCTAAGGGCTCTGTTCAAAGATCCCTAATGGTGCCTTTTTGGGTCTGGAAGACTTAGTACCAACTTTTCCTTTAATAAACAATTCTAATGTGAAAGGAGGCTTCATAACATAGTGGGAAATCATATAGGCTCCAGAATCAACCTGCCTGAGTTCAAATCCTGGCTCTGCCTCTTTTATGACCTCAGAAGAGGTCACAGAAGTTAAGTTGCCTAACCCCCTGAACCTAAATTTTCTCATTTGTAAAACAGGATTGTAATAGGACCATTGTCTTCTATAGTTGCTGGATTGATTAAATTAGATAATCCATGTGAAGAGTTTAGCACAGAACCTAACAGTCAGTGCTAGATAAATTTTAGCTGTTGTGATTTGTATTAGTACTTATATTGTCAGCCCTGACTCTCCATCCCACTTCACTTTTATTAAGAACAAGGTAGTAACAAGGGCAGCACTTGAATCTAGGTCTTCTGCCTCTTAGCCATCATCTCATCCATCTGCTGCCACAGGATGTTATTGATTGGGGCAATAATTTACTCATGTGGGTCCCACATTTTTATACGACTGTTTTCATTTGCATCAAACTGGACCTGCTTTCCTGAGGGATTACCCAAAAGGACACTCAAATTTATTAAGTGCTTATTATAAATGGAACATTGTGCTAAGTATCTTCTACCTGCTATCAATTTAATCTTCAGATTTTTCTCTGATTTACAGATGAGGATCCTGAAGCTCAGATAGGTAAAGTTACTTACCCAAGGTCACACAGCTAGTAAGTGGCATAGTTGGGATTCCAAGCCTGGATTGTCTATCTCTAAAGCCTGTACTTTGTCTTACATCTCAGGAATGGCATTCAGGCCACTTCTCCTTAGATTTGGCAAAGCTTTGATTGTCTTTCAGTGAGACAGTGTAACAGATCTGATCACTGTGCCTTCCTCACTCCCCAGGTGTTCAAGCAGCCCTGGCCAGGGATCATGCGCACCGTCTATGGGAATCATGAACGCTTTGAGACCACCTACTTTAAGAAGTTCCCTGGGTACTACGTGACAGGAGATGGTGAGCCTTGGCTTTCCCCTACCGACACTTCCTATCAAGACATATACTTTTCCCTTTCATTTTCAGGAAGAATTGGCTAAGGGTGAAGAAACAGTGAGAGAGAAATGTGTCGAATGCGTCAGTGTCTAATACTGAGGCAGAGCTACAGAGCCTGTAAGAGCTGGGATGAATACTGCAGGATGGGTCTCAGCATGGTGCCATCTGAGATTTTTTAAAAAAATATATTTTTATTGATTTTTTTACAGAGAGGAAGGGAGAGGGATAGAAAGTTAGAAACATCGATGAGAGAGAAACATCAATCAGCTGCCTCCTGCACACCCCCTACTGGGGATGTGCCCACAACCAAGGTACATGCCCTTGACCGGAATCGAACCTGGGACTCTTCAGTCCACAGGCCGACACTCTATCCACTGAGCCAAACCGGTTAGGGCGCCATCTGAGATTTGATGTATGAGGAAAGGTTCTTGTTGTCATTACTCCTGTGTTGAAAGAGATGGGGCATGTGACAGTATTACAATGTCATGTGTGTCCCCATATCTGGAGGCTGTGTTTGCCCTTGAGTCCATCCACCATTTCATTCATCCACAAATATTTATTAAGCATTTACTATGTCCAGGTACTGATCTAAGCACAGGGGATATTACTATGAATAAGATAGGCAAGTTCTCTGCTCTCATGGGGCTTACTTTCTATTAAAGGGATGCAGACAGTAAACTTAGCAAACAAGTAAGCTAGCTTTTTTTTCCCATTGATTTTTATTTTATTTTTTATTTTTTTATTGCTTAAAGTATTACAAAGAGTATTACATATGTCTCCTTTTCCCCCCCGTCCTTGACAATCCCCTGGCCTCCCCTACCCCCCAGTGTCTTATGTCCATTGGTTATGCTTATATGCATGCATACAAGTCCTTCGGTTGATCTCTTACCCTCCCCTCCTGCCCCCCAACCCTCCCCGGCCTTCCCACTGTAGTTTGATAGTCTGTTTGAGGCTGCTCTGCCTCTGTATCTATTTTTGTTCATAAGTTTATAATGGTCTTTATTATCCATAAATGAGTGAGATCATGTGGTATTTTTCCTTCATTGACTAGCTTATTTCACTTAGCATAATGCTCTCCAGTTCCATCCATGCTGTTGCAAATGGTAAGAATTCCTTCTTTTTTACAGCAGCATAGTATTCCATCGTGTAGATGTACCACAGTTTTCTAATCCATTCATCTACTGATGGGCACTTAGGCTGTTTCCAGATCTTAGCTATGGTGAATTGTGCTGCTATGAACATAGGGTTGCATATATCCTTTCTGATTGGTGTTTCTGTTTTCTTGGGATATATTCCTAGAAGTGGGATCATGGGGTCAAATGGGAGTTCCATTTTTAGTTTCTTGAGGAAACTCCATACTGTCTTCCATAGTGTAAGCTAGCTTATTTTAGTAGTAAGTGCTATGAAGGAAAAGTGCTCTAAACAGAATGGGATAGAGTGTCTGCTGGCATAGTCATATATGGGATGGTGAGAGGCTTCTCTGAACTGACATTTGATCACAGACCTGAAAGGTGAGGAGGAGCCCGGCATGGGAAATCTGGAGTTAGTGTTAAGTGTTCTGTGCAGACACATGCTTGAAATATCTGAGGAACAGACTGAAGCATGTGTGGCCAGAGTGTAGTGAGCAAAGAGAACGTTATATGTAGTTGGAGCGGTAGATAATATAGGGCCTTGTGGACCATGGTGAGGAGTTTGATTTTATCCAATGTACAGTGGGAGACTTTTAGAGGTTTTGAGCAGAGAAGTGATGAGGACTGATTTACTGTTTAGAAAATATTTGTCTAATTTATGGAGAATAAACTTTGGGTGGGTGTACTAGTTATCTATTGTTGTGGAGCAAATTACCCCAAACTTGGCAGTTTAAAAGAACAAATAGCCCTGGCCAGTGTATTTCAGTGGTTAGAGTGTTGGCCTGCACACCAAAGGGTCTTGGGTTTGATTCCCGGTCAAGGGCTCGTTCCTGGGTTGAAGGTTCCATCCCTGGCCCAGTCTGGGCACATATGGGAGGCAACCAATGGATGTGTCTCTTTCACATCGATGTTTTTGCCCCACCCCACTTTTCTGAAGAATTGGTGGAGAGAATATCCTCAGGTGAGGATTAAAAACAAATAAACAAACAAAGCCCAAACAAATATTATATTATCTTATAAAATTTCAGAGGATCAGCAACACAGTGGCTTAGCTGGTGGTTCTTGTTCAGAGTCTCGTGGGTTACAGTCAAGTTGTTCTGAATGTCTGGAGGACTCACTTCCAAGCCCACTCATGTGGCTGTTAGTGTGAACCCTCAGTTCCTTGCCACTGGGCCTCTTTATAAGCCACTCATGACATGGCAGCTGACTTCCCCCAGAGCAAATAATCTGAGAGAACACAACCAAGATAGAAGCCACAGTGTCTTCTATAATCTAATCACAGAAATGACATCCCATCACTTCTGCCAAATTATATTGACTACACAGACTAACCCTAGCACAATCAGAAAGGACTACACAGGGGTATGAATGCCAGGAGGTGGAGATCAGTGTGACCACTTTGGAGCCTGGCTACCACAGTAGGCAAGAGTAGAAGCAGAAAGACTTGCTAGGAAGCTAGTGCAGTGGGTGTGGTGGTTTGGTAATGTGGATCATACATCCTACTGTGGGTATTGATTATGTTGTGGATCTCTTTTCTTCCCAGGTTGCCGGCGAGACCAGGATGGCTATTACTGGATCACTGGCAGGATTGATGACATGCTGAATGTATCTGGTGAGGGCCAGGGACCATTCTCCTTTCTCATTAGCCCTGACCTCTCAGCAAGTCCCAGTTAAAAGCCTTTGAGAACCAGGATGTCCTTTGGCCAAACCATGTTTGTAGTGAAGCATTCAGTTCTGGGCCCAAGTTTTGGAGGAAGAGTGAAAACACTGGAATGTGCCTAGAGGAGGGGAACTGGAATGGTGGGGCAACTGAAACATGCCATGTGAGGAATGAATGAAGGGCTTTTCCCATTTGACTAGACCAGGTCTGTCCTGTTGGCAGATGGAGCAGGGGTAGGGGTAGGGGTACGGGTAGAGGCCAGGATCTCTCATGGCATTTCCTTTCCCTTGACAAGGACACCTGCTGAGCACGGCAGAGGTGGAGTCAGCACTTGTGGAACATAAGGCTATCGCAGAGGCAGCCGTGGTCAGCCACCCTCATCCTGTGAAGGGCGAATGCCTCTACTGCTTTGTCACCCTGTGTGATGGCTATACCTTCAGCTCCACTCTCACCGAGGAGCTCAAGAAGCAGAGTGAGGAGCCTACCTGGGCAGACACTGTGGGGTTTGTCCTGATGTCCCAGTTCTCAGCAGGTTGTTGAAGGCTGGAGTAAGCTGCTCCCAAACCACAAACAGGTCCCAGAGGGCAGATTGCCCTCTTTCCATTCAGTCTCCACTAGTCTCTCCACTAGGATAATGGCCGGCATTTATAGAATTCTTTCTCTGTACCATCACTGTGCTAAGTGCTTTAAATGCATATAATCATCCCCAAAATTGATCCAATTGTTACCCTCATTATAAAGACAAAGAAACTGAGGCTCAGAGAAGTTGAATCACTTGCCCAGGGCTACACTGCCAGAAAAGTGGGATTTCCAATCTAGCAAGCTGATTCTAATCTAGAGCCTGGCGGTGGATTAAGATAAATGAGATAGTAAAGAGATAATGTGCCCTCGCTGGTTTGGCTCAGTGGATAGAGTGTCAGCTGGAGGACTAAAGGGTCGCAGGTTCGATTCCAGTCAAGGAACAAAGCTATCTTTACTTTGGTTTTGGGGAGCCTGGCTAATGATACTGAAGAAATGCCTAATGATTTGTTGTTACAGTTAGAGAAAAGATTGGCCCCATTGCCACACCGGATTACATCCAGAATGCACCTGGCTTGCCTAAAACCCGCTCAGGTATGTTCAGAGGCTGGAGGGACTTGGATTGGGATTGAGATTGACGGAGGCCCACTAGTGGTGGAATGTGTGGATGGAAGCCTTTGGCAGGGTTGGAATGGGTCATTGTAGTCACTAGGTAACCAGAAGCCTGTGGTCCCCCAGGGAAAATCATGAGGCGGGTGCTTCGGAAGATCGCTCAGAATGACCATGACCTGGGAGACATATCTACTGTGGCTGACCCATCTGTCATTAGCCAGCTCTTCAGCCACCGCTGCTTGACTGTCCAGTGAACAAGACGGCTCTTTATCCCGGACTCCCCCCTGCTTGCCTTTCCAAAGTTTTGCCCACCCTCCCTGCCCCTATCCAGGAGTGCTAAGGGCCAGGGCTGACCCACACGGAGGACCAGCTTTACCCCTGGGTGGAGGCAACTTTCTGTGACTACCAGGAAGATAGGACAGGACCCAGGTCAGTATCAGGCTGCAGTGCTTTCAAAGAGGTCTTGGAGCCTAGAATAGGGTGAAGGTCATGTCCCTAACCCAAACTGAGTGTTCGGAAAGCAAGTGAGGGCCTAGACTGAAGAAGCAGGTAGGCAGCTCTGTAATCCTGTCAACTCTCAGGAAGCACCAGTACTTATCGTGGGCATGCACTTACCCTTAGAAACACCTTTGTATGAGACCTGGAATAATTATTACTTTTAAAAACACTTTGCTTCTTCTGCTCTGGGTCTTTTGTGCCAGATGGCAGTGCTTGCCTGCCCATTTGCTCCAGGGGCTGTGCAAGCAGGCTGTTTCCAGATGGTTTTCAGATCATTTGCTTCTTTGCAAGAGTAAATGTGTTTTATTCCTAGGGCCAGAGGAACTTGTCTTCCTTGCCCTCTGTTCCCACCCTCATCTGAACACAGTTGTGCCCATGACAGACACTCTCAAATGAAACTCTTTCCTTGCCTTGGTTCTGCTCAAGCCCTGTGGTTGTTGGAATAAAGTCTGTGACCTCAAGAAGGTGGTGACTTGTTTTCTTAGGTATCTTATAGGCTGGATACTTGCTAGCTGCTCTGATCTGCATGAGGATATTAAGGGGAGTGGCTTTTCCCAGGAATACCCCAATATCCTCCTTCTAAAACTTTTGGTTTGGGCAAACTAGGTTGGTCTACACTCATAGGCCCGTTGACAAATTACTGAGCTAAGCAGGAAAACAAATGAAGCCAGTTCATAACTGTGATGTTCCATCATTGCTGCCCTCCCTCCAGCTCCTGCTAGGGCCCCTCTCTTCTCCCTATGACCCCTTGGGAGCACTAGTGAGTGGCTAAGGATTGGAACTTCAGGGCCCTATTCATAGGGTCTGGAGCTAGGGTGACTCTGATTAGAGCCAAGTCACTTCCCCTGCTCTAATCCACCTTAAGTGGGCTGACCCGGATTAAAGCTCCTCGTTCCCCTGATTGCACAAACCAAGGAATCACAGAATCAGAAATGTAGTTTTATTTAAGGCAGAGGTAGGGAAAGGCTATGCCCTTCCATCCCCCTCCTCCTACCCCTAAGTTCTATCCCAAGTCAGACACTGGGACCTGCTGAAAAGGCTGAGGGGCTGACAGGAAGGTGGCAGGGTATTGGACTCTTACCTCTGATCAGCCTCCTTTCAGTTGTACCCATACCCCGAGGATTTAGGGGCTTCTAGATCTCACCTAAGGGAAACACAGCTTTCCTGGTCTTCAAATGGGACGAACCCAGAATTCACCCTTCTCTAGAAGAGACTAGCCCTCCAAAGGTAGGAGGAGAAAAGCACCTGTCAAGAGGACTAGGAGAGGGCTGACAAGTATGAGGGATAGAAGGTCTCTTGAGCGAAGTCTGGGCAGGCCTGGCTGTGCCCTCACACAGGGTATGGGTTGTCCAGAACTGCCACTCCTGCTACCACACCACCATCTGCATGTTCAGTGGCTTTGGTTCGAAGCAGATGTCCCACGTGCTTGTTCATCACAAGTGTCTTTCCCTGCCTATAGAAATGGGAGCAGGAGACACACAACTGTCACCTAGACTCACTCTTCAAACCCATGACCTTCCCTGGTTCTAGCTGAGCAGTACATGAGTCACTGACTATACCCAAGAAAGTGCTAGGATTTTAGTTTGCATCCTAGCTTGGAAAATACTAGCTCTGTGTCTTTGAGCAAGTTACTCAGCCTTTCTAAATATCAATTTCTTCAATTTTAAGTGGGGATAATACCTCTCACTTTGCAAGACAGTCATGAGGCTTAAATAAAGCAGGAAAAGCACATAACATGATGCTAGGCTCACATTTCATGTTCTATAGTTATAAATCCCCTTCCCTACTTTCCTCTCAAGATGGATATGGTGATCGGGAGGGTATGGGATGGTGGAGAGAGTTTGGGAGTGGCAGGCAGAGATGCTGTGAGTGGTGAGAGGGGATGATTATAGAGAGGGCAGGCTCTGGTGGGGAGCATGGCAGGATCTGGTATTCCTATCTTGCCCTGACCTTGGAGTATTTTCTAGGAAGCAGTAAGAGGGACCAGAAACTGTTCCTTATAAATACCCAAGTCTTCCTCTATTCTTGATTCTTTAGTGCTCAAATCCAAATCTAGGGGCCACTCAGATTTTCAAAGCCACTGAGTATCCTCTAGCCGGCCCATTCCACCTTTCCCCAAACCCCAGAAGACTGGGAACTAGACCTAAACTCTCTTCTTCCTTGGGGTCTCCTTCTAGTCCAGGGTTATTTTCTCATCCATATTGATACTACTTGAAATTTCCTTTATAGTTGCAAAACACTTCTCATCTGGGCTTCATTTGATAGCCCTGTTAGGTGGGCAGGTCTTGGGTCCTTGGTTTTATTTGTTAGATAAGGAAATGTAGCTAAGGATAGGCAGAGCTATGACCTGTCCAGTGCTTCCCTCCAGGTTTTCTTGGTCACCCCTCTGGCAAGGAAAAGCCCCTCCGGATTGGCTCACCTGACATAGACCCCGAAGATGCCCAGCTCTGAGATACATTGGACCACTCGGACAGGGCACCCAGGCCGTAGTAGGCAATTCCCAAAAGGCTCAGGCTCAATCTTCTCCATGAGGATGTAGGAGGCTCTCTCCTCGCTGTCTTTCAGCCGCTCCAGGGTCTGCACCATCTCCTCCCCGTATAGGTTGTTACCTGCAATTCCACTGGCCAGTCACCATGGACCCTGTGTCCACCTTTTCCACCCCGTTCCCCCGCTTCTGGGGCTGTCTGGGTAATCGGCAGCCTCAGTTTCTGACACCAGCTCACTGAAGCCAGGGCAGGCCTGGCTCCCAAGGAGGAAAGGTCACCTTAACAAAAGAGTCTTGATTCACACAAGTGAACACACCTTCCCCACACCATCCTGCCCTGGTTCTCCTCCTACCTGTCTATAGCTTTTACTTTTCAGCGTCTCTGACTGGCTCCTGCCCCCATTAAATGTTGGGATTTCCAAGGAATTAGTCCCCGATCCTCATTCTCTCCTCCATGTACACATTTTTATTTTTTTTTTTTAAGGAAGATCTCTTCCAAGACTCCATCTATATTCTACAACTTGTTAACTTCCAAATCTTTAACTCAAGCTCCCTGCTCTAGACATCACATGAATATCCATTGGGTCCCGAAAACAAACTCAACATATCCAAACAGAATACATTACTTCTGCCTAAACCTGCCCATCTTGGACCTTCCTACTCCCAATCAGGCAAAAGGTATTCCTGAGTCATATTTAACTCCTTCCTCTCCATTACCTCACCCATTCAGACATGTCTCTTCAGTCTGCACCCCACACTGTCACAGTGCTATTCCAAGCCTCTACATTGTTCTTCTGGACACCTATGCCAGCCTCCTCTCTGGTCTTAAAACTCTAACGACATCCCACTACCCTTGGGAAAAATCCAATTTCCTGCATATAGTAAATGTCCTTTATAATTAGGTCCCAAACTACCTTTACCAGCTCAAAACCCTGCCTCCTACTTCCCATGCTGTACTACAGCCTCACCGTAACGCATTAATCTCTCAACACTTTCATGGACCAGTGCTTTTGCTTAAGGTTGCTCCTTCTGTATGGTATGCTCTTCCCCATTTTCCACCTGGGAACTCCTACCTATCCCCTAAGACTAAGATCAAAAACCATTTCCTCTCGTTCTGTGAGGCAGAAATGATCCCTGTCTTCAAGAAGTTCACACTAGGCAGGAAGACATCTAAAGTCCTGATGTATCCCCATCCCACTTCCCCACAATCCACCCACAGACACCTCAGACTAAACTTGTCCAAACCCTCAAGTGCTGGTTAATTAGATTCCCCTGTGCTCCAAAGCACTTGTCATAGTCTCCTGGGACACTGTCCAAGGTGAGAGCCTGTGTTAATAGCAAGTGCTGGTCAGCACTGGTGACAGTCTCCTAGCCCCTTTCCCTGAGCAGCCCAGCAAAGGGGGATCCACATACCTCCACCTTCTCTCTGGGGCTTTAACACAAACCGGTTAGGAGCAGCCAGGGCCTCAGCGATGGCCTGGTCCCCTTCTTCACCCTGGCAGGAGGTAAGAAAGCAGTCACTGGCAGTCTTTGGCCAAAGAGGCAGGAGGCGAGGTCCTGCTGGTTGGGCAGAGCAGCGTCAGAGGAAGAGCCTCAGGGAGAACGGTAAGCCCCTTTAGACCGGGTGCATGTGGCCCCTCAGAAAGACTCCTGCAGCAGCAAGTACAAGAGAGTAAGTTTTCTCTGGCAACAATTCAGGAGTCTGCAGCAGAAGATCTGGAAAGTGGGTACAGATATTCCCTAACCCTTGCTGTCCGCCTCAGCCTTTCCTCCGGTTACCATCCCCATCTCCACCTTTGCTGAGAGAGTTTACAGTGGATTCTAGCTCCTCTCCCCAGGACAGAGCATCACTGACCCAAGTCCAGTCCAGTGCCAGCTCCAGCCTCCCCAACGCATTGGGCTCTGGGTCCCTACCACCTAAGAGGCCTGCGGTGGGAGAAATAGGCTGCCTACACACCAGATCCAGTGAGTACAGGCCAGCAAAGGTGGCACGGAGGCGGGCCACAGCCTCAGGCTGGTCAGGGAGCAACACCTCCAGCACGCCCACTCTGCTCAGTTCCTGCTGCACCTTCTTAGTTCCAGCCAGCTGGGTGGCAATATCTGGGCACTTGACAGAACATGACCTCTCCAGCAGCAGGCGTGCTTCCCAGTTCTGCAAAGAGAAAACGAGGAATTCTACTTTATTTCACATCAGCTGTCCGTTAAGTGCCAGGTATCGTGCTTTCTATTCTCATTCATTATCCCCAGGGTCACTGCAACATCCTTGTGAGGGAGGTGTATCCCCTTCCAATCTGCAGAATTCTTGCCCTCAGGGAGCTCCCAGTCTAGCTCAATGATACATGACTATGATGAAAATGGAAAACATTAATGTGAGAGAGACACATTGATCGGTTCAATTGGTTGCCTCTCGCACATGCCTGACTGGGGCCGGGGATCAAACCAGCAACCCAGGTACGTGCCCTTGACCAGGAGTCAAACCTGAGACCCTTCAGTGTGGAGGCCAATGCTCTAACCATTGAGCAACACCATCCAGGGGCTCTCTCCCTGGAATTCTTTTCCAAAGGATGATTGAATCCTTCTCATTCTTAAGTTTGGCCTCAAAGTCATCTTTGTAAATCATCCTATTTAATGTGGGTTTCACCATATTCTCTATTTTTTTTCACCCTGTTGTTTCATTCAGAGTTTTCCCCCAACTAAAAGAAAAGCATTTTTTTCAATTTTTGTTTACTTTCTGGTGTCCATCTGCCTGACCAGATTGTGAGCTCCATGAGGACTGGTCCCTTGTTGTCTTTGTTTCCTGCCGTATCCCCAGTGTCTAACACAGTTTCCTGCCTGGCACTTTGTAGGTTCTCAATAAGTATTTGTTATTGTTGTTTAATAAGATGAAATCTGAGTGACAGGTAGAGTTAGACAGGTGAGACTTAATAGGGAAGAAGTACTGTAAGTCCTCACTTAACACTGTCGATAGATTCTTAGAAACTGCAACTAAGTGAAACCAATTTTACCATAAGCTAATTGATATAAATAAGAGTTAAGTTCCTATGGCATATTTCTGGTTACAAAAATATCACCAAACTTCTAAATAAAGACCCAAACATTTCTATTATTAAAAACTGAAATAAAAGTGAGCTATACACACATTCAAGAAAGATTAATAGATTCTCATAGCCACTTGGCCTGGAGGTCAAACCCTCCCTGGAATTAGCTACAACAATCAAGATTTATCTATAAGACTGCGAACAAAGACGACTAGGGGGTGCACCAAGGAAGCATAACAAAATGCGGAGACAAAGAAACAGGACAAAATTGTCAATGGAAGAAATAGAGTTCAGAACCACACTTTTAAGGTCTCTCAAGAACTGTTTAGAAGCTGCCGATAAACTTAATGAGATCTACACGAAAACTAATAAGACCCTCGATCTTATATTGGGGAACCAACTAGAAATTAAGCACACACGGACTGAAATAACGAATATTATACAGACGCCCGACAGCAGACCAGAGGAGCGCAAGAATCAAGTCAATGATTTGAAATGCGAGGAAGCAAAAAACATCCAACCGGAAAAGCAAAATGAAAAAAGAATCCAAAAATGCGAGGATAGTGTAAGGAGCCTCTGGGACAGCTTCAAGCGTACCAACATCAGAATTATAGGGGTGCCAGAAGATGAGAGAGAGCAAGATATTGAAAAACTATTTGAAGAAATAATGACAGAAAACTTCCCCCACCTGGTGAAAGAAATGGGCTTACAGGTCCAAGAAGCGCGGAGAACCCCAAACAAAAGGAATCCAAAGAGGACCACACCAAGACACATCATAATTAAAATGCCAAGAGCAAAAGATAAAGAGAGAATCTTAAAAACAGCAAGAGAAAGAAACTCAGTTACCTACAAGGGAATACCCATACGACTGTCAGCTGATTTCTCAACAGAAACTTTGCAGGCCAGAAGGGAGTGGCAAGAAATATTCAAAGTGATGAATAGCAAGAACCTACAACCAAGATTACTTTATCCAGCAAAGCTATCATTCAGAATTGAAGGTCAGATAAAGAGCTTCACAGATAAGGAAAAGCTAAAGGAGTTCATCACCACCAAACCAGGATTATATGAAATGCTGAAAGGTATCCTTTAAGAAGAGGAAGAGGAAGAGGAAGAAAAAGGTAAAGATACAAATTATGAACAACAAATATGCATCTATCAACAAGTGAATCTAAGAATCAAGTGAATAAATAATCTGATGAACAGAATGAACTGTTGATTA
Source organism: Myotis daubentonii (assembly GCF_963259705.1). Lineage (NCBI taxonomy): Eukaryota > Metazoa > Chordata > Mammalia > Chiroptera > Vespertilionidae > Myotis > Myotis daubentonii. The sequence continues at coordinate 36,867,774 of NC_081847.1, forward strand.
TAATAGAATCAGGGACATAGAAAGGGAATGGACTGACTATTCTTGGGGGGGAAAGGGGTGTGGGAGATGTGGGAAGAGACTGGACAAAAATCGTGCACCTATGGATGAGGACAGTGGGAGGGGAGTGAGGGCGGAGGGTGGGGCGGGAACTGGGAGGAGGGGAGTTATGGGGAAAAAAAAAAAAAGGAACAAATGTAATAATCTGAACAATAAAGATTTAAAAAAAAAAAAAAAAAAAAAAGAAAGATTAATAAAAACAAAATAATGACTTTCCAACCCACTTAGTCCAACCCAGGGTTGCGGGTAGAGGAGCCTATCCCAGCAGCTCAGGGTGCCAGGCAGGAACCAAGCCTGAACATGATACAACCCCCCACTCCCTCCCCCACACACTCACTAAACTGGGACAATTCAGACAAGCCAGATCACCTAATGTGCACATCTTTGGGACGTGGGAGGAAACCGGAGTACCATGCAGACATGGGGAGAACATGCAAACTTCACAGAGACAGTGGCCCCCGGCCAGAATCAATTTTTCTCCTCATTAACATTATAATGAAACAACATTATTCAAGGACCTACTGTTCTCAGATTAACAGAATAATATGGGCAAAGGCCTATAGGTGGGTAATCACAAGATGAAAAGTCCAGTGTGCCAGGACTTTAGGGTGTGAGAGGCAGGGAAACAGCAGAAGGTCATGCCCACTCTAGTCCCATGCTCAAGCAATGGGGGGGCAGTCTGTCCTTGACCCCAGACCACATCATACTGCCCACAGGAGGATCAAGGCTATGGTCTGAGAAATAATGCCCTGCCTCCCTATCCTAACCCCACCTTTGCCCATGCTGTTCTTCCTTTGATATAATCATCCATCTGCAGTGGCTGATCTTCACCCATAACCCCAGGCACCTAACTACTAGGGCTGGTATTCCTGGCAGAGTTACAGGTGCCCAGAACATCAGAAATAAACCCAGATAAGTACCATTATATTAGAAGCAGGGAAAGCAAAACTCAGAGATGAGCAGGGGCTTGTCCATGGTCCACTAGCAAGTCCTAAGCCTTGCAGACTTATCTCCATGTTCTAAACCTGGTCTGAACTTCTCAGTTCCTTAAAAATGTCCTCCTTATGCACTAATTTCCTTCCTTATTAACTCCACTTCTCTCTTTTTAAAGTTTTATTTGGCTCTTTCCCCCAAACCTCCTGTCCTGGAACATGGATCCATTTTCTAAATGGATAGCTTCTCTCTTCCCTAGTCAGTGAGTTCCTACCATTGCTAACCACAGGCCCTCCTGTAGAGCTGCTCCCTTTACAGCTGGGCCTTAGGGAGAATCCCATATTCAAAGAACAATAGATATAGAAGGAGCTCTCTCAATTTTCTAGTGTAGTTCCCTCAGCTTTCTGACCAGAAAGGGTCAGGAACCTACCCATGGGCACACAGAGGCAGAGCCAAAGGCTCATGACCCCGAATGGTATTTCCTAACTTATTGCTTCCTTTACCTTCTCCCCACTGAAAGCAAGGCTTTTTAGTCTTTCCATGCTGTAGATTAGGGGTAGGGGAATGATATACTGGGAATGCCATTGGATTGAGAGTCACAAAGCCTGGGAACTCCTGGTGGGACCTTTGGCAAGCCTTGCATCTCTCCAAACCTTGGTTTCTCCTTTTGTATAACGGGAATACTTATATGCCTCACAGGGTGGTTGTAAGGATTCACTGAAATAATGGATGTGGAAAGTAATTTTGAAACTACATGGTAGGGATAACAAGATAAGGTGATCTCATTACTGTCATTAACAAGAATGGGCAGGTGATATAAACTTTCTGATGCATAAAAGGGAGTGGTAAGAGTTGACAGGAAGGAAATGGTCAGTGGTGTGGTAAAACTGGTTTGCATCAGCTTGTAAGAGCTGACTGTACCCATCTCTTCCTAACTCTGTGTTTAGAGATGTTAAATTGGGTAGCTTGAAATTGGCCATGATGGGGAGAATTTACACAATACAAATTAGCAAATGCTGCAAATTACTTTCCCTTCAGAAAGATGATTGTTAAACACTACTAGCATATCCCCAGAAACAGTGTGAATGGCTAAAGCACTGTGGATTCCTGAGGACTCAGATTCTAGAATTCAGTGTTTGTAGAGAGAGAGAGGTAGCAAAAAGCGTATAGGATTGGAGATTCCAGCAGCAAGTTCCCTGAGGAAGTAATGAATCCAAAGCTCAGGGAAAACACGGTTTGTCGTGACACCTGAGTTGGGTGTCTGAGGAGTGATCGTGGGTCCCCAGAGGCCAAGAATAGTTGAACAGAAAATACCAACCTGTTGATTGTACTGACTCGGCATGTAGCCATCCCGGAAGTAAACCACAGCAATTTCCTGGCCATCCCTAGAACACAGGATGGAGAAAGCTGTTGTGTTAAATTATAACTGAAGTTTTCAGTAGTTCGATCTATTTCAGGGCACATCAAAATGAGTTTGGCTATTTTGAAAGTCCACAGGGGCAGCCTAGACAGGGGTTCATTGGAACTAGTGAGAGTAGATACCACACCACCACTGCTTCTACTAAAAACATGGAGGTGTTAAAAACAACAACAACAAAAACATGGAGGTGTCCAGAAAAGAATGCTTTAGGATATTCCAGATCTAGAATCATTCTAGGAAGGCCAGAGGGAAACTAGAATCAAATTAGGTAATTTTTTAAAAAATTGGGCTTAAAATTACTGAGCAGCAGTAATGTACTTGTGTTTACTGTGTAAACAAGTTGAAAACAGGCTGAGATTTTTTTAAAATAGTGGGAGTGATGGTAGGGAGATGCAAAATTATGAGTCTAGTTAAGACACAGGCTGTCTTTTGAACTTTCCCCCCTTTCTTTGGTTCATTTAGTATTTTCTGGTTATGACCTGGCCGGGTAGCTCAGTTGTTTGGAGCAGCTTTGCAATACACCAAGGTTGCTGGTTTGATCCCCAGTTAGGACACATACAAGAGTCAACCAATGAATGCATAAATAAATGGAACGACTATTTGTTATCTCTTCCCCTCTGTCTAAAAATCAATCAATCAATAAAATTTTAAAAAAATTTTCTGGGTTATCTGGAAAGTAAATTAATGACTTTATTTTGTTATGATAAAAGTACATTTTGAAAGTAGTAAATGGTATTGTGAAATTCCATGGAGGTTCTTAATTTTAAGAATTATAAAGTTCCAGATCTAAATATGTGTGCTGTAAGCAATACCATACAAAAATGTACTAAAGTCATCGGGTGGTGGCTTAGAGCACAGACCTAGCCCCTTGAGGTCTTCCTGAGCTAAGAGCAGGTCCCAGATCAATCACAGAATAAGACAGCTACTCATCTTCCTCCCTGACTGCCCAGCCCAACTGCTGAGGCCTGACTTAACTAGCCACCAAGAGGGACAAGAAAATTTTGGGGTGCCCTAGTTGGTTTGGCTCAGTGGATAGAGCATCAGCCTGTGGATTGAAGGGTCTCAGGCTTGATTCAGGTCAAGTGCACATGCCTGGGGTTGCAGGCTCAATCCCCAGTAGGGGGCAATGATTCGCTCTCATTATTGATATTTCTATCTCTCCCTCTCCCTTCCTCTCTGAAATCAATAAAAAAAAAAAAATTAAACAAAAAAAATGAAAAATTTGGGAGCCTAAGGGTATATGAAAACCAAGGTTATTTTAAGAAGGCCCTTATCTAGAATGTCAACAGTGCTGATATAGCCCTTTAGAAGCAGAACTTGGCTAGCCTCCAAAATTTCCTGGAATGATGGGATGTTTCAGAGTTCACCACTAAAATTTAGAAAGAAGGAAGCAAGCTATCATTTCTCCCAGAAGAAAGGATCATTTGGGGGAAGTGGGTGAAAGGACGAGTTTCCATAACCAGTCCTCTATTGAATCCTTGGGGAATGCACCCTGAACACTTACAAAAACAGCTTTCGATCTTGGTCCAAAGATCCCTTTTCAGAGACATCTTCAAACCTTCGCCGGATGACACGGATGTTCCTGGGAAAGATGGGCAAGGGTCATGGGGAGTGGACGCTCTGGTCTGTGTGCTCGCCCCAATCCTGGGGCTATATCTGGAGGTCTTCCCCACCTTTCCTTACCTGGCCAGTAGCTCATTCTCTATGGCACGCTGGTCAAATACGTTCCTTTCCTTCTCCTGAGCAATCAGTAGCACCAGAGCTCTGGAGGAAGAGCACAGGTGGCCCATCGTGCTTATCCTCCCTCCACACCACCCCCTTCAGGAGTGAGAATGACAGCACGGCTTCCCTGAACCAGATATTCTCTTAACTCAGGACTGCCTCAGGCATAGATACCCGAGGCTACAACGTATTATTTCCTGAAAATAGGAAACTTGAAAAAATAATAGGCAGGTGAAATATTGCAACGATCTGCAATTTTTAAAAAAAAATATATTTTATTGATTTTTTACAGAGAGGAAGGGAGAGAGATAGAGAGTTAGAAACATCGATGAGAGAGAGACATCGATCAGCTGCCTCCTGCACATCTCCCAATGGGGATGTGCCCGCAACCCAGGTACATGCCCTTGACCAGAATCGAACCTGGGACCCTTGAGTCTGTAGGCCGACGCTCTATCCACTGAGCCAAACCGGTTTCGGAGATCGATCTGCAATTTTTGTGCAAATTTAAAACACCTCAAAAACCCAAGAGGACTATTTCTTAAAATTTTACATAAGCCCTAGCCGATTTGGCTCAGTGGACAGAACGTTGTTCTGCGGACTGAAGGGTCCCGGGTTCAATTCCGGTCAAGGGTACATGCCCAGGTTTTGGGCTCGATCCCCAGTCGGGGGCATGCAGGAGGCAGCTGATCAATGATTCTCTCTCATCATTGATGTTTCTCTCTCCCACTCCCTTCCTCTCTGAAATCAATACATATACATATATATATATATATATATATATATATATATATATATTTAAAAAACAAACAAACAACAAAAAACTTTACATAATTCTAAAATCTTTCTGAACAATAAACAGGTAAGAGTACTAAAGAATATTTTATACAGAACAATGCTGGGGGTTGGGGCTAATAACCCTATTACCAGATTGCAAAGATATAATAAGAGTTTGTGATTCTTACATGAAACATTAGAATAGCTAATGGAATCCTATAGGAACCATATAGCACCAACTATAACTAAGGGATTATCTCCTGGGGCCTCCCAACATTTCTGTGATGTACCCAAGGATATTTTTTTCCATTGATTTTTTAGAGAGGAAAGGAGGAATAGGAAGGGAAGAGAGAGAGAGAGAGAGAGAAATGTGAGAGAGACACATCAATTGATTGCCTCCCACATGTGCCCCTACTGGGGCTGGGGATCGAACCTGCAACCCAGATATGCACCCAGGACAAGGAATTGAACCTGCAACCCTTTGGTGTGTGCTCTAACCACTGAGAACACTGGCCAGGGCCACTTTGATTCCACAGTATTAATGGAATCTCCTGGTCTTTTACTCCCTGCGTATTCACATGTTTCTTAAAGAAAAAGGAGCTCAAGGACTCAGGGAAAAGCTAATGCCAGACAACTGCCTGTTTGGCTACCAACCGATCTGTTTTCAGTTGTCAAAGGCAGATCCAGCCCCCCCAAGACTCCCTTAAGGCCAATGCTCAACAGCACCCAACTCCGATTTTGCTGTAGCTGTACTGCTCTGTGCCCCTGGTTTCTTGCTGAGACTACTGGATGGCCAGACTTTGGCTCAGGATTTTAAGTGTGGATTCCTGACCTCCTGTACTTGGCTTCTTGTCTGTCTCTACATCTTCCTACTGAGCAGAACCTTTTGAACTACACTCTGCCTGCCTCTTTTCCATTTAGCCTAAATACAGGTCCTAGTATGCAGCCTCTCCTGGCCTGCCTGAAATCTCTTGAGTTAAGACATGACATTAAGCTGAGTCTTGGCTTTGAGTTGGGTATCTGTGAGACAAGCTACAAATGGTGCTCCCACAAGCCGTATTGCTCTGAGAGAGTCCTGAGGGACAATGGCTTGCTTTCCACTTTGTAGCTTGATCTGCTCCCGGGTGCAAAGGTGGTACCTGGCCCACCTCTAAGAGGCAGAGGAGGGAGGCTGGAAGCTGAGGTTAACTATATGCCTTGGTTAATGAAGTCAGCCTGCTCCCTGCTAAATAATCAGAGCCAGACTCAGAAAACATATTCTCCTCCTCCTCCCTTCAGTCTGAGCAGTCCACCAGGAGGACTAGAAAAGTTTTCAACTAAGGAAAGTGAAGTGGCAGTAACATGCTGGCTGGGAGTGAAGACTCCTGAATCCCAGGCCTCGCTCTGTCAGTGACCTCGGTATCACTTGTCCTTGGGCAAATCGGTTTCTTTCCTTAAGCCCTGACTTCCCCATCTATAAAATAAGGATGTTAAATAGATCATAGTTCCCAACCTTTTATACAAGAATCTCCTTTCTTATCTTTGCTCATTCCAATTACAGATACTATATTTTCAAAGAGCTAAATGTCTAAATTGAAATTATAATCTTCCATGTTTCCTTTAAAAAAATTCTTACAAGTATGAGATAATTAATGAAAATTCATCTGCTGTACAAATGCTGGAGCCTCAGTTTTTCAATCGATACTATGGCACCACTCCTCTTGGAGGGAGAACAATGTAGTAGAGAGAACACAGGCTTTAGAGGCAGATAGACATGAATTCTAAACTTAGTAGAGGCCCAATGCATGAATTCATGCATGGGTGGGGTCCCTTAGCCTGGCCTGATAGGGGCAGGCCAGCTGGGGGGAGGGACTGCAGGAGGTTGGCTGTGGGAGCACACTGACCACCAGGGGGCAGCTCCTGCGTTGAGTGTCTGCCCCCTGGTGGTCAGTGCATGTCATAGCTACTGGCCAGTTGTTTGGTCTTAATGGTCGCTTAGGCTTTTATATATATAGACTAGAGGCCCGGTGCACAAAATTTGTGCGGGGGGGGGGGTTGGGGGGGAGTCCCTCAGCCTGGCCTACACCCTCTTTAATCCGGGACCCCTTGGGGAATGTCCAACTGCCAGTTTGGACCTAAACCAGCAGTTGGACATCCCTCTCGCAATCTGGGACCACTGGCTCCTAACCGCTCACCTGCCTGCCTGCCTGATCACACCTAACCACTCTGCCTGCCTGCCTGTAGCCCCTAACTGTTCCCCTGCCTGCCTGATCACCCCTAATTGCCTCTGCCTGTGTGCCTGATCGCCCCTAAATTCTCTGTCTGCCTGCCTGATTGCCCCTAACTGCCCTCCCCTGCCAGTCTCGTCTCCCCTAACCGCCCTCCCCTACCGGCCCGATCGCCCCTAACTGCCTCTGCCTTGGCCCCGCCACCATGGCTTTATCCGGAAGGACGTCCAGAAGGCTGTCCGGAAGATGTCCAGTCTAATTAGCATATTACCCTTTTATTAGTATAGATTAGCTGTGTGATTCTGGGCAAGTTCTTCAAAGCCCTCAGTTTGCTCTTCTGTAGAATAAAACTAATACTTCTTAAAAGATAGTTATTATTATTAATATTAAAAGTATTACATAATGATCCTTGAGCTTTTAAAAGAATTTTTCAAATCCATGATTTTATTTAATTCTCTCTACCACTCTTTTAGGTATTATCATTACCCTCATTTTACAAATGAAACTGATGCTTACAGAAAAGAACAGACTTAGCAAAGGTCATTGCTGGATCAGCAGAAATACCTATTTGACTCTCAAAATGAGGGAAACCAGTCCTGGCTCTGATACTCCATACCTCCTACCCACCAGCCCCTAATTTTGGGTGCACAAGTCTTCTCTCTACATGTTACTTACAGCTGGGCTGGAGAACCTCTCTGCACCAGTGGTCCATCAGCAGTTCCCCAGCTGATCCATCTCCTGGCTTCACTCTCTTAAAATACAACCTAGCCATTGCCCTAACTGGTTTTTCTCAGTGGTTAGAGCATCAGTCTGTGGATTGAAGGGTTGTGAGTTTGATTCTGGTCAAGGGCACGTACCTCAGTTGCAGGCTGAGCTCCACCCAGGTTGGGGCATTTGTAGGAGGCAACCAATCGATGTGTCTCTCTCACATCAATGTTTCTCTCACTCTGTCTCTCCCCCTCCCTTCCATTTTCTCTAAAAATCAATGGAAAAAATATCCTCAGGTGAGGATTAACAACAATAAAAAATACAACCTAGCCTAGAGTTCTACCTGACAAAATATTCATCTGACAACTTCTAAATGTTCAGAGTCGCCCTAGCCAGTTTTGCTCAGTGGATAGAGCGTCGGCCTGCAGAGTGAAGGGTCCCGGGTTCGATTCTGATCAAGAGCACATGCCCAGATCGAAGGCTCTGTCCCCAGAAGGGGGTGTGCAGGAAGCAGTGGATCAATAATTTTCTCTCAATGTTTCTTTCTCTCCCTCTCCCTTCCTCTCTGAAATCAATAAAAACAAAACAAAACAAAAACTCAGTTTGAGGTTTCTTGGGTCTTAGTGAGGTTTAGCAAACCCAGAGAGGCTCTCTGGGAGGCAATAAAGTGCTCACGAATGTCAGTTCTGGAGGAAGGTGGACTCTGGGCTCTGCTACCAACTCACACTTTGACTTTGAACAGTTAATTTCTCTGAACCTCACTTTCTTCATCTGCAAAACCGGGGAGAGGAAGGGTATCTACCTTGGAGTGTTTGATTTGAGGATTCAGTGAGATCTTGTATGCAAAGTGCTTAGCACAAAGTATGGCACCAGTGAGAGCTCACTCAGGATCAACTACTAATGCTTTATTAATATTGCAATAACTGTTAGTACAGTGGCCCCTCACTTATCAGGGAGTCACTTACCTAGCATCTTCACACACTTAGAACATGGTTGAGAAATAGGAAGGAAGCAAAAACTGCCTCTAAGAAATTAAAGTACACTATAAAATCCCTAAATCAAAGCTTATGCATTCATTCATCAAAGAGGTTCTCACACTCAATAGACATTTGCTTTCCCAAGCCACAGCAAATAAAAAAGGAGGTATAGGCACGGGAGTGGAGGATTCCAAATTCAAGCACGCTGGCAACAAAACTATGAAGGAAAAGAATGAGAGCTTAGAGCCTCAGAGTTGGGGCCATTAGTGCAGGCAAACAGCCTCGCAGCCTTTAGAACTCCAGGCAGCACCTCACTGACCATCATAACGATGACCTCGAGCCTACATGGAAAGATTAAATTACAGTTAGCATCTCTTATTTGGGAAGAAAGCCCAAAATTATTTGGGCTCTTAAAGTGTTAACCTTTTCTATTCCTAGAACAATTCGCTCATTCCCTAATGATGTCAGGCAAAGAGGTTGCTGTACCCATACATGCTGAATCTAAAGCAGGATTCTTCTGCCACTTTTCCTCCCCCTTACTTGGCTGAGCCGTAGAGCTCCCAGGCTTTGGCGATCCCCAGGGCCAGTCCCTTGCTGGGATTATTGGAGAGGATCCTGGCAGCTTCTTTGGTCTTACCCAGGACATTGAGAACATGCCTGTTGGAGGAGAGATATCTGTTCAGTAATTGAATGGACCTGAAAGACGCCTATGCCTGAGATTCAGACACTTAGAGGAACATCACTTTGAGAATCAGCTGAGCATTAAAAAACACCTTTCCATCATATTCCTGTAGGATCCACCTTAGGCTAGAACATGCGGGCTACCTTTACCCTAGCTCCTGGTATAAATGCACAGAGAAGCCCCGAGACCCTGTGAGCTCCCAACGAGCTGGAACCCTTTTCCCTGAGCCCCAGGTACTGTCTGGAACCCTGCTGTAGACCCTCTGGAAGTACAGCAACCTGGAGCATCACTGCTGGCTAGAATTAGATGCCAGCCCTCAGATGGGAAACCTGTGTCTCTCTCTGCCTTGGAACAGGCAGGTACTGTTCCCTCTGCCTGGAATACTAACTTGTATAATAAGGGGGTAGGACTAGATGAACTGTGAGGTCCCTTCTTTACCTGAAATGCCAAGACCTAATTACAAGTGAAACTGCTTGTGGGGAGGGATGACACATGACCCAGGGCCCAGGAAGGCATAGTCAGAGGTGGAGAATTGGAAATCCCTGTCCCCGCCTGTGACTGTTGGTTCATCAGGCTGTCACCTACTGGTGTGCCCAGGGCTGCCCAAGGGACCCACCGGTGCACAGCTGGGGTCCGGGAGGCCAGGCCCCCAAAACTGGCAGAGACGGTGTTGATTTCAATCTGTTTCAGGGCTGGGGAGCCATCTGCGTTGCGCTGGAACATGTAGTCTGAGCGATTCAGGCCCAGGAACACAGTCTGTGGGGAAAACTGAAGGCTGAGGACATCTGCCCAGGGGCTGACTCTGAGGGCCTAGCCACGGAGCAGACAGGCACCACGAACACTACATAGAGATTAGAGGCACTGGCTAACACTCCCAAACACAGCAGAATCGTTGTTTTGGTCATCCCAGGATTGGCCAGTGATGTACAAATCCAGTGGAGACAATGAGAGGCAGATTTCCATGAGTTTAGGGCCTGGGATAATTTCTTTGGTTAAAAAAAAAAAAGGGAGCATCAGGTCCCAGACGGGTGGAGTAGAGAATGTTTACCTGGGCAATGCCCTCTTTCAGGACTTGCTTGTAGATATCAAAGAGACGAGCAGTAAAGGTGTCCCTTTTGATGGTGCTAGAGGAGGAAACAGATTATTTTCTAGCTTACATGGCATCTTAAAGGTCAAGGAGTTCCACCCCGTCCATTGATTCTTGAATCCTCTCTGGGTTGTATTGGCCCAAACCTGAACACCCGCCAGAAAATAGTGGTTTAAAACCCAGCTCTAGAGCCAGATGACCTGGGTTCAAATCCAGCTCTACCACTTACTAGTAGGCAACCTTAGAGAATCATTTTACCTCTCTGTGACTGTTTGCTTAACTGTAAAATGAGGAGGAAAACAATTATTTTTACGTCACAGAGTTGTGGTGAAGAGTAGAGAAGATATTACATGTACAGAACTGAACACAGTATCTGGTCCCAAGAACCAGAAAATGGCATGTGATATAACCATTCTGTAGTTAAGTAGCTCTGATGACTATAAGTTTTCTGACTGACTTCACATTCACTCTGTAGTTTCCCCTACACTTTGGGACCTCCCAGACAAGTCTTCTCTTCCTCTTCCATGCTGTCCTCAGAGATTGGAAGACAGCAGTTATGCCTTGTGCCCCAATAGGAGTTTTCTGATGCAAGCCAAGTATCCTGTTTTTCTCTTCGACCTGTCCTCATGTGCTGTGATTTCCTCAAGCCTTCCCTGTCTGGGTCAGCTCCCCCTGCTGTGTGCTTTCATAGTACTGTGGGCCTCTCCTTTATAGCACTGATTGCAGCTGCAATTTTCCCCTTTATTTGCGTGATGATTAGCGTTGTCTCTCCTATTTGCCTATAAACCACATAAGGGTAGAGACCGTGTCTGCTGGCTCATCATCATGGCCCAGTGTGCTATTGTGACACATGGTGGGAGCCCATCCATATGGTTTTCTGGAGCCTCAGGGAGAGGCATCCACAGGTAACCAATGCCACACCTGTTGTCCCTCAAGATTCAGGGTGGTCTCTGCATGCCTGCTCAACCCTGACTCGCAGGCTCACCTTGTTACAGCGACCCGCTGAGCCCAGAGGCTCAGGCCTGCCATGAAGTTCCTCTGCTCCGCAGCCAGCTCTCTCATAGGGTTTCCCAGCCCCTGGTGAGGAGTAGAGTCCCCAGCTGGGCTTCAGTCTCCTGGAAAGTTGAGACACATTTTCCCTCTTCCAAAGAGATGCTTCCCTCAAACCCAGACCCTAGGGAGCTAGCTCACATGTTCCTGGGGCTCTTCTCCATTACAAGCTAGGGGGTTGTATGTATTTCAGAGCAGAGGGAACAGGGGCTTCAGAGACAGGCTGCAGAGAAGGTCTCCCACATAATAGCATCTTTAGGGTAAAGGTCATAAATCAGACTGGCCACATTTCCCACAGTCCAGAATCAGAGGTGGTAGGGTTTACACATTCATGATTCATTGTGTTTTTAGCTCCATTGTGTTTTAGTTTCCAAGCTTCTTACCATTATGATCCTTTGTCATATTCACCCTCACACCAATGTACACATTTTTAAAATATTTCATCTCTAACAAAATAACTGTTTTCTTTTGAAAAATTAATCAGACATGCAATTACATATGTCTAGTCTCTCTCTCTCTCTCTCCCTCCCTCCCTCCACACACACATTTATATATATTTAATTCTAAAATAAAGAATGTAATTCTAAAGTAATTTCCCTTGCCCAAGGACCTGAAGGAAAACTAAATCAAAAGAAAAGAGATAGAAAGGGGTGGATGGAGTAAGTCATTTCACGTGTTCTGTATTTTCGTTGCTCAGTCTGTGCCTCATCCCACCCAGAGAGGCCCTGAAGCAATAAGGGTCACTCAGGAGAAGAAGTAGATTTGACTTTAAGCTCAATAACCTCACTTGCCCTCTGTTTTCTCTAAAACCAAGCTGATCTTCTCTAATTCCAAATGGAAATTTCAGTCTCTTCAAAGAAGTGGTCACAGATCAGAGAATCACAGAATGTCAGGGTTGAAAAGGACCAACCTCCCCATTCTACAGATGAAGAAACTGAGGCCCAGAAAAAGAAAGGGACTTGTTTGAGGCCATGTTTTTAAATAAATGGTAGAGCCAGGATTAGAAGCCAGATCTCCTGACTTCTACTACATTCTGTTTCTCCTGGGGGTGTGCTTGTATCCCACTCTACCAAGTCAGATGCCAGAGCAACACCTCATGGCTTTCCAGTCTTCCAGTCTCTTCTAGCAATTCCCGGCCCCCCAGTGTCCCACCACCTAGTACCTAGAAAGAGTTTGCTCCAGAAAGGCTGCGTTCTGGCTGACGGCATCCACCAGCAGGTTGAAGTCCATCTGCACAGCATAGGCCTGCTCCAGCAGAGCACTGGGGACCAGTGATGGAAAGAGCGTGAATGGGGCATAGCTCACCACCTGATGGAGGAGAGAGAGTGGGCAGGGGTAGACCACCTGTGAATGTGTTGTCTTCCTGTAAACATAACCTATGGAAAGTGTGGCCTACATTTATTGAGGACACACATACTGCAGAATAGTGGTTACCTCTGGGAATAGAGGGAGGAGAACAGGATGAAGAAGGGGTACAAAGATAACTTCTAGACTGTAATATCTTATCCATTTACATTAAAAAAGAAAAGAAAAAGAAAAATAGCCAACAACAACAAAAACCCACGAAAAATTACTGCACATTAACTGTTGCAAGGCACTGTTTTGGTTTTTGTTTGTTTTTGTTAATCCTCACCAGAGGGTTTTTTTTTTTAATTTTTTAAAATATATTTTTATTGATTTTTTACAGAGAGGAAGGGAGAGAGACAGAGAGTCAGAAACATCGATGAGAGAGAAACATCGACCAGCTGCCTCCTGCACACCCCCCACTGGGGATGTGCCCGCAACCAAGGCACATGCCCCTGACCGGAATCAAACCCGGGACCCCTCAGTCCGCAGCTCCATCCACCAAGCCAAACCGGTTTTGGCCAGAGGGTATTTTTTTCCATTGATTTTTTTTTTTTAGAGAGGGTAGAAGGGAGGGAGGGAGGGAGGGAGGGAGGGAGGGAGGGACAGGGAGAGAGAGAGAAACATTGATGTGAGAGGGACACATCAATTGGTTGCCTTCCACTCATGCCCTGACCCAGGCTGGGGATCGAACCTGCAATGCAGGTATGTGCCCTAGACTGGGAATTCAACCTGCAACCTTCCGGGCTGACACTCTAACCACTGAGCACATCAGCCAAGGCACAAGGCATGTTTTAAATACTTTACATGGATTCATCATTTAACCCTATGATGAAGATACTATTATTATACATACTTAAAAAAAGGAAACTGAGTCTCATAGAGGCTCAATATGGAGTACAAAATTATATTAAGCTGTTATGTGGCACTGGGATTTGGGCCAGGATGGTTACTGACCGTCCCCCCCTTCCCCCTGCCACACACACACACACACACACACACAGCTCCTAGCCAGCTGATATCCAAGACTAGGCCAATCCCCTTGCCTTCTGGTTAGGGGAGGGGGAGAGGGAGGTGTCCTGATGATAAGGCTGCAGCAGAAGTGAACTGGCTCCAGGGGTCGTTTCCCCCTCAGTGTTGGAGATGGTGACTCAGGTTGCCAGGCCTGGAGTTCAGCCACATTTTCAATTCTTTGAACCTCGGGAGAGCCAGGAAACCCATCGAGAACACGATTTCTAGAAGGGGATCATGCATTCTGAGATTCCTAGCAACAAATGAGCTAGAATTTGGGTACGAGATGATCTGGTGACTTATTTATGAAACATTTCAGAGTTTAACCTATGAGTTAACATCAGTTTGCAATTATGGTAATACCCATAAATGGTATTAGAACTCAGCATTTAAATATTCACTTTAAAAATAGTATTTTGAATAGATAATACAAACACATGACAGAAAATGCAAAAGAGACAGAAGGATACATAGTGAAAAATACGCCTCACTCCCACCCTGGCCCCAACGAACCAGTTCTCCTTCCCAGAGGCAAATGATATAGCGGGATTTCACATATCCTTTTAGACCAGCGGTTCTCAACCTGTGGGTCGCGACTCCGTTGGCGGTCGAATGACCCTTTCACAGGGGTCGCCTAAGACCATCCTGCATATCAGATATTTACATGACGATTCATAACAGTAGCAACATTACAGTTATGAAGTAGCAACAAAAATAATTTTATGGTTGGGTCACAACATGAGGAACTGTATTTAAAGGGCCAGAAGGTTGAGAACCACTGTTTTAGACTAATCTGTGTACATACACATTTTCTCTTTTTTCACACACATCAAAGCATATGATACATACATTGTTCTTTGCTTTATAAATGCTTCAGAGACATTTCCATATACTTTCATTCTTTTTAATGGCTGTGCAATATTCCATTCATGGGTTTTGCACAATTCATTAAATCTAGCCTTCCATTATGAACATTTAGGTGGTTTCCTTTTTCCCACCATTACAATCAATGCTTCATTGAATATCCTAGAATATACATTCTAGGTATTTTGTGTGTGAGAAGGTAAGTTTCTAAAAGTGGAAATGTCAGGTTATTAGGGTAAATCCATTTAAAATTTTGGTAAATAATTCCCAAATTGCCCTCCTCCGCATCTATTTTTGTTGTTGTTGTTAAATCTCAACTGAAGATAGTTTTTCCATTGATTTTTTAGAGAAAGTGGAAGGGTGGGGGGAAGAGAGAGAGAGAGAGAGAGAGAAACATTGATGTGAGAGAGACACATTGATTAGTTGCCTCTCACATGCACCTTGGCCAGGGCCTGGGATCAGCCTGCAACCCAGGCATGTTCCCTTGACTGGGAATCCAACCTGCAACCCTTTGGTGCGAGGGCCTACTCTCTAACCACTGAGCACAGCAGCCATGGGGCAGCATCTATTTTAAAATAAAACTGGGGAAGTGTATTTGTGAGAGTGAGTTCTTCCAGCCTGAAGCTTTTATGCGTGTGAATTCCTAAGGATTATAGGGGCGGTGACCGAATCCCGAGTGCCTGTGTGATGACCACGAGGGCATTTCCTCGGCTTCAGTACGCAGACCTCTGCCTCTTCCAACAAATCCCATTTGGCCTCAAAAACTCCCCAGAAGTTTTTCTGCGAAGACTTTCTTCTGCCTCTGCCCCCAGGTCTCATGCCCACTTGAATTTGAAATCAATAGCATATAGCTATTCTTCATTGTCCATAGGCTAACAGCTGAAACACTATCTTTGTACATTTTTTTCCGATTTTTTAATTGATCTTTTGAGTTAGAGGAAGAGAGAGGGAGAGAGAGCAACATCAATGTGAGAGTGGAACATCGATTGGCTGCCTCCTGAAAGCGGCCCACCAGAGATTAAGCCGGAAACCCGGGCATATGCCCTGACCAGAAATTGAACCAGCAATCTTTGGGTGCCGGGGACACACTCAACCAGCTGAGCCACACCGGCCAGGACACAGTCTTTATACTTTTGATAGAAACACAGAAACAGAGTAATATTCTTCTACCATTAGAAAAACTATAGCACATACATGACAGTAAACACTCTGCTTTATAGTGAGGGAAACAACAGAGAGTGATGGGAAGAAGTAAGAAGTCCCCTCTATCTAAAGGGGCTGTCAGACCCTAGCCAGTTTGGCTCAGTGGATGGAGTGTTGGCCTGCAGACTGAAGGGTCCTGGGTTTGATTCCGATCAAGGGCACATCCCCGAGTTGTGGGCTCAATCCCCAGTGTGGGGTGTGCAGGAGGCAGCCGATCAATGATTCTCTCTCATCGTTGATGTTTCTATCTCTCCCTTCCTCTCTGAAATAAAAAATATATATATTAAAAAATAAATAAATAAAAAACAAAGGGGCTATCAGAACTCTGCTCTCACCAATTGTTGGTACGCAGGAAAGTGGTCCAGAGTTAACGGCTGATCTGATTTTTCAAGACAAGCTGGGTATCTAGATTTTTTAAAAAACTTCATGATTTAAAAAAATGTTGGCTCTGACTTTTCAGACACTCTGGTTAAACACACACACACACACACACACACACACACACACACACACTAAATAATGCTTGCCCCTGGACAGGGAAACAGTAGCTGGAGAAGACATTCTATACTAAATATCCTTTTGGACTTTGTACCCTGTTCAAGTGTACTTTTTAAAAATTAATTAACTCCCTAAACACTGCAGGAAACACTCCCTAAACTATTCAGTCTGCACACAATTGGTTTGTGACCCTGATTTACAAAGTTCCGACTCTTCTTCCACCCAGTATGCAGAGCCCCTTGGCTAGCTGACTTTGGCCTGCCTTCTTTTTCCTGCATTGGGGCCTCTGCTATGCTATTCCATTCCCACATTTGTCTTTTAACAAACTATAGAAATGATCCCTGAAAGTGTCATCTTCCATTTGTCTTTTAAGATCTAGTTCAAATGCCACTAACCAATTGCTCCTTCCTCCAGGTGGCCTCTACAGTATCCTGGGAGAGGCAGTAAAGCATGGAAGCTCAGAGCATAGATTCAGGAGGCAAAGGCCTTGGGTTTGAATTCCGGCTCTGTCAATTACACCTCTTAATGACGTGGAGCTAACAAGTTACTTAGCCTCTCTGGGCCTTGGTTTCCTCATCTCAGTTGTGGTGAGGATTAAATGAATCAATGATTGCAAAAGTGCAAAGGATACTTCCTGTCTTTTTCTCTGGATTGGGAAATTGAGGACTGTGCCTTTTCTAGGTTCCATTAACTTCCAGAAAGACCTAGTCTTGGACTTTCACACAATACCTGTTGATTAACAGAAGAAATAAAATCTTGGAAGAGAAGTGCTACACCCTGTTTCAGACAAATAGTTCACAAAATCTCAGATTCACAAACCAAGCAATGATGTTCCTAAAGCCAGAGGCACACCTTCCACAGTATCAGCCTACCTTTAGTGACAGCCATTCTAACTCGCTCGGGTCTTTTATATATCGACCATAGAGAAGCACTCATATAGATGCCCAAACAGCAAACACTTACTGAGTTTGAACTGCCCACCAGCCCTCTAACTAGGTTCTGGACACAGAGAGACAAAAGAGTGTATTGGTAAAAATGATGATGGCAGCTCTTTAGTTACCAATCTGGATAGTCATAAGTATAATGTTAAGTAAAAAAGTAAAGTACAGAAGAGCTTGTCTAGTTTGCTTCTTTGTATAAAAAGTGGGGAAAAGGAATATATACATTTTTCTATTTATGAATAAGCTATCTGAAAAAAATAAACAAGAATAAATGTTTTGTTTATAAAACATAGGTTACCATCAGGGCAGGAGAACTGGGCAGCTAGGGAATATGGAAGGAAGAGTTAAACTGTAAACTCTTATAGTCTTAAAAGTTTTTTTATTTTTTTAAAAAAATATGTTTTTTATTGATTTTAGAGAGAGAGGAAAGAAGAGGGAGAGAGAGAAATATTGATGAGGGAGAACCATCGATTAGCTACCTCCTTGCACACCCCCTACTGGGGATTGAGCCCAAAACCTGGGCATTTGCCCTGACCAGGAATTGAATCAGTAACTCCCAACCAACTGAGCCACACCAGCCAGGGCTCCTTTAAATTCTGAAGCATGAAAATGTCTTACTTAGTCACAAAATTTTTTAAGGATGAGATTTTTTTAAAAGATGTGGTTTGGACTTAGCAATTCTACTTTTATATATTAATCATAGAGAGGCACTCATATAGGTGTCCAAACAGGCATATACAGGGATGGTCCCAGTAGTGCTATGTGTAGTCATAAAACATTGGAAATCACCTAAATAGTCACCAGTAGAAAAAAGTTAAACTGTGATTCATCCACACCTAATACTATACATTAGAATGAAGCTGATCCTAATGGAGGAAGTTGAGTTCTAAAACAGATTGCTAAATGAAAAACAAACAAAATCGTGCCACGGAGTAATATGTATGATTCATCTTATTTGTAAAAATAAAACAAAAAACCAACACTATACAGCCTTGGCCCGTGTGGCTCATGCACTGAAAGGGTGACAGTTTGATTCCTGGTCAGGGCTCGATCCCAGGTAGAGGGCATGTAAGAGGCAGCTGACGGATGTTTCCCTCTCACATAGATGGTTCTCTCTCTTTCCCTTCTTTTCCCTCTAAAGACCAATAAAAAATCTTAAAAAAACAAACCAACTATACGGGGGCTGGGTGGAGGTGGGCAAAGGGGGCAGGGGTGGGAAATGGAGGACATCTGCAACAGCATCAACAATAAAAAAAAACTGTCTTAAAAATAACCCTATAGCCGAAACCGGTTTGGCTCAGTGGATAGAGCGTTGGCCTGCGGACTGAAGGGTCCCAGGTTCGATTCCGGTCAAGGGCATGTACCTGGGTTGCAGGCACATCCCCAGTAGGGGATGTGCAGGAGGCAGCTGATCGATGTTTCTCTCTCATCGATGTTTCTAACTCTCTATCCCTCTACCTTCCTCTCTGTAAAAAATCAATAAAATATATTTTTAAAAAAATAACCCTATATACTTCTTTATAAACATATACATGTGTATAAATGCACAGAGAAAGACCTGGAAGGATGTACTACTAACCAACTACAGAGAAGGAAGTAGGATTAGGGGTCCTAAAAAATAATAGCTAACTGGGCAAAGTGCTTCACATGAATTGTCTTCTAATTGTCTTACCAATTTGATGAGGTAGGCCCCATTATTATCCTTTTTTAATATTTGAAGGAACTGCAGCTGAGAGAACTAAGTAACTTGCCTAAGTCACACTTCAAATCCCAGACTTAAATTTGATTCCTCTAGCATGGTGCTTTATACTTCTAAAGGTCAAGGTTAGTTATTAAAAAAAAAAAAAAAGCAAAAATGTGATCTCTGACCCAAAGGAGTTGCCTCGGGCCTGACAGGGGCCAGATAATGGGCAGAAGGACCCAGGGCAGTGTAATCAGTGCTGTGTGGAGGAGCCAGGGCTTACATCTGAGGAGCTGGGCTCCTGTGTGGTCCTCAGCAACACTCCCTCAGCCAAGGCGCGGTCCACCGCCTGCCGTGCCAGCTCCTCCAGCTGCTGCTCATCCTGCAAGAAACTTCCCCAGCTGCTGGCCATTCCAACCTGCAACAGAAGGAGAGGGCAGGGCTTGGTGACAGATAGCCAGGGGCCAGCAACCCCTGAAACTGGTGGTATGGTACAGGGGAGCTTCATGAGCACAAGACAGAAAGCTTGGCAAGCAATTCCACGGCCACACTCGCTTTTGATTCCTAGAATGATGGTATTATTCTCAAAGTAAGGAAGCAGAGGTTCCGAGAGGTAAAATTACTTTCCCCAGTTAATGACTGGTAAAACCTGGATTGAACCCATGTCTCTGGACTCTCAGCTCAATGCTTTTCATTGTAGAAAGAGGCACTAATATCATATGCTATTGGGGCAAGTTCCTTCCAATCCCAAGCTGCAGACTCTCTACCTGTGAAACAGAGGAGGATGGGGTAGACCAGTGGTTTCTAAAACTGGCTGAATATTCTGGGGGTGGGGATGGGGGTGGGGCTTGAAAGGTAATACAGATTCCTAAACCCCATTCAGAAATTCTGATTCAAGAAATCTGAGGGGAGGGACTGAAACTGTATTTTTAACAAGTTTTCCTGGGATGGGAACCACTGTACAAGATTAAAATTTTCCTTCTAGCCCCTAAAACCCAGATCTCAAATAAATTACATGGGAGTGCGTTGCTGACCTTCAAACTAGAATATCCAACTGCTCACTTGGAGTAGAATTTGTTGTTCCCCCACAAATCTCCTCCTCTGATTAGCCCACCCAGGGTTATATCACCTTGTATATACCCCTGGTATGCCCCATCCCCCCAAATCCTGTGGAGCCTATCTAAAGATACAGTCCTCGGACTTCCTGATTTCGCTCCATCTCCACTGTCAGGAGCCTAGCACTGAACCCAAGATCCAGGGTTCAGAGTGAGAGGCCTTCAGTGACCAGAATACATCAGCTTCTCTCCTTCCAGGTCTGGGAACGTGCGGGAGTTTGGAACACTTCCCAGCACGTCCAACCAGGTCATGACTTCGTTTTAGAAGCCATCCCTGTTCTCCACCCGGGGCTTCTACAGCCCATTACACCTCCCTGCACCGTGTCCGTGATCACTTCACCTCCAGCACCTACCATTGTAGTCAATGGATGTAAAATGAATGAGTGAGATCCAAAAAATGGCGACGGGAAGGAAGGTAGGGAGGGAGAGAGTGTGAGAGCGCAAGGAAGTGATAGAGGAGTGTGTGGATGTGTGTGGTGTGTGTGTATGAGCTAGGGACAGTTAGATTCTGCAGGTCTTCTAAGGGGCTGCTAAACCAGGCAGTCTTAGGCGGTGGAGCCCTGCTCCCTGCGCGGACACTCCTGGGCAGCCAGGATGGGCACAGCGACCACGCCATCTTGGGAAACAGAGCTGCTTGAGACTAGGATCCTGGCCTCAGCACCACCCAGTCTGATCTCAGACGCATACCAGGACCCTGCAGCCACTGGGGACAGAGACCTATGACCACAGCTACAGACCTGCAGACACCAAAAGTTCAGAAATCCCCGGGGCAGATCCCATCCCCCTCCCCGCAGGCTCACTGGACAGTGCCATAGTAACTGATAGACCCACTCCTTGCCCGGGCCTCAGTGCCGCTACAGGAACTTTAACCTGGAAGTGCGCGAGCACCTTGGAACTGGTCCCCCGTAGTGCCGGCTTCAGGAGTCCTAGGCTGGGAGCAAATGCGCGAACACCAGGAACTGATCCTGTGCGGAGTGCCGGCTTCAGGAGTCCTGGGCTGGGAGCAAAGGCGCGAACACCGGGAACTGATCCTGCGCGCAGTGCTGGCTTCAGGAGTCCTGGGCTGGGAGCAAACGCGCGAACACCGGGAATTTGTCCCGCATAGCGTGGGCCCAGGAACCCCGATTCTCTGGGCAGGAGGCAGCACCAGGCACCAGTGAGTTGACTGTTTTTTTTATCACTTGCGCCTGAGATCCCTGATTCGCTGTGCATTCATACTAAGAGCCAGTGACTCCAATTCTTGGTGCAAGGGCACACAGGGACCCTGATTCTCAAGGCGAGGTTGCGGGAAGCAAAAGAGACTCTGATATTGGATTCTTGGGGAACTCTGACTCCTGGCGCACACTAGGGGGCGCTGATTTTCAACACGCTCCAGGGGGGTCTCTGTTTCAGCACGGTGCAGGCAGGGTCCCTGATTCTAAGGGCGTGCACCAGGCCACATTGAGCGCTGGCAACACTGACTCTGAGCGAGCCTGGTTCCCACCAACCCACAACAACAACATATCTTAGTGTTAGAGCTCTTCAGTGACACTAGGGTGGTGGGAGGTTCCCACTGCACACGGCCCAGGCCCACGCAACTCGACATTTGAACCATCGGGAGATAATCAGAATGAAGAGACGACACAACACCCAGAGGAAAGACAATGAGGAATTGCCAAGAAAGGAAATTAATGAAATTGAAGCATGCAACATGACAGAAAAAGAATTCAGAATAATGGTTGTACAATTCATTCACCGGATGGATGAGAAAATCAACAACCTATGCAAGAATCAGGAAGAAATGAAAAGTGATATAGCTACAATCAAAAACACCATGGAAAGTTTCAACAGCAGACTACAAGAAGAGGACCGAATTAGTGAGTTAGAAGATAAGGCAGAGAAACAAGCTCAATCTGAACAGCAACTGGAGAAAAAAATTAAAAAGCAGGAAGAGAGCCTAAGGGAGCTTTGGGACAGCATGAAACAAAGTAACATACGCATAATAGGGCTGCAAGAAGGACAAGAAGAGCAGCAAGGATTAGATAATCTATTTGAAGAAATAATGACAGAAAACTTCCCAGATATGGGGAAGAAAAAAGTTACACAAGTACAGAGAGTCCCAAGCAAGATGAACCCCAAAAGACCCACACCAAGACATGTCATAATAACGATGGCAAATGTACAAGACAAAGAGAGAATCTTAAAGGCTGCAAGAGAGAAACAGAGAGTTATCTACAAAGGATCCCCCATCAGATTATCAAATGATTTCTCAACAGAAACACATCAAGCTAGAAGGGAATGGAAGGAGGTATACAAAGTGATGCAAAGCAATGGACTAAATCCAAGAATACTCTATCCAGCAAGACTATCAATCAAAATTGAAGGGGAAATCAGGAGCTTTGCAGACAAAAAAAGGCTAAGGGAGTTTATCACTACCAAGCCAGCAATGCAAGAAATGCTAAAAGGAATGCTGTAAAAAGAAGAAATATAAAGGTAAGAAAGAACACAGGCACGAAAATAGAAATTACTCCAAGCAAGTACCTCTCAATAATAACTTTAAATGTAAACGGACTAAACGCTCCAATCCAAAGACATAGAGTGGCTGAATGGATAAAAAGACATGACCCATATATATGCTATCTACAAGAGACCCACCTCAGAAAAAGGGACTCACACAGACTGAAAGTGAAGGGATGGAAAAATATCTTTCAGGCAAATGGAAATGAAAAAAAAAGCTGGGGTAGCAATACTTATATCTGACAAAATAGACCTCAAAGTGAAGGCCATAACAAGAGATAAGGAAGGCCACTTCATAATATTAAAGGGGTCGATACAACAAGAGGATATAACACTTATAAACATATATACACCCAATGCAGGAGCACCCAAATACATAAAAAACCTCCTGGAAAATAACAAGGGAGAGATCAAGAACAACACAATCATAGTAGGGGACTTAAACACACCACTGACATCACTGGATAAATCCTCTAGACAAAAAATCAGCAAAGAAACAGCAATCCTAAATGACTCACTCAATCAGATGGACTTAATTGACATCTTCAGAACATTTCACCCCAAAGCCACAGAATATACATTCTTCTCAAGTGCACGTGGGACATTTTCAAAAATAGACCACATATTGGGTCACAAGCAAAGTCTCCCCAAATACAAGAAGATTGAAATCATACCAAGCATCTTCTCAGATCACAAGGGCATAATATTAGAAATAAACCACAATAAAAACAATACAAAAAACTCAAACACTTGGAAGCTGAATAGCATGTTACTAAATAATGATTGGTTTACCAGTGAGATCAAAGGAGAAATTAAAAACACCCTGGAAACTAATGACAATAACAGTACAACAACCCAAAATCTATGGGACACAATGAAAGCAGTCCTGAGAGGGAAGTTTATAGCACTGCAGGCCTACCTCAAAAAACAAGAAAAAAATGATAGTAAATCATTTAACTCTACAACTCAAAGAATTATAAAGAGAACAACAAAAAAAGCCCAGAGTGAGCAGAAGAAAGGAGATAATAAAGATCAGAGCAGAAATAAATGACATAGAGACCAAAAAAAACAATACATAAGATCAATGAAAGCAAGAGCTGGTTCTTTGAAAGGATAAACAAGATTGATGAGCCTCTAGCCAGGCTCACCAAGAAGCAAAGAGAGAGGACTCAAATAAACAAAATCAGAAATGAAAGAGGCGAAATAACAATAGACCCCTCAGAAATTCAAAGAATTGTTAAAAAATACTATGAACAACTCTACTGTAACAAACTAGACAACCTGGAGGAAATGGACATATTCCTAGAAAAATACAATCTTCCAAAACTCAATCCAGAGGATTCTAAAAATCTCAACAGGCCAATAACTATGGAAGAAATTGAAGCAGTCATCAAAAAGCTCCCAGCAAACAAAAGCCCGGGGCCAGATGGCTTCACAGGGGAGTTTTACCAAACATTCAAGGAAAAACTAAAACATATCCTCCTCAGACTATTCCAAAAAATTCAAGAGGAAGGAACACTTCCTAGCTCATTTTATGAAGCCAGCATCACCCTAATACCAAAACCAGATAGAGACAACACAATGAACGAGAATTATAGGCCAATATCCCTCATGAACATAGATCACAAAATACTCAATAAAATTCTAGCAAATCGGATCCAGCAATACATCAGAAAGATCATACACCATGACCAAGTAGGATTCATCCCAGGGATGCAAGGATGGTACAGTATCCATAAATCAATAAACATGATTCATCACATAAATAAATAGAGAGATAAAAACCACATAGTCATATCAATTGATGCAGAAAAAGCTTTCAACAAAATTCAACACCCTTTCTTGATAAAAACTCTCAGCAAGGTAGGAATAGAAGGATCATACCTCAACATAATAAAAGCCATATATGACAAACCCACAGCCAACATCATAATCAATGGGCAAAAACTAAAACCATTTCCTCTGAGAACAGGAACAAGACAGGGATGCCCCCTAGCACCACTCCTGTTCAACATAGTACTGGAAATACTAGCCATTGCAATCAGACAAGAAGAAGAAATAAAAGGCATCCAAATTGGAAAAGAAGAAGTAAAACTGTCCTTATTTGCAGATGACATGATACTGTACATAGAAAACCCTAAAGACTCCACCAAAAAATTATTAGAGTTAATAAATGAATTCGGCAATGTAGCAGGATACAAAATTAATGCCAAGAAATCTAAGGCATTTCTTTACACCAATAGTGAACTTACAGAAAGGGAGACTAAAAAAGCAATCCCATTTACCATCGCACCAAAAAAATTAAGATACCTAGGAATAAACTTAACTAAGGAGGTAAAAGACTTATATGCGAAAAACTACAGGACACTGAAAAAAGAGATAGAGGAAGACATAAACAGATGGAAGAACATACCGTGTTCATGGATTGGTAGAATCAACGTCATCAAAATGTCCATACTACCCAAAGCAATCTATAGATTCAATGCAATCCCCATTAAACTACCAACGGCATATTTCACAGATCTAGAAAGAACGTTCCAAAAATTCATCTGGAATAAAAAAAGACCTTGAATAGCTACAGCAATCCTGAGAAAGAAGAACAAAGTAGGTGGGATCTCAATACCAGATATCAAACTGTATTACAAAGCCACTGTTCTTAAAACAGCTTGGTACTGGCATAAGAACAGACATATAGATCAATGGAATAGAATAGAGAGCCGAGAAATTGACCCAAAGCACTATGCCCAATTAATATTCAACAAAGGAGGCAAGAGCATACAATGGAGTCAAGACAGTCTCTTCAATAAATGGTGTTGGGAAAATTGGACAGATACATGCAAAAAGATGAAACTAGATCACCAACTTACACCATACACAAAAATAAACTCAAAATGGATAAAAGACTTAAACGTAAGATGGAAAACCATAAAAATACCAGCGGAGCCGAAACCGGTTTGGCTCAGTGGCTAGAGCGTCGGCCTGCGGACTGAAGGGTCCCAGGTTCAATTCCGGTCGGGGGCATGTACCTGGGTTGCGGGCACATCCCCAGTGGGAGATGTGCAGGAGGCAGCTGGTCGATGTTTCTCTCTTATCGATGTTTCTAACTCTCTATCTCCCTTCCTCTCTGTGAAAAATCAAAAAAAAAAAAAATCCAGCGGAATCCGTAGGCAGCAAAATTGCAAACATGCGTCGGAGGAATTTCTTCTCTGATAATGCTCCTAGGGCAATGGAAACTAAAGAGAAAATAAACAAATGGGACTACATCAAAATAAAAAGCTTTTGCACAGCAAAGGAAACCATCAACAAAACAACAAGAAGACCCACTGCATGGGAGAACATATTTGCCAATGATATCACCGATAAGGGTTTAATCTCCAACATCTACAGGGAACTCATGAAACTTAATAATAGGAAGATAAATAATCCAATCAAAAAATGGGCAATGGACCTAGATAGACACTTTTCGAAAGAGGACATACAGAGGGCCGAAAGACATATGAAAACATGCTCAAAGTCACTAATTATACAAGAGATGCAAATCAAAACGACAATGTGGTATCACCTCACACCTGTCAGAATGGCTATCATCAACAAATCAACAAGTGCTGGAGAGGATGGGGAGAAAAGGGAACACTTGTGCACTGCTGGTGGGAATGCAGACTGGTGCAGCCACTATGGAAGACAGTATGGAGCTTCCTCAAAAAACTAATGAACTCCCATTTGACCCCGTGATCCCACTTCTAGGAATATATCCCAAGAAACCAGAAACACCAGTCAGAAAGGATAAATGCACCCCTATGTTCATAACAGCACAATTCACCATAGCTAAGATCTGGAAACAGCCTAAGTGCCCATCAGTAAATGAATGGATTAGAAAACTGTGGTACATCTACATGATGGAATACTATGCTGCTGTAAAAAAGAAGGAACTCTTACCATTTGCAACGGCATGGATGGAACTGGAGAGTATTATGTTAAGTGAAATAAGCCAGTCAGAGAAAGATAAATACCACATGATCTCACTCATTTGTGGAATATAGAGAACAACATAGACTGATGAACAGGGACAGATCCAAAGACAGAGAAACAGCGATCAGACTATCACTCCACAGAGGGAAAGTAGGGGAGGGAGGGGGTAAGGGGAAGAGGTCAACGGAAGGACTTGTATGCATCCATATAAGCCAAACCAATGGACATGGACAACAGGGGGATGGGAGCATGAGTGGGGGGCAGGGGGGAGGGGGGGCTAATGGGGGGGATGAGGACACATTTGTAATTCCTTAACTAATAAAGAATTTAAAGATTAAAAAAGGGAATGAGTGATTAATGAATGACAGACTGGGGCCAGATCACCCAGAGCCTTAACACGCCCACACGGACACCCGGTTGGACTTCATCCCGAGGGCGGGGCCCGTGCCTGTGCGGGGCCCCGGGCAACAACGCGGTCTCCTGCCCAGGCCTGCCTCACTTTACGGGCTGGATCGCTCTCACTCTGGACAAAGTTGGGTCCTAATCGCTCCCACTTGAAAACACCACAACTCGGGCTCTCGTCTCACCCGCACCATGTTCCCAACAGCGACCGCATCTGAAGTCAGGAGACCTGGGAAATCTGAGCCCAACCCCCTCACTGGACAGGTTTCCTGGTTCCTGTCAATGACTTTGATCGGCGAGATCACTGGCCTCCAGGGTTCCAAACACCGGCCAGTGCCCTCTCTCGCGGCATTCCTCCGGAGGAAACATGACCCCTGCCGGCCGCCGTCGCCTCGCCCCCAACCTACTTGTTCGCGATCCCGCCGCGCGCCGCACTCGGGTCTCTCGCGCCGTTACCCGTGGTCCAGGGGGCGGGGCCTCCACGGGCTCCAAAGCGCCTGCGCGGCCCGCCCGGCGCGGCCAGCAGAGCGAGGCGGGGCCGGAGGCCGTGCTTGTGGAGACGGATGGCGGCCGGAAGGGGCCGCCCGTGTGAGGGCAGCCTTGGTATAGGGGTGCGTCGGCTTCCCAGGCGGACAAGACTTTGGGGAGGAAAGGAGGAGTCGGGCTGGGTCGGCGGGGCGCTGCGGGTTTGCGTAGCTCGTAGGGCGTCCGAGCTGGTGATGTCCAAGGTGAAAGGGGGACACCTCCCCGGAATGGGGCAGCCACTGCCTCGGGGCTCACAGCTGGCGGGGCGGGGGTGGTAATGGAGGCCCAGCGAGGGGCAGCGACCCGCGCGGGGTCCCCTACACGTTAGGGGCTGAGCCGGTTTTGGACCCGGGCTTGTCTCCCACTCCGTCGGGTCCCAGAAAAGCCCACCAGATTCCTCTGGTGCCGGGACAGCTGCAGGGAAAGCTTACTAAGCGGTTCTCAACCTGTGGGTCGCGACCCCTTTGGGGGTCCAGCGACCCTTTCACAGGGGTCGCCCAAGACCATCGGAAAACACATGTATAATTACATATTGTTTTTGTGATTAATCACTATGCTTCAATTATGTCCAATTTGTAACAATGAAATTGGGGGTCACCACCACATGAGGTAGTAAAGGGTCGCGGCATTAGGAAGGTTGAGAACCACTTTGCCTGCAAAGAAAGGCATTTTCACTTTTCCAGCGATTTTAAATTTAGGAACCAGTGATGGTGACCCAGTGTTTCTCAGAATGTCCAATCTCACTTCCGTCAGGGTCTGGGGCAGGTTTTGTGTGTGTGTGTGTGTGTGTGTGTGTGTGTGTATGTGTGTTTAATGCAGATTCTTCGTACCTACCCCCACCTCACTCCTTGATGGCTCCCCTTCTTTCTGGGTTGTGATAGGATTCTTCTCAACCCGAAGCACCTGATAGGAATTTTAGTGAAAACTGAATTTCAGTCCAGGCTCCGGGGAATTAACCATGAATAAGACACAGCCTCTACTCTCAGATCTGATTGGGGAGGTGGACTTGCAAACTGCTCTTCTGGGGAGTCAGGGAAGGCTGTAGGGGCCTCGGGTGGGTAGAGTGGGAAGGCAGGTAAGACAGTAGGGATGGCAAGACAGTAGGGATGGCAGTGAGGCAGGAGCAGAAGCAGCAAAGGCACATCATTCTAAGTGCGGCTCAGCCTGTTTGGGAGACAGTGGGGAGTTTGGTGTGGGTGCTGAGAAGGGCCTGGGAGCTGGAACAGGCCTGGGAGGAGCTCAGCTTTGGGGAGGGAGCCTCGGGTGCCAGGTTAAGGAGTTTGGCATTTGTCCAGTGAGCAGTGGGGAGCTGTCTTGAGACTTTTAAGCAGGGGAGAAACATGGTCTTTTATGTGTGTTTGGCGTTGGTTACAGTGTGGCACGGGGTTTGGAAGTCTGAGGCTAAGGCCAGAGAGAGAGAGAGCTCCCACGAAGCTGTGAGATGAGGAAGCAGTGGCTGAGAGATGGAGAGAAGGGGACAGATTCCAGAGATATTTAGGAGAGAATATTATGACTGGTTATAAATCAGTGGTCCAACCAAGGGGCCAGGGTGCTCCCAACTTCTTAACTAAAGCATTTACATTCTCTGTCTGCAGGACGGACCGAGCCCTCCAACCTTGTTAGGGGGCGGGAAGGGAGAGTAGTCTGGTTATTACAACAGTGTTTCCATGGTGTCTTTCCTTGGTCTCCTTTCATCCCGGAGGAAGAGTATGAAGCAGCAGTTACTACAATAGGCCCCGGGTGGCAGGAGAAGCCTGCTGTGTTAACTAGGAACCAAGAAAGCTATTTCTAGTTCAGCATAAAAACAAAAAGCATGACCCAGGATTTTCTATGCAGGTCCCCCTGCTCCAAGATGGGTGTCAAATGATATGTCAGGTGTCTATTGGTGAGATTTGGGGAGGATTCCAGACCTTAAAAGCCTTTTGGTTGAGTCCCCTCACATTGTGGCAGGTAAGGTGTTTTTATTCCCGTTTTATAGATGTGGCAGCTGAGCCTCAGAAGCAATGTGACTTATGCACCGGCACCCCGTTAGTGGTGGAACTGGGAGTGAGGGTCTACCCCGCGAGATTTTGCCCTTCCTGCTCCCTCTGCCCGGATGGTTTGCTCCCAGATCTTGCTATGACTGGCTCCTACTTGTTATTCAGATGTTTCCTCTTCAGACGTCATCCTCACCCCATCTGTCTGTATCACATTATCCTATGTATTTTCTTAATAGCACCTATGAGTGTCTGAAATTATTAATTTTATGTATCTGGTATTTCCCTGCATTAAAATGTGAGCTCCATGAAATGAGGGACAATACCTGTCTGTCCACCACTTTACACCCAGCACCTGTAATGGTGCCTGCCCAGTAGTAGGTGCTCAATACATCCTGAATGATGGGAATAAGCTGGGGAGGGAGAGGGGGAAGGAAACCAACATTAGGTGAAAGTGGAGGATGCTCCAGGTGCTTCTCATAAACCACCTCACTTAATAGCACAGCCTTTCCAGGTAGGCACAGCAGGTCCTCCAGTAACTTCATTTTGTTCGTTAGGATTGTCTCGTTAGGATTGCAGGAACTTAACTCCTGTTTATACCAATTAGCCTATGATATAATTGGTTTTGTTATCCATCGCTCTGCTTAAAGTAGCACAACCTATCAACGACATTAAGTGAGGACTTACTGTACTGTATCTCCATAGGGTGGATAAGAAGGTATGCTAAGTTAGGTCACCTCAGTGGTTTGTTAGTCTTGTGGCCACAGACATTTTTAAGAATCTCCATTAGACAAACTTTTTGCACACCATGAAGAGGTATTCACAGACCTCCTAGGCCCACTCAGGGATCCCAAGTCAAGGAACCCAGAATTAGAGAACTTGCCTGAGGTCTCTCTGGTCTCAAGACTTTGCTTCTTTTCAAGCCTGGACCTCTTGAGTGGGGCGTCTCTGCCATCCCAGGGTCTGCATTGTACGTGGTCTGCAATGTGCACGTGGCTGCTGTCTCTTTTTAGCAGTGACATCACACCACCTGGTATGTTGTTTATGAGGCTGTTTCCCCATTTGGCCGGGGGTCCACTGCTTGGCCATTCAGAGTGGAATTCCTCTGTCTTCCAGCCCTTAGTGCAGGCCTGCAGTGCGGCTCCGGAATGCCTGTGGAATCAAAGTGAGGCCTTTCCATGTGTTGAGGATTTACTGTGTGCCAGGCCTGTCCCAGATACTTTGTATGTGTTATCTCATTTACACCCCTAGGGTAATCCTGGGAGGGAGACGTTACTGTCCCTGTGTTACTGAGAAGAAACAGAGACTCAGTCGGGCTTTGCCTTAGGCCGGCTTGCAGTGATTGATGGCACCTGGACTGATTCCGGGGCCTGTGCTCCCATCGTGCATGAACTCTCAAAGCTGTGGCTGGTCACAGGGAGACATGGTCCTCAGAGACTTTCCACTAAGAGGCTTCTTCTCCAGCTCTCATTTCATCCGCGAGGAAACAAGCACAGAAAGGATAGAGGACTTACAGCCTCTCTTGTTTGTTCACTTACCCACTTATGGGCAGGCTGGGATCTGCCTTTATCACCATCAGACCACTCAGGTAGCCCAGTGCCTGGTCTAGGTCAGCACTCAGTAAATACTTAAAAAAATTTTTTTTTTTTTAAATTTTCACCCGAGGATATGTTTTTATTGATTTTAGAGAGAGAGGCAGGGGGAGAGAGAAACATTGATTGGTTACCACCCATACACACCCTGACTAGGGATCAAACCTGCAACCTTTTGGTGTACGCGATGATGCTCCAACCAACTGAGCCACCTGGACAGGGCACTACTTTTAAATATTATTTATTATGAAAACATTGAGAAAGGTCTGAAGATTAGTGTAACAAACACCCTTATACCCACCATAAAACATTGTGAAATAAAACATTGTTAATTAAGCTGAAGGTCCTCTGAAGTGTACCCTTCCCTCTCCCCCCCAGGTAAAGACTCTCCTGAATTTGGTGTTTACCAATCTGTGCAATTTTTTATTGAGATATTCATATACCATAAAATTTAACATTTTAAATTTAACATTTACAAATCAGTGGTTTTTACTACATTCACAAGATTGTGCAGCCATCACCACTATCTAATTCCAGAACATTTTCACCACCCCAAAAGAAATCGCACACCCATTAATAATCACTCCCCCATTCCTCCCGTCTCTCCAGCCTCTGGCAGTCACTACTCACCTGCTTTCTGTATCTAAGAATTTGCCTATTCTGGACAGCTAGTATAAATGGAATCCTATTTGTGGCCTTTTGTGTCTGGTTTCTGCCACTTACCATAGTGTTTTCAGGGTTCATCCATCTTGTAGCACTTAAAAGTATTTCATTCCTTTTTATGCCTGAATAGTATTCCATTTTGTTCTCCATCTAGAAGCTGATGGACAACTGAGTTGTTTCCCCTTTGGGCTATTATAAGTAATGCTGCTGTGAACATTAATGTACAAGTTTTTGTGTGGATATATGTTTTGAATTCTCTTGGTTATATACCTAGCAGTGGACTTGCTGGGTCATATGGTAACTGTTTAATTTTTTGAGGAACTGCCAGACTGTATTCCAAAGTGGCAATACTACTTTATATTCCCACCAGCAATTTATTAGAGTTCCAATTTTACATTCTCACTAACACTTGTTATTGTCTGATTATGACAGTCCTAGTGATGGTATCCTCATTGTATTTCAATGTGCATTTTCCTAATGACTAATGGTGTTGCGTATCTTTTCATGTGCTTATTGGCCACTTGTATATCACCTTTGGAAAAATGTTTATTCAAGTCTTTTGCCCATTTAAAAATTGGGCTATTTGTCTTTTTATTGAGTTATAAGAATTTTTTTATATTCTGGATACCGGACTCTTATCAGATATAGGATTTACAAATAGTTTCTCCCATTCTGTGGTTCATCTTCTGGTTTCTTGATAGTGTCCTGTGAAGCACAGATTTAAAAAAATATATATTTTTATTGATTTCAGAGAGGAAGGGAGGAGAGAGAGATAGAAACATCAATAATGAGAGAGAATCATTGATTGGCTGCCCTTTGCACATCTCCTACTGGGGACTGAGCTGCAACCAGGCATGTGCCCTTAACCGGAATTGAACCCGGGACCCTTCAGTCCTCAGGTCGACTCTCTATCCACTGAGCCAAACCAGCTAGGGCAGCACAGATGGTTTTGTTTGTTTGTTTGTTTTTATTTATTTAAAATATATTTTATTGATTTTTTACAGAGAGGGAGGGAGAGTTGGAAACATCAATCAGCTGCCCCCTGCACACCTCCCACTGGCGATGTGCCCGCAACCAAGGTACATGCCCTTGACCGGAATCGAACCTGGGACCCCTCAGTCCGTAAGCCGACGCTCTATCCACTGAGCCAAACCAGTTAGGGCAGCACAGATGTTTTGATGAAGTCCAGTTCATCTATTTTTTCCTTTGATTGCTTGTGTTTTGAGTGTCATATCTAAGAAACCATTGCCTAATCCAAAATCATGAAGATTTACACCTGTGTTTTCTAAGAGTTTTATAGTTTTCACTTTTACATTTAGTTTTTTATTCATTTTTAGTTAATATTTCTGTATGGTATGAGATAGGTCCTATGCATTTTTAACCCTTTTACTAGGTATGTGTTTTTAAACAATATATGATGCTATTTTTTCTGTTTTTTTGGACTTTAAATGGTAATGTATGCATTCTTGTACAGCTTGCTTTTCTCATTCAGTCTTATGTTGGAAAGTCATCCATGTTTTTTTTTTTTTTTTTTAATTAAATCTTTATTGTTCAGATTATTACATTTGTTCCTCTTTTTTCCCCCCCATAACTCCCCTCCTCTCAGTTCCCGCCCCACCCTCCGCCCTCACTCCCCACCCACTGTCCTCATCCATAGGTGCACGATTTTTGTCCAGTCTCTTCCCACATCTCCCACACCCCTTTCCCCCCCAAGAATAGTCAGTCCATTCCCTTTCTATGTCCCTGATTCTATTATAATCAACAGTTCATTCTGTTCATCAGATTATTTATTCACTTGATTCTTAGATTCACTTGTTGATAGATGCATATTTGTTGTTCATAATTTGTATCTTTACCTTTTTCTTCCTCTTCCTCTTCCTCTTCTTAAAGGATACCTTTCAGCATTTCATATAATGATGGTTTGGTGGTGATGAACTCCTTTAGCTTTTCCTTATCTGTGAAGCTCTTTATCTGACCTTCAATTCTGAATGATAGCTTTGCTGGATAAAGTAATCTTGGTTGTAGGTTCTTGGTATTCATCACTTTGAATATTTCTTGCCACTCCCTTCTGGCCTGCAAAGTTTCTGTTGAGAAATCAGCTGACAGTCGTATGGGTATTCCCTTGTAGGTAACTGAGTTTCTTTCTCTTGCTGTTTTTAAGATTCTCTCTTTATCTTTTGCTCTTGGCATTTTAATTATGATGTGTCTTGGTGTGGTCCTCTTTGGATTCCTTTTGTATGGGGTTCTCCGAGCTTCTTGGACCTGTAAGTCCATTTCTTTCACCAGGTGGGGGAAGTTTTCTGTCATTATTTCTTCAAATAGGTTTTCAATATCTTGCTCTCTCTCATCTTCTGGCACCCCTATAATTCTGATGTTGGTACGCTTGAAGCTGTCCCAGAGGCTCCTTACACTATCCTCGCATTTTTGGATTCTTTTCTCATTTTGCTTTTCCGGTTGGATGTTTTTTGCTTCCTCGCATTTCAAATCATTGACTTGATTCTTGCGCTCCTCTGGTCTGCTGTCGGGCGTCTGTATAATATTCGTTATTTCAGTCCGTGTATGCTTAATTTCTAGTTGGTTCCCCAATATAAGATCGAGGGTCTTATTAGTTTTCGTGTAGATCTCATTAAGTTTATCGGCAGCTTCTAAACAGTTCTTGAGAGACCTTAAAAGTGTGGTTCTGAACTCTATATCTTCCATTGACAATTTTGTCCTGTTTCTTTGTCTCCGCATTTTGTTATGCTTCCTTGGTGCACCCCCTAGTGGTCTTTGTTCGCAGTCTTATAGTTAAATCTTGATTGTTGTAGCTAATTCCAGGGAGGGTTTGACCTCCAGGCCAAGTGGCTATGAGAATCAGCTGTGTCAGCAGTGAGAGAACTTCTGTCCTCTAGGGAGGTGCTAATCTAGCCTTTGCCTGAGGCTATCCGGCAAATGCCTCTGTGCAGGGTTTGGGCGGGGCGGGTCGCACAGGATCAACAGGGTGGGCCGGAGAGAGCAGTTATGGCGGCTCTCAGTCCTGTCCCCAGGGGCTCTGCCTCTCTGAGTCCCAGCACCCACTGCAAAGCTCGGAGAGAAAGCTGCACTCGCTCTGACCGAAGCCAGACAGTCCCACTTCTCCCGTTTGAGTCTGGGTCCCTAACGACTCGCCCGGATCTGGAGCTCAGAGTCTTCGACTCCCTCCCGATTGAAAACGCCAACCGCGCCCTCCGCCGCCAGCCCGCTCCGCGCACTCCGCACCTCAGAATTTGACTTCAGCACTGCGCCTCCTCTGAGTGTCCGTGTGCGTTTCTCTTTCCTCCTAGTTGTAGGACTTCCACTCAGCCAGCGTTCCTGTGGTTCTGGGTGATGTCCCTTCCGTTTTTTGGTTTCACTTTTGAAGTAGTTGTTCAAAGCAGCAAACTCTGGCGTTAACCTATGCCGCCATCTTGGTTCTCCGAAAGTCATCCATGTTGATAAGAGTAACTAGTTCATTTGTTTTCATTGTGCCATAGGTTTCATTGCATAAAAATACCACATTTCATTTATCTTTCCCCCTGTGAAGGTCCTTTGGGTTGTCTTTAGTACCTTGCTATTGCCAATGATAAACAATCCATGTGCCTCCTCATGCAGTGTGTTGAAGGTCATGAGCATATTCAGGTTTACTAGAAGACACAAAATGTCTCTCCTTAATGGTTTTGCAGATTTGCACTCCTGCCAGCAGTGTGTTAGAATGTCCCTGTTCTGCATCCTCACCAAGATTCAGTACTGTCAGGCTTGTTTGTTTTTGCCAGTCTAGTGGGTGTGAAGTGATATCCCATTGGGATTTTTCAGATTAATAGCAAAGTTTATTTTTCAGTAAATATGTGCATGGATGGATGGGTGCATAAAAACGGAATGGATGCAGCTCTTTGATGGGGAGATGACCCTTTACTCTGCCTGTGGCTAGAGAATGGCAGAGCTCTGGGCCTGTACTGTGTTGGCTGTGTGTAGGGATATCTTGGAGCTGGGAAGTGTTGGGCGAGACTGAAAACGCTATATATGGGAGAAGGGAGTTGTCACCTGGAAACTAGTGATGGGAACCTTTCCCCGGGGAGGAGCTATAGTCCTCCTGCCTTCCATGTCTCCATACTTTCACCAAGGAGGGAGGGGCTGGAGAGAGAAAAGCTAGAAGGGAATTGTGTAGGGATGAAAACAGAGTCCCACCGTCTTAGGAATGACCCTTTGGCGGGGGCGCTTATCATGGACTCTGTATTGATGGTATTTCCCTTGTTTATTCTACTGAGTTTGGGGTGAAAATGCTAATAAGAAAAAGAACAGTAATGATCATGTATTGAACACTTATGTGTGAGCCATTGTGCTTTTGCTTTTTGTACATATTATCTCATTTAAGTCCCTGGAGTAGGTGCTGTTATTAATCATGCTTTACAGATGGGGAACAGAGTAACTGAGGGATTGCACTCAAGCAGTCTGACCCCAGAACTCTGAAGCACTGTACTGTATTGTTAGCCTGGCTCAGCTAAACCCAGGGATGCAAAGAAAGGAGAGGATTTTCCAGGCTTGGGTGGGTGGACAGCATGTGTCACAATACCCACTGGGCAGCTGGGAGCAGAGTGAGGGCCCTGGGAAAGATGGTTTTTGAGAGGCAGGTGTCCCAACCCCAGGTGGACATCCCCATTCAGCAGGCACCCATAGGTACCTCTTCTGTGCCAAGTTCTCTAGCTGCTGGGAATGCAGAGTGGGATCGGTCTGTTCCTGGGTGTCAAGAAAGACCTAGTCTTGAGGGGAGTGGAATACAGATGATAAATAAGCAGACCTACCAATAATGGTAATAAATTTAAAACTTGGGATATGTGATACCAATGGGGAAAAGAGAACATTTATAGAAGGGACCTAATTTAGCTAGTGTAGTCAAGAGAGGCCTCTTTGAGGAAGTGACATTTGGGCTGAGACTTGAAGGACAAGAAGGAGGCAGCATGCCCTAGTTTGGGGAAGGAGTATTGTGGGTGGAGGGAACAGCGGAGGCCAAGTCCCTGAGGCAGAAAAGAGTTTGGTGTAGTTTATAAACTCTCAGAAGGCTGGTGTACTGGAGTGGAATGAATGAAAGGGTGGGGCTGCCTGAGATGAGGCTGGGAGTTGGCAGGGCCTCTAGGGCAGGATCAACAGATGGATCTGTCGTTTACAAGTTTACATAAGATCCAGCAACTCCAGAGACTCTTCGTCTTACTTGTGCCTAAGGATTGGGCGTTGGCATACTTGGGAGTGACAGAATGCTAATACCAGGTCTGAGAAAGAGGGTAGAGTGGGTGGGAAGAGTTCTTGGCATTTGTCCCTAGACAGTTAGAATAAGAATTTGGAAGGTGTGGGCACCCCGAAGACACACCTCAATTGTGTCCTTCAGTAGGTAAAGGGTTAAACAAACTGTGGTACAGCCATTATGTGGAGTACTACCTACAACAAAAGGAACAAGCTATAGATACAAGCAAAACACTTGGCTCAGTCTCCAGGGAGTTATGCTGAGTAAGAAAAGCCAATCTCAGAAGATTATCTTCTGTATGATTTCATTTATATAACATTTTTGGATTGACAGGTTTAGAAGTGGACAGATGAGAAGTTGCCAGGTGTAAAGGATGGCATGTTGTTGGAACTATTCAGTATCTTGACTGTGGTGGTGGGTCCACAAACCTATACAGGTGACAAAATTGTGGAACTTAACACACACACACACACACACACACACACACACACACGAGTGTATGTATACATTGACTCCACATGAAACAAGGTTATGCCCATTTTATGATGGAAATTGAAGCTTCAAGAGAAATACAGAGCAAGCAAGGGACAAAGCTAGACAGTCTGACTCTGGAGCCAGTGCTATCAGACCCTCTTCTGCCATCTCTTCCCCAGACCTCCTATTGTTGGCTTCCTCCCTCCTCCATACACTGGCCCTCCCAGGCCCCCTCCCTACTACTCGACCCTCACCCTAGCTCTCCTGGCTTGCCCATGCCCATGGCCCCCACCCCTTTCATTCATATTCTGAGCATAGTTTAGAGCCTGGGGTTGGGTCAGAATATCTGGATGGCGGCCCCTAGGGGGACACCTCATACTCTAGGACAGTGGTTCTCAACCTTCCTAATGCCGCGACCCTTTAATACAGTTCCTCACGTTGTGGTGACCCCCAATTTCATTGTTACAGATTGAACATAATTAAAGCATAGTGATTAATCACAAAATCAATATGTAATTATATATGTGTTTTCCGATGGTCTTAGGCGACCCCTGTGAAAGGGTCGTTGGACCCCCAAAGGGGTCGCGACCCACAGGTTGAGAACCGCTGCTCTAGGATATCCTTCAGCCCTTCCTATTCCAGTCAGCTGCCTGGCAAGGGGAGTCTTGGAGGGCTTGACGACCCAGTCCCCTGACCTACCTGCTGTGGCCAGAATGTGTGTATCCCATGCAGGACAGAGGAAGAGCTAGCCAGCAGGACCTGGCAGGAGGCTAGCACACCAGAGGGTGGGGGAGCACGGGGCCTCAGGGATGGGTGGTT
This sequence comes from Myotis daubentonii, assembly GCF_963259705.1. Taxonomy (NCBI): domain Eukaryota; kingdom Metazoa; phylum Chordata; class Mammalia; order Chiroptera; family Vespertilionidae; genus Myotis; species Myotis daubentonii. Next base: position 36,906,197 of record NC_081847.1, read on the forward strand.
CTGGAAGCTGATATGAGCAGTAGCAACTGCTGGCATTATCTGGGCTCTAAGAATAGCTTGGACTGAAGAGTTGGGGGCTGGGGCCAGGGAAGAGAGCAGGAGCCTATTTCTACCACCCTCTCCACTCCTGCTGGTTGGCCTGGAAACTAGGAAGCCTCCATGTGGCTTACCATTTGCCCTGGATGGTTTTCATGGACACATCTTGTCAGCTATTGGGCTGGAAGAAAGGTTTCCTGGGGACTCAGACCCAGGGCTGAGGGCAGTGAGCCCACAACCTGAGGACCAGCTCACCAGGCTCGCCCCACTGACACAAAGTATGGCCTTGCTTTGTCAAGCATCATGTTGGAAGTGACCCTTAGGCATTTAGCAAACACTTAAAAAATAGGTAATACGTACATGTTCAAAATTCAAAGGTATAAAAGGGTATGCAAAGGAAAAAGTCAGTCTCACTCCTGTTCCTAACCCCCAGCCACCTATTCCCTTCTGCACAGGCAATCACTCTCACCAACTTTTTTAAAAAAAATACATGTTTATTGATTTCAGAGAGGAAGAGAGAGGGAGAGAGAGATAGAAGCATCAGTGATGAGAGAGAATCATTTATCAGCTGCCTTCTGCATGCCCCCTACTGGGGTTTGAGCCTGCAGCCTGGGCATGTGCCCTTGACCGGAATCAAACCCAGGACCCTTCAGTCTGTAGGCCAACGCTCTGTCCACTGAGCCAAACCAGCTAGGGCCTCACCAACTTTTTGTTACTATCTTCCAAAGATGGTCCCTTCACAGGTAAGCACATAAACAACTTTTCTTTCTTTGATTTTTTTACATATCCCACACACATATAATTTTATATATCTCATCTTTTTTACTTAATATCTTGGAAATAGCAACAGTAACTTATTGAGTGTCCATTATGTACCAGGCACTATTCTAAGCACTTCAGATGTTTTGACTCTTATAATGTCATCAGAATCCTATGTGGTAGGTGCTCTTTATGAATATCCATTGTTAAGGGTAATTTTCCACGATTTCACAGCTGGTAATTGACAGAGCCTGGATTCAGGCACAGGCAGTCTGACTCTAGATAAGCTGTTCTTTGTCACTACTCTATACTGCTGCTCATGGGTGAGTCCTGTGCTACAGAGCACCCCCTTACTCTTCCGAAGGGTCAAAGTAAGAAATGTATATTGAATATTTGCCCTGGCCAGGCTCAGGCTGGGGTTCAGCAGAGAATAAGAAGGACTAGGTCTCCGCCCTCATGGAATTAGCATCCCAGTGCCCACGACTGCCTGTCAACCAAGGCTGGAGGAGGGAAACCCACACACCCCGTGCTCACATGTGCACATGCAGGTCTGCTGTTCGCACACCCTGTTCCCCTGTCCCCTGGTCCTTTACTCACACAGCCCCGAGCTGACGGCCTGTGACCCCACCGCTATAGGTGGGGACATGGAGGTCCAGACAGAGGCAGACACACGAGACCATGACGTGGGCCTCATGAGCCTCACCCCCTGCCCCCTGGGATCCGTTTCAGCAGGCCGAGTGGGGGGGTGTTTCTAATCCAGGACCCAACCATTGTTTGAAGTTAGGAACAATTGAAAGGCAACGGAGCTATAGATAGATCCACAGCTGCTGTCACCTGTTCCAGCTCGGGCACTGGGCCTGAGCATTGTCTACAGGGGGGCGCTCTACCAGTGAGGGCCCACTGGGGGTGGGAGGTTGGCCCAGCTCAGCTCTAGAGAGACTGAGTCAGAGGCCAAGACAAAGAAATAGAGAGTCTTACAGGCCAGAGAGAGATTGGGTGACAGAGAAAGACCAACACCCTTCGGAGATAAAGGATACACCCACCAAATACCCAAAATGCCGAGATTGGTTGGGGTGGGGGACAGACACACAGCTATGGAGACAGTGGGGGCCTAAGACTAAGGTTGAACTCAGATTCAGCAAATCAGAGACCCAGAACAGTTCAGTCCAGCAACGGTCTTCCGCCCACTCCTCCATCTCCAGGAGGGCTGCCCGTGCGCATTTCTCTGCGGCAGTCAGATCCCAGCTTCTTTTGGGCAGTCGGGAGGTATTCTTGGGAGTGTTCTGGGAGGCCCCTGAGTCTTTGAAAGGGAGAGGTGCTTTAGTTCACTGTGACCTTAGGCAAGGACCTGACTCTCCCTCTGTGCCTCAGTTTCCCCAATGAGAGAGTTGGTTTGCATGATCGCTGAAAGGCCCTTTCATCCTCTGATGCTTGCCAGGATATTGCCCCTCCTGTGTCTAACTTCCCTCCCTCTTGCTGCAGCTGAGGCCACAGTCCCCTCCTTTATTTGCCCTTCGTGAGGATGGGGGACAGCTGGTTCCCCACCCCCTCCCCCTAGTAACCTTTCAGCCATAAATCCATGTTGAGGCATCGCTCCTCCGGATAAACAGTCCTGATGCCTTTTGGCTGCCCTCATCCTATTTCTGCTTGAAGTATCAGAGCTGGGGCCCACTCAGTACCTCTGCAGCTGCCCAGGGCCCCAGAAGGGGGACGAGCCTTGGACAAGCAGGGGCCCCACCACCCCCAGGGTGCAAGGGTAGAGGGCCCCTCTTTGGCCTCCCCACCTCACAGGTGGACCGTTATGGCAGCCGCCTCCTAAGTCAGTCTTCCTGCCACCGGTCTCGCCCCTTCAGTCCATCCTCCACACCAGCTGCCGCAGGGATCTTGTGAGCACATAAATCTGACCACATGGTCAGATGCCCTTGCTCAGAACTCTTTGATGAAAAACATAAAAATGCCTTTGATGGCTCCCCAACTCCTGCAGGATAAAGCACCAAATCCTAATCTGGCTTTTGAAGCCCTTCACAGTCTAGTCCCAACTGCTCCGTCCAGCCTTACCTCCCTTTATGGCCCCTGTGGCCCAGCCTCAACCTGGCCCAGCCTCGGAGTTTGGGTTCATGCTCTCTGTCTTCTCTCTTCTACCTTCAGTGCTTCTGCCTAGCCAGGTCCCTCCTCTCTCACCTGGCTGGGCACAGCCTCCTTATCTCTTGCCCCTTCCAGTCGTTCTCTGTATGGCGGCCAGAGTGATCATTACTACACTTCAGACCACTTCCTGTCCTGCCCTAACATCCTGTCACACATGCAATAAAGCCCAGAGCCCCTTCCAAGACCTACAAGACTCTGAGAGCCAGCCCCTGCCTGTCTACTCTCACCTTTTAAAACCCTCCCCTCACTCCCACGCCAGCGGCACTAGCATTGTGACGGCCTCAAACACACCACCGAGCTATTTTCTACTTCAAGACTTTTTTATTTACTGTTCCTGCTGCTTGGAATAGTCTTCCTTTGGCTCTTAGCCTGCTGTCTCCTTCTCATTCTTCAGGTCCCACCTTGAAAGTCACCTCTTCAAAGAGGCTCACCCTGTCCAGCTAGAATAGAGTCCAGCCACATTACTCTCCAAAGCATGGCTCTGTTAAGTTCTTTCACAGCATGCGCCACAATCTTTCATGGCCTTAAAAACTGTATTTGCTTGTTTATTTACTGCGCCTTTATGAGGGAAGGGACCTTGTTGTCATGCCCCTCTCCTTGCCAGCCTTGGTGTCAAATTTGCTTTTATTCTTTAAACTCTTTCATTCTAACATCTTTCTTGAGTCCCTTTCCTTTTCTAGGCACAGATTAGATGCTGTCTGTCAAATGCAAAGTGCATTGAATTCATCTGCCTCTCCTAGTTGTAGCATTTTAACCGAGTTCTTCAATGCCTTTTCCAAAGAAGGACTTCCAGACACCGGGGTGCATTGGTGGCAGATATGTTTGGGGCTGGAGTTAGTTCCTAAATCACTCCTTCTTTGCCTGGCATCTCGGGCTAGAAGAGGAGAGGCCAGAGGCACGATGCCCCTTTGGGCTTTGCCCCATTGCTCACTGCTCATGGAAATCTCCCCCAAAATAGCCCCGGCTCAGCAGCTGTCTGTAGGTCTGGCTGATACTAAGCTGTGGGCTCAGGACTCTTGGCCACTACCTGCTATTCTGAGGCCTTTGGTGGAGAGGAGTTGGAGACACCTAGGTCCTGGTGTCTAGCTTGGCTCCACCCCCCCCTCCCCCCCCCCCCCCCCCCCCATCCTAAGACTTCCAGTCTCTGTCTTTGGCCACTTTAGTCTCTACCCTGGATCCTACCCCTTCCCTACAACTCTGTTCTTAGCTGGGCCCAAGTTTCCCTGACTCTGCCGTGGGCGGTGTAGGTGGCTGATAACATTTCAGTCTTTAAGGGCAGTGACAGGCCTGTCCGGAGCCCCTGAGGCCCAGCCCTCTCTGGCAGCCCTTCCTAGCACTGTACCTTAGTGCCTAGCGATGGTGGTTCTGGGGAGGATCTTTCCAGCCCAGGAGGGTGGACACGTGATAGGCCAGGTTGTAGGTGACCCAGCTGCCCTCATGCTGGTCCTGACCAAAGTTGCTTCCTCCTTTCCTGGTTTTCATGTGCTGGGGTAGAGAGTGCACCTTGGGAGTGTATTCTGGAGTCCGGCCTTGGCCTCCCTCTCCCCCCACCAGGGCCTTGGTGTCCTCAGCTAAGCTGAGGGCCTGGATCAGACAATTTCCCTTCCAGCCCCGATGTTCCTGATTCTAGATGCTCTGGGAGTCTTTAAAAAAATGGAGGGAGCAATGTAAAAGATTCAGAAAAGTACAGTGAATAATGAACAAACCATTATACACATTTGGTCTTATTTGTTTCAAATCTTTTGTACCAGGATTCTAGCACTGCAGAGTTCTAATGATCCCAGATTACAGTACCCCAGGATTCTAAAGACCCGGGATTCCAACACCCCAGAATTCTAAACCTAGGTGCACATATGTGTTGGCTCTGTACTGATAATGTTGGAAAGAGAAGGCAGCAAGAAAGACTTTGGGCTCTCTACCGTGGCTACTCGGTGGATGAGTTTATTGGGATGAGAGGGTAGTTATCAAGAAACAAAGCTTCCAGAGTTGCTAAATGCTTAGAATCCTCAAGTCCTAAAGTTGGAGCAGATCTCAGAGGTTGTCCAGTCCAAAGACTCAACCTCCGCTTGACTCTTCCTTGCTGTTGGCAGGTTTACTTTCTTCCTAGGCCCCATCTTCAATCGCTAAATGGCTCCAAGTGTGAAAAAGCCATTTTTGTGTGTACATCCAAACTCTGCTTCCTTGTAACTGCCCCATTGCTCTGCTCTTGAGTTTACACCAGTCACGTAGGCTCCCTCTGCTCCAGAACAGCTCTTGAGGTATTTAAAGTCTGTACCTTAAGCCAGGCTGGCGTGGCTCAGTGGTTGAGTGTTGACTATGAAACAGGAGGTCATGGTTTGATTCTTGGTCAGGGCACATGCTTAGGTTGCAGGCTTGATCCCCCGTGTGGGGCTTGCAGGAGGCAGCTAATCAATGATTCTCTCTCATCGATGTTTCTATCTCCCTCTCCCCTCCTCTCTGAAATTAATAAAAATATATATTTTAAAAAGAAATATTATTAGAAAATAAATAAATGAAGTTGGTACCTTAAGTCCTTGAGATTGTAGCATTTGTTGCCTCACTCAGGTGCATCTTGGATTCCCTCATTGCTCTGTCATATTTGTCTGTGAGCTCATCTCAGCAGAAGGTGTGCCATGGGTAGTTAGAGTGAATTTACAGGGCTGGTCTACACCCATTTCTTTTGGTTGGTTTCTCAGCCCCAAGTTTATACACTGGGCAGGTACTTCTAGAATTCAGACCAACATTATTCTTGATATCAGCGGGGCTTCTTAGAAGTTCTGATTCTCCAGGCTAATTGTATTGCTTGGGCCCTAGGCAAGAAGCCCTGCTTTTTGAGCATGTTTGAACAGTGAGCACAGTTTTCCTCTGGGTCTTCTGTAAATTGCTCAGGCCCAGATCCTTAGCCTCTGACCCATAAGGAGATTAAGACCCTAAAATATAAATGATCTATCAATTTTGTTAAATTTTCTTATTCAACATTTCAAATTTTCGTATTGACTTTCTGTTGTGTGCAGATGCTCTGCATGGTACTGGGCATCTAGACCAGCGGTTCTCAACCTGTGGGTCGCGACCCCTTTGGGGTCGAATGACCCTTTCATAGAGGTCGCCTAAGACCATCGGAAAACACATATATAATTACATATTGTTTTTGTGATTAATCACTATGCTTTAATTATGTTCAATTTGTAACAATGAAAATACATCCTGCATATCAGATATTTACATTACGATTCATAACAGAGGCAAAATTACAGTTATGAAGTAGCAACGAAAATAATTTTATGGTTGGGGGTCACCACAACATGAGGAACTGTATTAAAGGGTCGCAGCATTAGGAAGGTTGAGAACCACTGATCTAGACCAAGCTCTTGCTGGTTAGTGTGAGGAGGCAGGCAAGAAACAATCTAAGTTCTATGGCAAGAATTGAAACCAAATGATGTTCTCACAAATATAACGTGGAAAGAAGAAAGGAATACATAATGTAGGATTCCATTCATCTAAATGAGGAAAACTAATCTGTGACATTACAAGTAGGGATAGTAGGTGAGGGGGGGATGATTGAAGAGGATGTGAGTGGGATGCTGGTAATTTTGGTTTCTTGAACAGGGTGTGTGTGAAAATTCATCGGACTGTACAGAATATTCATCACAGCCCTGATTATTATGGCAGGATGACCGAGAACAATCTACATGTCCGACCGAAGGAGTCATTTCATATCATGGGGAAATATCTGTAGGATGAATTCCTAAAAGGGTCTGGGCATTTGAAATTTTGATAGATATTGCTAAATATGGTATGTATTTGCAGCACGGTTTTCATGTATCATACATGCAGTAAAGTTCATCTTGAGCATGCAGCTCAAATAGTTTTACAGAATGAACACACCTGTGTAACCGCCACTCAGCACAGTACACACAGCGTTTCCTGCATTCCAGCGGCTGCTCCTGTGCCCCCTGCAGTCATTACCCTCCCTCGAAGGACCACTCTTCCATTTTTATCATACAGTAGTTTTGCCTGTTTTGAAATATGTATGGTTGAAAATGTATCTTTGAAATTATTTCTATGCATTTTGTGGAATACAGATACATCTGTGTATTTGGAGCTGGTAGCCTGTTGGTACAGAGGATTTCTCTGTGTGAGTCAGCCTGACATCTGCCTGTAATCCTGGCTCTGGGGCTCTGTCCAGTGTGTGCCCAGTGTCTGGGTGTCCAGTGTCTAAGGCTCCTGGACCCTTTGATTCTCTGACTAAAATTCTGTCGTGTCACCAGGCCCGGATGGGATGATGGACAGGGGAGCCTGGAAGTGCCCTGACACATTCCAAGGCCCCTGTCAGGCTGAGTGCCAGCACCCCCAACCCTTGTTGAAAGTAGGGTGCAGGAGGGGGCTAAGAGTGGGAAGTAGGCTTCCTGTGAATCTTGAATGTCAGAGTATGAAGGGGCTCTTAATTGGTCTAAATTTCCTCGACTTCCTTTCTATTTAGCCAAAGCATTCCTGTATGTCTGTGGTCCCAGGTCTGGTTTTCTTTATGTGTAATTTCCCCAGGAGACTCCGGAGAGGGGGGTAGAGGTGGGTAAAGAGACAGCATCCAGGTGCTGGGAGAGGGATGGCTCACTCTCTCTGCTTCTCTTTTTGACTTGGCTTCTGACACTGCTTAGCTGTGAAATTTGGCCAGTGTTTTCCTTTCTCTGGGCCTCCGTTTCCTGGGATGTGTAAAGAAAGTTGGACTAAATAGTCCCAGAGTCTGAGTCTCCTTGCTCTCCATTCTGGAGTTGTGGGTCTTTTTCTGGGTATATCATACTCCCTGTGACTCAGTTTCTCCTCCCAAGCCCCTCAGTTTTCCCACATCTCTCACTGCATTGTCCCTGCCTGTGTCAGTCTCTGCATCCCAGTCTCCCTCTCTCTCAGTGGAGTGTCTCTCTTCAGGCTTTGTGCTCCCCTGACAATGGGAGGTAAAAATAGCCCAGGGGCTGTGCTGGTGGAGATAAAAGGGAATTTGACTTTTGTGTCCTGTGGCCAGGCTGGGGGGGCTGTGACACGTGGAGATTGCTGACATAGCTCTCCTCCGCACTGACCTTGACGGCGGCAATAAAAGGGGGAGCCCAGCTCCCAGCCCTCACCGTGGTACTGAGGTGGGTGATCAGGGCTGGGGTTGGAGCTGAAGGAGGTACAGGTGGGCCAGTGGGTGAGGGTACCGATGAGTTGGTATGAGTCTCCTCATATCTGTGGAAGAGGATGCTCTGATGTTTGAGTGTGTGTGTGTGGCGGGGGGGCGGGGGGGGAAGGGGGTGTTGGGGGCTCACCAGGGAGGCTGAGTGAGGAGCCCCAGGAAATCACCTAGGTCCTGTGGATTGTTGGGTCATGCCCCATTTGGGGCCCCTGGTCCCTCAGTTCCTCTCTCACTGCCATCTTCCAGTGTCTGCTGCCTTGGACCACCTTAAACCTCCAAGATTTCTAGTCCCTCATCCTCCACCTCTCAGTACCACCACCATGATGGATGTGAGTGAACTCGGGGAGTCTGCCCGCTACCTCCGCCAGGGCTACCAGGAGATGATGAAGGTGCACACTGTCGCATGGGATGGTAAGTGAAGGCAGAGGGGCCACAGCCACAGAGAAGCCTCCATGGGCTTAGACCAGGAGGGTGACACTGAGCTCAGGCTGAAGGAGCGTGCACTCTGGCCTGACAGCGTCAGCCCTGGGTCTTTCTCTCGGAGTCTGGGGTCCTGAGACTAAGTTCTGTGTGTATCAGTGTTTGTGAGCAAGCCTCGGTTTGCTCCTCTGTAAAATGGGACAGTGTCAGCGCTGCAGTCTGTGGCTAGAACCTGAGGCCTCTGAGGTGAGAGTGATTGGTATGGGTGCAGGCTGCTTCCACGTGTCCAAAAAACCTGTGCTGGAGTTATTTTTAGTGCTTTCCATAGAGCCAAAGCCTCTGTTTATTAGGGACAGGAATAAAGACTACTATTTATGACCTGGTTTGTTCATAGGACAATAATAACAATAGGCAGTGCCCATTGTGTGCCAGGCCCAGAGCAGATGACCTTCCATGCATGAGCTCAACAACCTGGGGAGGTGGGGACCCGGGCCAGGGCCAGCGTCATGGTGTGCCATCCCTGCATTTGCAGAGGGCACTACCCTCAGAAAGGCCTCATGTTTGACTTAACTCTCTGTCACCATCTTGAAATTGTTAATATTCTTTTTTTAACAAGGGGTCTGCACTTTAACACCGGGGCCTGCAAGTTATGTACCTGGTCCTGCTTGAAGCACTTGGCTAGTAAGTGGCAGGACAGGGAACAGAACCCGGTGGTCTGCAGCCCGAGTCCCTGCCTCTCAGCAACATGACATAGGGGCTCCCTGAAGCTCTGGGACCAGCTGGCCAGGCAGGAGGATGCACAAGACACAGAGTGAGGAGACCTGTGCTTGAGCCTTCAGTGGAATGGAGGAGGTGGAATCCCCTTTAGAATTACGTGCCTGACATCGAGGGCCGCTCCACATGGGACCCCAGGAGATGCCCACACTTTTGCTATTGAGGGAACAGGCCCAGCGAGGATGAGGGATTTTCCTCAGGTCACAGGGCACATGTGGCAGAAGCAGGAATCTGAGCCCAAGTGTGTAATCAGGGCAGTGAAGGACTTACCCGTCAGGGAATCCCCTCAGAAGATCTTTAGAGACCCTCCCAGCTCTGCCTGCACAGGAGCCCGAGTCTGGAAGGATCTACTCTGGGAATTCCTGCGTCCTGACAGAGGGGACACTGGGAGGGGCACAGCGTATGGACCCCCAGCCTCTGAGTGTGCCTCGGCCGCGCTCATAGCCCCAATGTTCTCCCTCAACCTAGGGAAGAAGCGGGTCTGGGTGCCTGATGAACAGGACGCCTACGTGGAGGCTGAGGTCAAGTCAGAGGCTACTGGGGGCAGAGTCAACGTGGAGACCAAAGACCAGAAGGTTTTGCTGCCCCTTTCCCCGGTGTTAGCTCCCCCCGCCCCCCCCCCCCCCCCCCCCAGTGTGCAGCTATTGGCCAGCTGTCTGTACTCCACTGCATGGCCTCCCTGGCAGATTCTGATGGTGCGGGAAGCAGAGCTGCAGCCCATGAACCCGCCCCGCTTTGACTTGCTGGAGGACATGGCCATGATGACGCACCTCAACGAAGCCTCAGTGCTGCACAACCTACGCCAGCGCTATGCTCGCTGGATGATCTACGTGAGCCAGGAGTTGGGGAGGGACCACGGGTGTGGCGGGATGGGCCTGGTTGGGGCGGGGTCAGAGCAGCAGGGGCGGGGCTAGAGGTGGAGCCGGGTGATGTCATGGGGCTGTAGAGGTGGGGCTACGGGCTGAGACGGCGCTGGAGATGGGGCTGGAGCTTCAGGGGGGGGGGGGGCGGGGGGGGGCCGGGGGGGTGGGGGGGGGCGGGGGTGGAGGCTCCACAGTGGGGCCATGGAGAAGGGGACATGGGCTGTGGGCAGGAGTGAAGGCTGGATTAGGGAATATTGCAAAGGTCATGGTTTGTGAGGGCTGGGGCCTGGGAATGGGAACTTGGCCCCCAACAACCTATCTATACGCTTTCTCCTCAGACTTACTCGGGCCTCTTCTGTGTCACCATCAACCCCTACAAATGGCTCCCGGTCTACACGCCCTCCGTGGTGGCCGCTTACAAGGGAAAGCGCCGCTCGGAGGCCCCACCCCACATATATGCGGTGGCAGATAACGCCTACAATGATATGCTGCGAAGTAAGGGCTGCCTGGACTCCTCTTCCTGTCCCCACCCAAGACCCCTGCCCCAGCTACAGGGAAGCTTCTTCAAAGGCCCCCTTCCCTCCGCTCCATGGCCCTCCTTGATGCTGCCAGACGCTCCAGCATAGCCACTGTCTCTCCACGTGGGAACTGGCCTGCAGGCTGTAGGGTCCTGTCTGGTCCTCCCCATTTCTGGCTCTGGTTGCTGGAGGGGCTGCCCCAGTGCCATGGATACCCAGTGTGCTCCGCCTGTGGCTGGTCCCCCATCGTGGCTAACTTCTGTATCTCCTTCCCATTCCTCCAGACCGAGAAAACCAGTCCATGCTGATCACGTAAGTGTGCGGCTCTGGGGACGGGGTGGGAAAGGCTGGCCAGCTGGCAGGAAGGGAGTGGAACTAAAATCATATCCCAGGGTTGGTTCTAAAGTGCTTAGGGCAAGACTAAGCTAAATTTACCACCTGACGCTAAATGAGAGCATGTTCTCTGCCTCCATTCTGGGGAGACATGTTATGGACAGTAAGCAGGAAAGGGAGACCCAAGTACCAGAGTGACCACCAGCCTGGTAGCCCCTCTTTCCAGGGCTGGAATCTCCCCCACCTTGATCTTCTGGGAGTTCTGACTGTGGCTTAAGGGGAAGGGGCATTCCTCTTCCTTTCCTCCTTCTTACCTTCTCCTTAAATCTGGGTCTTATTTCTGGTCCTTTGCTTGTCTCCATGGGAAAGTGATAGAATTCTTACATGCCAAGTTCATGTCCAGCCAAGCCAATGTGGACATTGTGTACGAGTGCGTGTGTACGTGCAGGTGCAGCCGGTTTCAGAGCAAGGCCTTTGAAACCAGATAGAACTGGGTTCATGTTCTGGGTTCCCTTCTTCCTGCTGATGCCCTTAGGCCTCTGAGTCTCATCAGTAAAAACAGAACAATCCTGCCCACCTACCATGCAGAGCTACAAGGAGTCAGCGTGTCAATGTACACACTGGGCACACAGCAGGGAGTCACATAACTTCTCCGAGCCCCATTTCCCTCTGCATAAAACGGGGGTGATGATGGTGCCTGCCTTTTCCATTTCTCCTTCTTACCTTCTTATCTCTGGGTCTTATTTCTGATCCTTTGTTTCTAAGGCTTAAATGAGCCAATACAGGTAAAGAAAGCGCTTGGCCCAGTGCCTGGCACTAGATTTGCACGTAGTAAAGGGTGGCATTGTGTGTTCTCATTTCTGGGGGGGGGGGGGTCGGGGGGGGGGGGAGGGCTATGATCTACACTGGCCTGCTCTGTAAACAACTCAATGCCTCTGAGGGCTGATCTCTTCTGGTTTTTGTCTTTTGAGTTGGGGTCCTAACTTGGGAGCTGGGTTGGGGAGGGCAGAGGGCCCTGCTTGTGGAGGGGGACGCTGAGGGATGGGAGGAATTAGAGTGGCCAAGTGGGCATTGGTGACTTATGTTTGTGTCATCCAAGCGGAGAGTCGGGGGCCGGTAAGACGGTTAACACCAAGCGGGTCATTCAGTACTTTGCCATCGTCGCTGCCCTGGGAGACGGGCCGGGCAAGAAGGCCGTAAGACTCGCCCACTTGGGCGCTGCTCACCACTGCTTCTCACTGTTTTTCTCTTTGTTCCCCTCCCCTTTTTTTTTCCTTTTTATGTTGATTCCCCAGAGTCTCCAGCCCCGCCTGAGCCTTCCACCTTGGTGGGGGACTCTGGCCTGAGCAAGGCTTGACCAAAGAAGCTATGGCCACCTCTGCGATGCTGTGCCACCCAGTCCCAGGCCTGCCTCAGTGTTTCCATCTGTAACACAGAGGGGTGGGACCACATCGCCATTCCTAAACTTTTCATGTAGTTTTCCCTCCCTTTGGGACCTTCATATTTTGAGAGAGTTTACCGAATAGGCCGTTTTTTGCTAAGAAGTGATTATTTCCTTGGTTTTCATGCACCAAAGAGAGTTACCTGCTGTCAGTCAAACAAGCGGGCTTATGAGGAGTTTAGCCAGAGCCAAAGGCACTTGGCAGCACCCCCAGCAGCAGGGGCAGGGACGATTTCGCACCCCCTGATTTCTGTGTGGCTTTTGAAAGTTTCTGTGTTTTGTTTTTGTGTTGGAAGTACAACGTCCATTCCTAGCCCCAGGCCAGTGATGCAGGCCTCTGGGTAGCTCCTCTCCCATCTGCCCCCAGGGGCTGCCTTTTCTTTCCAGAGCCCAAGGCCGCCTCCCACAGTCAGTCCTCCCTCCTGGTCCTGTTGAGCCTTGCTTTATTCTGGGGCCTTTTTTTTTCTAATTTTCTTTTTCTTTTCTACACTTTAAGGTTTTTTTCTTTTTTCTCTTTGCCTTTTTCTTTTCCCCATTTGAATTTCTTGATTTTTTATTTTTATTTCAGTTTTGTTTTTTGTTGTGGTGGTGGTTGTTTTTGTTGTTTTGTTTTGTTTTTGCTGTTGACTTTTTGGTACTCTTTCCTCCCTCCTCTCCCCACCCCATTTTCCAAACCCCATGTGAGGATGCTGCAGAAAGTTGGGGCTTGGTCCACTAATGGGAATGGTGGGGAGGAGGAGGCCAGAGCCAGCAGGGTAGGGGCAGGGAGGCCTCTGATCAGAAAGGACCTCGGGATGAGCTCCTGCCATTTCCCTCCTGCCTCTGTCCCCCCACGATATCTCCGGGGGGATTGTTTCAGTCGTGGGCCCCCTGGAGGTGAGTGAATAACCAAAGCCCGCTGGTGGCATGGTATCTGCCACTTTAGAATCCATTCTTCCTTTCTCTCCCTTTCAGTCCCCCCAGAGATGTTGTTGGGGGGACAGAGGCAGAAGGGAAATGGCAAGAGCATGTTCCCGAGCTCCACTCCACATAACCTCAGCCAGCGCTTTGGGGCTGCCTCTTCCAGGCTGCTAGGGCCCAGGGAGGGATAGAAGGAAAGGGAAGTGCAGGGAAGACAAGGATGAGGCTAGGAGAGGACAGCGGTGGGGACCCTCCATAAGTCTCTCTAGGTGAGGCATGGGTGGCTGTGGGTGTGTGGGAGGCAGGTGCCTGGGCTCAGTGCCTTCGCTCTCCCACTTACTGCGTGGCTTTGAGTAGGTTACTTCCCTGCTCTGAGCCTTAGTTTTCTCATTTGCAGAGTAGGGTAATAGTGGGCACCTGGCAGGGCCACTTTAAATAATAGTGGGTGTACAAATTAATTGCGCCATGAAGATGTGCCTGATCACAGTGCAAAGGAGAGGTGTGGAGAAGGGCTCACGGAGGTGAGGGTACGAAGGTCCAGGCGAAAGAGATCTCTTCCAGCCGTAGAGTATCAGGGGAGCCTTCCTAGAGGAGGGGGCATTTGAGCTGTTGCTCTGAAGAGGATTTTAGTCAGGAGCCTCTAGCGCTTGGGGCAGGGCCACTTCCTGGAGTGTGGGAAATGATGGGATATGGACGAGGCCAGAGACAGCTGGGGGAGAGGACGGGCTGCTAATTGTAGACTCCCCCAGACTCAGCCCCCCGCCATGCTTGCTCCTACTTTCTAGCAGTCCTCTTGTAACAGTCCTGGGAGGGTGAGGCGGGGGCGGGGGCTAACCTTCACTGTCCTGCTAACTACTGCCACCCTGGCCAGCTGAGACCTCACACCCTCTAACACTGTCTTCTTTCTCCCCCCAGCAATTTCTGGCCACAAAGACTGGGGTAAGCATGGGGCCAGTGTGAGTGGGGAAGGCAACAATTATGAGGTCCTGGGAACCTGCCCTGCCCCTCCCAACCAGAGGAGTCTGGGATGGGCTGTTACCCGGGAGGGCGGCTGCTCTGGGTCCCAGTCAGCGAGCATACTCACCCCTCCAGGGTACCCTCGAGGATCAGATCATTGAGGCTAACCCTGCTATGGAGGCTTTTGGCAATGCCAAGACCCTGCGGAATGACAACTCGTCCCGCTTCGTGAGTGGCCGCAGTGGGAAGGGTGGGCGGGTGGAGCGGGATCAGCATGGCCGGCCCCTCTGACTGAGACCGCACCCCTGCCCACAGGGCAAGTTCATCCGCATTCACTTTGGTCCCTCGGGGAAGCTGGCATCTTCGGATATCGACAGCTGTGAGTTTGGGCGAGGGGGGAGGGCGGGGACCGGACAGAGGCCACGGCCTGAGTCTTTCTGCTCAGACGGAGCGTCCCTCAAGTCCTTGGCTCCTGCCTGTTCCAGGCTCTCCTTTCCACCCCCAGGCCACTGCCCGCTCAGGCCCCTCAGCTCTCACCTGGAACATTCCACCAGCCTCCATGTGGTCTCCCAGCCTCCATTCCTGTGCTGGATCTTCTAGCCAGAATGACCTTTTCATGGAGACTAATCTGACCACATTGTGTTCCTGCTTAGAAATCTTTTCTGGATCCTATCACCTTAAGATGGAGACCCAAATCCTTATTTGGTAGTTAGCTCTTTATGATTGGCCCTCACCCCACTCCAGTCTTTTCTCTGGCCCTAATAGGGTGGGCCTGTGCCCATCCGGCCCAGCCTCATCTCCGCACATCGGGTCCTCATCCTTCCTGGGAGCCCCTCCTAACGCCTGTCGGGTTGTTGCCCGTCCGCCTCACCCAGCCCAGCCGCACAGACACCAGGTGCCCAGGCCACCTGCGCAGAGGGGCCGCCACACTGACACTCCCCACCTGGGGACTCCTGGCCAGATCCTGATGAATAAGCATAGACACTGTGATGGGCAGGAGGCACCATAATTCATGCCCCGCTGACCACGTGCAGACACGTGGAGCTCTGCCCACACACACGCTGACACACCAGCACTGCTCTGGAGGAAGGAGTGTGGTTGTGGGTGAAGGAATGAAAGCATAGGTGTAAGAATGGACACATGAATACCCCCCCACAGATACCACATTCACATACCCACACACAGTCACACATGGGGGTGCACACACATTCCCACATTGTGACAGGCAAGATGGAGAGACACACTTCATTGACTTCAGAGAAGAAGGGAGAGGGAGGGAGGGATAGAAACATCAATGATGAGAGAGAATCATTGATCGGCTGCCTCCTGCATGCCTCCTACTGGGGATCAAGCCTGCATCCTGAGCATGTGCCCTTGACTGGAATCGAACCCTTCAGTCCACAGGCTGACGCTCTATCCACTGAGCCAAACCAACTGGGGCAAGAGACACACTTTAGTACATGCTGATATATACAGACAGTGCCTCTACACACACCCCTGCCCCTCTCCCACAACCCTGCCCCTTCAGCCCTATTGGGGTGACCCGCTCTGGGGAGGTGCAGAAGATGGTAGGCCAGTGCCTCCCTTTCTTCCAGATCTCCTGGAGAAGTCACGGGTGATCTTCCAGCTGCCTGGAGAGCGTGGCTACCATGTCTACTACCAGATCCTCTCGGGGAAGAAGCCAGAGCTGCAGGGTAAGGGCCAGGGATGGATAGGGTGGGAGTACCTAGGACTGGGTGGGAGTGAGAGCTGCCTGTCCCCCTAAGTCCAGGTCCTGGGATGTCTGTTCCCTCACTCTTCTGGGGTCTGTGACATCCTGTCTTTCTTCTGAGTCCCTTCTGTTCCCTCCCACTCCCTTCCTGGGACTTCTGGTTATTGCTGAGCCCTCTCTCATGCAGGGAACTGGCCGCTGCTCTTGTAAAGTTGTCCCTCCTGTGGTCCGGCAGCTAGAGAGACCCCACTCAGACCAAGGAAGGGCCAATGGCTCTGTCTAGACCCAGCCCCCCTCTCTTGCAAGCTCCTTGAGGGCAGAGCCTGGTCCTCGCTGTGCCCCAGCACAGGGTGTGGACCAGAGGGGTGGCCATGAGCAGTGGTGGAGGGATGGATGTGATATAGGGATGGGCTCATGCCTCAGAGAACCGTAAGGAAAGAGAAGCCATGGACATGGGGGTGTGGAAGTCCTGGGAGGGCCCTAGACTCTCCTGTGGGGCTGGCCCCCAGGACCCACCACGCTGGGATGGGGTAGGAGGATAGCCAGGTGCGCAAGCTGGACCCACCCTCTTCGCCTGTGTCCCCAGACATGCTGCTTCTGTCTGTGAACCCCTACGACTACCACTTCTGCAGCCAGGGCGTCATCACCGTGGACAACATCGATGATGGGGAGGAGCTCATGGCCACTGACGTATGTCGGGTGGGAGCAGAGCGGCTGCCTGCAGCGTGGGGCCCTGCCACGCTGGGTGGGGATGAGGGAGCAGTTGCAGTGCCCTGAGCGTGGCTGGAGCCTGGAGGGGCCCAGGCACCTCTGACCCCGCCGCCCCCGCAGCATGCCATGGACATCCTGGGCTTCAGCGTGGACGAGAAGTGCGCCTGCTATAAGATCGTGGGTGCCCTCCTGCACTTCGGAAACATGAAGTTCAAGCAGAAGCAGCGGGAGGAGCAGGCCGAGGCCGACGGCACCGAGAGTGAGGGGCCCTGGCCTGATCCCAAAGTCCTGTCCATGACCGTTAGCCCTCACCCTGTCCACAGCCTCTGACCTCAGTCTTAACTGGCCCTGAGTGTAACCCCTGACTCTCAACGCCAGACCCTCACCCTCCTGAGCTGCAGTCTGTTGGCCCTGAATTTGACCCTCCCTGGCCCCCCCTCCCTGAGGCCAGGCTGAGCCCCCGTGCTCTAATTGTTGGTTCCACCTCCTCATCCCACCCATGTGCCCTGCCAGGTGCTGACAAGGCTGCCTACCTGATGGGAGTCAACAGTGGGGACCTCCTCAAAGGCCTTCTGCACCCCCGAGTGCGCGTGGGGAACGAGTATGTGACCAAGGGCCAGAGCATGGAGCAGGTGAGCTGCTCGCAGGCCAGGGCTGACCCGGGACAGCTGGGAAGGGTCCTCCTGGCCAGGTCCCAGCCCAGCATCCCCACAACTCCAGGTGGTGTTTGCCGTGGGGGCTCTGGCCAAGGCCACCTACGACCGGCTGTTCCGGTGGCTGGTGTCTCGGATCAACCAGACTCTGGACACGAAGCTGCCGCGGCAGTTCTTCATCGGGGTCCTGGACATCGCTGGTTTTGAGATCTTCGAGGTGAGGGCAGGCCCACACCCAGGCCCCTGAGTGGGTGGGGGCAGGAGCCGGGGCTTCTGCCCGGGGGCAGGGTGAACTCATACACGTTCCTGTTCGTCTCTGGGCCTCCCTGTCCCCATCCACAGGGCAGCTGCTGAGCCCGGCACCTTCTGCAGTTTTATTTTTCCTCCCTCCCTCCCTCCCTCCCTCCCTCCCTCCCTCTCTTTTCTCCCTCTACAGTTTAATAGCTTTGAGCAGCTGTGCATCAACTTCACCAATGAGAAGCTGCAGCAGTTCTTCAACCAGCACATGTTTGTGCTAGAGCAGGAGGAGTACAAGCGGGAGGGCATTGACTGGGTCTTCATCGACTTCGGCCTGGACCTGCAGCCCTGCATCGACCTCATCGAGAAGGTGGAGCCTGGTGCAAGCTCACTGCAGCGGGGAGGGTGTGGGTGCAGTGAGTGAGCATGTGCAAGTGTGCGTGTAAGTGTGTGCCTGTGCGTTGAAGTGAGCTTGTGCCTGTGTATGGCTCTGACTCTCTCTGTACGTGCCGTGAATGGGAATGCGTGCCTGTGTGTGACAGGTGCGCTGGAGACTGTAAAAGCGTGTTGGTGAACATGTGTGAGCAATGTGAGTGTGCATCCCAGCACTGTTGACAATAGCCCCTCATGGGTGGACACAGTTTTGAAGTTCACAAGGTCCTATTGCAGCCACAGTTTCACTGGACCCTCAGAACTGCCCTGGGAGAGGAGTAGGATGTGTTTGCTGATTTGTTTATTTGATTGTGAAACATTATATAAATGTCCCCATTGTGCAAAGAATGGGAGAAAGAAAAATCAGAAAATTAGAAAAGTGAAAAGTGAAGGGGAAATGATGTTCCCCCAATCCCCTCACCACCAGAACCTTGACCCTCTGGTTAGTTTCCTCCAAGTCCCGTGTCCTGGGCATCGGGTTTCGCTCAAACTCAGGTCTCCTCTTTTTCTCTAAAATGGGCTTTGAACATTGAACGAGGAGGGCACAGTAGTTCACGCAGCAGATGGTTTTCAGGCAATGCATTTCTGGAATCTCCTGTTGGGCATTCATTTAGGTGCTTGACATTCATTTTTGTTTGTTTTTCACTGTTAAAGCAGCACAAATTATGCATTTCCCCATTTTGCAGGTTAGGAAACAGGCTTAGGGAGGCTTAAGGGCCCCACAGCCAGTAAGTTTGAACCCAGGAAGCCAAAATTTGAACTCGGCTGCTTTTTTTTTTTTTTTTTTTTTTTTACTGTCCCTGTGAGTGTGTGTGAGATCATGGAGCTGGGGGCTGATGGGTACAAAGATGCCAGTTTGAGTTTGCACAGTTCTCATAAGCAAAGAGGACAACTCAGAGCTGCGAATTGTGCAGAAGAGGGATGGAGACCAAAATGTTCTTTCTGTCTTAGAAGACAGGGCTCCTGGGTGCAGGTCTGGTCTCTGCCCTCTGAGCAGGTGGCGGAGATGGGGCATCTGGAAAGGCTTCCAGAAGGAGGGGCTCCGGGAGGATGGGCTGGCGCAGTGGAGGTCCTTCAATCCTGTTCCCCGTCCCCAGCCGCTCGGCATCCTGTCCATCCTGGAGGAGGAGTGCATGTTCCCCAAGGCCTCCGACGCCAGCTTCCGGGCCAAGCTCTATGATAACCACGCAGGGAAGTCGCCCAATTTCCAGCAGCCAAGGCCTGACAAAAAGCGCAAATACCAGGCCCACTTTGAGGTGGTCCACTATGCGGGCGTGGTAGGTGCCTATGGGAACCCCAGCTCTTGACCACTCCTCCCTCTGGGTTTCTCTGCTTTGGCTCAGCGCCTGTCTGATCTCTGCCAGGTGCCTTACAGCATCGTGGGCTGGCTGGAGAAAAACAAGGATCCCCTGAATGAGACAGTGGTCCCCATCTTCCAAAAGTCGCAGAACAAGCTCTTGGCCACCCTCTACGAGAACTATGCAGGCTCCTGCTCCAGTGCGTGCCGTGCCCAGGGACTAGATTGCCAATCCGTGGGGACTCAGAGTGATGTCCCCGGAGTGACTGGTCCCCATGTCTCTCCTAGCTGAGCCCCCGAAGTCTGGTGTGAAAGAGAAGCGTAAAAAGGCAGCATCATTCCAGACGGTGTCCCAGCTGCACAAGGTGAGGCCCAGCCTGGGCCTATGCAGGCCTCACCCCTTGGCCTCCAGCCCGTTCTCGCTCCCCGATCTGTCCCCTGCACCCTGGGCGGGCGGCCGTTAAGACTTGCAGTGATGTTTAACTCCTCTCCACGTGAACATCACAGCAAGTCTGTGCTGCTTCCCGTCCCCGCGCTGCCTGGGCAGGGTTTGGGGTGGGGGGGTGAAGTGGGGGCCTGAGGGGGACTGGGTGGGGAGTGAAGACTGTGGAGATAGGGACCCAGTCAAGCAGAAGAGGGCAGAGGGTCACAGGAAAGGGTGACAGATGTGTGGAGGGGCCTGCCCCCCAGCCCTTAGCGGGCTGGTCCGCTGCGGTTTCCAATTCTGCCTCCTGCCCTGTGTGCCTTCTCCCCGCTCCCCACCTCCAGGAGAACCTCAACAAGCTGATGACCAACCTGCGGTCCACACAGCCTCATTTTGTCCGCTGCCTCGTCCCCAATGAGAACAAGACGCCAGGTAGTTGCCCTGGGGCCAGGGTGGCAGTGGGGGAACATTGAAGGGAGGGGTCCGGGTGGACCTCGCCCTTCGCAGAGCCCCCCATGTGGACTGTTGGTCTTTCTTCGAGGCAGGAGACCTCTGACCTTTTCCTTTAACTCCCACCCGTCCAGGGGTCATGGACGCCTTCTTGGTGCTACACCAGCTGCGCTGTAATGGGGTCCTGGAGGGCATCCGGATCTGCCGCCAAGGATTCCCCAACAGGCTGCTCTACGCTGACTTCCGGCAACGGTGGGTGTCTTCCTGCCCCAGCCCTGGCTCCTCCCCAGCTCCCCCTACACAGCCACCTGCCCCCTCGTCCTCCACCCTGGTGGAGGCAACAGCCTGAGGGGATGAGAAGGGCACACATTTTAGAGTCAAACAGACAATTCCTGTCACTGGGAAGGATGCAGTGGGACCGGGGAGGCGGCTGGGCAGGAGTCCAGTGGGAGATGGTGGTGGCTGAGGCCTTGGATACAGAATAAGAAAGAAAAGACAAGGGTGGTGACTCCCAGATGTTTGGCCTGAGCAGCTGGGAAGCTGGTGGTAGGTTTACTGAGATACCAAACAGGGTTTTTTATTTCGGGGAGTTGGGGAGACAGTGGATTAATCCCTCCAAATCCCATAAATTTGAAATGTCTCCAGCAGATGTTCTAGAGAAGTCCTGGGCGAGACTGGATTTTAGTCTGGAGATGGGGGCAGGCAGGGAACTGAATGAGGGTTTGTGTGGACCAGACTTTGCATCATGGCTGGCCCCACGTGAGCACCCAGTCAGTAGCTCCTCCCCTCTCTTCCTCAGTTTGGTTTTGTCAGGCCACTAGCAGCCTAAGTTCCCTTCCTTTCCAGAAGTAACTGGCCATCCACGCTGACGTATGTATGTACAAATACTGTACGTGGGCACACACGAGTCTATGGGTTTGTTTTTTCATGTAAACATGTCTTTTTTTAAAAAAATATATTTTTATTAATTCCAGAGAGGAAGGGATAGGGAGAGAGAAACATCAGTGATGAGAATCATTGATGGCTGCCTCCTGCACACCCCAATGGGGATCGAGCCTGCAGCCCGGGCATGTGCCTGACCCTTGACTGGGAATTGAACCATGACCTCCTGCTTCATAGGTTGACGGTCAACTACTGAGCCACGCCGGTCGGGCTAACCATATGTCTTGGAGATTCTTCCTTATCAATAGGAATAAGTCTGTATCATCATCCTTTTTTTTAAAATTATGACTTTATTTTTTAGAGCAGTTTTAGGTTCACAGCAAAATTAAGAGGAAGGTACAGGAATCTCCCATGTTCTCCCTATCCCCGCACACGCACAGCCTCCCGTTTTAAACATCGCCTGCCGGGTAGGACAGTGTTCCCCCTGCTGAGCCTGCACGGACTCATCACGACCACCTGAGGCCGCAGTTGGCACTGGGGGTCTCTCGGTGCCGGCCGTGCTGTGGCTGAGGATGAATGTGTAGCGACGCAGCATCACGCTGGAAACATCCCGTCGTCTAGTGCCTGCTGTTCCCGTCAGCCCCTAGTGCAGGCTTTTGTGTTTCTCAGGTTTTGCCTTCACAGTGTGGCCACAGCCAACCTGACCTGCACTGCCCTGTGCACACATGCGAATGTGTCCACTTATTGGCTAGAATTCTCTCCCAAATGTTCCTTCAGGTTGAGATGTGCTACACCGTATCGCCTTCTTAAGCAATTATAGAAGTGCTGCATGCCTTTTGTAAGCACTGCAGCCCCTGAAAGAACTTCTCTGCTGGATGCATTTAAACGGAACCGAGATTTTCAGCAGAACACACCTACCTCCTAGTCTCACACTGCCCGCACCGCCCCCCCCCCCCCCCCCCAGTTTGTTCAGTATGTGTCCCACTGGGACTCTGCTCCAGCCTGGAGAGGTCCAGGAATATTCCCACCTTCTCCCCACCAGCCTCCTCAGTCCTTGGCTCCCTGCCCAGCCGCTCCTCACCAGTTCTCCCTGCGTCCCAGGTACCGCATCCTGAACCCCAGCGCCATCCCTGATGACACCTTCATGGACAGCAGGAAGGCCACAGAGAAGCTGCTGGGCTCCCTGGACATCGACCACACCCAGTACCAGTTCGGCCACACCAAGGTCAGGGCACAGGAGTGAGGGCCGACTCGGGTGGGTGGTCACACTGAACAGGAGACATGCTGGTGGGTGGAGTTACACCTGTGGCCCCACCCACCCAGGTGTTTTTCAAGGCGGGGCTTCTGGGCGTCCTGGAGGAGCTGCGTGACCAGCGTCTGGCCAAGGTGCTGACATTGCTGCAGGCACGGGGCCGGGGCCGCCTCATGCGCCTTGAGTACCAGCGTCTGCTTGGAGGCAGGTGGGTGTGGACCGAGATGGAGGACCGGGGTTTTGGGGGGGACGACTGTCCACTCAGGGAACCACCAGGCTCTTTGGGAACTGAGGGTTTGTGTGGACCAGACTTTGCATCATGCCTGGCGCCTCGTGAGCACCCAGTCATACTCTCTGTGGGTCAGGCTACCCCTATGGGTGTCTCTGAGGGGTAACGTTCTGTTTCGTGCCCCTCAACTCCCAGCTTCCATTTGTCACCTCAAAAGTTGGGGTAAGAACACCTGTTTCTCCACTCGGGCCATCCCAGAGCGTGGCCCAGAGTGGTTATGACTGAAATGCCAGGCAGGAGAATTTATGTGCATTGTCTTGTTTAAAGGATGGGATGGTCCTGAGACGGGCATGTTTGATGATCTCCATTCAGAGCCATCCTGTCACAGCTGGCCAATGGGGGCGGGGGGAGGAGGCAGGAGGTGGATGTGAGCCCAGGTGGTAGCCAGGTGGCTTTACCACTCCTGGTGTCTTTGGAACATTTGCAAGGGCCACCAGGACATTCAAGGCTTGTGAGCCCCCTCCCTGTAGCACCTGCATGCCTTGGCCTCTCCCTCCATCTCACCTACAAAGCAGAGGCGTTAGGACCTACGTGAGAGGCCATTTGGGAAGATTAAGTGAGATCACACACTGAAGAGCCTGCCCCAGGGAGGTGCTCAGGGAACATCAGGGCTGTCCCGAGCTGCTGGCCGTCCGTTACTGCCCCCCCCCAGGGACGCCCTGTTCACCATCCAGTGGAACATCCGCGCCTTCAATGCCGTCAAGAATTGGTCATGGATGAAGCTCTTTTTCAAGATGAAGCCGCTGCTGCGCTCGGCACAGGCTGAGGAGGAGCTGGCGGCCCTGCGGGCAGAGCTGCGGGGGCTGCGAGGGGCGCTGGCCACTGCAGAGGCCAAGCGACAGGAGCTGGAGGAGACGCACGTCGGCATCGCCCAGGAAAAGCATGACCTGGCCCTGCAGCTGCAGGCGGTGAGTGCGGGCGGGGGCGGGGTTCCCCTCAGTGACCTGATGCCACGGTGAACCCGACTGCTCCAAGGAAACACCCCAACCAGATCCCAGGCCAGGGCGGACCTGGTGTGGTCCGAGTGCCCAAGCTTGCCTGGATCTACCTGCTACTCCAGATGGGCCACAAGGTGAGGCTGTGGGCTCCCGTCCCTGCTCACCTCCCACATTCCCAGCCTGCCCAGCCACGGGCTGTCTGTCCACTTCCCACTGCAGCTGAGCCCCATTTCCCAGCTCTTCCCTCCTTGCCATCCCTGAAACAGACAGACCCCGCTCCCTTCTCTGGTGAAGGGCCCACGGGAACCCAGGTCGCAGGTAACAGTAATAACCAGAAGGCAGGGATCGAGGGTCCAGATCTTCCCAAGCCCACAGAGCCCTTCTGTCCTTCAGCAAGTCCTTCTGTCCCCTGCGTGCCAGACAAGCGCTAGAGATACACAAGTGGGAAGACAGATGGGCCTGTGGTTACAAAACTCACCTGCAGGTGCAGGATAACGTTAGGCAGCCGGCACAGTGAGGAAGAGTGAGGTGGGAGAGAAGACCAGAGCCCCTCCAGTGTGCAGGGCTCGCAGGTCTGCTCCCACCCACCTCCACAGAAGCCTTGTTTGGGCCTCACTCTGGGTTGTCCCTGGCCTAACATCCCCCTCTTGCAGGTGTCACTTCTGCCCCTGCCCATCCCTCCGCCTAAGCCCTCATCCCACTGAGCCCCTCAGGGCCAAGAGCAGGCCATAGGCATTCCGTGGCCCCCAGAACCCAGCTGAGTCAAACCTTTGCACAGACAAATTAACTTCCTTCTCTAGGACCCAGCCTGGTGCCCCTCTGCTTGTTTACCTGGCCTTGCCTCCACTCTGCCCCATCCCCGTTCCCTCTAGGAGCAGGACAACTTGGCGGATGCTGAGGAGCGCTGCCACTTGCTGATCAAGTCCAAGGTGCAGCTTGAGGGGAAGGTGAAGGAGCTGAGTGAGCGGCTAGAGGACGAGGAGGAGGTGAATGCCGACCTGGCCGCCCGCCGGCGCAAACTGGAGGATGAGTGCACGGAGCTCAAGAAGGACATCGATGACTTGGAGCTGACTCTGGCCAAAGCCGAGAAGGAGAAGCAAGCCACTGAGAACAAGGTGGGGCCAGCAGCTGCAGGTCCCACTCCTGGCTCTGCCAGGCCCCTGCTATGGAGCCCTGGGCACGTCACTTCTCTGTGGGCCTGAATTTCCTGCTGTCACATGGGGTTAATAGCAGCACTTGCCCCATTAGGGTGGGCAAGGATTCCCTGTGTAACGAGTCTGCTGGCACTCACCACAGGGCCCAGCATGGGTACGTGTTCAGCAAATGCCAGCAACTGTCACCCATCCTGGACTGCAAGCTCCCTGAGGGCAGGAACCCCAGCTCCCAGCTCTGCACCCCCAGGTGCCTTCTCATACCGCCTGTCATTGAACCTTTTCAACAGCTCCATGGCGCTCATTCAGGGAGGATGAGGCTCAGAGTGGAGTGATTTGCTTGCTCACTGGAAGGGGTGGCTACTCAAACCGGGGTGTGGGAGGGACATCTCCATCGTGGCCCTGGCCCTGGCACAGGTGAAGAACCTGACGGAGGAGATGGCTGCACTGGACGAGTCGGTGGCTCGGCTGACCAAGGACAAGAAGGCATTGCAGGAGGCCCACCAGCAGGTCCTGGGTGACCTGCAGGCTGAGGAGGACCGTGTGAGCGCACTGGCCAAGGCCAAGCTGCGGCTGGAGCAGCAGGTGGAAGACGTGAGTCGGGCACAGCCGAGGGCTGTGTGGTGGTGCCGGGAGAGCTGGGAGGGTGCCTGGCTGGGCCTGGTGGCTGAGCATGTCTGCGCCCCCCACCCCACAGCTGGAGTGCTCCCTGGAGCAGGAGAGGAAGCTGCGCATGGACACAGAGCGGGCCAAGCGCAAGCTCGAGGGTGACCTGAAGCTGACACAGGAGTCAGTGACAGATGCTGCCCAGGATAAGCAGCAGCTGGAGGAGAAGCTCAAAAAGTAGGCCTGGGGTGGGCAGCAGACCAGGCCCCGGCTGGCAGGGGCCTTTGAGCCTACACCCGCTTCTCACTGCTGGACTCTAGCCGGTTCCACATGACAGCAGAGGTTGAACATGGAGGGCTGAGATGGGGGTTACTAGGTGCTGGGGGCAGTGTCCTGTCCTCCCTGGACCAAGGGCCCTGACCAGGCTCTGAGGCCAGGGCTTGAGAGGGAAGGCAGGGTTGAGGTCACCTAGGGCTGCCCTGGGTGCAGGGTGTGTGCTGGGGGTGGTGGGCCCAGGCAGGTTGGTGGAAATTAGGACCAGGGCAGGCTCATGCTCTGCTGTGGCCTCCAGGAAGGACTCCGAGTTGAGTCAGCTGAACCTGAGGGTGGAGGACGAGCAGCTCCTTGGAGCGCAGCTGCAGAAGAAGATCAAGGAGCTGCAGGTGTGTGGGGGATGGGGGGTGGGGACCAGTGTGATAGGCTTACAGAGGTGACCGCTGCCTCCCGCTGTCCCCAGGCTCGGGCAGAGGAGCTGGAAGAGGAGCTGGAGGCAGAGCGGGCGGCCCGGGCCCGTGTGGAGAAGCAGCGGGCGGAGGCAGCCCGGGAGTTGGAGGAGCTGAGTGAGCGGCTGGAGGAGGCAGGTGGCGCGTCTGCTGGGCAGCGAGAGGGATGCCGCAAGCGCGAGGCTGAGCTGGGGCGGCTGCGGCGGGAACTGGAGGAGGCTGCGCTGCGACACGAGGCCACAGTGGCTGCCCTGCGGCGCAAGCAGGCGGAGAGCGCGGCCGAGCTGAGCGAGCAGGTGGACAGTCTGCAGAGGGTGCGACAGAAGCTGGAAAAAGAAAAGAGTGAGCTCCGCATGGAGGTGGACGACCTGGGCACCAGTGTGGAGACCCTGGCCCGTGGCAAGGTGTCTGCCTCCTTCCTGATCCTGACCTCTGACCCCCCTTCAGCATCCTCACCTGACCCCTAGACTCTGATCCCATAGCTATCCTGACTCCAGACCAATGCTGCCTCCAACTGCTGAACCCCGACCACCCCATGCCAATACTGACCCCACACTAATCTTGATCCCAGTAGATCCTGATCTCTGACCCATTCACCTGGCATCTAACCCCAATCCCACTACAGTCCTGACCTCAAACCCTGGCTCTGAAACTCAGTGTCTTGACTATAAGTCATTTTTGACCCAATGTCCAATTCTAACTTAGCCCTTGACCTGTGAACTCTGTCCTGAATCCAGCAACCAATCTTGACCCTTGACCTTTGTACCACCTAATCCTGACAGCTGGACTCTGTCCCTACCTGACTTCAGATTCTAGTATCCCAACTTCATCCTGACCCACTGGCCTCAGGACTGGTCCAGCCTTCTCACTTTAAAGATGTTTTTATTGATTGATTTTTAGAGAGGAAGGGGGGGGGTGGGGAGAAACATTGATTTATTGTTCCACTTATCTATGCATTATTCTGGAGGTCGAACCCACAACCTTGGTATATTGGGATGATGCTGAGCTACCCGGCCAGGGCTGCCTTCTCACTTCTGATGTCCATCTTTTAAGCAATAGTGGAATCTGTCTGAACTTGGGGCCCTGTTCTCTCTTTGATTCCTGGGCCATGTCTAGCCTTCTAGTTCCCCATCCCAGGTCCCTGTCTGACTGGCAGTCATAGATCCTGTCCTCTGATTCACAAACTTGTCCTGACCTCTGACCCTGGGTCTCAGGCCAGTGCAGAGAAGTTGTGCCGGACCTATGAGGATCAGCTGAGTGAGACCAAGATCAAGGTGGAGGAGCTGCAACGGCAGCTGGCGGACACGAGCACCCAGCGTGGACGGCTGCAGACGGAGAACGGTGAGGTCAGGGGCTCAGACGGGCCATCCCGGGGCCTCAGCGCTCCCCCTTGCCAGCCTGACGTGCTGCTTCACCCCTTGGCTGCAGGGGAGCTGAGCCGCCTGCTCGAGGAGAAGGAGTCTCTGATCAGCCAGCTGGGCCGTGGGAAGGCCTCGGCCACTCAGAGCTTGGAGGAGCTGCGGAGGCAGCTGGAGGAGGAGAGCAAGGTGGGCTTGGCCACTGGCTGGCACAGAGAGGGCAGTGTGGGCCTCAGGGCCTTTGGCCAGGCCCGACACTTAGGTCACTGGGGTCCCTATAGGCCAAGAACGCGCTGGCCCACGCCGTGCAGGCTCTGCGGCACGACTGTGACCTCCTGCGAGAGCAGCATGAGGAGGAGGCCGAGGCACAGGCCGAGTTGCAGCGGCTGCTGTCCAAGGCCAACGCGGAGGTGGCCCAGTGGAGGAGCAAGTATGAGGCAGATGCCATCCAGAGGACCGAGGAGCTGGAGGAGGCCAAGTAAGTGCCTTGCTGGCCAGGCCGTCACCGCACAGGTGACCCGTGCCTCAGCCCTGATGGGAGAGGGGAGCTGTGGGGGCCATGCTTGTCAGCCTCGCTCTGCTGCACAGTCCGTCCCGTCTGCTCTGGGGCCCAGGAGGAAGCTGGCCCTGAGGCTGCAGGAGGCCGAGGAGGGTGTGGAGGCCGCACACGCCAAGTGCTCATCGCTGGAGAAGGCCAAGCTGCGGCTGCAGACGGAGTCGGAGGACGTGACCCTGGAACTGGAGCGGGCGACCTCGGCAGCTGCCGCGCTGGACAAGAAGCAGCGGCACTTGGAGCGGGCACTGGAGGAGCGGCGGCGGCAGGAGGAGGAGACACAGCGGGAGCTAGAGGCAGCCCAGAGGGAGGCTCGCAGCCTGGGCACGGAGCTCTTCCGGCTGCGGCACAGCCACGAGGAGGCGCTCGAGGCCCTGGAGACCTTCAAGCGGGAGAACAAGAACCTGCAGGGTACGGCCAGCCCAGGGTCAGAGAGCGGCCCTGGGGCCCCGGGAGCCCCTGGAGCCACACAGGGTGTCCTGGAGCCGTCACCCTGGAGCTAGGGTGAATGATGCGGCCTGGGTTGGAGCATGAGCTTTGAGGTGGCCCCTCAGTGCCCTGTCCACTTTGCAGAGGAGATCAGTGACCTCACAGACCACGTCAGCCTCAGTGGGAAGAGCATCCAGGAACTGGAGAAAGCCAAGAAGGCGCTGGAAGGGGAGAAGAGTGAGCTCCAGGCCGCACTGGAGGAGGCCGAGGTCAGGGGCTGGCCACAGGGGTGGGGTGGATACTGACCCACTGCTTCCCTGGCCTCCCTCCTCCCTTAAGACACACTCAGGGCCCCAAGGCCCACACTGCCTACTCCGCACCCCAGGGGGCTCTGGAGCTGGAGGAGACCAAGACCCTGCGGATCCAGCTGGAGCTATCCCAGGTCAAGGCAGAAGTGGACCGGAAGCTGGCAGAGAAGGACGAGGAGTGCACTAACCTGAGGTATGGGGGCCAGGGCCATCCCTACCCACCACCACTCCCAGGGGTCCACCTGTCTTCTCAAGGATAATTGCCCCTCCCAGCCCAGCCACCTGAGTGGGAAAAGGGGAGGAAAGCAGTGTTTGCTGAGCCCCTGCTGTGCACACAGATCGGCAGGGACAGTAGTTTGTGCCTCGCACAAAGCTTTCTCAGGTCAGGATTATTGTCCAGTCTGGAGGTGAACCTCAGAGAGCCTACAGGACTTGCTCAAGGGACACAGTCAGGGTGGAGCCAGAGTTCAGCCAACAACTGTCTGCTCCAGAGCTTCACTCTTGTCTGTGAACTTGCTCTGATGGGGAACAGGAAGTCACATGGGGCTTGAAATCAGGGAGGGATGTTCCTTATTCCCAAAATAGGTTCATGTCTCCAGCGTTCCTTGGACATTTGTAAGAGCAGGTGTGGTGCTGTGCCCGCCTGCTTTCGATGGCCCAGACACCACTACCTTCTCCCTCCCCCAGACGCAACCACCAGCGGGCCGTGGAGTCCCTGCAGGCCTCCCTGGATGCAGAGACACGGGCCCGCAATGAGGCACTGCGGCTCAAGAAGAAGATGGAGGGTGACCTCAATGACCTGGAGCTGCAGCTGGGCCACGCCACCCGCCAGGCCACGGAGGCACAGGCAGCCACACGGCTGCTACAGGCCCAACTCAAGGAGGAGCAGGCGGGGAGGGACGAGGAGCAGCGGCTGGCAGCGGAGCTCCGGGAGCAGGCACAGGCCCTGGAGCGACGGGGCGTGCTGCTGGCTACGGAGCTGGAAGAGCTGCGGGCTGCACTGGAGCAGGGCGAGCGCAGCCGGCGGCTTGCAGAGCAGGAGCTGCTGGAGGCCACCGAGCGCCTCAACCTCCTGCATTCACAGGTGAGGGCGGCAATTCACAGGGATGCGTAGGGTGGCTGCCTACTGGCCGACTCTGAGGCTCTGCTTCCCCCCAGAACACTGGCCTCCTGAACCAGAAAAAGAAGCTGGAGGTGGACCTGGCCCAGCTGAGCGGAGAGGTGGAGGAGGCTGCCCAGGAGAGGCGGGAAGCTGAGGAGAAGGCCAAAAAGGCCATCACTGACGTGAGGCTGGGCCGGAGCCGTGGAGGGGACAGAGCCCAAAGGGACTTCCACCGGGGCCAGTCACCCCGACCATCCATCTCACCCGGACAGGCGGCCATGATGGCCGAGGAGCTGAAGAAGGAGCAGGACACAAGCGCACACCTGGAACGGATGAAGAAGACACTGGAGCAGACGGCGCGGGAGCTACAGGCACGGCTCGAGGAGGCGGAACAAGCTGCCCTCCGAGGTGGGAAGAAGCAGGTGCAGAAGCTGGAGGCCAAGGTGCGTGTGGCGTCCCCATCCCTTCCCCTGCACAGTGGGCAGTGCGAGGGCAGGCTCAGGGCATCAGGCCCATCTGCTGCTCACAGGTGCGGGAGCTGGAGGCTGAGCTGGACGCCGAGCAGAAGAAGCATGCCGAAGCCCTCAAGGGGGTGCGGAAACATGAGCGCCGGGTCAAGGAGCTTGCGTACCAGGTGGGTGACAGGTCCACCTCTAAAGGGGCGGCCCGAAAGCTGGTCTGGTTGGGGCCAGACCTGAGTCCCCGCTACATGCGCAGGCCGAGGAGGACAGGAAGAACCTGGCTCGCATGCAGGACCTGGTGGAAAAGCTGCAGAGCAAGGTCAAGAGCTACAAACGGCAATTTGAGGAGGCGGTGAGTGTACTGGGTCTGGACCCTGGGGGTCAGGTCCTGCCGGGTCAGGACGCCTGTGGAACCCAACTCAAAGCTGGCCCCAGGCAAGAGGCCAGCAGCTGTCAGCCCTACTCCATCTCTGGGACATGCCTTCCCAATGTTGGCTTTGTGGGTAGGCAGGCTGCCTTCATGGGCAGTGACCTAGCTCGTGACCCTCCTGTCCCAGCAGGAAGTGTTTCTCACAGCTCTGACAAGAGATGAGACCCGGCTTTGGCTCTGAAGGGACCCCATGTGCATTCCCCTTCTGGCCCAGGTCTGGCACATGGGTACCTGAAGAGGTGTCACACCCCTTCCTTCCTGCTGTGGGTGCTGGTGAGGGGGTAGATGGAACGTGGATAGTGGTGGTGGGAGCACAGTGGAAGACAGAGAGAAGCCAGACCCTTTCTGTGATGGGGTGGGACCAGACTGACCATCTCGGTCACCAAAGGGTGACCCAGCCTGCCTGTGCCCCCAGGAGCAACAGGCAAACACTAACCTGGCCAAGTATCGCAAGGCCCAGCACGAGTTGGATGATGCGGAGGAGCGGGCAGACATAGCAGAAACCCAGGCCAACAAGCTGCGGGCACGGACTCGGGATGCCCTGGGCCCTAAGGTAAGGGGTAGCCTGGGGCACCACCTTGCCCTTTGCAAGGGGAGGGGGGCAGGTGGGATAGTTCACTGAGCCACCCTTTTCCCCCTCAGCACAAGGAATGATGCCTGCTGTCCGCCCCCTCACCTCTCTTCATCTGCTGAACCCTGAATAAATGCCACATCTACAGCTCCAGCCTGCTTCCTTCTCATTCTTTGGGACTCAGGAGGGGAGGGGAGCACACGGTCCCACAGACAAAAGTCAGGTCCACATCAATCATTTAAAATAAAGTTCTTTAATAGTCTCCATTTAATCGGTTTATTTGTTGTTAATAAATTGGCAACACAAGGAGGGGCCAAGGCTCTGCTCCCAGGCAGGCTCCTATGTGTCTGGGCTCAGGTAGGAGAAGCTGCCCTGGGGCATAAGGGGGCAAGACACAGCCACCCCATGTCCCAAGGAATGGAAGGGAAAGGTCCCTCGCTTCTGGGGACACCCCTTGGGACGAACACAGTGGCCAAAGAGCACACAGAACCAGAGGAACTAAAGGAAAACGAGGGAGGGACAGATGGGCAGGCTTGGGGAAAGGTAGCATTCTCTGGTACCCCCCACCCCTGCCCAGGGCTCAGAAGCCTGGGTCCAAAGCCCAGGGCAAGCTTGGCTCACAGATTGGGGGAGGGTCCCCATACCTCCCTCCCCAACCCAGGACTGATGGCCAAGAGACTGGGCAGGAGCTCAGACAGAACTATTTTTAAAAGTCCCCTTACCTCTGAGTGGGCCAGGACCCCAAGTTTCTGAAGGAAGGGTGGGCATAGTGCCCCTGTCCTCATCATGAGGATCTTGAAGGACCTAAGGTTCCCCAATGACCTTAGGCCCTCAGACCCAAGGGCTTCTAGACACTCCCACCAAGCCTGTATCTGAAGACCTGGGGCAGGCAGAGAGCAGCAGGAAGGCAGGGGAGGGGTGGAGACATGGCAGGGCGTATGGCACTCATACCCACGCTCACCCGCACTGGCCCTGGCCCAGCAGTCTCCCAGGGACTGCCTGGCCCAAGGTCACTCCTCAGTGAAGTCCCTGTCTATGTCCATGTAGGGCTCCTCCATGTAGCTGACAAGGGCAGAGGGTGATTGGCGGTCTGGGTTCAACAGGATGGACACGGTCTCTTTCCAGTATGAGAAGCTGATGCAGGAGCTCTGGGCAAAGAGAGAGGGGCTGGGGGGTGCCTGGAGGACCCAGGTCGAGCCCAGCACCCCGTGGGGAGGGCCATGGTAAGGGGACAAAGAGCTGCCCACCACATGACCCAGGCAGGGACCACGCACCCCGAACAGCCCTCTGAAGGGCCCTGGGTCTACGTGCCCGCAGCCCACCCACCAGCCAGTTGGGTGGGGTACTCACGTTCTCCAGGCAGGTGCTGTCCTTGTCCTTGTGCAAGTAATGCTGCTGCCAGAAGCGCAGCAGGTTGTGGAAGTTGTTGAGCAGGAAGCCGGGATACTTCTTGTTGTGCTCCATCCGCTGAAGCAGCCGCAGGTACAGGGGCAGCCGCTCTTTCCGACGGGCCAGCATCAGGATCACCAGGCTGGTGTTGAGGCAACTGACGTTCTCCTGCAAGGCCCCAGCAGCCTCTGGTGGACCTGGGTTGCTACTGGCCAGGGAAGGCGGTGGCCCAAGCCAGACCCTGCAGAACCCTGAGACCACACTGAGCTGCCCCTGCATAAACCTGAGGGAGGGCTGGGGCAAGGAGTGATGCCAGCATCCCGCCCTGAGCACCTTCCTGGTCCCTGCTCCCCGCCCCCCCGCCACCCCCCACCTTCTGAAGGAACACCATCCATCATCTGTCTAGTTAGAGCAGGGGTCCTCAAACTTTTTAAACAGGGGGCCAGTTCACTGTCCCTCAGACCATTGGAGGGCCGGAGTATAGTTAAAAAAAAAAACTATGAACAAATTCCTATGCACACTGCACATATCTTATTTTGAATTAAAAAACAAAACGGGGACAAATACAATATTTGTATTTGCATGTGGCCTGCGGGACGTAGTTTGAGGATCCCTGAGTTAGAGTCTTCCCAGTCTCCTCAATCAGCTCAGGCATTGCTTCTTCCAGAAGCTTCAATCCCTGGGGAGGGCTGGGCATACACCTTAGATGCAGCATTTACTTTGCTAACTTTCATTTGGCACTAGACTGAGCACCAGGAGGGAAAAGTCGAGGCCTGTTTTGTTCACTCTGCATCCTGAGCCCAGGGCCTCGCCTCAATCAATGTCAGGTGAAGGAATAAAAGACCCACCTCTAAGAGGTGTTAGTGTGACCCCATCTTAGAGAAGGGGCATGAAGCCCAGAGACTGAGGACTGCACAGCTGAGGGAAGTGGGAGTTAATGTCAGGTCCAAGCCCAAAGCCTGCACAGAAGTGGGGTGGGGCGAGCACTGAACTAGGAGTCAAAACTAAGTGTCAACCCTGACTCCTCCCCAACTCGTCTGTGATCTCAGAGATCTGCTCCCTCTTCAGGCCTCATCTGTAAAATGGGGCAGATTCCTTATTGGGAAAAAAATCCTCAGAATCCCTGGGAGGAACTGAGATGGGCCTCAGGGAGGTGCACTCCTTGTGTGGGAGAGAGCAGCTCTGCTGGGCTCCGGGACTCTTCCTGCATCGCACGCCTGCAGGGCCTCTCACCTGTGTCAGCGTCTGCACGTGGATGATGTTGATGAGGCGGAAGAGGAAGGACATCTGCGTGGGCACCTGGGATATGTAGGCGAGCAGGCGGCACTCGGACAGGACCTCGGCAACTGGGGACGGAGAGGCAGAGGTGTGAGCAGCAGGCTTGGACGCTGGTCCGTGGCTCAGGCCGGGGCTGCCACCTAAGCCACTAGTCAAGCCCTAGGGGACCTGACTCTGAAGCTGGGAGCCCCTACTGTCAAGACAACGAATGAAAAGGTTGACTGCAGCAGGAACAATCTCCAGTTCTTCTGCCACCCAATAAGCCTGCGGTCTCACTCGAGCCCCACATGGGAGCTCAGCCCCTCTCCCTTCAGGCGTGTTCAGGGACCACCTCTCCCCGAGGCCTTCCCCCTGGTGTCACCACCTGGGTCCCCTCATCCCAGGCAATCGCAGCCCAGGAGAGGAAGGCTGTTTATGCATGCTGGTGGCAACAATGTTTCTCACCTTATTACAATGTTGTACATGCTCAGTAAAGGAAGCATGAACCGTAGAGGAAAGTAAAAGCAGCAAAGAAAATCACCCGGAGAGCCACCACCTTGACCCCAGCCACAGAATGTTTGGTGGGGCTTCTTCCAGCCTTTCTTGTCTCCTTGCTGAAAGCTGGGTGTCTGACACCAGCGAGGCCACCCTGGATGCATTTGCATTGGTGTTCTGGCCTTTTCTTACCTTTCATGTCCACCTGATTCTCAAATCGGTCCAGTGACAAAGTGACGCAGCGCACCAGCATGTTGGAGTCCACCAGCGAGCTGTTGATCTGCTTCAGGAACACCTGGAACTAAGTGGGGAGACACGGCTCAGACGGGAGATGGCAGGCGCCTGCAGTGGTGGAGTCACTGCAAGGGCACTGACCTACCTCTGCCCAGTTGTCGCCAGTGAACAGAGGCGCAGACAAGCTGCCTGACCTGCCCCAGCAGGGCTACCCCAGATCTTTTCACACCACGTCCAGTGTTTTCTCCACTGAAGGAAGGATGCCAAACTCCTCATTTCTACTTCATTAGTCTGAACTGGGTTTCTGTCACACCCTCTGAGCCTAACACACTAGGCCCAGCCCATCTATCTGGAGCTCATGATGGCACCCACCACACAGCCGTTTTCACAGCCCACCTGCTCCCAACCATCACACCTGCTCACAAGCGGCTGACACTTTAATGTCCAGCACAAAGATGCTAGTAACTGCCTGCTCAAGGCTGTCCATTGACTCCCTAATACTAGTAGTCTCCAATTTAAAACCAGTACCAGAGACTGGTGAGGACAAGGGCTCCAAGGTAACTTCTGAACAATAGAGCAAACCCCACAGCGCCCTGTTAGTCTTACCTTTGCATCAGTGTTGATGTACTTATTGAATCTCTTGAATGCATCAACATTGAACTTCATTAGCTCCCCCAGGAGGTCGAAGTAGCTCTGCAGCACATCCCTGGACTTGCACTCGCTGTCCACGATGCAGTACAAGATGTGCTGGGGGTGGGGAATGACAGATGAAGGCAGGAAGGCAGCTGAGCTCTGGGGCCCACAGGCAGGTGTGGCTGCCACCCCCAGGCCGCACTCTTCTAAGCTACCGGCTTCCCACCAGGGCCTGGCATGTAGCTCAGGCCACACGACATCTGCTTTGAGAAAGCATCCGGGTCAATGAAACCTGCTTTCCCTTCTAGATGCTTATCTGAGGATGCTGGTGGCTCCGAGGGCAGGACCAGGACCGACACCTCCCAGGAAGTGGGGGTTGGTGGGGTATGTAGCCACGACCTCTCTGGCTTGCCCACGGCTCAGAACTAAAGCCTGTGACCTGCTCTGTGGGCACCAAGATGGCCAGGGCTCTCCAGCTTGCCAGCGAGGGGAGGTGTCTCCAGATGTAACATTGGCCATTGCCCGAGCACCTGAGGCCACTCAAATAAATGAAGCACAGGCTTTAAGCACAGGAAGCACATTTTGACCCTATGGTTAGTATTTATGTTTATGAATGAAAACATTTACACTAAAATAAATGAGTTTATCAAGAACAAAAAGCCAATTTATCTCTTTGATAAGGTTCTCTATGACAGTTAAATTGTTTCCATTTTTCATTTTCTTTTTCCTGAAGTTACACTGATTTGGATAAATTATTTTCCATATAGATTTTACAATAATTGCTAGGTCAGTTTCTTGTTCATATATCTTTTTTAAATCAATTATAGTTTTGGCCATTTTGTAAGCTTTTTCTGAAGGCCACTTTTCAATAAAGGGAAATAAACTTTTAGTCAGCAGCAACATATCCTCAGGGTCCAAAGGCCTTGCTGGGTGACTCTGCAGATGCTTATGTCCTCCACAGCCACCCCTCGGCCCTCCAATCATCCGGGAAGCACCCATCGGGAACCCACGGTTGGAGACTCAGGGCCCATACCAAGGCAATCTGCACTGGCATTTAAAATAGATCCAGTATCTCCTGCCCAGCTTTCTAGGTCTCAGGACAGGAAAGCAATGCATAGGGCTGGGGAAAGAACGGGACACCCAACACCCTGGCTCCTCCAGGCCATTACCTCCAGAAGGCCTCGCTTCAGCAGGAACATCTGGTCTGCATAGGAGGTGGTCCCTCGGAGGAAACTCTCCACAGCCCGGGCTTGCCAAAACCTGCGACCCAAATGTTGACCCCTGGCCCAGGTGGCTAAGGCTGCCCTCTTCTGGCCCATGTTCCATTCCCCACGGTACTGGGAGATGTTTGCTGACTTTTCACGTATTCAACATTTATAGACCATCTATCAGGCATCAGGCTTCTACTAGGCACTGGGGACACAGCAAGAGTCCCCAGCTTCATGGAGCTGACAGCATGGTGAGGAACAGTCTTCTATTTTGTTCTGTCTGGAAGGGGTTTGTGTCTCAGAGAAGGGCTAGCCCCAGTAACGTGAAAATGCCACTCTAGCCTTTGTCCGTTCAGAAGGACAGGAGGACATGGAAGAGAGGGGTGCCAGGGATGCGTGAGGGAACCTGATAGACATGTGTGGACATGTGTGAACGGGCCACTGAGTTTACGCCTGCTGGACAGACAGAATAGACAGGGGCACATTTGGGCATGGAGCTTACTGACAGCTCACCCCCAGCCCTGATGGAAGGCCTCCCACTACTCCTATCCATAGCCTTCAGGTCTCGGATGAGTCTAAGGAACGCTGAGAAGCCCTCCCTGTCCATGCCCACCTCCCTGTCCATGCCACCTCCCTGTCCATGCCCACCTCCCTGTCCATGCCCACCCCACCAGCCCGTTGGGGAAAAGGTTTTCCTTTGTCCCCACAGCTCCTGGGGCAGGCCCTGGCCTCGTGCTTTCCACACTGCATTGAAACAAGATTCTTTTCATGCTTGTTTCCCACATGCCAGGGAATCCATGGGGCAGGGACTGTATCTGCTTTTCTCTTCCACCTTTCCAGCCCAGCACAGAATAGGTACTTGGTGAATGCTTGGTCAATTCTTGAAATACACTGCTGGCATGCAGCAAAAGTTAATACAAACCTGCTAAGCCACACAGGGAAAATGGCAATCAAACCCCTTTTACCTCATAGTAACCAGATGTTGGAGTGGAAGCTGGTGCCTAAAGGAGGTATTTCTAACCACTTGAGAAACACATGGCTCCTGGGCCCCTCAAGAGTGACAGGTGCCTGTCCCCAGACCTACCTGAAAGATGACTCAGCTGGCTCCTTTTTCATGACCTGCAGCAGACGAGTTAATAAGCCCCTCTTCCCATCACACACTAAACTCCTGAAATAAAATAGACAAAGACACAAGCTTCCAGTCAAGATGGCAGCATAAGTAGACATAGTACTAGCATTCTCCCACAACTATATCAAAATTACAACTAAACTACAGAACAGCCATCATTCAGAACTGCCTAAAATCTGGCTGAATGGAAGACCTACAACTAGGAATTTGAAGGTGCAGCCACACACAGACTGGAAGAGGGGGTGGAGACACCCACATGGAGCAGATAAAAATCAGGAGGGATATCTCAGCTGCAGAGGTCCCTCGAGGAGTGAGGCCCTTCCAGCCCAGGGTTTCAGTACCAGGAAGAGAAGTCCCCACAACTTCCAGCTGTAAAAAACAGTCAAAATTGTGGCTGAGTGAGACAGAGGACTGCTGGAGTCCAAGGCAGTTCCTCTTAAAGGCCCATGCATAGACTTACTCAGACTCACTCCCTCTCAGCTCCAATGCTGGGGCAGCAGCTTGCAGGGCACCAGGGACATACAGGGAGGAATTGAATTGTCTGGCATCATGGTAATGGCTGGAGGGAGGGCTTTCTTCCAGAGAGAAGTGCTGGCAGAAGCCATGGTTCTTTTTCTGAGCCCTTTCTCCACAGAGCCAGCAGGCAGGCACCATATCGGAGTCTCCATCAACCTGGCTAATACTGTTCATCCCACCCTGGTGATTCCCTGAGGCCCCACCCAACTTTCAGGCCCACCCAAGCTCTTTTCAATGGCTTTTCTATTCGAATGGGCTGTCTTGGATTATGTCTCAGACTTTCCTAAATCTCTCAAACAAGCAGCATCTGGCCTTGGTGTGCCCCGTACCTCGGGCAAAGTGACCCCAGGCCCAGCACTAGTTACAGTTGGCCTTGGTTCATAGCTTGGCCTTTCCTGGGCACTTCCAAGTCCAGTACAAGTAGCAGCCATCTGCACATCGCTTTGTAGCTCATGTCAGGAGGTCCCAGTCAGAACACAGGTGGCAGCTGACCTTGGTCTGCACCTTGCGGGAGGTCCCAGAGCTATCGCACCCAGTAGACAGCTTCAGACCACGTCAAAGCACCACCCAACCATCTCCACAAGTGACACACTCAAGGGGTGGACTCAGTAGGCACCACAGCCCTGCTAAAGTAAGTCCTGCTCCATAGGGAGGGCCCCTGCACAGCTGATCCTCCATTCCTTGCAGCTGATTGGCCAGGGGCTAAATCTCTCCCCTTGACATGCTAACAGCAAGCAAGGCTCAACTACAATGGAGGGGGTTCACAGCCCACACAGGGGTTGCACATAGAGTACCCAGCTCAGGTAAATAGGCAGGCTGTGCCACTGAACACTACCAGGTGTACTGGTTAATAATGTGGATTTTGTAATCAAAGAAAACACGATAATTTAAAGAGAAACATCAAAAGTGCTTTACTTAAAGTAATGTCCATCACTAGCTACACATTTCCCCTATCTTTCAGGTAATTTGTGGATACCGTCCCAATAGAACTTTTCTTGTTTTAAGGCAAACCATTCAGAGACCCAATTTTCCACTTCTTCGCACGTTTTGAAGTGCTGCTCAGAAAGTGCATGTGCCATCGATCAGAACAAGTGGCAATCTGAAGGAGCAAGGTCTGGTGAATACGATGGGTGGGTTAATACTTCCCAGACAAGATCTTTTAACGTGTCTTTAACTGGTTTTGAAGTGTGTGATGGTGTGTTATCATGAAGCAAAATTACTTTGCTGTGTTTTCTGGCACATTCTGGTTGTTTCACGATTAAAGCGTGGTTCAAATTGATTTGTTGTTGGTAGCGATCAGTATTAACGGTTTTACCTGGTTTCAGAAGCTCATAATACCACACCTTCCTAATCCCACCAAACGCAGAACACTGTCTTCTTTCCAAAGCGATTTGGCCTTGCAGTCGATGTTGATGGTTAACCTGGATCAATCCATGATTTTGTGTGTTTGGGATTCTCAAAATAAATCCACTTTTCATCGCCAGTCACAATTCGATGCAAAAAAGACTTTCTTTCATGCCACTGAAGCAACATTTTACTGATGACTTTTCGGTTTTCCCTTTGTCTTTCGTTCAGTTGATGTGGCACCCATTTTCCTTCCTTTAAAATCTTTCCCATTGCTTGTAAATGATCAGAAATTGTTTGCTGAGCAACGTTTAATCTTTCTGCAAGTTGTTTCTGAGTTTGACACGCATCTTCATCCAGTAATGCTTGTAATCGTTGGTCTCCAAACTTTTTCGGTTGACCTGGGTGTTCTTTGTCTTTCACATCGAAATCCTCACTTTTGAAGCGTTTAAACCAGCATTCGCAAGTATCTTGAGATGGAGCATGTTCACCATAAGCTTCCCGAAGTATATGATAACTTTCAGCAGCACTCTTTTTCAAAATAATGAATTAAAACTTCCCAGAAATGCTCTCTTTTTTTGGCACAAAATTCTACATTTTTAAGCGTCAAAGTATCTATGATGTTAACACCTTCAGAAAATTTGACATAAGAAGTTCTGAAGCTTGCTGTCAATACAACAAAATAGCATACCTATCAAATCGCATTTACATAACATATGTGTAACTCCATCTATTGAAAAAAATCCGCATTATTAACTGGTACACCTAGTACAGAACACTTACTACATTAGGCCACTCTACCAAGCTTGGGAGATGTAGCAACTCTAGCTAATATATAGAAACCAACACAGGGAGGTGCCAAAATGAGGAGACAAAGAAACATGTCCTACATGAAAGAAAAGAACCAAACTCCAGAAAAAGAATTGAACAAAACAGAGACAAGCAATCATATTAGATGCAGAGTTCAAAAAACTGGTTATAAGGAGGCTCAATGAACTTAGTGAGAACTTCAACAGCATAAAAAAGGACATGGAAACCATAAAAAAGAACCAGTCAGAAATGAAGGATACACTAACTGAAATGAAATATTAATTTATAGGGAATCAACAACAGAGTTGATGAAGCCGAGAATCAAATCAGTGATTTGAAATATAATGAAGCAAAAAATACCCAATCAGCAAGAAGAAAAAAGAATCCAAAAAAATGAAGATAGTGTAAGGAGCCTCTAGGACAACTTCAAGTGTACCAACATTTGCATCATGGGGGTACCAGACGGAGAAGAGAGCAAGAAATTGAACATCTATTTTAAAAGATAATGACAGAAAATTTCCCTAACTTGGTGAAGGAAATAAACATACAAGTCCAGGAAGTGCAGAAACTCAAACAAGACGAACCCAAAGAGGCCCACACCAAGACACATCATAATTACAATGCAAAAGATTAAGGACAAAGAGAGAAACTCAAAAGCAGCAAGAGAAAAGCACTTAGTTACTTACAAGGGAGCTCCCATAAGACTGTCAGCTGATTTTTCAACAGAAAATTTGCAGGACAGAAGGAATGGCAAAAATATTCAAATTGATGAAAAGCAAGGACCTACAACCAAGATTATTCTACCCAGCAAAGTTACTATTTAGAGTTAAAGGATAAAGAGCTTCCCAGACAAGAAAAAGTTAAAGGAGTTCATCACCATCAAACCAGTATCAAATAAAATGTAAAAGGGTCTTCTTTAAGAAGAAGAAAAAAAAGATAAAAAAATATGAATAAAACGGCAATAAATACATATCAACAACTGAATCTAAAAAAAAATCTGAAAAACAAAATATACAAAGAAGCACAACAGAAACAGACTCATAGATACAGAGAATATTTTGATGGTTACCAGATGGGGATGGGGTTAGGGAAATGGGTGAAAAGGTGAAGCAATTAAGAAGTACAAATTGATAGTTACAGAATAGTTACAGGGATGTAAAGTATAGTATAAGAAATATAGTCAATAATATTCTAATAATTATGTATGGTGTCAAATGGGTACAAGATATAGCAGGAGGCTCACTTAAGTTATATAAGGTCTAATCAATGGGATATACACTAATATATGTCAACTTTAATTACAAAATTAAAGAATGATTTCAAAAAATCTACACCCAATATGTAACAGCTAAAACACTTAAATGCAAAATTAAATGCTGAAAATAACCATTTTATACTGAAAAAATCCTATATAATAAAAGCCTAATATGCCGATCAACCAATCAAAGCATAATATGCTAATGATAAGCTAAGGCTGCTCAACTGCTCGCTAGGACATGCACTGACCATCAGGGGCAGACAGCTGACTGGTCAACCAGTCGCTATGATGTGCACTAACCACCAGGGGGCAGACGCTCTGACCAGTAGGTTAGCTTGCTGCTGGGGTCCAGCCAATCGGGACTGAGCGAGATGGACCGGACATGCCCTGGAGCCCTCCTGCGGTCCCACCCCAGCTGGCCAACCTCCTGTGTCCTTCCCTGGCCCCAATCGTGCACCAGTGCAGTCCCTCAGCCTGGCCTGCACCCTCTCACAATCCAGGACCCCTCAGGGGATGTTGGAGAGCCGGTTTCCACCCAATCTCCCAGGCCAGGCTGAGGGACCCCACTGGTGCATGAATTCATGCACCGGGCCTCCAGTTTAAAATAAAATAGAGAGGGACATTGGTGGCAGATCTGAGAAGCTAACAGGGGCACTGAGACTGGTATTCCCACTGACTTAGGTGGGGAAAAACAAGGGGACATTTCCAGGCTGCCAGGTTGCCCTTTCGCTCTACCTGTGTCCAGAGCGTCCCATGGCACCCTGCAGTCTTAGAACTGAATAGCCAAGTGCTTTCACACCTTATCTCAGGCCAGCTTTCCATTCTCAGACCCACTGGCAAGTGATCAAAGGCCAGAAACACATCCAAGAATCAGACAGGGCTCAGACCTACTGGAAGAAGGGCTATTTACACCAAAAGTGGGTTGCGAATAGGCCATGACAGAATCTACCAGATGGGGCAAAGTCTGTGCCAATAGGGTAAGGCAGGGAGTGCCCTGAGCCCCTGGCTCAGCTGCAGCCAGCCTTGAACAAGTACCCGTGCCTCGGAGAAAATGACTCAGGCCTCATCATGGGGAAAAAAAGGAGAAGCAGGCAGGAGTTTTGGACTCTCAAATGTTCTCTTCAAATAAGGAAGCTCTACTTTATCCACTACAGACATTATGGTGAGACTATGATTTCACTTGAACAAGAGTTCTGTTCCCTTAAACAACAACAACAACAACAAAAAACCTGAGGATTATGACTCGTGTTGCTGGATATAGTCCTCCTTTGCCCTGACCCTATGAGCCTGTGACCTCCTTGCCCAGAACCAGATGATGAGGCAAGCATAACC
This sequence comes from Myotis daubentonii, assembly GCF_963259705.1. Lineage (NCBI taxonomy): Eukaryota > Metazoa > Chordata > Mammalia > Chiroptera > Vespertilionidae > Myotis > Myotis daubentonii. The sequence goes on from NC_081847.1 coordinate 36,949,082, forward strand.
CAGCAAATGGGACTTTGCTGAGGGTGAGGGGGCTGCTTCTATTTGTCCTGCTTGGCTGCAACTGCCACCATGCAATCAAGGAGGATGTCAGCAAAGGTGAGAGCAAGGGGAGGGGCAGGTGACGTAAGAAGAATGTCTTATACACAGGAACCTTTAGGACACTGCAGCTACATGTAAGGACAAGTCTGCATACCTGCGTGAACCCATCTGTGTGCCCCAGGGCACACAAGCAGCCAGGGTGGCTGTGGGCCAAAGCCGTACCCCATCCATGCTCACCTGTCAGTGTTGAGGACGGCTTCCACCTCGGGGATGTTGGCCTTGAGAGAGATGGCACTGAGTTCATTCAGCTCCTGGTTGTTGAGCAGCAGGTACTTGTTCCTGAAACCAATGGGTTGCAGGGAGCTTAAGGACAGGACTGAGGCTGCCAGGTCAGCACTGGGTAGTCCCCTGCCCTTTTCCTGTAGAGAGGGAGGATCTAAGAATCCCCCAAGTACCCTTCCCCAACACCTGGTACCCCCTGAGCAGGCACAGAGGGAGGCATGGAGTCTCCATGGCCCCAATCCCCACCCCTCTGCCTGCCACATTCACTAACAAGTCCTCTTCCCTTAGCATCCCAGGCCTTTCTTTTGCACTGAACGTTCTACTTGATTTCTTAAAGGCACTTCCCCCCAACATGTCCAAACGAAACTCATCATTTTAAAGGCATACCTCATTTTAGTGTGCTTCACAGAGGTTGCTTTTTTAAACAAATTGAAGTCAAGACCCTGTACCAGCAAAAAAGGGTAATAAGAGGCTAACTTCTCCTGTCTCACTCCCTAGGGTGGCAGTGAGGACTAAGGGAAAGCTCAGCGCAGTGCCTGGCATAAAGGAAGGGCAGGACAATTGGCAGCTCTTATTACAGTATCATGAAGTGCAGCCACTGTGGTGACAGTGGCTGTCCCGGCTCCCAGGTCCTCCTCCTGAGCCGGGGTCAGCGATGGGACAACGAGAGGAGAGAAGACAGAGCAACAACTCTCCTTCCAGGGACAGCTCGTACTTACTCGTGGTGGTCGCTGAAACTCTGGAGAAGCCTCAGAAACTGTATCTTCAAGGTGATGTCCTAAAATAGATGCGCACCTTGATGTTAAAACCATAGTCACAATGTTCCAAAGAAAGCAAACACTCTGGTGAGAGCCTGGGCATATTGCTTTGCTTCTCTGAGCCTCTGTCCTCATGCACAATGAGGACTTTTCTTGAGTCAGAAAACCCTTTGTTGTCTTCCATGCCTGGACAATAGCAGATTAAGCTAATGTGAACTCTTCTTGCTAAAAATACCACAACATACTGGATTAAAAAGTAACTGAAATTCTTTTAAATATGAGGCTAAGTTCAAAAGAAAGAAAGGAAAATCCATAGAACTCAGAAACGAGAGGAGAACCAAGATGGCGGCATAGGTTAACGCAGGAGTTTGCTGCTTTGAACAACTACTTCAAAAGTGAAACTAAAAGACGGAACGGACATCACCCAGAACCACAGGAACGCTGGCTGAGTGGAAGTCCTACAACTAGGAGGAAAGAGAAACGCATACGGACACTCAGAGGAGGCGCAGTGCTGAAGTCAAATTCTGAGGTGCGGAGTGCGCGGAGCGGGCTGGCGGCGGAGGGCATGGTTGGCGTTTTCAATTGGGAGGGAGTCGCAGACTCTGAGCTCCAGATACAGGCGAGTCTTTAGGGACCCAGACTCAAACGGGAGAAGCGGGACTGTCTGGCTTCGGTCAGAGCGAGTGCAGCTTTCTCTCCGAGCTTTGCAGCGGGTGCTGGGACTCAGAGAGGCAGAGCCCCTGGGGACAGGACTGAGAGCCGTCATAACTGCTCTCTCCGGCCCACCCTGTTGATCCTGTGCGACCCGCCCTGCCCAAGACCTGCACAGAGGCATTTGCCGGATAGCCTCAGGCAAAGGCTAGATTAGCACCTCCCTAGAGGACAGAAGTTCTCTCACTGCTGACACAGCTGATTCTCATAGCCACTTGGCCTGGAGGTCAAACCCTCCCTGGTATTAGCTACAACAATCAAGGTTTAACTATAAGACTGCAAACAAAGACCACTAGGGGGTGCACCAAGGAAGCATAACAAAATGCGGAGACAAAGAAACAGGACAAAATTGTCAATGGAAGATATAGAGTTCAGAACCACACTTTTAAGGTCTCTCAAGAACTGTTTAGAAGCCGCCGATAAACTTAATGAGATCTACAAGAAAACTAATGAGACCCTCGATGTTATATTGGGGAACCAACTAGAAATTAAGCATACACGGACTGAAATAACGAATATTATACAGACTCCCGACAGCAGACCAGAGGAGCGCAAGAATCAAGTCAATGATTTGAAATGCGAGGAAGCAAAAAACATCCAACCGGAAAAGCAAAATGAAAAAAGAATCCAAAAATGCGAGGATAGTGTAAGGAGCCTCTGGGACAGCTTCAAGCGTACCAACATCAGAATTATAGGGGTGCCAGAAGATGAGAGAGAGCAAGATATTGAAAACCTATTTGAAGAAATAATGACAGAAAACTTCCCACACCTGGTGAAAGAAATGGACTTACAGGTCCAAGAAGCGCGGAGAACCCCAAACAAAAGGAATCCAAAGAGGACCACACCAAGACACATCATAATTAAAATGCCAAGAGCAAAAGATAAAGAGAGAATCTTAAAAACAGCAAGAGAAAGAAACTCAGTTACCTACAAGGGAATACCCATACGACTGTCAGCTGATTTCTCAACAGAAACTTTGCAGGCCAGAAGGGAGTGGCAAGAAATATTCAAAGTGATGAATACCAAGAACCTACAACCAAGATTACTTTATCCAGCAAAGCTATCATTCAGAATTGAAGGTCAGATAAAGAGCTTCACAGATAAGGAAAAGCTAAAGGAGTTCATCACCACCAAACCAGGATTATATGAAATGCTGAAAGGTATCCTTTAAGAAGAGGAAGAGGAAGAAAAAGGTAAAGATACAAATTATGAACAACAAATATGCATCTATCAACAAGTGAATCTAAGAATCAAGTGAATAAATAACCTGATGAACAGAATGAACTGGTGATTATAATAGAATCAGGGACATAGAAAGGGAATGGACTGACTATTCTTGGGGGGGAAAGGGGTGTGGGAGATGCGGGAAGAGACTGGACAAAAATCGTGCACCTATGGATGAGGACAGTGGGTGGGGAGTGAGGGCGGAGGGTGGGGCGGGAACTGGGAGGAGGGGAGTTATGGGGGGGGGGGGAAGAGGAACAAATGTAATAATCTGAACAATAAAGATTTAATTAAAAAAAAAAAAAGAACTCAGAAATGAAGGACTGAGTTCAGAGCTCTGAGCACAGTACTGATGGTGGAGAAGTGAACATGAGACTCATCTAGGCCAGGGCTTGGGTTTTAATGCCCTGCGGGACCAGACAGAGCTGTGGGCCCACATAAAGCCTGGGAAGTGCATACATTTGGCGAAAGAAGGGTTTCTCTGCCAGGCTGCTGCTGGTGAGAGAGCCCCAGGAGAACAGCCTCTGAAGTACCTGGCAGACAAAGCAAAGTGCTTATTAGTCACTCCCAGGGCCCAGGCTACGCAGGTACTCAGAGGGAAAACAACACACGCCCCCCCACCCCCCACCCCCCAAAGGTGACCTCTCCATACATTACAGAGCCCGAGGCAAGACTCTACCCAAAGTTGAGTCTGAAGACTCAAACACAAGTATTAGTACCCCAAGAACAATCTGAAAGAGACCATAAACATGTATGTTACAAATAATTAAAAAGAGATAAAATGCAACAGAACAAAACATTAACATAATCTGAATAAAAATCAAGTAATTTTTGACAGAATGTCTAGAAATGCCGAATATATTCACTTGAAATTAAAACATCAGATGGATGGGCTGAAAGGCAACTCCAACAAGACCAGAGAGAAATATGGTGAACAGGAAGATAAGGCACAGAGGAAAACCCTCAGAACACAGTGCAGAGACCAAAGGGGAGCCATGACACTAGCCGTGGGCAAACTACGGCCCGCGGGCCTGAGGAAATGAATAAAACTATTGAAAAAAAAGACCGTACCCTTTTATGTAATGATGTTTACTTTCAATTTATATTAGTTCACACAAACACTCCATCCATGCTTTTGTTCCGGCCCTCCGGTCCAGTTTAAGAACCCACTGTGGCCCTCGAGTCAAAAAGTTTGCCCACCCCTGCTAGACCCTGACAGTTTTGTGCGCTTTAAGGTCCCAGAGCACTGTCCTCCTCCTGCTGGTGGCTGAGCCTCCATGTGGCCTGTGAGGCCAGCAGGCAAGGAAGAGTGATCTTTCTTTTGCAAGAAACAGAGGCTCAGAGATTCAGTGACTCGTTCAAGCTCTCCCAACAAGCTGTGTGGCACAACAGGCCCCCCAACGCCCAGTTCATTGCTCGCTCCAGGGTACCGTGACAGAGACAAGGGAGCGGAGAGCCCTTAATTCCTTAAAAAAGGAAAGCATCCTAAATCCCTTTTTGGATGCAGAGCATAGGTGGTGTGTGGTTCTTGAAGGCAAAACTATCAATGGATATAATTATAGTGCAGCAGAGCACAGAATGAGGACAATCTTGTTGTTAGATAATGTAGTGGGTGGCCCTGCCTCGAGGAAAGTGAGCCCCCCACCCCCAAGGCATATAAAGGGAAGCAAGAGGAGGCCAAGAGGGACTTCTGCATAGGTGGAGGGGTGGGGTCAGGTCCCTCCCCAAGGTAGATTCCAGTTATGGGATTAATAGGTTATGACTGGAGGTTTCTGTTCTACTCTCAAAGACTGAGATTTCAAAGGGTCAAGAGCAGGTCTTGAAACAACTACTCCTGGCAAATAAAGCCTATCTGTCCCCAGGGTCCCTTGCTCACCGGGCTACAGTCGCAGTTCTGGTTGTGACCATGGAGGACAAGGGCAGATGCTGAATGCTTCCTCCAAATCAGCTTGTCAAACAAATTATTAAGCCCCGGGATCAGCTTGAACTCTGCGATCATCCTGTGAACCTGGATGGGGTCGGAAGGCAAAAGCATTTTAAAACTAATGTGAGGAAAAGATGTAGCAAAGCCTCGTGCTGGTATAATAACAACCTTCAGGACAAAGAAAGCAACAGTCAGTAGGGAGTGTTGTGGCTTACAGAAAACATCCACACATTCCCTACCCTGCTCATTAATTCTCACAATATCCTAGGAGTCACACTGTACAATAGGACCTCTTTTAAGACCATGCGTTCTGGACTCGGATAGCCCTGGGTTTGTCTCTCAACTCCACCACATACAAACTGTGTAACTGTAAGCAAATTCCTTAACCTTTCTGATTTATTCCCTGCCTCTGCATATCTATATATATAAAAGCCTAAGCGACCATTAGGATCTAATGACTGGTCGCTATGATGCACACTGACCACCAGGGGGCAGGTGCTTAATGCAGGGGCTGCCCCCTGATGGTCAGTGTGCTCCCACAGCCAACCTCCCCCTGGCCGGCCAGCACAGATTGCCTGATCGGAGCCTGCCGGCCAATCTCCCTCAGTCCCTCCCCCACCCCAGTGCACAAATCCATACACCAGGACTCTAGTTATTAAAATAAAAATGCCCCTCATGCTTCATAGTAGGATAAATTTCAAGTGGAGGCAAGATAAAAATATAATAAAATGAAACTCTAAGAATCCTAGAAAAATCTATGCAAAAGCTTTGTTTGTTGTTGTTGTTAATCCTCACCTGAGGATATTTTTTCCATTCATTTTTTTAGAGAGAGTGGGAGGGAGGGGGAGAGACAGAGAAACATTGATGTGTCATTGATTGGTTGCCTCCTGCATGCACTCTGACTGGGGCTAGGGATCAAGCCTGCAACTGAGGTATGTGCCCTTGACCAACATCGAACCCGGGACCCTTCAGTCCATGGGCCCATGCTCTATCCACTAAGCCAAGCCAGGAAGGGCTGCAAAAGCTTTAAAAATGACACTGAGAAAGACTTCCTAAAGTAGTATTCCAAACCTAGAAGCCTAGAAGAGTGTTGAATTCAACCACACAAACCTTTTAAAATTCTGCGTGGCAAAACTCATAGTAAGGAAAGCCACAAGTTAAATATGACCGATGAGACCATACTCAAAATCTTATGTCACACTCAGGCAAAAAGCTAATTTCCTCCATAAGGAATCCTACAAATCTCTAAAACAAAAAGACCGACCCTACAGAAAAAATGGGCATAGGATACAGACAGGAAAACATAAAAGGTTCTTCAATATATGCAAAGTGCTCAGCCTCACTTAGAATATTAACAGAAATTGAAACACCTAATTTTGTACTTTTTTAGACTGGCAAAGAATGAAAGTTTTATAATCCTGTGTTGGTGAGCTGGGCCTCAGGCACGCTCCTGCCCTGCTGGTGGGAGGGCACTGGTGCTACCTGGAGAGGAAGAACAGTTTGTAGTATCCCTAAAAATTACAAATGCATATTCCCTTTGACCAGCAATTCTTCTTTTAGGAATTTATACAAAGACAAATACATATAAATACTAAATGGCACATGTACAAACTTACTCATGGCAACATTATCTGTAATACCAAAATAGACATAACCTATACTTCCAACAATGGGGAATAGTTACATAAATTATGGTACATTCACTTAATGGGATACTTGACACCAGTAAAATAGAATGAAGGTTTTTTAACATGTAGTGAATTGCACATTCATCAAAACATAATATTAAAAAAGCAAGTGTGCACATGCTATATTTATTGATTATGTAAAAAATGAGAGGAATATATTGCTTTTATAAGCACAGAATCTAAAAAGATACATTAATAACTGGTAAAATTAGATGCTTACGGAAGAATCAGAATGTTTAGGATCAGAGGGGAGAAAGCCTTCACTGATATTATTTATCCGTTTAATATAGAACTACCTTTTTAAAAAACAACATATTTTTATTGCTATCAGAGAGGAAGGGGAGGGAGAGAGAGAGAAATATCAATGATGAGAGAGAATTTTGATCAGCTGCTTCCTGCACGCCCCTTACTGGGGATTGAGCCTGTAACCAGGGCATGTGCCCTGACCAGAATCGAACTGGCGACCTCTTAGTTCATGGGTCAATGCTCAACCACTGAGCCACACCGGCTGGGCTAGAACTACTTTTCAACATTGAACTATATGAATTATTCACCTACTAAAAGTAATTTTTCACATAACACAAAATGAAGCTATTATTACCTCTTTTCAAGGCTGTTATATAAATAAAGTCAGAATGGATATGTAAATACTTGAGCACAGCAACAGTGCTCATTAATTCCCTCTTTGCAAGGGGAAATGGGAGTTCAGCAGGACTGCCTTGGGCAAGGCAGTGGTGAGGATGCCAACCTAACTCAGGTGTCCTGATCCTAAAGCCTGCCCCTTCCCAGCCCCCCACAGGCACATTTATCTGGGGACACCAGAATCTGACAAAGCTCTGTGACTCTGGGCAGTGTTCTTCTTTGAGCCGAGTCTCTTGATGGGAAATGAATTGTTGAAAGGACTCAATGAAGTAATATAGGGGAAGCTCAGGGCCTGACTTACAGGATGTGCTGAAAAAGAAGAAAAAAAAGACTGCTCTATTGATTACATTCATGATGATGAATGGGGGATGGAATTTATGGATGTGGAGAGCATTTCCTCCAGTCTAATGATTCAATTTACCCAAGACCAGTCACAGAAGTTGGCCCAAAAGCACAGTAAGAAGGCCACTCTTGGGCCTTGCCAAGGAAACCCTTCCCCTTGCTATCCTGGTCTAGGCAGGGTCTGTGAGCCCATGTGCCCACAGGGCTGGCACACAGCAGGCGCTCAGTAACTGCTGACTGTGCAAAGGACGAGCCAGCAGAGCACTGGCTCTCGGTTGGGCCGGATTCCAAGACCAGCCGATGGTCCCACCCAGGAAGCAGTGTAATCACAGTTTAACTGAAGACCACATGACTCACAGAAACTTGGTAACAGGAAGGCTCAGGAAGCAGGGAACTGCTATGTTTGGGACAGAAGAGTCAGGGCAGCAATTTAAATCCTGACTCTACCGATGCTTGGCACCTGAGAGCAGGGCCCTTTGTGCACCTTGGTTTTCTCAAGCATCAAGTGAGGGAGAAAAAGGGGTCACCACATGTTGTATAAGTTACCAAATACCTGAAAATTCAAACATAAATAACTGTGAAAGTACCTCAAAAAAGTAAAGCACTTAGTATATGTAAGACATTATGACTATTACTTTTTATAACAAATACTATCCCATACTGAAGGAAGGAGCCCCAGTGCTGTGGACGTCAGGGTGGGATCTCACCCAGTGAGTGCCTGGTTTTTAAATACCATCTATATGCGGATGACCCCCAAAGCGATACCTCTAGTGCTGGCCTCTCCCCTAACTCCAGGTGTGGATTCTAATAGACACCTCACACCTAACTTGTTCAAACTGTACTGCTCACCTTCTTCCCTACGCCTACCCTTCCACTCCTTGCCACCTTAGCCATTTCAGTAAATGGCAAATCCAACCTCCCGCTTCTTAGGCCAAAACCTTTGGAAGGAACTAAGGAAGTCATACTCAAGTCTTCTCTTTTATGCCTACACCCAAACTATCAGCAAATCCTACCTGTTCTACCTTCAAAACAGATCCAGAATGCAAGTATTCCTCATGACACCTACCACCTTATGCAGGTCCTAGCTGTCATCTTTCACACGGCAGCCACAGGGTCAGCTTCCCATTTCACTCAGAGTAAAACACCAAAGTCCTTAACGTGGTCGATGAAAGCTGATGCAATCTGGCTCCGTGCAACCCCTCAGCCCTCCTCTCCTCACTGCTTTTCTAGTCCAGCCCCATGCCCCTAGCCTCCCGTTTCCTTATTTAATCTCCCAACCCACCAGGCATGCTCCCACCTCAGGGGCTTGCTCCCTCTACCAGGCAGGCTGCCTTGGGGGTCCGCATGCTTGGCTCCCCTCTTTCTTCAGGACACTGCCATGCCAGATGTCCCCCTTCAGTGAGTTTCCCCGTCTACACCATCTAGAACTGTTCCTCACATGTACAATGGGGAAACTGCACCTGTCTCACACAGAGGTGGGTGATGGTCCGGCGTCTGAATCAAAAGGTATGAAAGGACCCGTGAGCACAGCCTCCACTCCCCTTTACTCCCCCTCCCCTATGCCTCGTTTCATCCCTAGAATAATGCAGCTGGCAGGGGAGGGCTCCTTCTCTACCTTAAAGAAGATGCTGCATACTTCCAAGACCCTCTATCTTCCTTTGTAGGTTACGGGCCCTTGCTCCTCCCTCCTGGAACTACTTGAAGGTTTAGGGAACCCCAGCACACCTGGAGTCCCCTGGTAGCTGCCCAGTTTTCATAATGTGACACAGTGCTGGGCTCTGGCCCACACCGCTAGCCCCCATCAGACTGGCAAGTCCACCAGTGCATTGACAGAGCAGTCATCTTGCCAGTCACTGACCATTTATTCTTCATGTTAAGGTCAGGTAACATAGCTAAACTGTCTGTTCTTCAGGGCACCAATGCTTTGCCTAGAAATGCTGCCCACAGCAAAGTACAGAGGAAAGACTGTGAGCTCTGGAATCAGACTGGTTTCCTCAGGGAAAAGGAAATCAAACCTAATGCTTGCTGGGCTAGAGAGCCATTCTGAGAGGCAGCCTCGTGGAGTGCGCGGCGTACCACAACGCCCAGGAAGCATTGGCGTCCGACTCCCTGCCTGAGATGTGGGGGAGAGGCCCACCTGGTTTCGCTGACGCCCCATCAGCAGCACGCAGAGGACATAGAGCACTTCCAGTTTGTACATGATCTCGTGCATAATCTTCATGGACTGGGGCAGCTGGGTCCGAGCTGAAGTGTGAGGCAGGCCATTCTCCTCAGAAGCCCCTGGAGGAGAGAACACAATGGAGGCTGAGACAGCCACCAGGAGAGAGGGTTGAGTCACTGCCTGTGAGGAAACATGTTTCTGTCCCTCAAACCTGTAGCCATTACCCTGGGCCCTGAGACCCTGACAGAGAATTTGAAAGCCACAAAACCCCTCCAGGCCCCCAGAGGCCAGGCAAGCTTAGGAACTTAGGAAAATAGACTCTGCAGTTCCAGCTCATCAACTTTAACATACACTAAAAATGTTCTGACACAGCCAATGCAGTAACGTGAGCCCACACATTCCTTTCTCCTGTTACCATCAAATGACCCCCAACTTCCCCACCACCCCAAAAAGTGCCCAGACAGATGTTTAGCAACAAATTGGGTCACACCCTCCTCAGGTCAAAAATGACTCTGAGCAGTTGGTCCCTCTCTACCTAGATTCCACAAAGGGGCACTGCCGAAAACTGGGAGGAATTCTTTTTGAAGATGTTTCCACCCCATTTTTCAAAGAACCTTCTAAACTTTTCTAAGGTTCATCTTTCTAAGGCAGCCTGGGCATCACAATTGCTGCTAGTGATACAGATAAACATATTCTCTACTAGCAGATTATCATTTCACCCAATTTCATTGTTAGTAACAATAGCAGCAACTACGTAGTATTTATCATTTGATATGGTCCGGGTACTGTGTTTTGGGCTTCAGGTAAACCACCTAATTTTTTCTATGACCCAATTAATGAAAAGTCTCCACGGGTCACGCAGGTCACAGAGGAGTGTAGTGTTGGGAAGGCGGTACAGCGAAGTGATAAAGACTGATGGCTCTGGAATTACAACTTGCTGGCTGGGCAAGTCACCTGCTCACTAGGCCTTAGACAGCTCTGTAAACCGGGAATAACTGTAGTGCCACAGTGGATGGCCAGGGTGACTGAGGATTGAATAAGAACACAAGAACAGCCCCCCACCCGATTCTTGGGAAGCCCCACTCTTAGGTCCCTGTTATTTTAAAAGGTCACTGGTCAGAGTCAGGAGACGTTAGGAGTTACTTCCCATCAGTTGCCCTCGTTTTAAATGTGAAAAGGTGAGTCAGGAACTACTTACTAAGGTCCTTTCAAGCTCCTTTTGGACTGAAAACGCATGGTACAGAGCAGTGGTTGGACATCAGATATATTCAGGCAAGATGCATGCAGAAGTCACGGTGATTTCTGCATGTTGATATCATGATATAAAAACCTAACCTACTCTACCCTATAGACTGAAACTATTTTTTCCAGCCATATTATGTCAATAATATAAAATTATAATTCTGAAGAAGACCAGTTGCTGAATGAAGGATGATTGTTAACAGAAGACTCTGGGGCCAGACTGCTGAGTCTGGACCTGAGCTCTACCATTCACTAGCTGGGTCGCTGGCCTTGGATAAATTTATTGATGTCACTATGCTCCCCTATCCATCCTCATCTGTAAAACAGAGATAATGGCAATAGTACCTGTCTCTTACCAATTTGGCAAAGGTTAAAGGATTTAATATATTGGAAGTGCTTAAAACAATGCCCGCACACATACGTTAAATAGAAATAAAAAACAAACTCTGATGCTTGCTCGCTTTTTTTTTCTTTTTAATCTGCAAGCTCTTCTTTTTTAAATCCTCATCCAAAGACATACTTAGAGAGAAGAAGGGAGGGGGGGGGGAGAGAAAGAGAGAGGAACATAAATTCTTTGCCTTCTACACGTGCCCCAACCGGGGATTTAATCTGCAACCCAGGAATCGAACCAGCAACCTTTTGGTAAAGAGGACGACGCTCAACCAACTGAGCCATTCCAGCAGGGCAATCTGCAAGCTTTTAATGACAACTAAAGTTACAGTGGGCAAAGACTTAAGAAAAATTTACCGGAGAAAATCTAATTGAGAAAATTCTATTTTATTCTCATACATTTTTCTGCAGATTGGAAGAAAAACCATAATTACAGACAGTCCTCGGGTTATGTTGAACTCAACGTATGTTGTTTCGTGGTTACGTCGCCATCTCCCATTTATTAAAAAAGAAAAGTTCCGTTATTTCGACATATCTATATATGTGCTTTATGTTTTTTATTATTTATTTACCACAAGGTCAGGAATTATCTTTCTTTTAATTGTTTTTTACTGTTTCACTTCATTACTGCTGTGTATGTGCTCCATGTGAGTGATGTAGGTGCTTATGTAGGTGGGTTCCGACTTATGGCGTAATCGCGTTACATCGCATCGTAATCTCCGACGTAACCTGAGGACCTCCTGTACTCAATTTCTATGTTGGGATACCTTGGCGCATCTCCCGGAACAATTTAAGAGTCAACTAATCTGTGACAAGAATCTAAAGAGCTATCATGTAGATTCCTCCCTCTGCTGTACGCTTGTGTGGCCTTGAAAGCCTCGGCATCCTCATCACCTAGCTCAGGGAGTCCTGGGGGTGACTGAGGAGAGGATGTCTCTGGAAGGAGCAGGTGTAGCATATGGCATAAAAGTCCTTCTCAGTAATAAACGCCCGTGGAAAAAGAGACACAGGCAGCTCAGGTTCTTCCCCAAGTCACTGCCAACCTTTGGTGCCAGGTTTATAAGAGCCCCTAGGATAGGTATTTTCAAGAAACAGTCCCCAAAGTAATGGCCAGAGCTTAGTAATAAGGTAAGTCCCAATGACGAGGGCGGGAAAACTAGTTTAAGAGGCCTGTGCTTCCCTCCAATCTCTTAAGCTCCACCAAACTGATTAAAGTGGCCAACACACCCCCTTTCCAGCCCCAGCACAGAATAGGTACTTGGGTTGATGAATAATTCATACTATACAACTCACCCATTTAAAATGTACAATTCAGTGGTTTTTAGTATATTCAGAGTTGTACAGCCATCAACACAATCAATTTTAGAGCATTTTCATTACCCCCAAAAGAAATCCTACCCTCATTAGCAGCCACTCGCCATTTTCCAACTCCTCAGCCCTAGGCATCCATGAAATTACTTTCTGTTTCCATGGATTTGCTTATTCAGGACATTTTGTACAAATGGAATCATACATGTGCTCTTTTGTTGGCTTCTTTCCCTTAGCACAGCGTTTTCAAGGTTCATTCAGGTTGTACCATGGATCAGTATTTCATTTTTTAAACTGCTCAACAATATTCTATCATATATCATATTCTGTTATCTATTCAGCAGTTGATGGGCAGTTGGATAGATTCATGTTTTGGCTATTATAAATCTGTTGCTATGAATATTCATGTATAAGTTCTTTTGTAAACATGTTTTCATTTCTCGAGTATATACCTAGGAATGGACTTTCTGGTAACATGATAACTCTTGTTCAACCTTTTGAGGAACTGCCAGACTGTTTCCAAAATGGCTGCAGTATTTTACATGCCCCCAACAGGGAATGAGAGTTCTGATTTCTCCATATCCTTGCAAACACTTGTTTGTGTGTGTGTGTGTTTTAAATATATTTTTATTGATTTCAGAAAGGAAGGAAGAGGGAGAGAAACATCAATGATGAGAGAGAATCACTGATTGGCTGCCTCCTGCACACCCGCTACTGGGGATCATGCCTGCAACCTGGGCATATGCCCTTGACCGGAATCGAACCAGGGACCCTTCAGTCCGCAGGCCGACGCTCTTTCCACTGAGCCAAACTGGCTAGAGCTCCTTGCCAACACTTGTTATTATCTGTCGTTTTGATAAGCATCTTGATGGGTGTGAAGTGGTATCTTACTGCAGTTTAAATTTGCATTTCCCCACCGACTAATGATGTTAAAGTATCTTTTTATGTACTTATTGGCTATCTATATATCTTCTCTAGAGAAATATCTATTCAGATCCTTTTCCCACATTGTGAAATGGGTTGCTTCTTTATTACTAAGCTGTAGGACAGTGATGCGAACCTTTTGAGCTCAGCGTGTCAGCATTTTGAAAAACCCTAACATAACTCTGGTGTCGTGTCATATATAGAAATTTTTTGATATTTGCAACCATAGTAAGACAAAGACTTATATATTTTTATTTATTTATTTTTTAATTGTTTTAGTGCTTAAAGTATTACAAAGAGTATTACATGTCTCCTTTTTTCCCACCCTTAACAATCCCCTGGCCTCCCCTAACCCCTAGCGTCTTATGTCCATTGGTTATGCTTATATAAAGACATATTTTTGATATTTATTTTATATATTTAAATGCCATTTAACAAAGAAAAATCAACCAAAAAAATGAGTTTGCATGTCATAGGTTCACCATCACTGCTGTAGGAGCTCCTTACATATTCTAAATTCAAGTCCCTTATTAGCTATATGGTTTATAAAAATGTTCTCTACCCTCAAAAATATTTTTCCAGTCCTAGCCGGTTTGGCTCAGTGGATAGAACGTCAGCCTGTGGACTGAAGGGTCCCTGGTTCTATTCCGGTCAAGGGCATATGCCTGGGTTGCAGGCTTGATCCCCAGTGGGGGGCGTGCAGGAGGTAGCTGACAGATGATTCTCTCTCATCATTGATGTTTCTGTCTCCCTCTCCCTCTCCCTCTCCCTTCCTCTCTGAAATCAATAAAAATATATTTAAAAAAAAGTTTTTCCATTCTGTGGGTTGTCTTTTCACTTTCCTGATAGTGTTTGTTTGTTTTTTAATCCTCACCAGAGAATATTTTTTCCATTGATTTTTAGAGAGACTGGAAGGGAGGAGAGGTGGAGGAGGGGGAAAAGGAGGAGAGCAGAGAGGTGAGAGAGAGAGAAAGAGAGAGAAAAAAACATCAATGTGAGAGACACACACTGATTGGTTGCCTCTGGCATACAATCAAACCTGCAACCCAGATACGTGCCCTTGACTGGGAATCGAACCTGCAACCCTTCAGTGCACAGGCCAGTGCTCTAACCACTGAGACACTGGTCAGGACCTGATGGTGGGGGTTTTTTGAAGTAAGAAAGGTTTTCATTTTAATGAAGTTCAATTTATTTATTTTTAATTTTGTTGCTTGTGCTTTAGATGGCATCTAAGAAAACATTGCCAAATCCAAGGTCATGAAGATTTAATTCTTTGTTTTCTTCTAAGGGTTTTATAAATTCAGCTCATATATTTAAGTCTTTGATGGCTTTGAGTTAATTTTTACATATGATGTGAAGTAGGGGGTTTCAACTTCATTCTTTTGCATGTGGATAACTAATGGCTCCAGCACCATTTGTGTAAAAGACTACCTACTGTTTCCCAAACTGAATGGTCTTAGAATTCTTGTTGAAAATCAATTGACCATATTAAGTGAGGGTTTATTTCTGAACTCTCAATTCTATTTCATTATATTAGTATGTCTCTGTTTATGCTGGTAGCACGCTGTTGATTCCTGATGCTCTGCAGTTAAGTTTTGAAATTATGAAGTGTGACTCTCCCGATTTTGTTTTTTTCAAGATTGTTTTGGTGTTTCTGGAACCTTTGCTTTTCCATAGAATTTTAGGACCAGCTAGTCCACTTCTGCAAAGAAACCAGCTGGGATTTTGACAGGAACTGGATTGAATCTGCAGATGGATCTGTAGATCAAGATGGGGAATACTGCTACCTTAAAAATACTGAGTCTTCTGATCCATAAACACAAGACATGAGATGTCTTTCCATTTACTTAGGTCTCTTTAATTTCTTTCAATAATGTTTTAAAAATTTCAGAGTATAAGTTTTGCATTTATTAAATGTATCTCTAAGTACTTCATTCTTTTTGATATTCTTATAAGTTGTTTTAACTTCATTTTAGTTTAATTGCTACTGTAGAGAAATAGAATTAATTTCTGTATATTGAGCTCATATCTTGAAATTAAGCTTATATCTTCGTTGAACTCATTTACTAGTTTAGTGGTTTTTTAGTGAATTCTTTAGGTCTTTCTATAGAAAAGATCATGTCATCTATAAATATAGTTTTACTACTTCCTAATCTAAATAAGTTTTGTTTATAGTTTCACTGGGGAGGCAAGTCCATATAACACCCCAGACTTTCCTCCCTTCAATTTTATCTGCATGTGATTAGTGAGAATTACTAGGTTTGTACAATCTGACCCCATCCTGCTGGCTAGAGTCAAATTCTTCAGGGTTGGGCAAATGACCCAAGATGGGCCAGACTCCTTCACCATGTAGCTGGAGCTGAGACTAGAACCCTACACATTTACTAGGCAGCCTACTCATCAGAAAAAAAAAAAAGAGAAGACTAAAGAAAAAGGAGACAGAGCAAGAACTCTTTGGGTTCCTAAGAATGCTCTGGTTATTGGCTCCAAACAGTCTCTCTGATTGTGCTACCAAGCCATAGTCCCTCCAATCAGACTGGAACCCTTAGAGCAGTGGTTCTCAATCTTCTGGCCCTTGAAATACAGTTCCTCATGTTGTGACCCAATCATAAATTTTCGTTGCTACTTCATAACTGTAATGTTGCTACTGTTATGAATCATAATGTAAATATCTGATATGCAGGATGGTCTTAGGCGACCCTGTGAAAGGGTCATTCCACCGCCAAAGGGGTCGCAACCAACAGTTTGAGAACTGCTGCCTTAGAGGGAGTTCAAAGAGATTTCTGTCACTAGGCTAGCAAAATAATCTTAATAATCATGCTCTAGGATTCCCTGAGGAAAAAGTCTAGTTTGAGCAAATTTCAATTTATCCTCTTTGGAAAAGAGGTCAAGCATGGCTTCAGGAATCCACCTCACAGGAGACCCACTGCAAGTACCTTGACTGTGCTCTGATTCCTCATTAGCCACTCGCATCAGAGCATCTAGCACCAAAGCATTGTCGAGCCATGTGTACCACTCCTCCAACTCCTGAAGGAAGCTGGCTGTGCCCGTTGACTCTGATACCTTTCGAGTTGCCAGCTTGCAAAGCCGCTCAACAAAGCCAGGGATGCTGAGAAGGGCCGCTGCAGAAGAAAGAACAAAAGAAGAAATGTTCAAAACAGAGACCAGCTCTAAAGCCCTGAACAAGCTACCAGCCCCTCACCTGCATGACAGGAATGATTTCTAACCTGACAGCAGCTATTCAGCCACAGTCTCCCTTTAAAATGAAAGGCCAAACAACGGTAAAATAGTAATAAAGTTATAGAAACACATAATTTTAGTAGATGCAAGGAAAAACACTCTCTTATATCTACTGGTGGAAATATAAATTAGAATAACTTATGCCTTAAATCTGTGTGTCTTTGAGCCATGGGGTCTATTACCATGGGGGAAATTTACCATAAGGAAATAACCAATTACATAATACAAAGACAGCTGTACATAGATGTTCAGTGGCGTGGTTTCTATAATAACAAAAAGAAATAACTACATGTTCATTAATAGCATACTGATTAAATATGATATATTCAAACAACAGAATACAACACAGACACTAAGAATGATGACACATACCTCTCTATACAGTGACTCCAAAAGATGTTTAAATTTACTTACAAAAAGGTACTTAAATGTTAAACAGTATCGGCTTGGGTCTGTTTTCTTAAAAAATTTGAAACTTTACTTCTTTAAATATGTACATAAAGAAAAGATATGTTCTAAGGCATTTACTGTGGTTGTTTCTGAGTAGAAGTGCATATAAGTGCTTCTTTTAAAACTACTTATCTATAGTTTGATTTTCCTGTAATAAGCAAGTACAGGGAAGAAAAAAGGCAGGAAGAAAAAAAGGTAAGCCTTTTTTTTAAAAAATTGAATTCTTTATTGTTGAAAGTATTACATATGTCTTCTTTTTCCCCCATTGACCTCTCCCCAGCTGCTCCCACCCCCCAGGACGTGCCCTCAACCCCTACTGTCTGTATTCATTGATTATGTTTATGTGCATACATACAAGTCCTTTGGTTGAACTGTTACCCTCCTCCCCCACCCTCCCTTGCCTTTCCTCTGAGGTTTCATGGTCTGTTCGATGCTTCTATGTCTCTGGATCTATTATTGATCACAGTTAAGCCTTTTTTTTTTCTTAACCCAACTCCTCTAACTGGATAATTATTCAACTCCTCTGAGTAAGATGGAAATCCTGATCAGCATAAGAGAACATAATAAACTTTGAAAGCAGGGAAATCTGGGTTCAAATCTTGTCAATATCATTAACCTTCTTTAAAATAAGGCTAATATCTACATATTTGCTTGTATGTGCATTAAATCTTCCAGGAAGGATAGAAAATAGCAGCTGCTGAGGGCAATGAGAATTAGGCCAATGGGAATAGAGTGGGAGGGAAATGTTTCCATGAACACCATTTTGAATCTATAGATTTTTTTGAAACAGGCAAACGTGTCATCTAATTCAAAGATAATAAATACTTCATAATATCAATATATTACTATTAATTTGGTAGTGTATAATATGGTACTGGAGTTCTGTTTAAAAAGAGTCATTATCTTGTGGAAACACTAAAATATGTACAGGTGAAATTTTTATGATGTCTGGGATTTGCTTCAAAATAATCCAAAGTGAGGAAAGGAAGCCCAGCTGGTGTGGCTCAGTAGTTGACTATCTATCTATGAACCAGGAGGTCATGGTTCGATTCCCAGTCAGGGCTTATGCCAGGTTGAGAGCTCAATCCCCAGTGGTGGGCAGGCAAAAGGTAGCCAATCAATGATTCTCTCTCATCACTGATATTTCTATCTCTTCTTCTCCTTTCCTGTCTGAAATAAATTTTTTTAAAATATATTTTTTAAAGTGAGTAAGGGAGGAGTGAATTGGGGTAGAGATAGAGACAGGCCATCAGTTGACAATGTCTAAGTTATAAATGAAGATCAGTATACAGTCATGTGTGTCATATATGTCTCTACTTTTATATGTGGAATGTTCCCCATAATGAAAAATTTTAAAGTAAAATTCAAAAAAATATTACATTAAAGAAAATTCTTTAAAAATTTTAAAACAAAGTAATTAGGACAATTATATAAAGTCATATAAATTCAGTCCCAGCACAGAGCTAAGCAAATAATCTTAGCCCTCTTTCCATCCTTTATACATTAGTGAGTGTCTAGAAAATAATGTTTGATCTCATTTTTAAAAAGTGAATTAAAACTACAAATTAACTTTTCCTTGAAAAGTTAAACACAGAATTATCATATGATCCAGCAATTACACTCCTGAATATATACCTCAAAGAAATGAAAACAGGTGTTCAAAAACTACATGTACACACATGTTCACAATAACCAAAAGATAAAAACCCAAATGTCTATCCAACAAAAGGACAAACTGTACTATATACATACAATGAATATTACTCAACCATAAAAAGGAATGAAATAGTGACATGCTACAGTGAATGACATCATGCTAAGTGAAAGAAGCGTGATACATGGTACAAAAGGTCACATATGTATGATTCCAGAACAGACAAATACACAGACAGAAAGCAGGTGATTGCCAGGAGTTGAAGATAATGGGAAATAACTGCTTAATGTGTATGGTTTCTTTTTGGAGCGATGAACGGTTTTGGAACTAGATGGATAAACATAAATGCACAGTTATAAATATACTAAATGCCACCACATTGTTAACTTTAAATGGTTACTTTATGTTACCTTCACCTCAATTTAAAAAAATACACTGAGATAGCTTTTTTGGTTTTTGTTTTTCTTTGAGATAACAATGTTTACTTATCAGTTTGACAAATACCAGGAAGTTTAAAAAGGCCCTGTTCTGGGAAGGGTATACAGAGTGGGAAGATGAACCAGTTCCTTGGAAGTGTAATTTGTCAACATCTATCAAAGTTTAAAAGGCAAATATCCGGCACATCATAAGCTATGCGCAAGGTTGTTATTTGTAGGAACAAAGACTTGAAACACACCAAATTCCCATCAATAGGGGACTAAATAAATCTATCTATATAAAAGCCTAAGCGACCGTTATGACTGGTCAATGGGTCACTATGATGCGCACTGACCACCAGGGGGCAGACACTCAACGCAGGAGCTGCCCCCTGGTGGTCAGTGTGCTCCCACAGTGGGAGAGCTGCTCAGCTGACCGACCTGTCCTGGTGGCCCACCAGCTAGGCAGCAGCCACTCCCTTGCTCAGTAGTCGTCCAGGTCCAATCTCCAGAGAATGGGCCAGGCACCAACAGACTGGTGCTGCCAGCACCAATGGACGGGTGCTGCCAGCACCGACAGACCAGTGCCACCGGCACAATCCCGACAGAGCCGCTGGCCTCCTGGAAGTCAGCCTCAGGCACTGTGGCCACTTCCCCTCCCTAGACACTCCACAAGAAATGATATAAAAGCGGCCGCCAGGTGACTCCTGACAACTGGCGTGAACGTCAGCAGGACAGATCCGGATCCTAGGCCGGCAAGGGTGTCCCACCGCCCAGCCTGGAGGGCCGATTGCATCCCCCGCCCCTGGCCCTTGGGACGGGTGCCAGATGCAGGGCTCATGGCTGGCAAGCACCACTGCGGGCGGTGCGAGCCTCTCCAGATCAGGACTGACTGGGCGCGAGCCCGAGGCAGGCGCAGCGGGGCCGGGATGAGCGGGAGCAGCAGGCAGGTGTGGCAAGTGGCATTGGATTGCTGGTTTTGACCCAATCCCTGCAGGCCATGCCGAGGGACTCCACCCGTGCATGAAATTGTGCACCGGGCCTGTAGTTACAGTATAAAAGAATACTATGTAGCTGTAAAAAGGAATAAGATAATTCCAAATGTACGGGAATGGAATACTTTGCAAAATAAAGTTAAAAGCCAGAGGTGGAATGATGCTTATTTTACCATCTGTACACACAGGGAGTCAATCTCTCTCTTCACTCCTCCACCCCCATGATTGGGCAATATCTCTGAAGGGATACACGAAAAAATGGTACTCAGTTACCATGGGGAGGGGAACAAACTTTCTACTGTAATCTGTTGTTCCTTTTGTACCTTACACATTTCTTAAACCTTAGATATAAATTACTTTTTCCCAAAAATGAATAAATGAGATTGGATTCTACATGAAAATCTTCACAAAGCTGGATTCTTACTCTCATACCTCTTTTTTCCAGCTTCTTCTTTTTTTAAAAAAAAGAAAAGGTATTTATTATTTACACCACTGAAATAGTCCCGTAAGAATAATACACACCATGTTCATTTAAAAGGATCAGATTCCTTTCAAATACAAGAATTGTATAAACCAATACTGTCAACACAAAAGAGTGGTCACATTAGTTATCTGCAGGCTTAAGCATTTCAAACAATTTTTTTTTAAGCTTATGGCTAGATATTTTCACTGAAACAGTGTTGCACTTAGGCAAGATATAGTTAGAACACACACTTTTGTTCATGCATTTTAGGGCTGAATCAGTGATATGTCTCATTTTGAAATGTATTGCCTCTGCTGTTATGACAATACTTTTAGGCATAAATGTTTCTACTTAGCCACCAAAAAGAAACATTCTTGTTCCTTATTTTTATTCTTCAATCTTATGTTTTCTATTTTTCATACTATGATATATCAGTATTACAGCTGACATTTTCCAGTTTTACTCAAACACTGACACACATACAACCAAACAGAAAGCTCACAATTTAGAGATGTCAACAGTGGATGAGAAGAGAAATTGCGTCTATAACAAAAGAATTTTTTAAAAAAATGGTGATTTTAAGCATACCAAACTAGGTTCCTTACTGGGGGGAGATAGATAGATAGAGAGATAGATTTGTTGTTTGTTTTAAAAGGAAAAGCAATAGTTTCAAGACGGAATTGGTCTTAGATTTAGTCCAACAACAACCCAAATAAGGCAGGAACATAACACATAACTTGTTTCCAAAATCTCAAAATGATATTGTTGAGTATACTACATTTCTGTCCACTTTTTTTGTGTGAGTGGGGGGAGGGGGACACCTCAGTACTCAATCCTGGAGAAAATATTTTTCAAGAGTAACAATATATTCACACAGGGGAAAAAGAGAGAATATTTTTAGCATATTGCTGTGATCTTCAAAAAATATAAAATTAACACATTGTATGCGGGAAACGTATTTATACGTTTTACGCTGACTGGTAGTAGAGCACGGGATACGTATTAATACGTTTTTTATAGACTAGCGGTAGAATGCGGGTAACGTGTAAATACGTTTACTTTTATACTTTTTTATTGCTCTAAAGGGATGCTAACATGCAGATATACAAATTCCAAACGACAAAATTTGTGTCTCTAACACATACAATGGTGAATTATGTATGTACTTCCAGGTATAACGGTAATCTATTCAATTGCGTAGAGTCATCCCTTCACACAATTCTCTGCCTCGCCAAGCATTCAGTGCGATTCTAAGAAAAATAATTCAGTATACATTTTATAGTAAATCACAACAAGTTTCATTGAAAAAAAATATGTAAAACTAAAGTTATCGTAATTTTACTGAATGTTGCCATTTGCGCAAAAAATTAGCAAAAATGGCCCGCAGCACCTGTTAGCCTGTGATAAAAACTACCCGCAAACAATGTGTTAAATTTATAAAATACTGGAAGACCAAGTATAAGCAGTATGGTATTTGCTTCAGTGTCCAGCACTATTATAAAGATTTCTAGCATAAAAGCAAGAGTTCGTGGATCTCAAGTATCTTCAATAACTGCCAGCATAACTTGGAACTACTGTCCTTGCTTCTTTGAGAGGTCTCTTTCCCAATATTTGTGACTTAGGTCCAAAAAGTCATCTAATTTTGCTATTTCCTTGAGGTACTGAGTTAATTTGAAAAGTTCTTTGTCTTTATCTCGATTTAGGTGGGCTTTTATAAAAGGCCTTATCTTTAGTCCATTCTGTGGGTTCATTAGAAAATTTCTTCCTATATCATCGAACATAATGGTGTTCTTTTTGCTGTAAAACTCTGAAAACTTCCCCCATAAAACACCAAGAGGCTTTACATCTATTAATCCTCTCCTTGGCATATGCACTGTTATCATAGCAGCACTGCCCAAAACAAAGGTGATCTTATAATTTGCATTTGTGCTCACTCCCAGCTCTTTCATTTTAGCTTCAATCCACTTCATATTTGTTGCAGACCAAATAATGTCATAATCCTCATATGCAGATATTAGGAATTCATGAAAATATGGCTGCATTAATTCTACCACAGTCTCTGCACAAGACCTATGGTCAAATAACGTATAATCAACGTCTAGTACCAAAAGCTTTTTTCCTTCCCTGGGTGGATTCAAAATTTCCACTTTGTATTCTTTTCCTCTGCGAGAAATTTTCAGGTTTTCTTCCCTATTTTCTACTTCGACTACTTCATTTTCAATATCAAAGTCATTGACATCATCATCGTTGTCTGGAGGCGGACCTAAGACATCTCCCAAGCTCTCCTCACGAGTTCCCATCATCATTATTTTAGTATTTGGTCTCAGTTTGACAGCTCCAAGCTCAACATCATTTTCTGCAGGTTTGCGCCTTTAACTTTAAGTCCAAGTGATTTCCGTCGTTCTGGTAGCACTCCTGTAAGGGTCTTGAGAAACTGTCTGAGATCCAGCACAGTATCATCTTCTGAAAGTGTGGTCACTGAATATTCCTGTCCACCCCATTTTATGATGATAGGGAGAGCCATCCTTAAAACATATGTTGAGGCAACTTTTGTTCAGAAAAATACAGCTGGAGCGCGGTGGGACCGTCGGCAGCGGACGCAGGAACCTCTCTCCAGTTTCTTTAGCTGTTCCTCACAAGACGGTTCCTAAGACCTGCACACTGAATACAGTCTTTCCGATGTGACCCGCCCAGGAGGCAGGGTTCTCACACTCTGACTCCCACCACTGATTCCTGTGCTTTTATGAAATCACTCATTTCTTGAAAAGCTGATGAAAGCAATGGACTCCCCCTCGCTCCCACAAGGCAGTCCCAATTAAACTCACCAACTTATATACAGTCTCAGGGGACTGGCACCCCTGCACTCTACAGTCTTTGTATTCTCACAGCCTATCAGTAGCTCTAACACACTGTTAATGTTAAACTGGCTGACGACCAAAACACCCACTACTTCCGAGAACTTCTGCAAAAGCAGACCTCTTCTCTCTTCTAGTTAAAACACCAGTATGTCCAAAATACTCCTGAAAATTTTCCTCTCACAGGTTAGGCCCTGCTTTTTAGCTCAGAGATGATTCTGAATTCCATCCTAACTCATGTATTGCATAAATCAGCTCCTTTCAGCTCAGTGTCACCTATAAGCTGATAACTATCTGGCCCTGTAGCTTCATCTGTATCTCTAAAATCTTGAATGATCCCCCCCCCCCCACCCCAATGGAGCCATCTGTTCCATCTGAATTGATAAAAGGGACAACTAGTAGTTCTGAGAATCCCCAAAAGGGCTCTAACATTTAAATTATCGGAGTTCCAGGAAGATAAGATGAAGCATTAATTTGTTGGGCAAGAAAACTAGTTCAGAGTTACAGTATATTGAAGAACAAAACCAAGTTTTTGGCAGCATCCTACATGCTTCAGTTGTCTAAACCATCATGAACCAAATTGTGTATCTCCCCCGTCCCCTTCCCAAATTCATACATTGAAAGCCCTGATCTACATACAATACAACTGTATTTGGAGGCAGGGCCTTTGGGGAGGTAATTAAGTAAGGTCATAAGATAGGGCCCTAATCCATAGGACCAGTGTCCTTATATAAGAAGAGACACCAAACATCTCTCTCTTTGTGCACACAGAGGAGAGGCCACATAAGGACACAGTGAAAAGGTGTCTGGCTACAAGCCAGGAAGAGAGGCCTCACCAAAAACCAACATTGATGGCATCTTGATCTTGGATCTCTAGCCTCCAGAACTGTGAGAAAATTAATTTCTGTTATTTAAGCCACCCAATCTATGGTACCTTGTTATGGCAGCCAGAGCTGACTGCTACACATACCTCTATTTAAAAGTACTCACATTATTGGAATTCAATTAAAGAATGATAACACTGAGGACTAAGATTTTTCTCATCTACTGTATGTGATTTACTTATGTTCACCTTGGCCGCCTCAGTGCATTTGACTGGGAAGAATGTGTGTGGAATGTGGGAGTAGAAATAGAATTATGGTCAGAGAGCTGGGAAGGCCTAGACCCTGTACATCATGTGCTAAAATACATTTAATAAAGCTTTATTCCAAAAGATATAAGCAGACATCACATGGAGATTATATCATACTAGAGGCCCGGTGCACGAAATTCATACATTTGGGGGAGGGGGGTGTCCCTCAGCCCAGCCTGCACCCTCTCCAATTTGGGACCCCTTGGGGGATGTCTGACTGCTGGTTTAGGCCTGATCTTGGACCTAAACTGGCAGTCGGACATCCCTCTCACAACCCAGGACTGCTGGCTCCTAACAACTCACCTGCCTGCCTGCCTGATTGCTCCTAACCGCTTCTGCCTGCCAGCCTGATCGCCCCCTAACTGCTCCCCTGCCAGCCTGATTGATGCCTAACTGCTCCCCTACTGGCATGATTGACACCTAACTGCTCCCCTGCTGGCCTGATCGCCCCTAACTGCCCTCCCCTGCCGGCCATCTTGTGACAATGTGGGGGCAGCCATCTTGTGACGCGAGGGCATGAGGGTCAATTTGCATATTACCGCTTTATTATACAGGATGTTAGCCACACAGGTATGAAAGTGAACCTAGTATTTCATAAAGACTTCTTCTTTAATGTTTTTATTTTTGTTAGAGAGATGAAAGGAGAGAGAGAAAAAGCCCACAACCATGTGCCCTGGTGGGAATTGATCCTGGGAACTTTCAGTGCACAGGATGACTCTTAACCCACTGGCTAGGGCAAAACTTTCTTTTTTTAATCTCCCAAATCAAAGAAAACTACTTTGGGGTTAAAACTCAGTTAATTAAAAAACCGAGTGACAAGAAAACCTCATTCCCCAAGGATGATGGGTAGTGCTGGTTTTACTTAAGTCAGCTTACAAGCAAGTACATGAAGGTAATCAATACTAACAGAATAAAACAGATTACTTAAATGGAAAATTAAAAGTTGAAAGTTACTTTGTGCCTCAGCACACACAGGTATCCAATACTGAACTTTTATGACCCCCGTTTCCTAATCTGTGCAATGGAGATACTAATCTCTACTTCACAGAGATGCTTGAAGGATTACATAAAATCAGTTCTGGGTAAATGTTCTTCTGGCTCAATATCTGCAATATAGTAGGAGATTAAGCTATGTGAGCTTTGTCAGTGTATATGTATGTGTATGTTTAAATTAGCTTTGAGGTAACATGATTTTAAGAATGTATATTTTATGAGTTACTAACGGAGTACTCCTCCAGTCATAAGAAAAGCCTACACAGACCAAGGAAGGCTAAGGACTCAGAAAAACAAGCTGAAGGGAGAACCACTAACCAGGGGTCCACAGAGTTCACACACTTCTGTTTTCACATGACTAAAAAGTTTAAAATTACATTCCTTAATAACCTACAAGTATAGTTATGACCATCGATAGCAGCGGTTCTCAACCTGTGGGTCACGACCTCTTTGGGGGTTGAACAACCCTTTCACAGGGGTCGCCTAAGACCATCGGAAAACATATACATAACTACATATTGTTTTTGTGATTAATCACTATGCTTTAATTATGTTCGATTTGTAACAATGAAAATACATCCTGCATATCAGATATTTACATTATAATTCATAACAGTAGCAAAGTTACAGTTATGAAGTAGCAACAAAAATAATTTTTATGGTTGGGGGTCACCACAACATGAGGAACTATATTAAAGGGTCGCGGCATTAAGAAGGTTGAGAACCACTGATCTATAGTCATATGTTCATAACTAAAACCAGAACATTAGTGGAGTTAGTAGAAGACTCAGACACAGTATTTAGAAGGAAGGCTGCTGGGCAGCATGTAGCAATTCTGCAGAGATAGGCCTGGGAATGCACTCATCCAGTCAACTGGACTTTAGAAACAGAGTATTGTTTTCAAAGCATCATTAGGGCTGCTGTAAAATGGTTGTAGTTTCCTACTGCTGTTTTTAATGTTAAATTTTTATTATTCTACCTTGGTTATTTGGTTAACCCTATGGTAAACAGGAGATTTTTTTTAATCAACTGTATTTCTAGAACTAGCTTTTTTGTTGTTGTTGCTAATCCTCACCCGAAGATATTTTTTCCATTGGTTTTTAGAGAGAGTGGAAGGGAGGGGGAAAGAAAGAGAGAAAGAAACATTGATGTGAGAGAAACACATCGATTGGTTGCCTCCTGCACACCCCACACTGGGGATGGAGCCCGCAATCTGGGCATGTGCTCTTGACTGGAATCAAACCTGGAACCCTTCGGTCCTCAGGTCGACTCTGTATCCACTGAGCCAAACCGTCTAGGGCAAGACATAACGTTTTAGTTCAAATATAAATCATCTATACTCTTATGACCAAACAGATATATGCCTAATTTCCCCCAAAACCTGCTTAGGCCAGGACAATAGAACCGAGTTCGTTTGCTACCAAAAAGCAATAGATGGAGTAGATGAGTTAGAATTGTATTTTTTTTTTTCTATTTAAATAACCAATATGTCCACATGGTTTAAAATCAAACATACATAAAATAATACACCTATGCCTAACAGGTAGCCACTTTAGTTTTCTTGTGTATGCTTTCAGTTTATGCATACTACATATGAGCAAACAAATACATCTGATATTAGTCCCCCCTCCCTGCCTTAATACAAAAAGTATTATACACACAGTTCTGCATTTTCCTTTTTACCATTAATACACGTTGGCGATTTTTCTGTATCAGTATATAGAGATTTTCTTCATTCTTTTTTCTTAAAAGCTAAATAATTTTCCATTATATAAATATTCTTTAAACTAGGCAGTCTCTTGTTAATGAACATTTATATTATTTCTAGCCTTTTGTTATTATAATGTTGCAATGAATAATCTTGTATATACGTGTGCGTGCGCACACACGTGAGCATAACCTATAGAATAAAGGCCCAGAGAGACTTAGTGCATCAAAAATTTTTGTGACTCTGACAAACAATGATTCTTAACTTTTTTGAGGTTCTGATCCATTCAAAAATCTGATGAATACTGTAGGCTTGGCCCTCCAATGATGAACAAACACCCTCACACGGATTAAGCTCTAGAGATACTGAAAAAGCTACATGATTTAGAAAGGTGTCTCAGAGCTACAATCTTAAATTTCTGAGAGTTTAGAGACGTTACCTTGGTTGATTTCAGCTGCAGAAGGCCCTAAGCTCAAGCTCTTCTTCTGCTGAGCATTTTTGGCAAGAAGTGTGTGCTTGTCATCATTCCCTGTATCCATCTCTGAAATGGTGACAGCCAGAATCCGGCAGAAATTAGCAAGCTGCTGTTGATCGAAATTGGATACCAAGGAACTCAGATTGGGGACTTCATCTAGCCGGATCATTTCCTACAGAAGACACAAATAAAACAATCCCTGTGCTCAGTGCATTAGAAATTAGATGTGCTCCTCTCTTGCATTCCCCTAAGAATGTGGCCACTAAGATTCAAATCCCAGCTCTGCAATTTACAGCTGAAGTAAGTTATAGAACCTCTCTAAGTCTGTTTGCTCATTTGTCAAATGGGACTAACCTACTTTCTAGGACTAGTCTGAGGATTAAACCCTTTGAGCACCACTGTTCTTATTTTCTACCTTTGCTCATTTTACCTATTTAAACAAACAAACAAACAAAATACCTATCACTCAAGTTGTATGAATCAAGCTGCCATCCTTGCCACAGATGGTTTCTTTTGAAGAAGTAACATATTGCAAATATAGCTGAAGGACCGTGTTTCTCCACCTACTTGTATTCCCTTCTCTCTCCCCAGAGGTAATCATTATTTTGAACTTTGTATTTGTTATTCCCATGTTTTTATACTTATATTTCCATAAAAACATATGGTACTATTCTGCCCGTAGTGTGAATGGCATCATATACCACCTTATTTATCAGTCAACACTGAGATTTAACTACAGATACAAGTAGCTCTAGTTCACTTGTTTTTCATTGTTTTACTCTACAACTTATTTTATATATATACTAGGGGCCCGGTGCACGAAATTCGTGCACTGGGTGTGTGTTGGGGGGGAGTGTCCCTCAGCCCAGCCTGCCCCCTCTCACATACTGGGAGCCCTCAGGCGTTGACCCCCATCACCCTCCAATCCCAGGATCGGCCCCTTGCCCAGGCATGACACCTCTGACAGAGGTGTCAGGCCTGGGCAGGGGACCCTCATTTCCCCCCATCACTGGTTCTTCCCCCAGCCCCCTCCGATTGCTGGTTCTGCCCCTTGCCCAGGCCTGATGCCTCGGCCAGAGGCGTAGACCCCCATCACCCTCTGATCACCTGATCGGCCCCTTGCCCAGGCCTGACGCCTCTGCCAGAGGTGTCAGGCTTGGACAGGGGACCCCCATCTCCCCCCGATCACTGGCTCTGGCCCCCGCCCAGGCCTGAGGCCTCTGGCCCAGGAATCATGCCTGGGCAGGGGACCCCCATCTCCCTCTGATCACTTGCTCCACCCCCCACCCAAGCCTGACGCCTCTGACCCAGGCTTCAGGCCTGGGCAAGGGGACCATCATATCCCCCCAATCCCCGGCTCCGCCACCCACCCAGGCCTGATGCCTCGGCCAGAGGAGTTGACCCTCATCACCCTCCGATCACCAATCACCGGATCGGCCCCTTGACCAGGCCTGAGGCCTCTGGCAGAGGTGTCAGGCCTGGGCAGGGGACCCCCAGCTCCCCGCGGTTGCAGGCTCCACCCCTGCCCAGGCCTAACGCCTCTGACTGAGGCGTCTGGCCCAGGCAGCGGGGACCCGCAGCTGCAGCAGCCCCACGATCGTGGGCTCCACTTTAGGCCCAGGCAAGGGACCCCTAGCTCCTGGGACTGCCAGCTTTGACCGTGTCCAGCTCCCATCGCTGGCTCCACTCCTACTTCCTGCTATCACTGGCCAGGGCGGCAAAGGCGCCTGATTCTCCGATCATGGCTGGGGGGCTGATTCTCCCCCAGCTCTTAGCTCCCCCCTGGGTTTCCGATCACTGTCAGTGGCAGGGGGCTTCTTCCTGCTTTCCCTTTCGCCTCCCTGCATTGTGCCTACATATGCAAATTAGCCGCCATCTTGTTGGCAGTTAACTGCCAATCTTAGTTGGCAGTTAACTGCCAATCATAGTTGGCAGTTAATTTGCATATAGCCCTGATTAGCCAATGAAAAGGGTATCGTCGTACGCCAATTACCATGTTTCTCTTTTATTAGTGTAGATATATATATATATCCTATCTAATAAAAGAGAAACATGGTAATTGGCGTACGACCGATACCCTTTTCATTGGCTAATCAGCGAGTTATGCAAATTAACTGTCAGCCAAGATGGCGGCCGGCAGCCAGGCAGCTTGAAACTAACATGAGGCTTGGTTGCCTCAGTGACGGAGGAAACCAACGTTCCCCGCCTGCCGCTGCCTCTGAGCTGGCAGTTTAAGAAACTCTGTAACAAATACGCCCTACTTCAGCCAGCAGATTCGCAACATTGTAAGCAAAGGCCAGAAACCTACTTTCAGCCGGAGGCCTAAGTGCTGGAGCCAAGCCTCAAGCTAAAGCTGGCCCAGAATTAAAAAAAAAAAAAAAAAAAGGAAAAAAGGAGCAGTTGGGAGTTCAGTCACCCCCAGCCTGAAAACAGCCCTCAGCCCCTCACCCAGACTGGCCAGGCACCCCAGTGGGGACCCCCACCCTGATCCAGGACACCCTTCAGGGCAAACCAGCCGGCCCCACCCATGCACCAGGCCTCTACCCTATATAGTAAAAGGGTAATATGCCTCCCAGCACCGGGATCAGCGTGACAGGGGGCAGCGCCCAAACCCCCTGATCGCCCTGCGGCTCTGTGTGTGACAGGGGGCGGGGCCACAACCTCCCCATCCACCCTGCTCTGTGCCTGATAGGGGGGAGCTCCCCCCGCCACGGGCCCTGCTCTGTGTGTGACGGGGTAGAGCCATAACCTCTCCATCAGCCCTGCCCTGAGTGTGAGAGTGGCGGCGCCCCAACCCCCTGATGGGCCTTGCTCTGTGGGTGATAGAGGGCAGCACCCCAACCCCCTGATGGGCCCTGCTCTGTGTGTGACAGGGGGTTGCTCCACAACCTCCCCATCGACCCTGCCTTGAGTGTGACAGGGGGCGGCGCCCCAACTCCCCAATCGGCCCTGCTCTGAGCCCGACCAGGGGCTGCACCTAGGGATTGGGCCTGCCTTCTGCCACCCGGGAGCAGGCCTAAGCCAGCAGGTCGTTATCTCCCGAGGGGTCCCAGACTGCGAGAGGGCACAGGCCAGGCTGAGGGACCCCCCCTCCCCCCCCGAGTGCACAAATTTTTGTGCACCGGGCCTCTAGTATACTAATAAAAGAGAAACATGGTAATTGGCATATGACCGCTACCCTTTTCATTGGCTAATCAGCGAGATATGCAAATTAACTGTCAGCCAAGATGGCAGCTGGCAGCCAGGCAGCTTGAAACTAACATGAGGCTTGGTTGCCTCAGTGACGGAGGAAACCAACCTTCCCGCCTGCCACTGCAGGCCTCTGAGCGGGCAGTTTGAGAAACATTGTAACAAATACCGCTCAGCAGCAGATTCGCAACATTGTAAGCAAAGGCCAGAAACCTACTTTCAGCCTCGGGCGGAGGCCTTTACCTCAAGGTAAAGCTGGCCCAGAATAAAAAAAAAGAAAAGAAAAAAAGGAGCGGTTGGGAGCTTCAGTCACTCCCAGCCTGAAAACAGCCCTCAGCCCCTCACCCAGACTGGCCAGGCTCCCCAGTGGGGGCCCCCACCCTGATCCAGGACACCCTTCAGGGCAAACCAGCCGGCCCCACCCATGCACCAGGCCTCTACCCTATATAGTAAAAGGGTAATATGCCTCCCAGCACCGGGATCAGCGTGACAGGGGGCAGCGCCCAAACCCCCTGATCGCCCTGCGGCTCTGTGTGTGACAGGGGGCGGGGCCCCAACCCCCTGAGCAGCCCTGCTCTGTGCCTGATAGGGGGGAGCTCCCCAACCCCCCCGCCCCCATGGGCCCTGCTCTGTGTGTGACGGGGTAGAGCCATAACCTCCCCATCGGCCCTGCCCTGAGTGTGAGAGTGGCGGTGCCCCAACCCCCTGATGGGCCCTGCTCTGTGTGTAATGGGGGCGGCACCCCAACCCCCTGATCAGCCCTGCTCTGTGGGTGATAGAGGGCAGTGCCCCAACCCCCTGATGGGCCCTGCTCTGTGCGTGACAGGGGGTGGCGCCGCAACCTCCCCATCGACCCTGCCTTGAGTGTGACAGGGGACGGTGCCCCAACCCCTCAATCGGCCCTACCCTGAGCGTGACTGAGGGTGGCATCACAACCTCCCAATCTGCCCTGCTCTGTGCATGACGGGGCAGCGCCCCAACTCCCCAATTGGCCCTGCTCTGAACCCGACCAGGGGCTGCACCTAGGGATTGGGCCTGCCCTCTGCCACCCGGAAGCAGGCCTAAGCCAGCAGGTTGTTATATCCCGAGGGGTCCCAGACTGCGAGAGGGCACAGGCCGGGCTGAGGGACCCCCTCTCCCCGCCCCCCCAGTGCACAAATTTTTGTGCACCGGGCCTCTAGTATATATATGAACTACAAGTTTTCACTATTAGACAATGTTGCAATGAACATTCCTATAGGTGTCTCCTTCTGTATATGCACAAGTAACCAATTATCTAGAGAAAGTGATAGGCATTCTTGCCTGTTTCTTGACTTTAATAAAATTATTTCCAAAGTTTAACATTAAGTTTAATGTTTGCTGTAACTTTTAATAGATATTAAGGAATTTTCCTTCTATTCCTAGATAAAATGAGTATTAAATTTTGTAAAATGCTTTTTGTTATGTGATTATAGTACTCTCTGTGACAGAGAAATACCCAGAAGTTAAGTAAATTAGTGGGAGGAAGAGTAGCAGGTATTATCTGAGGAATATAAAGATGTTGCAAAAGGAGAAAAGTTCATGTAATACACGATTTAAAGAAAAAATATTTAATTAAAAAATCTATGTATAATGGATCCATGCAGTTCAAGCCTGTGTTGCTCAAGGGTCAAATGTATTTTAATTTTTGTTTATTTGATGCATACGACATATGGTATAAAGCATAACAAAGTGAATAGCCGCACATGCCTTTACTATCACATCTCCATGCCTCTCTGCCAGAGGCAACGACCACTATCCTGAATTTTATTGCTACTTTGCCTTTAAATAGTTTTATCATATGATTTATGTTTAGTTATTTCTGAGCTTCATAAAAATGATATTCTATATCCAATCTTCTGCAACTGACTTCTAGCAATAATTTCTATGATTCAGTTGTGCTGTTGCCTTTAGCAACAGCTCCTTTTTTCCCACCACTTTCTAACACAGGCATACTTCGTTTTTTTGCGCTTTGCTTTATTGTACTTCACAGATGTTGCAGTTTTAACAAGTAGAAGGAAAAATTTCCACCAGCAAAAAGACTACGACTCACTTTGTGAAACTCTCGCTTTATTGCAGTGGTCTGGAACTGAACCCGCAGTACCTCGGAGTTCTGCCTGTGTTCTATTGTGTGAATGGAGTACATTTATTTACCCCTTCTCCTGAAGACAGATCACAGACTTGGTTTCAGTTTTTTGTTCTGTGTTTCTTGATGCACATGTGCAGTTTTTCTGGGGCAATGGCTTACAAACCATTCTTACAATGCCCAAGAATTAGAAATATCCATAATTACCCAGTAAACATACATATGTGAATGCATAGATACATGTATAAATAAGAAACAAAAACTTCTTCAAACAATACCCTTACATGATACACTTTGATCTTTTCTATTTAGCTGGCAGACCCACTGAATTGACTGCACAACCTCTTGGCTTCAGTTCAGTGTTTTCATTTCTAAGAATCACTGTTCTCGGAATGAGCTTTCCCACGAGCATGCCTGAGACTCAAGCTGTGGTTCTGATTTCCTGGCCCTCAGGGCAGTGCATACCTAGGTACTGGGTCACAGGGTATATGCATGTTAAAGTAGAAAACAGAAGAAAGGTAAAGATATTCTGCTGATATAAAACAGTATCATCACTAGAAAAGTGTTGTCAACGATATACATTCTCACCAAATTTGCTCTATTTTCTCTAACTGTGGTCTTGATTTGCATTTCCCTACGTATCAATGAGGTTAAGTATCCTTTCTTATATTTATGAACCATTTGTTTCTCCCCTGTGAAATGCGTGTTCATATCATTGTCCATTTTTCTACTGAACTATTTCATTTTCTTGCCAATCTGTAAGAATTCTTGATAAATTTTGACTACCAATCCTTTGTCAGTTGCATGGGTTGCAAATACCTTTTCCCAGTTTGTGGCTTGGGTTCCTTCTTATGGTGTCTGCCTCCCTTGCAAAATGTTCCAAGATACCCATAATATCTAACAGAACTCATCAACATTTTGGCAACACAGGAAAAGCAATTCTAGACTCCTATGCTGATACTGCCAGGAAGACTGGAAGCCCCTTCTCTCACACTGGCTGGAGCACAGTTAGTAGAAAAACAACAAAGCCTTTTTATCAAAGGACACAAAGGGTCTGTCTGGGACCTGCACACATTTCCAATGTGTTCCTATAGACAATGGGCCACTTATGCATCTTCCGCCTGGGAGATAACAAACAGGACCTGAGGAAAGTACAGCGAAAAGACAGAAGTGAAAGCTGGGGACAACACAATGCACGGGGTGCCCTTTTCCTAGCAATGCCAACGCTAAGAGGCTGCTCCTGCTTCCCGAGTAGTAAAAGAATTCTGCCAAATTGCAACCAGCATGGATATATGGGACAAATACTGGGGAAGGAAGGAAGTTTCAGGTCCGAAGAGGCATAACACCAAAAATCTAATATAGTGGTTCTCTAACAGATGTCTGGTATGTTTTTAGGGTCTGGGAGATTGCAATGGTAAGTTTTTAATTTAGTGCTTTCATTTCAATCATAGTTAGTTTTTTTTAAGCATATTCTGGATCATTTGAATGTACATCTTATGACCAATTGGCCACACTTCAGTGATCACTACCTGTGTCTCCTGTGTTGGTGTCAATTAACATTAACTGTTGACAACTAATGGGGGAAAAACACAGGTAAACTTAAGTAAAAGTGAAAGTCAAAAATCACCAAGGGAAACATATCCTAATAAATGAAGGTTTCACAGCAGTTCAAATAAAGTGGTAAGAGAATGAAGTCACACAGCATGTAGCAGTAGGTATGCTAAAAAGATCTGCATTATAATAATTAGTGAGTGCAGGGCAATTTGATTTTGGCAAAGTGACATTAGCCATCACATTAAACTCATTATGTCAATCTGAACTTTTGAGTTTTATAATTACTTTGATTTCAATTTGTTTATTTGTTTAGGTTTTATAGTCATATAAGACCCATTAGTATAAAAAGTATAACCTAATTTTTACTTGAATACAGATGTATTTAAGTAACACAAAAAAATTATTTAACACTAGGAGTACGGAAGAATTTTTCTTTTAAAAGGGTTCTGTACATTAATTAAGGTTCCAGAATTCAATTAGCTGAGACTCTCTCCCACCTGGTTACCCACCTGTCGGAGGACATACCTTTTTAACACCCAAAATATCTTCAATGAGGGTTGCTGTTTGTAAGAATGTCTTCTTACTCGTCATCAGTGTAAACAGGAAGATCACAAAGTCATTCTTTTCTGCCAAACGCTTTGTAACTCCTTCCGTCTATCATAGGGAGGAGAGAAAAGGCAGAATAAGTTATAAATATGAAAAAAAATATATAAAGAGCAAGATATCCCTTCCAGACAGTGGAAACACAATCCCACATTACATCTGAAATTCTTGGCTTAGGTCTTAAATCCTAAAACAATATACAAAACACTGTGTGCAAATGCATTTTTTTCTGGGAAGGGGTGTTTTCATGATAATCTTATAGGTTTGTGACCTAGCATCTGCTTGGTATCTAAATCAGGAGCTATAACTAGCATACAATAGTCCAAGTTTTATTTAACCAGCAGTACTTTTAAAATTTTGAATGTAAATATTTTTCAGGCAAAGACGTGCCTACTCCAGGATTGTCACAATTTGTACAAGTCCCCACTCCAAAAACCAGCAACTTCAAACATTTCTTGTTTTCTGCCCAGTCCCTGAAGTACTGGTATTTTCAACTCTAAAAGCCAATCAATGATGGAGTTAATAACATCATACAGTCATTTTTTTAATAAGGACAATTTCTTAGTGGCCTCAGCTCCAAGAATAATTGTATGTTTCCTGAAAATTAGTTTATTTTTACTTATAGCTCTGTCTGTGCCTATTTGTGCCACTAGCTTCATGTGGCTATTAAGCACTTGAAATGTGGCTAGTCTGAACTGAGGTGTGCTGAGTAAAAAACACCAGATTTTGAAAGATCAGTACAAAAAAAAACTTGATATTTAATTTTAAGCGTATTAAAATGAACTTCACTTATCCCTATTTTTTTCTTATTAAAAAATATTGCTACAAGGAAATTTAAAGTAACCTAAGTGGCTTACATTGTATTTCTAGTGCACAGCACTATTACAGATGCTGAGCTGTGTAAATGTTAAAACATATCTCCCTATTTGTGTTGGCTGCTAAGAAGTTTAAACCCAAATTTGTGCACCATCCATAATACAGATGATTTTATGCTCTACATTTTTATATTAGCCCATTTCTTAGATGTATGTTATACCCTTAACTTAGTTATCCTTTCATTCTTCTAAATTCATACTTCTAAATTTATGATTTTGCCGTAACCGGTTTGGCTCAGTGGATAGAGCGTCGGCCTGCGGACTGAAAGGTCCCAGGTTCGTTTCTGGTCAAGGGCATGTACCTTGGTTGTGGGCACATCCCCAGTGAGGGGTGTGCAGGAGGCAGCTGATCGATGTTTCTCTCTTATCGATGTTTCTGACTCTCTATCTCCCTCCCTTCCTCTCTGTAAAAATCAATAAAATATATTTTTAAAAAGAATTAAATTTATGATTTTGATAGATTTTACATACTCCTGTAAGATGCCTGAAGTCTTTTTTGAATGAGGCAAGAAATAAAATTAAATTTTCCTTTGCATTTTCCTAGCATGCAGGTTTCACATCTCCAACAGCACTTGTTTCATCCTGCTATGTATTATGATTCACTGTTTAAAGTTTACCAAATAAGTTCCTAAAGACAGGTACTGTGTCTCATAAAAACTACATTTGTATACTGCTTTACAAAGTACTTTCACATCTATCATCTCATTTAGTCTTCACAACAACCCTATGATGTTAGTATGATTACTAACTGCACTCTACCGATAAGAAACTAAAGCTCAGGAGGTGAACTAATAAGCACTAAGCCAAAGACCAGAACTCAAAATCAAGTTCTAGTACTAAGTGCTATGCTCTTTCCTTTCTACTGAACTGCTTTCTTTATTCACCATCCTTTTTCACTCACTGCTCGATGTAGTAGTGTCCTGCTAAATCGTGGGTGAGGCTTCTGGTTCTTACTTTGTCTTCTAACAAGGAAAATGAAGGAATGGGCATAAGGAGGTTAAAATGTATCTTAGAGGTCATAGACACTCTTCCAATGCTTGTCCCCTTCTGCCAATTGTTCAGTCTCTGCTTGGATACCTCTAGGGTTAAAGGAGTTCAGTACCTGCTGAAGTAACCATGGCTCTTAACAATTACAGTTGACCATTAAACAACACAGGAGTTATGTACAGTCAAAAACCTGTAATTACAGTCAGCCTTCTACATCCACAAATTCCCAACAGCAGGTTGAAAATATAGTTGAGTCTTGAACAACACGGGTTTGAACTGCATGGGTCATATGAAAGTGAATCTGTGCAGCCCATGTTAAGGTCAACAATACTATGAAACTCTGCCTCCCCATAATTTCCACCTGTTGGTTCTGGTTCTCAGACACACATAAAATAAGGCCAATTCCTTCAATGTCTGAAGATAGCTCTCAGGCCCACCCCCTCCCTTGAATCGTCCTTTCTCAAGGACTGCAGATGTGGTGGGGAGATAAATGCAGCACCAAAGGCAGGGTACTTACACACACACAGGTATTATACAGGATGCTCAAACAGTCCTTGGACATTTCATCACTTACTGAAAGCAAAAGGGAAGTAATTGGCTATTTTTCTCATTGAAAAGACAGTATAACTGTATTAAATTTTTTGAAAATAAAAACAATTTCTCATAATCTCCTCCAAGATGATTATTTTCCTATAAGCATATCTCCCTTCAATTTTTATTTACCAAAGATTTTCATGGTGCCCTTCAGAACCCACAAATCAATTTGTAGACTGCTTTTGGTTTGATACAGTAGCCATTTTCATTATGCTCCACAGTCTTCATAATTTCAGTCTATGTTGATATCATTATTTAAAATAAGCCATATTCACTTTGTAGCTTGCTTAGAATATATCCAAGCTTTTAGTTTTAGTTTGTTTTTATAGCTATTTAAATAGACAAAAAATAAACAATTTAAACCTTTTGATGCTTGTGTTGAATTGGGTTCTCAAGAAACATTTCCAAAACCTGAACTACTAGAATCCAAAGTATAAGAATATCGATGCCTCTTATTATAAATTTGGTTATTTATATTAGGAAAATGGCTTTTAATGCCTGGTTTATCAAGCCTAATAAAGAACTAGCTACTTACTTCTCTGTCAGTAGGAACAGAAAGCAGCATAAAAAGGAAAACTAAAACTAGGAGGTGATAAAACTGAATATGAACCATGGACAAAGTGTTTTGTTTGGCATAGTTTTATTTTCAAAAACTATTTCCACTTAATCTTATGCTGCTACAATACCTCTAAAAATGTGGGTCTCCTTCTGAGATCCCAATGGGCAGTCCTACCAAGGTAGCTGGACCAGATGGGTTATCTGATATAATCCTGAGATAATGCAAGTGTCCTGTATCCCTTATCACTACCTTTCAACCTACTGAGGCTTTTTGGTTTTTTTATTTTATGACTTTAAAGCAGGTTGGAATACCCAGACCAGTATATACAGAACAGAAGAACCAATTTAGATAGAAAGAAAATCTGAATATGGATATTCAAAGATGAATATGAATCCTCTTAACCATCACTATACCTACAAAATGAGGTCTTATATAGTATGTCATGTTGATATTAGGGAGGAAACACTTTTTAATTAAAAAAATAAAGTGATGTTTGTAGATGAGCATTCATCAAATATTAAGTGATCTCTGGCTTTTAATGCCAAGAAAAGTACACTTATTCTTTTTATAAATTAAATATTTGATACCCCCAAAATATTTGTAATATGAATAAATTATGAGGAAGAATAAGACTAATACCCATATACCCACTACCGAACTTAAGAAATAATGCACCACCAAAAACATTTTTACTTTTTACTATATGCACTCTGATAATGACTGAACTTTTTACACAGAGCGTATATCACCTTTATAACAATAAAAAATAGTTTAAGACATAACACACACAGTGATCTTACTAGGTTAGGTTATTGCTTACTTTCTCACTTAACTGTATATGAGAAGTAAGAATTACCAAATAGAACATAAAAACTGGACCCAAGGATTATTAGATATAATTCTTTTAGCCCAGTGGTTTTCACACTTTTTCTTTTAAAGCACCAGCCTGTATTTCTACCTAATATAAAATGTATAAATACAGCTGCTTAGTTAGGATTGGAGAGAGTACCCTGCAGTTGAATCTAAGGCATGTCCTCACCATTAGAGTTAGAAAGAGAAGAAGAGAAACTCCTGGAAACCACCATCATCTCAGCAGGTTGGAAAAAGGGGAAGTGGTTGACAAACATACTTACTTTTCAGTTTCTGTCCCCGGAGAGAGACTGTAGGCCTCATAAGAATTTCTACAAGGAGCTATAAAAAATATATTTTTAGATAAAATCTTCAAAATTAATTCAAAGCATAACTTATAAAACAATCTTTGCTATGCTAACTCATGGCCCAAATATCTATAACAGTATTCCAAGAGCCTCTTATTCCCAATATAGGCAGATGGCAGTGAGGTTCAGGGAAATGAGCTCTATACCAAGAGTCTGAAATGAAAGCTTGGGTTTTAGTCCCAGCTTAACCACCTATTCCCCATGTACACTTGGGCAGGTCAATGCCCCAACATAGCCTCTGTTTTCTCATTTAAAAAAAATAGGCATATTAGATTAGGTAATCTATGAGATCCAATGTGGCTTTAATTTTTAAAAAGCTACAGAATATCACCACGATTCTTCTTTTGCTTAAAGAATTATTTGTTTTCTCTTATAAACATAAAAATAATCTCAAGGATATACCATAAACTGTTAATACTTATTTCTACAGGGGGTAAGAATGATATGCATTCATTTTTCATTTTATATACTTTAAATACAACACATAATTTTGTTTAAACTATTTACAATAGGTATGCATTAAAAAACCCATTCTATTGAGACAAAGAAGGAAATTTACAACTATA
This sequence comes from Myotis daubentonii, assembly GCF_963259705.1. Classification (NCBI taxonomy): domain Eukaryota; kingdom Metazoa; phylum Chordata; class Mammalia; order Chiroptera; family Vespertilionidae; genus Myotis; species Myotis daubentonii. The sequence goes on from NC_081847.1 coordinate 36,989,346, forward strand.
AAAGGGTCAATCCAGCAGGAGGATATAACAATTATAAACAAAGATGCACTTAATAACAGAGCCTCAAAATAAATGAAGCAAAAGCTGACAGAATTGAAGGAAACAGACAATTCAAAAATAATTGTTGAACACTTCAATACCCCACTTTCAATAACAGACAACCGGGCAACAGCGAAGAAACAGAAGACTTAAACACAATAAACCAATAACAGGGGGTTTGGCAAGAAAAAAGCACCCTACTAAAGGTCAGTGAATGGGCAAATGACCCAGGCAAAAGCCCATATTTATGAACAAACTGGGATTCCTGGAGAACGCAGAAGAGGAAAACCCCATAAAATCAAGAATCATTGATCCAAAGATGTCCTAAGGTGACACAGACACCTGCTATAGAAAGACACATTTTCACTAAAAATAGACATGAGGCTAGAGATCCACATTGTTCTTTTTCCTCTCATAAACACATTGGTGTCTATTAAGTAAATTCCTTGATGAATGATACAGAAGTGAAGGGGGGGTCCCTTGAACTGACTAGTAAGTAAACAGTATAGAGCCAATGGGACTCCTGAGGAGTAGAAATTAAAGAATAAAGTTTATGGCAAATGATGTATATACAAATGTTTAATGTTCAAGCTTTACTTTTGTAGAAAATGGCATCTCTAAGGGAAGAAAACTTTTTTGGGGGAAGGGGGTGGAAGGAGACATATGTAAGACTTTCAACAATAAAGAATTTAAATTAAAAAGATAAAAAATAAAATCAAAATAATATAAGAAAACTTTAAAAAATCTGAAGTATGATACAGCAAAGAGTAGAAATATTAAGGATACAGCCCCAGTTTTTACCAAGTATCATTCCTATACAATCAACACCCAGACCAAGACACAGAATAACCACATGAAAGCCTCCCTCATGCTCTATCCAAGTGACGGATGTAAGGGACAGATATCTAGGGGGGAAAGTAGGATCCCAGTCCCTCACTCATTACAGCAAAATAAATTCAGAATGGTGCAAAAATTTAAACATATGTGATAAAAACTTTAAAATATTAGAAGGAAACAGAAAAGCAAGAAACAAAATTCTGAAGCCATAACTAAAAAGTAAACCTTTCTACCTTTCTTTTGTTGTTAATCCTCACCTGAGGATACTTTTTCCACTGATTTTTATTTTTATTTACTTATTTTCTTTGTTAATCCTCACCCAAGGATATTTTTCCACTGATTTTTAGGGAGAGTGACAGAGAGAGGGAAAGACAGAGAGAAACATCGATATGAGAAAAAGACATAGATTGGTTGCCTCCTGCACAAGCCCTGATCAAGACACGGTTTGGGGAGGAGCCTGCAACCAAGGTATGTATGTGCCCTTGACCTAGAATCAAACCTGGGACCCTTTGGTCCACAGGCCAACGCTCTATCTACTCAGCCAAACTGGCTAAAGGCTCCACTGATTTTTAGAGAGTGGAAGGGGGGGAGAGGGGAGGGAGAGAGAGAAACATCAATGTGACAGACACACGGAGTGGTTACCTCCCACATGTGCCCTGACTAGGGGCCAGGGATGAACCTGCAACCCAGGTATGTGCCCTCGACCAGGAATTGAACCTGAGACCTTTCAGTGCATAGGCCAACACTCTAACCACCGAGCAATGCCTGCCAGGGCAAACTTTCTCCATTTTAAAGTACCACAAACAAAGTCAAAATTTAATTCTCTAACTAGGAAAAAGAATACAACACATAAGATAATGGACTTTAAGAAATTAGGAGTAGCTACAAATTGATACAATCTGAATGTGTGTGACCACCCAAAATTCATGTTAAATCCAATATGTGATGGCATTAGGAGGTAGGGCTTCTGGGGATGATTAGGTCATGAGGCCAGAGACCTCATGAATGAGATTATACCCTTATAAAAGAGGCTTCAGAGAGATCCCTAGCCCCTTCCCATATGAGGAAATAGAAAAAAGCTGGGAATCTGTAACCTGAAAGAGGGCCTTCACCAGACACCAAATCTGCCCTTGCCATGATCTTATACTGTCCTGCCTCCCGAAGTGTGAAAATTAATTTTGTTGTTTATAACCTACACAGTTTGTAACATTATAGTAACCTGAAAGAACTGAGATAGAAAATCAATAAGAGAAAAGTCTAATAACCAGATAGAAAGGATGCAAAAGCCACTAACAGACAACTGGCAGAAAAGAAACAGAAAGATATTCAAGAAGAATGCAAATTTTAAAAACTATCAAGAAAATAAGAGCTTTTAAAACTCATAATAAAAAGACAACCCAATTAAAAAAATGAGACAAGGAGACAATACATTTTTCTAAGGAAAATATACAAATGACACATAAACACATAAAAAGATGTTGAAAACCATTAGCCAATACAAGTCAAAACCACAATAAGATACCACTTCACACCCACTAGGATGGCTATATTCAAAAACACATATAACACGTTATGATGAGGATGTGGAAAAAATGGAACCCTCATACGCTGCTGGTGGGCATGGTGCAGTTGCTTTGGAAAACAATCTGACGGTTCTTCAAAGGATTAAACATAAGAGTTACGGCATGACCCAGTAATCCCACTAGTAGGCATATACCCCAAATTATTGAAACTCCAAGCCTGCACAGAAACTTGTACACAAATGACAAACATAAACTTATTTTGGGATTATTATTTGTGTGCTTTTCTTTATGCTAGTTACACTTCAATAACAAAGTCCATAAAAAAAGCACATATACATACTATTTTGGTGATGAAGTGAGTAAGCAGACACTCATACTTTGTTACTAGGGATGTAAGTTGAAAAAACCTCTTACGTATGTAAACTGACAAGTTTATAAACAATAAAAGACACAGATGCTTTGATCCCAAAGGTATATATTCACATGTACACAGAGTAAGTACAAAAACCTTTACTTCAATTTTGTTTGTAATAGCAAAGGTATGAGAAAACTATAAATGCCCATCAACTGAGGCCTGGGTAAATAAATTATGGTACAATTATATCAGGGAATACTACAGAGCTGTTTAAAATAATGAGGTAGATTTACATGTACTCAAATGAAACTATCCCCTAGCTAGAGAATGACATGGAAAAAGCAAGATACAAAGCAATACACCTGTATATATCACGTGTCACCTCTATATTTGGAGAAAATAAACCTAAGGTGGGGAAGTGGGGTTATTTACACACACACACAAAACATCTCTGGAAGGACATAGAAGAAACTGGTAATCAGAGCTGCCTCTGAAGAAAGGATACTGGGAAAGTGAGAAAGTACAACACATACCTCTTTAACTTTGTGCTTTCCAAAAAAAAAAACACCACACAAAAAAAGGTGGCTACATTATCAATTCAAATAAATAAATTCTTCTAAAGTAAAAGCTATGCTGCTTCAAAACAGGTGAGTGCTAATGAGCTTTTAAAGATTAAAATTCTCAAATGTTTGCTATATATTCTGAAAAGTTTCCTGACTCCCATTTTAAGAGTTAACTTCTCGAACCATTAAGCAGTAGTAATAGTAGTAGAAATAATAAACAACTACTTACATCAACACCTCCAAACAAGTCAAAAATATATGTATTTGGATAAGTGGTTTCTTGGGTAAGTTTCCTCTCTTCAGTAACAAATGCCATAGCCTCCATGGAGAGAAGAGGAGAAATTTCCTAGTTTAAAAACAGTATGCAGAGAGACATTCAGTTTTTGTATCTAACACAACCAGACACCAAAGCATCAGTCTGCATTTTAATCCCAACTTAAATCCCCATGAGATAACCCCAATAAACCACACTTGCTCATATTCAGACTCCCTATAGCAGTGATGGCGAACCTTCTGAGCATGGCGTGTCAGCATTTTGAAAAACCCTAACTTAACTCTGGTGCCGTGTCACATGTAGAAATTTTTTGATATTTGCAACCATAGTAAAACAAAGATTTATATTTTTGATATTTATTTTATATATTTAAATGCCATTTAACAAAGAAAAATCAACCAAAAAAATGAGTTCGCGTGTCACCTCTGACACGCGTGTCATAGGTTCGCCATCACTGCCCTATAGAATCCTCTCCCACACTGAATCTGGGCTGGTGTGACTCACTTCAACAAATAGAATGTGGCAGAAGTGACACTATGCAATCCTGGCCTAATTCTTAAGAAAGACTGGCAAAGCTGGCTTTTGCTATCTTGCAACCCAACCACCATGTTGTGAGAAGTCTAACATAGATACCTAGAGAGGCCATGAGGAGAACTGAGGCTAAGGACTGATAGCCTTAGCTGATCTTCAGCTGATAGCACCAACCTTGGACCTTCCAGATAATTCAATACCTAGCCAACACAAGGAGCAAAAGAACCACTCAATCAAACCATTATGCAATAATAATAGTAGTAGAAATGATAAACAACTACTTACATCAACACCTCCAAACAAGTAAAAAATATATGTATTTGGATAAGTGGTTTCTTGGGTAAGTTTCCTTACCCAAAAAGATTGTTATAGATATACAGTAATTATTATCTCAAGTTTTGGGGTGGCTGGTTCTGCAGCAATAGGTATCCAAAACATTGCTCAAGTGTCTCCTCTTCCAGGAAGTCTTCTCTGATTCCCTTCAGCAGAAGCATTCTGATGCACCTCTGAACCCCCAAAGAAATCTGTAATTCATTGTGGCCTTTAGCATTTTACTTTGTACCTCTTTACAAACGTATGTTACTTCTTCCCTAGACTAAATATTCCATGAAGATAAGATAAACAGATTCCTCTTTGTATTCTCCCTAGGTCTCATGACATTGCAGGTATTCAATACAGTCAATACAGTGTAGAGGTTCTCAAATTTGGAGGGGCCAAAGAATCCTTTGTTCATATGGAACAGAGCTAATAGAAAAAAATGATAACTTACAGAAAAGTTGATATAATAAAAGTTGTAATAATAGTAGTAATAGCTAATTTATTTAATGCTTGGGTCTCAGTACTTCATGTATTACCTCTTTCAATCCTCACAACCCTGTAAAGGATAATAGTAACTTATCCCAAAATTTTACAGATAAGGAAGCTGAGGCATGAAGAAGTTGTCAATGTCACACAGTGGTAGAGACAGGATTTAAGTGTAGGAAATCTGGCTCCAGAGTCTGTGCTTGTAAAGCAGAACTATTTTGGGTGAAATAGGGGAGAGAGTAGGAAGAATCCAGGACCCTACTCATTATGTCCTCCCCTCAGGAACCTGTGAGGGAAAATGGACACAATAGGCAAGAGCAATCATTGTATGCTCAAACACTGGTGAGCATCAGAATCATCAGAAGGGCTTCTTAAAATTCAGACTACTGGGTCCACCTGCAGAGTTGTAATGGGTCTGAGAGAGGCCTGAGAATGTGCATTTATAACAAGTTCCCAAGTGATGCTGATGCTGCTGGTCCAAGCACCACACATCAAGAAAAAGCAGAACTCACTTTTACAGATCACCTGCTATATGCCAGGTACTGGGCTTTTACACTTTAGTTCATTTAATCCTTAAAATAATTCAATGAAATAAGTATAGTTTTACTCATTTTAGAGGCAAAAAACTCAAATCACAAAGTTGCCTAGGGTCACATAATTAGTAAGTGACTGAAGCACTTTTTCTGGATCTTATTTTTCTCATCCATAAAACCAGGAAGTACTTCCTGCTGGCAACCTGGTACAGTGGAAGCTGGTCTTTGTATAAGACAAATCTGGGCTCATCATATAGTAGCCACAAGGTTTTGGGCAGGTTACTATTGAGTCTCGGTTTTTTCAACTGAAAAAGAGAATATAAAAAACAGCTGGATTTTGTCTGCCCAGCAGCTTTCTCTCATCAGGTAACAACTGCATTTCCTTAGAGGAAATGCCCCTCCCCACTTTCTACATAGTTCTGCTAAGGTTGTCAACAAGCAACTCAGTCCCAGCCCCTAGCCAACAGTCTCTCATTCCCCTCACCTGAGTGGCTAACCCATGTTACAGAAATGTCACCCAAGACCTATGATTACATGGAGGAACCTGAGGTCACACAAAGATGTCAAGATAATAAATGGACAGCCTCCATGGACACAAACAATGGGGCGGTGAGGCCCTGAGGCGGGGGTTGGGGGTGAGCTGGAGGGGGTCAATGGGGGAAAAAGGGGGACATATGTAATACTTTCAAAAATAAAGAATTATAAAAAAAGAAATGGACAGTCTAACTGTTCAGTTCCTGAATTCACATCTGTGCCTTGTCAATTATGTAATACAATAAAGGGGTTTTTTTTTCTTTTTTGCTATTCTGAGTTACTGTCACCTACAATCAAAATATTCTAGACCAATGGTTCTCAACCTTCTGGCCCTTTAAATACAGTTCCTCATGTTGTGACCCAACCATAAAATTATTTTCGTTGCTACTTCATAACTGTAATGTTGCTATTGTTATGAATCGTAATGTAAATATCTGATATGCAGGATGGTCTTAGGCGACCCCTGTGAAAGGGTCGTTTGACGCCAAAGAGGTCGCGACCCACAGGTTGAGAACCACTGTTCTAGACTACTATAAAGGAAAAGCCACCCATCTCACAGAGTTACCCTAAGAATTAAATATGCCTGGTACACAGTAAATTTCAAATAAGCATTTGCTGGATGAATAAAGAAATGATGATCACACAGCAAGCACTCACTATTAATTTCCCTCATTCTACTTCTTTTTCTTCCTCCTTCATATTTCAAATTTTGCAGGAATCAAATGAAATAATATATAACTCTTTACAAAGTGTTTTTAAACAAGTGTAAAAGACTGTAATTATTTCTACCCTAGTCAGACTATGAGAAGATAAAAAATACAAAACATTTCTTTTATTCCCTCTCAAATCAATACACGACTTTTATTGCATCTTTAAAATGTCTTATATAAGTGTAAGGAACCATCCAGCATTTTGTTTCTATAGCTGAAAAACGTAGATCTGATTCATCAGCCTGGTGAACTGTTCCTTTTTCAGAAACATAGATACCATCCACATTTTTCCTGATATCCTTGTTTTTTAACTGTTTTGGCTTGCTGAATCAAAGCAGCTGAATTTGATACAAATTCAAGGCCGTTTCCTTCAAGAATTAACTCATCTTTCTGGGCTTGAGATACTGAACAAGCAACACCTGACCTCATCTGAATCCTGTGGATGTATTTCTTGCCCAAGAAATTTCTAATTTCAACAAGAGAACCATTCTCCTGAATAACGACATTGATGGGGAAGTGAGCGCACACACAGCCTTCACTGTGTAATGGAAGCACAGTGTAACACCCGTGATCATGTCCTGTACATAACTACAGATGGTACAAACGGTCACCAGTTCCTTTCAATTTCCCCACCACTTTTCAACCTGTAGCCTCTCCTTTTTCTTTCCAAGGAGATTTGAGTTCTACATCAATGTGATTGAAGTCCCTTAGCAGGGTGCCTCTGGGGTCCTTCACAATAACTGTGTGTCCCTTCAGAGCAATGTCCACATTTTCTGAAATGTCGACTGTGATTGCTCAGAATGGTCTTCATTCTCACAGTGGATTCAGCTCAAAATACCTCTTCTTAAAGGTAAAGATTAAGCTTATTCTGGAACCTATTATATTTTAGAATGACTTATCCTATGTAATAAAGAGCTAATATGCTAATGGTCATGACGCCCTCACACTGTAACGACTGATCAGCAAGAGGCTGTGCACACAGCAGGTGTGTGCGGGTGGGCAGGGACTTGACTCTGGAGGACTTGACTGAAGGCGCGGGTGGGTTTCTGGGTCCCGCCGGGGCGGTGGGTTGGTTTCTGGGTCCTGCCTCCCGTGGCAGCAGCAGTGGTCGCGGGACTCTTTCTGGGTCCCACCTCCCGGGGCGGTGGTGGGGGCGGCAGCAGTGGGACCCTTTCTGTGTGGGATGGCGGGGCTGCATGTGTGGGAAGGCATGCGCGGGGAGAGATTCCGGGATTTGCGTGATTTCACGTGCCTGGTCACTAGTGTGATATAATAATCAAAACTTCACCTCTGAAGAACAGTGTATCATTAAGTTTCATTATGACCAAATGTAATTTGCATGGGTTTTAACTGCAGCTAAAGCTGGTGCTCTAAATTCAAATTTGGACCCACCCTTCTCATCCCCCCAAGTTAAAGTTTAGATATAGTAACCCCAGACCTACTAAATCAGAAACTCAACAGCCGAAACCGGTTTGGCTCAGTGGATGGAGCGTCATCCTGCGGACTGAAAGGTCCCAGGTTCGATTCCGGTCAAGGGCATGTACCTGGGTTGCGGGCACATCCCCAGTGGGGAGTGTGCAGGAGGCAGCTGGTCGATGTTTCTCTCTCATCGATGTTTCTGACTCTCTATCTCTCTCCTTTCCTCTCTTTAAAAACTCAATAAAATATATTTAAAAAAAAAAAAAGAAACTCAAGAGAATGGGGCCCAGCACTATGTTTTAACAAACCTTCCAGGTTATTCTAACACACACTTAAGTTTGAGAATGGTCTTACTATAGCTCTCTGCATTCTTTCCATCTCTCTTCCAAACACCAAGCCGAGTCCCTTCAATCTTCTTATGTTAGTCACTAGAGGCCCAGTACATGAATTTGTGCACCAGTGGGGTCCCTTGCCTGTCCTGCGGGATCGGGCCAAAACCGGCTCTCTGACATCCCCCGAGGGGTTCCAGATTGCGAGAGGGCGCAGGCCAGGCTGAGGGACCCCACTGGTGCAAGATCGGGGCCAGGGAGAGAGATGGGAGGTTGGCCAGCCGGGGAGGGAGAGGCTCAGTGCATGAAATTTGTGCACTCGGGGGAAGGGAGGGGTGTTCCCTCAGCCCAGATTTCGAGAGGGTGCAGGCCAGGCCAAGAGACCCCACTGGTGCATGATCGGGGCCAGAGAGGGACATGGGAAGTTGGCCATCCAGGGAGGGACCGCAGGAGGGCTCCAGGGTGTGTCTGGCCCATCTTGCTCAGTCCCAATTGGCTGAACCCCAGCAGCAAGCTAACCCACTGGTCGGAGCGTCTGCCCCCTGGTGATCAGTGCACATCATAGTGACTGGTCGACCAGTCAACTGTCTGCCTTCTGGTGGTGAGTGCATGTCATAGCGAGCGGTTGAGCGGCCTTAGCATATCATTATCATATTACACTTTGATTGGTTGAACAGACAACCGGAAACTTAGCATATTAGGCTTTTTTTATATAGGATAGGATAATTGTCAATAACCACAAGGCCACTTCCATGAAATGTGGGATCTTTTTCTTTTTTGAAAGGATAACAGTTTAATTAAGATTTAAGATTCACATTATGATAAATGATAATTTTAATACACCCTTTAAATTTACCAACATCTTTTAAACCCTATTCAAAAAGAATGCCATCTCAATCCCAGGGCACAGTGTTGACCTCCCAAATTAAGCAAGCACTGACAAAGTCCAGAAGGACATCCACAGGGAACTTTTGGTGTTGGGGGTTTTATTTTCTTCTTTGCACTTTTTCTGAACTTCCCAAATTTTCTATAGCTTACAAAATAAAAACAGACACTTTTTAAAAGTAGATTGAGTTTTTTTTTTTAAAAAGCAGATATCTTGTGTCACTTGGAGGCCCTGAATACAGCTCCTCTAAGGCCCAAAAGAATTACCTTGAGGATGTTTTGACACTCAACGAAGTCACTGTGAAGGTGGCTGGTTGCATAGAGCTTAAGGAGCAGCTGAGGAATTCCACTCCATTTGGACGGTCTGTCCCTCTCCGTCAAAAATGTCTCAGTGAACTGTGATTAAAAAAAAAAAAAATACACATTTTACTGGTGAGGAAAGAACTGCAGTTGACCTTGAACAACATAGGTTTGGACTGTGTGTGTCCACCTATATGTGAATTTTTTCAGTAAATACACAGTCGGCCCTCTGTATACCCAGGTTTTGCACCCCCAGATCCAACTATCCTAGGATTGAAAATAGTATCATATTTTCAAACTGTGGCTGGGAGTCCACAGATGTGGAGGGGCAACTATATGCATTGTTCTCTGACATTTTATAAAAGGGACTTGAGTATCTGTTTGTTATCTGCAGGGATCCTGGAACCAATCCCCGTTAGATAGATACTAAGGGACAACTGTATTAGCATATAGGGCAAAGAAGAGCAACTGCCTCCCCAACCCCCACCCTCCCTCCCGGACAAATAATTCAAAGACCTCTTTCTAGAAACCTTCAAAAGCTCCTCAGTAGCCTATAAGTTAAAAGTTAACTCTTGCCTGGTGATACAACACCCTTCATATTCTATCACCTACTTTCCTTTCTAGCCTCATCTCCTTCCCAATGCACACTCTGGAGTCCAAATACACACGTTCTTTCTCTTTGCCCCTCTGCACAGGTTCTTCCCCTAAAATGTCCTCTCCCTGTCTTTTTTTACCTGGATGCTTCTTCTCCATGTTCAAAATGCAAACCAAACAGCCAGAAAATTTCTTTGACTGGCCTTTGCCTCTCTTTTCTAAAAGAGTAGGTGCCCTTCTGCTGGGCCCGTATCTAACATTTATCCTACTGTATCATAATTAATAGCTCATGTGTTCACCTCCTCCTATGACCTACAAACTCCTTTAGAGTAGGTACCAAGCTGCTGTTTGTCATGCATACCTTCTCTCAAAGAATGCCAGGTACTGGCTTAATGATAGGTACATTAATCAATTATGGCAATTTCCACTAACACTAGTGGGACAAACCACTATCAGGGGCCGGATGTGAATTATTTTCATGTACACCTGTCCCTCAATCTGGTAAAAGCTCCTGGTAACTGTTATTACTAGTATAGGACATGCAAGTCTTCAATAATGTCTTAGTCTATCCTGATACATGTTGGTCCTAATACCTAGACAAGTGCCATTATCCTTCCAGAGCATATTTTAATTGTAAAAATAAGATAATACTGGGATAATGGGAGGTAATGTTTGTGAGAGTAATGTATTAGGATAAAGATAAACCATAGGAAATTACCATTTCTGTAGGTAAAAAATGATCAAATATTAGGAATTTCATCATTCTAAAGCTGAAATCAATGCAAATCCAAAAACAATGGAAAAACACTTTTCCTTTCCTTGAAAGGAAAACAAAAAACATACACCATGATTTTATAGAACTTAGAAAAAGTAGTGTTTACAAATTTATAGCTGTAAACATTTATATCTTTAAAAGAAGTGATCTCAAATCACTTATTCAAACTTCTACCAAAAGAAACTAGAAAATAAGGATTGAACCAAACACAAACCAAGCACAAGCAGATAAAAAATATTATTGTAAATTTAATGATAGAGAACAGAAAAATAATAGAGAAAAATCAACAAAATCAAAAGCTGGTTCTTTGAAAAAGAGTGAAAACTTTACTTCCACTGACCAACTTACACGAACTCAAATTACTAAATTCAGGAATGAAAGAGGAAACATTACTAGCAACCTTACCAAAATAAAGTTTATAAAGGAATACTAGGAACAACAGTATGCCAACAAATTAGAAAACTGCTGTGAAATAAACAAGTTCTTGGAAAGATGCAACCAAAAGAAACTGACTCAAGAAAAACACACACAGAACATGTGATGGCCCTAAAAGAGATCAAGTTAGCAATTTAGTAAAAAAGAAAGAAAACTATCCTCAAAGAAAAGCTCAAATAGAGATGCTTCTATTAAGTACAAAGGAACATCTCCCAACTCATTCTATGAGGCCAGTATTACTCTGATACCAAAAATCAGACAAAGAAGGACATCACACAAAAACTACAAACTAATATCTCTTATGAGAATAGACATAAAAATCCTCAGAAAAATACTAGTAAAGCAAACCCAGCAATATATAAAAAGAATTATACACCAAGACCACGCAAGTACTCCAGGAATGGAAAGTTGGTTCAATGTACAATCAATGTAATCAATCTGATAAAGGTCATTTACCAAAAATCCACAGCTGTCACCATAATTAATGGTGAAAGCTGAATGCTTTCCCACTAAGATCAGGAAAAAGACAAGGATGCTAACTCTCACCACATCTATTTAACATTGTACTAGAAATTCTAGTCAGAGCAATTAGACAAGAAAAAGAAATAAAAGCTTCCAGATTGCAAAGGAAAAGCAAAACTATATTTTCAGATGACATGATCTTGTACATAAAATACAGGGTGGGGCAAAAGTAGGTTTAGAGTTGTTCATATGGAAAATACAGTAATTAAATAATAATACCAGAATATACTCTGTGTTACGTGTACTCACAGCTGTAAATCTACTTTCGTCCCCTCCTGCATATTAAGGAACACACACAAACTATTAAAGCTAGTAAGTTCAGCAAGATTGTAGGATACAAAATCAATATACAAAAACCAGATGAATTTCTATACACTTCCAATGAACAACCCAAAACCAAAATTAAGAAAATAATTCCATTTATAATATCATCAAAAAACCCCAAAATACTCAGGAGTAATTTTAACAAAAGGAATACAAAACTTGTACAATGAAATTAAAACATCAGAAATTTAAAAATACCTAAATAAATGCAAAGACATTAATGTTCACGGATTGGAAGATTAAATATTGCTAACATGCAAATACTTCCCATATTGATTCAATGTAGTTCCTATCAAAATCCAAGTTGACTCCACAGAAGAAATTGACAAACTAATTCTAAAATTCATATGGAAATGTAAGGGATTCAGGATAGGCAAAATAATCTTGAAAAAGAAGAATGAAGTTGGAAAAAAAATTATACTTCCCATTCTAAATTATTACAAGTCTATAATAAGTCTGTGACTGGCCCCATGGTAGACATTTAGATCAACGTAATAGGACTGAGACTGCAAAAATAAACACTTAACATTTATGGCCACCTGATTTATGGCCACTTGACAATAATATCAAGACAATTCTTCACATCATATTAAAAAATGAACTCAAAATCAAGGACCTAAATATAAGGGCTAAAACTGCAAGAAGAGAACATAAGTATACATTTCATGACCTGAGATTAAGCAACGGTTTCATGGATATGACACCTAAAACATATGCAGCCAAAGGAAAAATAAAAATAAACTGAACTTCTTTAATATTAAAAAAGCTTGTGCTTTAAAGGACACTACCAAGAAAGTGAAAAGACAATCCACAGAATGGGAGAAAACATTTGTAAATCATATAAGGGCCTGATAGGGGTCTAATGTCTAGACAGTATAAAGAATTCTTACAACTTAATAATAAAGACCAATAACCAAATTAAAATATAAACAATAGGCTAAAAATTAAAAAACAACAATACTATGAGAAATAAAGAATTCCTTTGACAGGCTCATCAGCAGACTGGACATGGCCAAGGAAAGAATATCTTCAAGATAAGAACTTCCCAAACTGAAATACAGAGAGGAAAAAAAATAATGGAAAACAAAAAACAGAACATAATATCTAAGAATTGTGAGACAATTATACAGAGTATAATATACGTATAATTGGAATACCAGAAAAAAATATCTACACTAATAAAAGAGAAACATGGTAATTGGCATACGACCGCTACCCTTTTCATTGGCTAATCAGCGAGATATGCAAATTAACTGTCAGCCAAGATGGCAGCCGGCAGCCAGGCAGCTTGAAACTAATATGAGGCTTGCTTGCCTCAGTGACGGAGAAAACCAACGTTCCCCGCCTGCGGCTCCCGCCGGACTTCAGCCAGCAGGATCGCAACATTGTATGCAAAGGCCAGAAACCTACTTTCAGCAACGGAGGCCTAAGAGCTGGAGCCAAGCCTCAAGCTAAAGCTGGCCCAGAATAAAAAAAATAAAAAAAGGAAAAAAGGAGCGGTTGGGAGCTTCAGTCACCCCCAGCCTGAAAACAGCCCTCAGCCCCTCAGCCAGACTGGCCAGGCACCCCAGTGGGGACCCCCACCCTGAAGGGTGTGTGACCAGCTGCAAACAGCCATCATTCCCTCACCCAGGCTGGCCAGGCACCCCAGTGGGGACCCCCACCCTGAAGGATGTGTGACCAGCTGCAAACAGCCATCATCCCCTCACCCAGGCTGGCCAGGCACCCCAGTGGGGACCCCCACCCTGATCCAGGACACCCTTCAGGGCAAACCAGCCAGCCCCCACCCGTGCACCGGGCCTCTATGCTATATAGTAAAAGGGTAATATGCTTCCCAGCACCGGGATCAGCGGAGCCGAGAGGCCTCCCGGCATCGGGATCAGCGTGACAGGGGGCAGCACCCAAACCCCCTGATCGCCCTGCGGCTCTGTGCATGACAGGGGGTGGCGCCGCAACCTCCCCATCGACCCTGCCTTGAGTGTGCCAGGGGGCGGTGCCCCAACCCCCCAATCGGCCCTACCCTGAGCGTGACGGAAGGTGGCATCGCAACCTCCCAATCCGCCCTGCTCTGTGCATGACAGGGGGCGGCGCCCCAACTCCCCAATCGACCCTGCTCTAAGCCCGACCAGGGGCTGCACCTAGGGATTGGGCCTGCCCTCTGCCACCCGGGAGCAGGCCTAAGCCAGCAGGTCATTATCTCCCGAGTAGTCCCAGACTGAGAGAGGGCACAGGCTGGCTGAGGGACCCCCCCGAATGCACAAATTTTTGTGCACCGGGCCTCTAGTTTAAAATAAAGATGACTGAGCTTTATTGTGTTTTGTGTGAGATCCATCACAGAATAAAATCTTTTGACCTCCAAAAGCAAGTACACAGCTTTATCTCTCCAGATCCTCCAGGTCAAAACCGTGTGCTATCTTGGGGTTGTCTTTCTGGATATGAAGGTTTATCATAGATTTGCTGTGATGATCTCTCACATAAAATCTTTTGTAAGCCAAGGAACCATGGTAATTGCTGCTACCAATAGTATTCTGGCAATCAGGCTCCACTTTACATGGAAATAATGACAAATTCTACATGTAAAAAATTGTTTTCTTGTCATTATTGATGTAAATAATCAACAAAAATGTGACAAAAGATAAAATGAGATGGAGTCAATGGTAATTTAATTATCTTTTCTTCAGACAATAGATCTTATAATAGAAGAAAAACTTCACTTGTTAGTGATATAACTGCACAACACTGAATTGTTCTCTTCAGATATAATTATTAGAAAAACCAAGATGACTCTAAATGACTTCTGGTCCATCAGTAGTGAGAAAACAGTGGAAAAACATGCATTCCTTCTCCAAGAATATCAATGCATCCAGAACAATGCCCAGAATCATAACTAATTAACTTGGACATGCCATTTCTGGAGTATATAAATGAAATACCATACGTACTCCTCTGAACTAAAGCTGTATCTTAATAGAACATAATATATAATAATAAAAGCGTAATATGGTAATTAGACCAGACATCCTTCCGGACAATCTTCCGGACGAAGCTGGGACCCCCCCCCCCAGTGCACAAAATTTCATGCACTGAGCCTCTAGTCTATATATATAAAAGCCTAAGCAACTGAATGACAGGTCGACCGGTTGCTATGACCACCAGGGGGAAGACACTCAATGCATGAGCTGCCCCCTGGTGGTCAGTGTGCTCCCACAGCCAACCTCTTGTGGCCAGCCAACCTCCCGCGGTCCCTCCCCAGCCGGCCAGCCCCCTCAATCGGACCAATCACTGGCCAGGCCGAGGGACACCACCTGTGCACGAATTCGTGCACTGGGCCTCTAGTCTAATCTAATAAAGGAGAAACATGCAAATTGACAGTACCTCTGCCACATCCACAAGCCACACCCCACCAGCCAATCAGGAGCAAATATGCAAATTAACGCAACTAAGATGGCAGTGGCCATGGAGTTGGAGCGAGCAGGATACTTGGGTTGCCCCTGGCGATGGAGGAAGCCAAGCTTCCCGCCTGCCCTGGCCAGCCCTGAGCTCCGCTCAAGGCTACAAAGTTTCAATTATAGAAGATAAATCCCAGATACCTGCTTCCAGCCCACGGCCGTGGCCAGCCTGAAAACGGCCATCTGCCCCTCACTCAGGCTGGCCAGGCACCCCAGTGGGGACCTCCACCCTGAAGGGGGTGTGGCCAGCCTGCAAACAGCCATCAGCCCCTCACCGAGGCTGGCCAGACACCCCAGTGGGACCCCCACCCTAATCCAGGACACCCTTCAGGGTAAACCAGCCAGCCTGTGCACCCGTGCACCAGGTCTCTATCCTATACAATAAAAGGGTAATATGCAAATTGACCCTAACAGCAGAACCACTGGGAATGACTGGTCACTATGACACACACTGACCACTAAGGGGCAGATGCTCAATGCAGAAGCTGCCCCCTGGTGGTCAGTGCATTCCCACAGGGGGAGCTCTGCTCAGCCACAAGCCAGGCTGATGGCTGCCAGCACAGCGGTGGTGGCAGGAGCCTCTCCTGCCTCCTCAGCAGCGCTAAGGATGTCTGACTGCAGCTTAGGCCTGCTCCCCGCTGGCCAGTGGACATCCCCCAAGGGCTCCTGGGCTGCCAGAGGGATGTCTGACAGCCAGCTTAGGCCCGATTCCCCTGGGGAGCGGGCCTAAGCCAGCAGGTGGACATCCCCCAAGGGGTCCCAGACTGTGAGAGAGACAGGCCCTCTGGGGGGCCTCTAGTTTTTAATAAAAGTAAATATAAGAGGGGTCATCATTACTGATCCCTTGGACATGAAAAGGATAATAAGGAATACTATGAATAACATGCCCACAAATTTGATTACCTAGATCAGCAATTTTCAACCTTTTTCATCTCATGGAACACACAAAGTAATTAATAAAATTCTGTGGCACACCAAGTAGATATACAGATGGCCAATAAGCACAGGAAAAGATGCTCAACATCACTAGTCATCAGGAAAATCAAATCCAAAATGAGATACAACTTTATACCTATTAGAATGGCTATAATTAAAAAGACAGCCGAAACCGGTTTGGCTCAGTGGATAAAGCGTCGGCCTGCAGACTGAAAGGTCCCAGGTTCGATTCCGGTCAAGGGCATGTACCTTGGTTGCGGGCACATCCCCAGTGGGAGATGTGCAGGAGGCAGCTGATCAATGTTTCTCTCTCTCATCGATGTTTCTAACTCTCTATCTCTCTCCCTTCTTCTCTGTAAAAAATCAATAAAATATATTTTTAAATAAATAAATAAATAAAATAAAAAGACAGATAATAACAAGTGTTGATAAGGGTGTGGAGAAATTGGAACCCTCATAAATTACTGGTGGGAATGTAAATGGCACAACCACTTTAGATAAAGAGTTTGGCAGTTTGTAAATATAGAATTACCATACTGAGCCAAAAGAAATGAAAACAGATATCCATGCAAAATCTTGTACACAAATATTCATAGCAGCATTATTCATAATAACCCAAAAGTGGGAGGAAAACAAGTCTACCAACTGATGAATGGATTTAAAAAATATAATACACATATATAATGGAACATAAAAAGAAATGGAAGTACTGATATTTGCTACAACATGGACAAATCTTGAGAACATTATACTACGTGAAAGAGGCCAGCCACAATGAGCCACATATTGTTTGATTCAAATAACGTGAATGCCCAAAAAGACACAAAGTAAATTAGTGGTTGCCTAGGGCCTGAGAGATGATGGGGGGGGGGGGGGGGGATGGGGAATGATTACCAACTGATTATAGTGTTTCTTTTGGGGTAATGAAATATCCTAAAATTGATTGTGGTGATAGATGCATAACTCATGTATATGGTAAAACACTGACTTGTACATTTAAACTAGAGGCCCGGTGCACGAAGGGGGAGGGTGGCCCCTCAGCCCGGCCTGCACCCTATCGCAATCTGGAATCGCTGGCTCCTAACCACTCACCTGCCTGCCTGATTGCCCCTAACCACCTCTGCCTGCCTGCCTGATAGCCCCTAACCACTAGCCTGCCTGACTAATCGCCCCTAACTGCTTGCCTGCCTGCCTGCCTGATCACCCAACTGCTCACCTGCCTGCCTGATCGCCCCTAACCGCCTCTGCCTCAGCCCCTGCTGCCGCGGCATTGTCCGGAAGGGTGTCCAGAATAACGTCTGGAAGGTCATTTGGCTGTCCGGTCTAATTAGCATATTACGCTTTTATTATTATAGATGGCTTACTTGTATAGCACGTAAATTACATCTCAATAAAAGTGTTATAACTTCAACAAAGATATAGGAAATATAAAAAATAGAACAGCAAAAAAAAAACAGTCAGAAATAAAGAATAAACTAACTGAAATGAAGTATACATTAGAGAGAATAAACAGTGGAATAGAAAAAGCAGAGGATCGCCGAGGCCGGTTTGGCTCGGTGGATAGAGCGTCAGCCTGCGGACTGAGAGGTCCCGGGTTCGATTCCGGTCAAGGGCATGTACCTGGGTTGCGGGCACATCCCCGGTGGGGATGTGCAAGAGGCGGCTGGTCGATGTTTCTCTCTCATCGATGTTTCTAACTCTCTCTATCTCTCTCCCTTCCTCTCTGTGAAAAATCAATAAAATATATTTTTTAAAAAAATAAAATAAAATAAAATAAAAAAAAAAAAGAAAAAAAAAAAAAAAGAAAAAGCAGAGGATCAAACCAGAGATTTGGAAGATAAGGAAAAGGAAAACACCTAATTAGAACAGCAAAAGGAAAAGAGAATCCAAAAAGATGACGATAGTATAAGGAGCCTTTGAGACAACTTCAAGCACACCAACAGTCACATCATGGAGGTGCAGGAAGGAGAAGAGAGAAATAAACTGAAAACCTATTTGGGAGAGAACCAATATGGTGGCATAGGTAAACTTGGGTACTCCCCGCCTCCCACAACTACATCAAAATTACAACTAAAATACAGAACCACCATAATTCGGAACTTCATGAAAATCTGGCTGAATGGAAGTCCTACAACTAGAGAAGAAGAAGCACTGCCTGGGTGGTGTGGCTCAGTGATTGAGCATCAACCTAGGAACCAGAAGGTCACAGTTCAATCCCAGTCTGGACACATGCATGGGTTGCGGGCTTGAACCCCAGTGGGGGGCATGCAGGAGGCAGCCGATCAATGATTCTCTCTCACCACTGATGTTTCTCTCTCTCTCTCCCTCTCCCTTCCTCTTTGAAATCAATAAAAAAAAAATATTTTAAAAGATAAAATAAAAAAAGAAGAAAGCACATTGAGACTGGTAGAAAGGGTGGGGGCACAGAATGGCTGGTCCCACAACTACATGTGGTGATTTTAATTGGGAGGGATATCTTGGCTGCAGAGGCCTCACATGAGGAGCAAGGGATCCTAGCCCCACACCAGATCCTTCAGCACAGAGCTGGGAAGAGAAGTCCTGGTAACTTCAGGCTGTAAAAAACAGTGGGGATTGTGGCTATGTGACACATAGGCTGCTGGAGACCCGGGGAGTTCCTCTTAAAGGGCCAGCACATGAACTTACACAGACTGGCTCCCTCTGAGCTCCAGTGCTGGGGCAGCAGCTTGGGTGGATCCAGAGACATAGAGAGAGGAATTGCATTATCTGGCATTGGAGCAAGAACTCAGGGGCTGCTTTCTCCCAGACAGGGGTCCTCGTAGGGGTCATTGTTCCTATGCTGAGACCTCCCCTGTTGCAGAACTTCCATCAGCCTGGCTCACACTGTTTACTCAGCCCTAGTGAGACCCTGCCCCATCCAATTTGCAGCTCCACCCAAGCTATTTGCAGTAGCTTTTTTGTACTAATGGCCTGTCCTGACTCAGGTTTCAGACTTTCCTAAAATCTCTTAAACAACCAGCAGCTGGAGTTAGAGTACCCCATACCTATCAATAAGAGGCTCAAGACCTGCCACTAGCACCGGCCTGCATTGCTTCACCGCTGGGCATCATCTGGACATTTCCAAGCCCAACACAAGTTGCAGCCATCTGCAGATCTCTCTGTAGCTCTGGCCAGGTGGCCAGCTTCAGACCATACCAGATTACAACTCTACACATCCAGGAGCAACACACTCAAGAGGCAGACTCAATGAACACCAAAACCCCACTGAAGCAAGTCCTGCTCTATATGGGTGTCTCCTGCACAGCAGCTCTTCACAACTGGCCTTCACAGCCAACTGGCCTGGAGGTCAATTCCTCCAGTAACGCCAATAACAGTCAAGGCTCAACTACAAGACTGTGCACACAACCCACACAGAAGCACACCTAGAGTGACCAGCTCAGGTGACTGGGGAGGCTGAGCCACTAAGCCCTACAAAACATCTACTATACAAGGCCACTCTACCAATTCCAATAGACATAGTAGCTCTACCTAATACATAGAAATAAACACAAGGAAGCAGCCAAAATGCAGAGACAAAGAAACGTGTACAAATGAGAGAACAGAAGAAATCTCCAGAAAAAGAACTAAATGAAATGGAAGGAAACAAACTACTAGATCCAGAGTTCAAAACAATGGTTATAAGGATGCCCAAGGATCTTAATGAGAGTTTCAAGGGACTTAGTGAAAATTTCAAATAAATGAAAAAGGACCGGTCAGAAATTAAGCATATACTAACTGAAATAAAGAATAACTTACAGGGATTCAACAGTAGAGTAGAGGGTTCCAAGAATCAAATCAATGATTTGGAAAATGAGGAAGCAAAAACACCCAATCAAAAGAGCAAAAAGAATCCAAAAGTATAAAGACAGTGTAAGGAGCCTCTGGGACAACTTCAAGCATACCAACATTCACATTATGGGGGTGCCAGAAGGAGAAGAGAGCAAGAAATGGAAAACCTATTTGAAGAAATAATGACAGAAAAATTCCCCTATCTGGTGAAAGAAATAGACTTACAAGTCCAGAAAGTGCAGAGTCCCAAACAAGAGGAACCCAAAGAGGCCCACATCTAGACACTTCATAATTAAAATGCCAAGTGTTAAGGACAAAGAGAGAATCATATATATAATGTTTTTATTGATTTCAGAGAGGAAGGGAGAGGGAGAGGAAGAGAGAGAAACATCCATGATGAGAGAGAATCATGGATCGGCTGCCTCCTGCATGCTCCCCCCACTGGGGATTGAGCCTGCAACCCGGGCATGTGCCCTGACGGGGAATCGAACCCTGACCTCCTGGTTCATAGGTCGACACTCAACCACAGAGCCATACCAGCTGGGCCAAAGAAAGTATCTTAAAGGCAGCAAGAGAAAAGCAGTTAGTTACCTACAAGGGAGCTCCCATACAACCGTCAGCTAATTCCAAAACAGAAACTTTGTAGGCCAGAGGGTGTGGCAAAAAATAGTCAAAGTGATGAACAGCAAGGACCTACACACAAAATTACTCTATCCATCAAAGCTATCATTTATAATTGAATGTCAGATAAAGAGCTTCACAGACAAGAAAAAGCTAAAGGAGTTCATCACTACTAAAACAGTACTACATGAAATGTTGAAGGATATTCTTTAAGAAGTGGAGGAGGAAGGAGAGGAAGAGGAGGAGGAGGAAGGATAAGAAGAAAATAAAAAGATAAAAAATATGAACACGAAAATGTCCATAAAAAAAAAAAATATATATATATATATATCAACAACTGAACCTAAAAAATCAAAATAAACGAACATGGAATCTAATGAACAAAATAAACTGATGAATAATATAGAACCAGAGGCATGGAAACATGGAACAGACTGACAAATCTCAGAGGGAAGGGAGGGGGGGGCAGAGAGATTAACCAAAGAACTTATATGCATATATGCACTACCTATGGACACAGACTACAGGGTGGTGAAGGCCTGGGGTGGGAACCAGATGGAGGGGGCAATGGGGGAAAAAAGGGGGACATCTGTAATACTTTCAACAATAAAGATTTTTTAAAAATAGATAATAAAGATCAAGTACAGGTTGAATTAAAAAAATAAAAATAAAAATAAAGACTACTTGAAAAAATAATGACAGAAAATTTCCCTAACTTGCTGAAAGAAATAGACATACAAGTCTGGGAAGCACAGACAGTCCCAAACAAGATGAACTGAAAGAGGCCCACACCAAGACACATCATAATTAAAATGCAAAAGGTTAAGGACAAAGAGAGAATATTAAAAGCAGCAAGAGAAAAGCAGTTAGTTACTTACAAGGAAGCTCCCATAAGACTGTCAGCTGATTTCTCAACAGAAAATTTGCAGGCCAAAGAGAGTGGCAAGAAATAGTCAAACTGATGAACCACAAGGACCTACAACCAAGGTTGCTCTCTACTCAGCCAAGCTATCATGTAAAATCAAGGACAGATAAAGAGCTTCACATACAAAAAAAATTAAAGGAGTTTATCACCACCAAGCCAGTATTATATGAAATGTTAAAGGATCTTCTTTAAGAAGGAAAAGAAGGAGGAGGAGGAGGAGGAGGAGGAGAAATAAAAAATATGAACAATAAAATGGCAATAAATACACACCTATCAATAACTGAATCTAAAAAAAAAAATAAAGCAGAACACAGATTCATAGATACAGAGAACATTTTGATGGCTGCCAGATGGGAGGGGGGCTGTGGAGATGAGTGAAGAAGGTAAAGTGATTAAGAAGTACAAATTGGTAGTTACAATATGGTCACTTGGGTATAAAGTACAGTATAGGGAATATAGTTAATAATCCTATATATAGTAAAAGCCTAATATGCTAAGTGTCCAGTCATCCATTCAACCAATCAAAGCATAATATGCTAATGATATTCTAAGGCCACTCAACCACTCATTATGACGTGCACTGACCACGAGGGGGCAGACAGTCGACTGGTCGACCAGAAGCTATGACATGTACTGACCACCAGGAGGTAGATGCTCCGACTGGTAGGTTAGCTTGCTCCTGGGGTCTGGCCGATCAGGACTGAGTAAGACGGGCTGGACATGCCCCGGAGCCCTCCTGCAGTCCCTCCCCGGCTGGCCAACCTCCAGAGTCCCTCCCCGGCCCTGACTGTGCACCAGTAGGAACCCTTGGCCTGGCCCAGTGGTCGGCAAACCGTGGCTCACAATCCACATGCGGCTCTTTGGCTCCTTGAGTGTGACTCTTCCACAAAATACCACGTGCGGGAGCGCACGTACACTGCGATTGAAACTTCGTGGCCCATGCACAGAAGTCGGTTTTCGGCCTGGGTGAGTCTATTTTGAAGAAGTGGCGTTAGAAGATGTGGGGGGTGTCGGTCGGTCGGGCGACGGTAGACGCGGCGCAGGCGGGCCACAGGATATGCAGCGCAGGGGAGGCACATGTGATTCATGCACGAGTTGAGTGAGCCAGTCAGTCAAAAGTCTCAGGTGCAGTGGTTAGTGCTAGCCGCATCCGCAAATCCCGCGCGGGTGACAAAAGATAGACGAAACAAGTATACAAAACAAGTGTGGATGGGAGAGTTGGAAGGGGTCGACCTCAGCGAACTTACCTCAATCAGACTGAGGATGTTTTTAGCAAAGGCCAGCTTAGGAGTACCCTAATTAAGTTAATAACAATGTACCTACCTATATAGTTTAAGTTTAAAAAATTTGGCTCTCAAAAAAAATTTCAATTGTTGTACTGCTGATATTTGGCTCTGTTGACTAATGAGTTTGCCGACCACTGGCCTGGCCTGTGCCCTCTCACAATCCAGGACCTCTCAGGGGATGTCGAAGAGCCGGTTTCAGCCCAATCCCGCAGGCCAGGCTGAGGGACCCCACTGGTGCACAAATTTGTGCACCGGGCCTCTAGTATTATAATAACTATGTATGGTGTGAAATGGGTGCAAGATTTATCAAGATGACCACTTAGTAAGTTATGTAATGTCTAATCACTGGTGTGTGCACCTGAAACTGATGTAATGATGTATGTCAACTGTAAATGAAAAATAAAGATTTAAAAATAATAATAATATAAATTATGAGCATAATGGAACTTTTTGGAGTAATGGAAATGTTCTAAAATAACTGTGGTGATGGCTGTCTAATTTGCTAAAAAGCATCAAGTTGAATATTTACAATGGGTACATTTTATAGTATATAAATTATACCTCCATAAAACTGTTTTATTTAAAAGCAACATTAAAAAAAAGAAGAGAAAAAGGGATAGATATAACATGGGCCATTTAAAAGCAATTACCATATTAAATAGGCATATTTAAATCCCCAAACCTTTGTTATTACATTAAATGTAAATGTACTAAATGCTCCAATTAAAAGACAATGTTATGCTGTTTTCCAGTGAAACATCTATATATATAAAAGGCTAATATGCTAAGTGTATGTCCAGGTAATGACATCACATAGCAATGTCCGGCTTCCTCTTCCTAGCAACTAGCCTCCCTGCAGTTTCTTCAGCCCAGGAACACAGTTTGTTTTATAGCCAGGTAGAAACATTTCACACTTTAACCAAATGTCTGTGAAGCGTTTTCCCATGCCTCATCTCATTTGATCCTCACAGAAGTCCTGGAAGAGGTAGATAGGAGACTTAGTGGAATCCTATATTCTTTTCATTAGCTGGAAAACAGAGATTTAGAAAGCTTAGAAACTTGACTCGACTGAAAAGAAATGGTGGACCTTGAAAACGACTTCAGGTTTTCTCACTGTGCAGAATATAGTCAAACACTGCTGCAGTTAAATATTGTACCCTTTGTTCTCCCTGCATGATCTGCAATAATGATCTGCTTCGTGTTGATATTTACTGCTGTGTTGCTGACAATTACCTGAGAGAGAAGTTAGGGGGCTTCACTGGACTGGAAAAAGTTTAGTTAAACCAGAAAGCAGGTCTAATTAAGCAAGTTTATTCTATATCTATAAAAGGCTAAGTTGACTCACACATGCATGATACATATAAAGCTCTCATTGGCGCCAATCGCACATGTGTGTTTCGATCTGTCATTGTCAATTGTGAATTTGGTTGACACTTCTATTATAGAGAAAGGGCAAATAGTGATATTAAAATATTTCTTCTAATTTCCTTTCAATGTGCACGAATCTGTGCACTGGGCCACTATTCTTTTATAAAAGTTGAAAGTAAATGAATGGGAAACAATATACAATGTAAACCCACACCAAAAGAAAGGTGGTATGAGTGTTTTAAAATCAGTATATAAGACTTAAGGCAAAAAGCATTACCAGAGCTAACGATACTTTGTTTTTTAAAAATATATATACTTGTATTGATTTGAGAAAGAGAGAGGAAGGGAGAGGAAGACAGAGGGAAACATCAGTATGAAAGAAAAACATTGATCTGCTGCCTCCCGCATGCACCCAGATGGGGATCTAACCGCAAACTCAGGCATGGGCCCCAACTAGGAATCGAACCACCGGCCTATCAGTGCATAGGGTGACACTCAACCAACTGAGCCATATGGGCCAGGGCTAGAAATAC
This sequence comes from Myotis daubentonii, assembly GCF_963259705.1. NCBI lineage: Eukaryota > Metazoa > Chordata > Mammalia > Chiroptera > Vespertilionidae > Myotis > Myotis daubentonii. Next base: position 37,014,557 of record NC_081847.1, read on the forward strand.
TTTGTAAGAATAAAAAGTCAACCAAGACGATGTAGCAGTTCTACAATGTACCTAATAAATAGCTCCAGCAGGAAAAAAGAAGGACTACCTTTTGAGACAGCATGGAGGGACCTGTTGAGTTATTATGCTAAATGAAATAAGCCAGTCAGAGAAAGACAAAGTATCACATTATCTCACTCATATGTGGAATCTAATGAACAAAATAAGCTGATGAATAAAGTAGATCCAGAGACATAGAAGCATGGGACAGATTGTCAAATCTCAGAGGGAAGGTGGGGGTGGGTGGGAAGAGATCAACCAAAGAACTTGTATGCATATATACATATCCCATAGACACAGACAATCTGGGCCGAGATGGGGGGAGGAGGGGAGGGCTGGAAGGGGTCAATGGGGAAAAAAAGAGGACATATGTAATACTTTCAATAATAAAGATTTTTAAAAAAAAACAACAACACAAAAATTGACAGAGGCTAAAAAGAAAAATAGGCAAATCCACAATCATAGTGGAGATTGTTATAATTTCTCTCAGAAATTGATATATGTAGATACAAAAGTAGTAAGGATATTAAAGATAAACAAAATTGACAATGTATAGCACTACACCTAATAACTGCTCTCTACACTTATTTGCAAGTACACAGAGAGCATTTACAAAATGATCAGTTCCTAAGCCATAGAACAAATGCCAAGACATTTAAATAAGAATCAAAATACAGACTATGTTCTCTGACTGCTGTACAATTAATCTAAAATCTGCAACAGAAAGGTAACTATAAAATCCAATGTTTAAAAATTAAGATATACACTTCTAAAAAATGCATGGGTCAAAGAAGATGAAATCTGAAAATATTCTGAAATAAATGATAGTGAAAAATACTATGTATCAAAACTTGTGGGCTGCAACTAAAGCCATCATTGGTGGCCAGCATAAACCTGATTCCAAAACTTGTTCAAAGGAAAATTATAAGCCATTTTCAATCACGAACAAAGAAAAAGAAAATCCTAATAAAAAAAAATTGGATCAAATTTAGCAATCTAGCCCTGACCAGTGTGGCTCAATAGGTTGGGCATATTCCTGTGCACCAAAGGTGCCAGTCTGATTCCCAGTCAGGGCACATGCCGAGGTTGCAGGCTCAGTCTCCAATAGCGGGTGTGCAGGAGGCAGCTGATTGATGTTTTGCTCTCACATCAATGTTTCTCTCCCTCTCCCTGTCTTCCTCTCTTGCCCAAAATCAATAAAAATAAAAAAATAAAAACACACCTTAAACCCTGGCCTGTGTGCTCAGTGGTTAGAGCGTCAGCCAGCGCACTAAAGGGTTGCAGGTTCAATTCCCAGTCATAGGCAGGGTGTACCTGGGTTGCAGGTTCGATTCCTGGCCCCGGCTAGGGCAAATGCAAGAGGCAACCAATCAATGTGTCTCTCTCACATCAACGTTTCTCTCTCTCTCTTTCTCTCTCTCTCTCCCTCCCATTGTCTCTAAAAATCAATAGAAAACATATCCTCGGTTAAAGATTAACAACAACAAATCTTAAAAGGTTGAAAATTTGTATCAGAAATTCAGATTTGATTTAATATTTGAAAATTTTACTCAATTTAATTCATCACATTAATAACAAAGGAGAACGATTATGTGAACATCTCAATTGATGCAGAAAAGCATTTTAAATTCAACATTCATTCATAATAAACTCATAAGCTCAGAAAAGAAGTGAACTAATAACAGTATCTACAGAAAACCTTCAGCAAACATATACAGAATGGTGAAATGCTTGAGGCTTTTCCTCTTAGATCAGGAACATACCATTTCAATTCCCTGCACAGGCAGCACAGTTAGGCAGGATAAAGAAATCAAAGATATAAGATTGGAAAGGATAAAATAAAAACTTCATTTGCAAATGTGATATTCACAGATGATTGAACACATACACAATCCAGAAGAATTTGAAGGTAATGTATTAAAATATAGGAGCAATATAAATAGAAGAGCAATTTAAAAAATCCATCGGTTTTTCTATTATACCTACAGTTAGAAAATGCAATTTTAAAAACACTATTTACAATATCATAAAAAAAAGTCAAATGCTAAGGAATAAATGTAACATAAGTTAGGCAAGAAAACTAGAAAAAAATTATCAAAAGAAATTAAGATCAAACCAAAGAAAACAAGAAGAGGAAAGGAAACGGGGAGTAGGGAACAGGGGAAAAGAGAATAAAAGTATTATATTTAATAGATGAAATGCAATCTGAATACAATCTCAATCAAAATATTGTTGTAAAACTGTAAGGCTCATTATAAAATGTGTATGAAAATGGCAAAGGGCCAAGAAGAGCCAAGGAATCTTAAAGACAACTAAGTAGAAAAAGCTACTCCTTTTCAATATACTATAGACAAAATCAACACAAAGTTACAGAAAATAAGACAATGTGTCACTACCAGGATAAATAGACAGATTAGTGAATCATAATAACATGAGACACACAAAGGTGGCACTAAAAAGTAAGGGGGGATAAAAGAGACTTTTCAATAAATAACAGTGGGTCACACTAGATATCTATATAGAAAAGCTCACACCACATCCCAAAATCAATTCCAAGTAGAGTGAATATTTAAATATAAAAGATGAAACAACAATGCTTCTAAAAGACAAACAATATCTTCATGACCTTGAACTAGGCAAATACAACCTGCACTAACATAAGGAAGATAGTGATACCATGAGTTGTATTAAAATTAAGCACTTCTGTTCAGCAAAAGATCTTTTTAGAGACTGAAAAGACAAGCCACCAAATGAGAAAAAGTATCTGCCAAGCTAATAGGAAATGAAAAAAATTAAAGTCAACAAAATCAGAAATGATAGAGGCGAAATAACAACAGACCCCACAGAAATACAAATGATTGTTAAAAAATACTATGGACAACTCTACTCCAACAAACTAGACAACCTGGAGGAAATGGACAAATTCCTACAAAAATAGAACATTACAAAACTTAATCAGGAAGAATCTAAAAATCTCAACAGGCCAATAACTAAGGAAGAAATTGAAGCAGTCATCAAAAAGCTTCCAGCAAACAAAAGCCCAGGACCAGATGGCTTCACAGGGGAGTTTTACCAAACATTCAAGGAAGAACTAAAACCTATCCTCCTCAGACTACTACAAAAAATTCAAGAGGAAGGAACACTTCCAAGCTCATTCTATGAAGCCAGCATCACCCTAATACCAAAACCAGATAAAGAATACACCATGGAAGAGAATTACAGGCCAATATCCCTCATGAACATAGATGCCAAAATCCTCAACAAAATCTTAGCAAATCGGATCCAGCAGTACATCAGAAAGATCATACACCATGACCAAGTAGGATTTATCCCAGGGATGCAAGGATGGTACAATATCCGCAAATCAATAAATGTGATACATCACATAAACAAATTGAAAGAAAAAAACCACATAGTCATATCAATTGATGCAGAAAATGCGTTTGACAAAATTCAACACCCATTTTTGATAAAAACTCTCAGCAAGTGGGAATAGAAGGATCATACCTCAACATAATAAAAGCCATATATGACAAACCCACAGCCAACATCATACTCAATGGACAAAAACTAACACCATTTCCCCTAAGAACAGGAACAAGACAGGGATGCCCACTCTCACCACTCCTGTTCGACATAGTTCTGGAAGTGTTAGCCATTGCAATTAGGCAAGAAGAAGAAATAAAAGGCATCCAAATTGGAAAAGAAGAAGTAAAACTGTCCTTATTTGCAGATGACATGATATTATACATAAAAAACCCTAAAGACTCCATCAATAAACTATTAGATTTAATAAAAGAATTTGGCAGTGTAGCAGGATACAAAATTAACGCCAAGAAATCTATGGCATTTCTATACACCAATAGTGAACCTGCAGAAAGAGAGACTAAAAAAAAATCCCATTTACCATCACACCAAAAAAATTAAGCTACCTAGGAATAAACTTAACTAAAGAGGTAAAAGACCTCTACTCAGAAAACTACGGGACGTTGAAAAAAGAGATAGAGGAAGACATAAACAGATGGAAGAACATACCATGTTCTTGGATTGGTAGAATCAACATCATCAAAATGTCCATACTACCCAAAGCAATCTATAAATTCAACGCACTTCCCATCAAAATACCAACAACATATTTCACAGACCTAGAACGAACTCTCCAAAAATTCATCTGGAATAAAAAAAGACCCCGAATAGCTCCAGCGATCCTGAGAAAGAACAACGTAGGTGGGATCTCAATACCAGATATCAAGCTGTGTTACAAAGCCACTGTTCTCAAAACTGCCTGGTACTGGCACAAGAACAGACATATAGATCAATGGAATAGAATAGAGAGCCCAGAAATCGGCCCGAACCAATATGCTCAATTAATATTTGACAAAAGAGGCAAGAAAATACAATGGAGTCAAGATAGTCTCTTCAATAAATGATGTTGGGAAAATTGGACAAATACATGCAAGAAAATGAAACTAGACCACCAACTTACACCATACACAAAAATAAACTCAAAATGGATAAAGGACTTAAATATACAACGGGAAACCATAAAAATACTAGAAGAATCCAAAGGCAACAAAATCTCAGACATATGCCAAAGCAATTTCTTCACCGATACAGATCCTAGGGCATTGGAAACTAAAGAGAAAATAAACAAATGGGACTACATCAAAATAAAAAGCTTCTGCACAGCAAAAGAAACCATCAACAAAACAACAAAAAAGCCCACTGCCTGGGAAAACATATTTGCCAATGTCATATCTGATAAGGGCCTAATCTCCAAGATGTATAGGGAACTCATACAACTTAACAAAAGGAAGATAAACAATCCAATTAAAAAATGGGCAAAGGATCTAAATACACACCTTTCAAAAGAGGACATTCAGAAAGCCAAGAGACATATGAAAACATGCTCAAAGTCACTAATCATCGAGAGATGCAAATCAAAACAACAATGAGGTACCATCTCACACCTGTCAGAATGGCTTTCACCAACAAATCAACAAAGGACAAGTGCTGGAGAGGATGTGGAGAAAAAGGAACCCTAGTGCACTGCTGGTGGGAATGCAGACTGGTACAGCCACTATGGAAGACAGTATGGAGTTTCCTCAAAAAAACTGAAAATGGAACTCCCATTTGACCCTGTGATCCCACTTCGAGGAACATATCCCAAGAAACCAGAAACACCAATCAGAAAGGATATATGCACCCAAATGTTCATGGCAGCACAATTCACCATAGCTAAGATCTGGAAACAGCCTAAGTGCCCATCAGTAGATGAATGGATTAGAAAACTGGTACATCTACATGATGGAATACTATGCTGCTGTAAAAAAGAAGGAACGCTTACCATTTGCAACGGCATGGATGGAACTGGAGAGCATTATGTTAAGTGAAATAAGCCAGTCAATGAAGGAAAAATACCACATGATCTCACTCATTCATGGACAATAAAGACCATTATAAACTTATGAACAAAAATAGGTACAGAGGCAGAGCTGCCTAAGACAGACTGTCAAACTGCAGAGGGAAGGCCGGGGAGGGTAGGGGGGCAAAAGGGGAGGGGGGTAAGAGATCAACCAAAGGACTTATATGCATGCATATAAGCATAACCAATGGACATAAGACACTGGGGGGTAGGGGAGGCCAGGGGATTGTCAAGGGCAGGGGAAAAAAAGGGACATATGTAATACCCTTTGTAAGACTGTAAGCAATAAAAAAAAAAAAATTAAAGTCAATGAAAAGAACCACACACACACACACACACACACACACACCAAAAAATGTGCAAAAGATTTAAACAGGCAATCCACCAAACAGGGTGTCCAAATGTCCAATAAACATGAGAAGGTGCTTAACCTCCTTAGCCAATAGGGAAACACAAATTAAGATCATGAGACCATTGCACACACATAAGAATGGTTCAAGTTAAGACTGACAACACCGTGCATTCGCAAGGACATGGAACAACAGCAACCCATACACTGCTAGTGGGAATGTAAATTAGTACAACCACTTGGTAAACTGTTCTGTAATGGCTATTGATGCTGAACCTATGCATATCCTATAACCCAGCAATTCTAAGTATACATCCAACCGAAATTGTGCATATACACATCAAGAAACATATACAAGAATGTACTTATAAACATCATTTATAATAGCCCCAAACTGGAAAACTCCCAAATACTCATCAAAAATAGAATAAATTGTGGTTTGTTAATACAACAGAATACCATACAGAAAATGAACTACAGCTTCACCATCAGCAGGGATGAACCTAACAATGTTGATTGAAAGAAGGCCAACATCTCCCGAGGGGTCCCGTATTGCGAGAGGGTGCAGGCCAGGCCGAGCGACGTGCACCCGGCCTCTAGTATTTTAATGTTTATCTACATAGTGCATATCGGGCGCAATGAATAGAAAGACTTTCATCAATGCATATTATGGCTAAATTTCAGAATACTAAAGGGGGGGAGGTGGGAGGAGGAGAAGAGATGGGGGAGAGAGTATCCTAAAAAGCTTTCAGGGGCTGAGGTATGGGGAAATAGGTCATATACAAAGGACCAGAAATCAGAACAGAATCTCCCAAAGTTATACCAAATGCTTAAATATAGTGGAATAACACCTTAAAAATGTAAAGGAAAAAGACTTCCAAATTAAAATCTTTACTCAGCTAAACTAAATAGACAAGTGTAAGAATGAAAGACCTTTTCAGACACACAAGCTTTTAAGAAAAAGTTACCCTAACTGGTTTGGCTCACTGGATAGAGCGTCGGCCTGCGGACTAAAGGGTCCCAGGTTCAATTCCAGTCAAGGCCATGTACCTTGGTTGCAGGCACATCCCCAGTAGGGGGTGTGCAGGAGGCAGCTGATCGCTGTTTCTCTCTCATCCATGTTTCTAACTCTCTAGCCCTCTCCCTTCCCCTCTGTAAAAAATCAATAAAATATATTTTTTTAAAAAAAAAAAGAAGAAAAGAAAAAGTTATCTCCCATGTATTCTTTCTTAGGAGGCTACTAGAGAATGCACTACCTGAGAAAAAGGGTGACAGGATTCAGGAAACAGAATCTAAACATGAGAAAAATAAAATGCTCTGAATTTGGTGACAGGAAATCCCAAGAATTCAGCTGTTTAGCTGTCCAAGCAAGGAACTTGTTCAAACTGGAGCAGAAGGGTGGAGAATTCTAATGATTTCTCTTTTTAAAAAATATTTTTTATTGATTTTTAGGGAGAGGGAGAGAGAGAAACATCAATCGGCTGCCTCCTGCATGCCCCCTACCAAGATCAAGTCCAAAACCCCAAAACCTGGGCATGTGCACTGACTGGGAATAGAACTGGCAACCTTTTGGTGCAAGGCTGACACCCAACCAACTGAGCCACACTGGCCAGGGCTAAGAAGGATTTCTTTTAACAAAAAGGGGGGGGGGGCGGGGCGGGGAGGAGAGTTTTAGAATTGAGGAATAAATTGTAAGAACACAAAAAGCCAAGGAAATTTTTAAAAGATTATTAATTTTAAAAGCCAGATTCAAAAGGCTACATATGGATATGATTCCATTTCTAGGACAGTCTATACAAGGGCATTAGAATAGGAGAGAAAACAGAAGAGTAGTTGCCAGAGGTTGGGGTTGGAAAGGATTTGACTACTATGTGGGAATTTTCTATATCCTAACTAGTGGTGGTCACAGGACTGTACACATCTATCAAAATGTATACATAGAAAAACATACTAAAAATGGTGAATTTTACTGTTTATATTTATATCTCGATTTAAGAAATAGGGGGGAAAGGGTGGCTTTTAACTCTAAGAAAAATTAAAAAATTATGAAACAAAAATAATTGTTGAATACAATTGCTGTAAATAATATCATCATCACCACTGTAATAAAAATACTTAACACCAACACCCCAAACTATGATAGAACTACAACAGGAGAATGATGGACACAAAACATGTGGCACAGGTGGCTGTGAATTAAATTTTAATCTTCTACAAGAGGAAAATAGATGTCTAAAATTTAAAAGTCAGTAAACAGCCTTATAAGCATGCTATTTAGAAATGCTGGCTCTCCTGTTTCCTGGACCCTTCCTTGCAAAAGAAATAGTTACAGTGTAGAGTAGATACTGGTTGCCTGGGGGGTGGGGAGAGGGGGGGATGGGGACATGGGAGTGAAAAACAAGGCAGGGCACTGCTGGGGTTTTTTGTTTTGTTTTGAATATATTTTTATTGATTTCAGAGAGGAAGGGAAAGGGAGATAGAAACATCAATGATGAGAGAGGATCATTGATCGGCTGCCTCCTGCGCGCCCCACACTGGGTATCGAACCCACAGCTGAGGCATGTGCTCTGACTGGGTATCAAACAGTGACCTCCTGATTCACAGGTAGAAGCTCAATCGCTGAGCCACGCTGGCAGGGCAGGGCAGGGCAGGGCACTGCTGTTTTTTGTTATAAGGCTCATGATACTGAGAGGTCTTCACGATCATATTCTAGGTATTCAACGTCACAAGGCATCTACTCTCATTTTAAAATAATCATTTGGATTTTGTTTTCCTTATGAACAGCTGAGTACTGATGAAAGAGCCAACATCCAGTCATCTTCAAAGTTTGAATTTTTGGCAGGTGCTGTATGGGTTTTTCTCTTGGAGCACTTGTGGTTTAACAGTTTATATGTGATAATCTCTTACATCATGCTACTAAGGCTATCAACCTGTTTAGTGAATGTGACATTTATAGTTTTCATGGACTTATTTTGTCTTTATTGCACTTTTCTTTTTAAATAATTAAAGGCTGAATTCTATATACACCAATGTACATTGTTTAATCCTAAGTGTAAGATATCTATACCTCAAAATATCATATTAAGTGCAAGGAAATAGCCATCTTAAAGGATAATTAATGAAGATTAAATACCTTACGTTATTCTGCTAACAAATGGGAACCAATGATTACTTGTGTCCACTTTAATAGGATTTGTTTTGTTTCAATATAATTGGAAATGAAATTTATGGCCTGTGAATACAAAAACTTCCTATTAAGATTAATGATATTTATTTATATTTTTAATTTGAGAATTTATCCTATCCAGGGGTTTTTCAGTATCAAATTACCTTAACCGGCAGGGGAAGACTATATTTGACTTAAACCCCTAAGGTTTCACAAATACTAATGCTTATTAGAATAACGGTAAAACAAGTAGCACCTACTTAATGTTTTTTTTAAGGGAGGAGTCCATCTAAATAAAAAATATCAAGTAATTAACACTCGGGAAAACAGGAATTTTGATATGGCAATAATCATTAAAAAACAATGACTGGCATTTGGAAAACAGGACAAGGATGTCATAACCCAGGAGTATCTGAAGCAGTATCTCTAGGTGTTGTAGGTAAGAAATATGGATTTGATTCTAACTGCAATGAGATGGCACTGGAAGGTCTGATTTGCTTTACGGAACAAATGTGTTGAGAAGTGTGAATAAGCTCTGTAAGTGCTAAAGCATCCTACCAGCATATTTTCTTACCTGAACAGGACAAACTGAAAGGGAGACGGAAATAAGGCACGCTAAAATCTAAGTGGGACAGGCCTGTTCTAAACCATGTGGCCAGGAATCTTCTCCAAGACTTCTCTTAAGTTCCATTTAGGGAAATGGGCAAGACTTGGGGAAAGAAGATCACCTTTGGTGGAAGAGGAATCAGGAATATTATTTTTGACATATTCAGTTTGAGATGTCCATTAGATATCTAACTGGAGGTGATGAGAAGGTATTTGGGTATACCCATCCGGAGTAAAAGGGAAGATATCAGGATGGAAATATAGATTTAGGATCCATCAGAATATAGAGTACTTATTAAAAACAATACTCACTAACCTTTACAGCATGCTTATTGTGTTTCAGACACTATTTAGGTGCTTATATTTATTAACTCACTTGTTCCTAACCTTAACAGATTAGCCCCCATGACTGTCCCTATTTTACAAATGAAATGAGATATAAAGAAATTAAGTAGCTTGCCCAGAGACACATAGCAAGCATGGGCCAGAGCTGGGATTCAAGCCTAGGTAATCTGATTCCAGAATTCTTTAAAGCCACTGGACTGTTTGGGAGTAGATAGAACATGACTGAGGAGGAGGAAGACTGTGCCCTCAAAGTATTTCATTTCAAACGATTTACTGAGACCTGAGTTCTTATCAAGTGTCTGGCACCATTTCAGTCTCTGCAGATGTAAAGAAAAATAAGAAAAAGTCCCTCAAGAAGATAATGTCCCTAATAGCTGCAGGTTGATGAACATCTGTTATGTGCCACACACTTGCCAAGCATTTTAGACGTATCATTTCACTTAATCCTCCTAACAACGCTATGAGGTAGATGTTATTGCCATTTTAGAAATAAGGAAACTGAGGTTAAATAATACAACATAGGTCACTCAACTAGTGAATGACAGAACTAGGGTTCAATCTAGGTCCACCTTGAAAATCTGGTCTTTTCCAAAGATTTCCTGTTACATGTTACAACATGGGTGAACATTAAGGACATTATTCTAAGTGAATGATTCCACTCATATGAATTATTTAAAGTATTCAAATTCACAGAAACAGAAAGTTGAGTGGTAGTTACCAGAGGCTGAAGGGTAAGGGGGAGGGTTGCCTACTGGGTATAGAATTTCAGATTTCCATTTTTTTTTCATATATTTTTATTGATTTCAGAGAAGGAGAGGGAGAGACAGAAACATCAATGATGAGAGAGAATCATTGATTGGCTGCCTCCTGCACGCCCCCTACTGGGTATTGAGCCTGCAACCAGGGCATGTGCCCTTGACCAGAATAGAACCGGGACCCTTCAGTCCCACAGGCTGATGTTCTATCCACTGAGCGAAACCATCTAGGGCAGTGGTTCTCAACCTTCCTAATGCCCCGACCCTTTAATACAGTTCCTCATGTTGTGGTGACCCCCAATTTCATTGTTACAAATTTAACATAATTAAAGCATAGTGATTAATCACAAAAACAATATGTAATTATATATGTTTTCTGATCGTCTTAGGCGACCCCTGTGAAAGGGTCGTTCAACCGCCAAAGGGGTTGCGACCCACAGGTTGAGAACCGCTGATCTAGGGTTAGAATTTCAGATTTTCAAGATGAAAAAATTCTGGCAACCTGTTTCACAACAATGTGAATATACTTAACACTACTGAACTGTACACCTAAAAATGGTTAAGATCGTACATGCTATGTTTTTTATATCACAGTTAAAAAATTTTTTTTTAAATCTGGTCTTTCCCATTATAGCTCATACCATAATGGATATGCTTACGGTGCTATAGAAATACCTGTGAAGCCCTGACCAGTGTGGCTCAGTTGGTTAGAGCATCATCCTGTGCACTGAAGGGTCTTGGGTTTGATTCCCAGTCAGAGCATATACCCAGGTTGCAGTTAGATCCCCAGTCAGGGCGAGGTTGGGGTGAATACAGGGAGGCAACCAATTGAGGTTTCTCTCTCACATAGATGGTTCTCTCTCTCTCCTTCCCTCCCTCCCTCCTTTTCTCTCTCTTTAGAATCAATGAAAAACATATCCTCTGGTGAAGATTTAAAAAAGAAATACCTTTGCAGAACTAATTTATTCTGCAATATGGAGAGAGAGGGTGGGAGGTGTGGCAAATAAGAAATCAAGGAAAGTTACCAGGAAAGGATATATTTGAAAGATGAAGGTCCCCACTTTATCTTCACTACAGTTCTGCAAAGGTGTCTCCATCTCCACCTCTGAAATAGTTCCTACACCGGTATACTGTATCATCACAACCATCAGCCTAAACCAGTGGTTCTCAACCTTCTGGCCCTTTAAATACAGTTCCTCATGTTGTGACCCAACCAAAAAATTATTTTCGTTGCTACTTCATAACTGCAATGTTGCTACTGTTGTGAATCGTAATGTAAATATCTGATATGCAGGATGGTCTTAGGCGACCCCTGTGAAAGGGTCGTTCGACCGCCAAAGGGGTCGCGACCTACAGGTTGAGAACCACTGGCAGGAGCCTTCTATCTGGTGAACTCCAGTCTCCTCCCATTCCAAATAATCCAACACTGAAAACAAATTAAGTGTCCTAAATTGCTCCATTCACTATGCTTAAGAACTCTTGTGCCTCTCCACTGCCCTCAGAACATACAGGATTATCAAGATGGTGTTTAGGAGCAAATTATCTAACCTTTCAGTGCCTTAGTTATCTCATCTGTGTTAAGGAATGAGTCCTGACATTAAATTAAAAAAAAACCTGAGGATTAAATAAAAACATTGTATACCTTGCACAATGCTTGAGCCAAAGTATCTGATCAGTAACGGAGTTAGCTCCCTTTCTGCGTGTCCTAATACCCAACTCAGTAAGGCACTTTGGTTTAAAGAAGGATAGAGCAAGTATTTCCAGGATCTTCTTAAGGCAGAGAAGAACGCCAGCGGGAAAAAGTTGCTCATCTATGGCTATCCCTATGTCCAGGAAAATACTGCTCACCCAGACGGCTTCATCTGTAAACCTCCATACAAAGTGACCATCTAGTCTTTATGTTATTCTGTCCTTCTAATCATGAGAAAACACTACAAAATGGCTCAAGATTAACACACATACACGAAGTTACACTGTAGAAAGTCTCACTCCCATCTTCTCTCCATCTACACAATTGCCACAACACTCCCACCAACCACTTTATTACTTTGTTGTGTATCCTTAAAGTTTCTTTATGCCCCCAGCTGGTTTGGCTCAGTGGATAGAGCGTCGGCCTGCGGACTGAAGGGTCCCAGGTTCAATTCCAGTCAAGGGCACATGCCAGGTGGCAGCTTGATCCCCAGTGGGGGGTGTGCAGGAAGCAGCTGATCAATGATTCTCATCACTGATGTTTCTATCTCTCCCTTCCTCTCTGAAATCAATAAATATATATATATTTTTAAAAGTTTCTTTATGCAAAAGCTGTCTTTAAATTAATGTTTTACTGGTGTGTTTACAATTCAAGTTCTGGGAACATGGAGGGGGATAGGAAGGAGCAAGGAGCTTAAGTCATTCTGCTTTACCCTAATGCAATGGCCTTCGTTGGTTAAAAAAAATAATCATACGTTGGGCGCCTATTATAAACCAGATATCAAATATAGCATTAATATTAACTGATTACCCTTCTGCCCTTACTATGCACCGGAAACGCATTTACTGCTTTACACAATACACTCCTCTGACCCCCCACAACACCCTGAGGCAGGTTACTAATTATTATCTCCATTTTACACATGGGGGAAACCGAGGCAGAGGAGGTCACTTGCCCACGCAAGCGAGAGCAAGGCTTTGCATCCGGGCCCGACACCACTCTTAACCAGGACACTGCATCGGCAAACAGATCCAGTCCCCGCACCCGCTGGAGCGAAGCCTACCATGAGATACCGGCGAGAAAAACGGGGTAGACAACAAAGAAATATGTAATTACACCGTGCGAAAGTAATGCGGACGAACACACTCAGGACTGTGACTGCACAACAATGAGGCCTCCCTGGGGCCGGGGGTCCAGGAAAGGCCTCTGTGAGAGAATGACATAACGATAAACTTAGGACACGGAGGGGCTGGAACGATGACCGCCCGCCCCGGTCACTGGACGAGGCGGAAACGCGAGGCGCGCAGGACCGAAGCAGACTCGCCGGAGTCCCCAGACGTGCGGACGTGGCGCAGGGAAGGCAGGACCCAGACGCAGGCCCCGGGCTCGCACACGCCATCAGTGCGGGATGCAGCCCGGCCCCGCTCGGCCCCCAACCCGGGGCCTGGAGACGGCCGGTGCCCGCCACCCGCCGCGGCTGACAGCGTGCGCGCCACCCACGGGGAGACCCCGTGGCCGGCCGAGGGGGGTCGGGCCCGTCCTGCGGCGGCCGGAAAGGCCTCTTTCCCCGGTCCCCCGCCAGCTCCCGCCTGGTCCGCCCCGCCCCGCCCCTCCGGGCCGGCTTCGTACCTGCACGGCCCGGACCAGGCCCCGGCCGGTCAGCTGGCCCTGCCGCAGCTGCAGCAGAATGTTAGCGGGCCGCGGCCGGCCGCCCCATCCGCCCCAAGCCGCCACCGTTGCCGCCGCCCGTCGCCCTCGGCTGGCCCCAGACCCAGCAGCCGCCGGCGCCGCCGCCATGTCTCCTCGTCGGACAAACAGGAAGCAAGCGGCCCCGGGGCCGCGGAGATTTCTACGGGGCGGCAGAGGGGTCGCCGCAGCGCCCCCAGCAGGCCGTCGGTGGAGGCACAAGCCGCGTGGCAGGGACTGTGTGCGCCGCGGAGCCTGCTGGGAAATGTAGTCTTGGTTCCAGACGGGGCAGGTGCGTTGAGAACTTTGCTGCCTCGGTTGCTTTTCGGGACCCTGGGTGCGCCATTTCGGCGGCGAGGTCCCCCAGGTCTAGGACGAGTCCTGCTTGCGCACTCTCCCATTTCTTGTCTGTTTGGGGGCGTTACAGCCAACTGGCCTGGGAAAGATCCTGGGCTCCAGGCCAGGAATCAAGCCTCTTGTAATTCCTCACTGTCTTTCCGCCCTGGACTCTCCGCCGACCTCGACTCCCTGCGCAATTGCCTTGTTAGTTCATTCAGTCAGCAGTTATTGGGAGCCTATTCAGCCAATAAATAGTTCTTGGGGGCCTGCTTTGCACCTGGCATTGAGCAGGTCACTGGCAATACAGTGGTGCGCAGAACAGACTAGATATCCTGATTGGGAATGCAGGTTTCACGGGAAGACGGCAAGTCCATACATAAATAAACGCACAATAACTGGGTAAATTGTGAAACTGGGTAGGTTGCAGTGAAGTTAAAGGAAATAATGGAAGGAAAAGGGATTGGTAAATTGCGATGTCATATTCTGTCAGAGGAAACTTGACTATTCAGCGAGGTTTTTATCTACCATATCCTGAAAATAACCTAAATATTCATCAACAGGTGACTGGTTAAATGAACCATGGTTCATTTATACAGTAGAATACTATGCAGTCACTAAAAGAAATATTATGCACACACACTCTTATATAGGAAAATGTTCATGACACAGTTAAAATAAGCTCATGGAAGACCAATATGTGTCATATGATCCAATTTGTATAAAAATTATCTACTTACATAAATTTTTAAAAAATATCTTTTTATTGATTTCAGAGAGAAGAAGGGAGAGGGAGAAAGAGAAACATCAATGATGAGAGAGAATCATTGATTGACTGCCTCATGCACACCCTCTACTGGGGATCCAGCCGTAACCCAGGCATGTGCCCTGACCAAGAATAGAACCATGACCTCTTGGTTCATAGCTCAGTGTTCAACCGTTGAGCCACACCAGCCAGACTCTACTTATATAAATTTATATGTACATTACAAAATCTGGAAATTATGCACAAAATAGTTAAAGCAATTACTCTTGAGGAATGGAATTAGGAGGTGGGGGAAATATTCGTTTCCTAACTTGTACACTACTATTTGCATTTTACTATAAGCATATATAACTTTAATAATTTAAAATTAAAAAAATATAAATTATCTATACCTAGATAGAAAGATGCTCACCACACATGAAATAAAAATACAGCAAGTTATAAAGGAATAAGTATATTATGACCCCATTAATGTGTAATTAGACATTCTTACCCTATGTGGTTATATGCACAGAATTACCTGAAAGAAAACTCATCAAAATGTCAACTGTAGTTATCACAATGTACACCAAGCATATCAAACTCACGAGCCGCATGTGGCCCACAACAAATATTTTTGTGGCCCAACCAATATAACAGTATGTAAGAAATGTTTTAATAAAAGTTTCATAACTTAATTTTTACAATATCCTGTTGTACATAATGATTAATAACGAACTACAGTGTTTGGTAATGACCGATCACTATAATTGTGTTGCATTCATTTCCCTTACTCACCTTATGTGCAGGCGCACCATTTCTCTCCACTAACACTAGCAGCGAATATTTTAGCAGCCCATTGCCACGTCATTAGTCTTATACTGACTTGTTTGGTGTGTGCAACAGGAAATATTTCGCTTTTGGAGAACAAGAAAAATAGGTTTATTTGCATTACGCTTATTAATTTGTGCAGTTATTCAGTATCTGGTAAGTTAATGTTCAAGAAAAAATACTAATTTTTATTTAAATTTTCTATTATTTTATGTTAACGATTACTCATTTATATTCAGCACGTCTCTATCAAAATAAACCTACATTTCTATGAAAACTGAAGCTTTACTTTTTTTGCAGCCCACATAAACTTAAACCTTGTTTATCTGGCCCGTATTAGCCTTTGAGTTTGACATGCATGATGTAAACATATTTCAGGTGATTTTTACCTCATTAATATTTTTCATATCTTTTATACAGGCCACCTATCATTTTTACACTCAGGAAAAGGGTCTTTTAATGTTAGAAATTAAGAAAAAAGAAAGGAAAATAAAGTGTTTCCAGGAATACAAAGCTGATCATTGGCGAGCTGTCTGGCCAGCAGCCAGCCTTCTCTGGGCAATTGCAGCCCCAGGATTCCGATCGGAGCTCGTCCTGTGGCATATGGTGGAGTATACCTTCATCCTTGTCACAGCAGGAGACAGGATCCTGACAAATTTCACAGTTCATATGGCCCCTATGTATGTCTTGGGACTCATGCTGGGGACAAGTCTTCCCATCTCAGCTTTGACCCAATTACAGATACCACTTTCCATTCCTAAATTTATAACTTCCTCAGTCCAGTCTGGCCCAGACATTTCCCCAAAGCTGACTATTCACTGAGTCAAAAATTTTTACGTCAAATTCAGTCATTAAGGTCACTAATGTGACTAGCAAATAAGGAAATAGATACCCAGAAACCTCTTTTCCACTTCATCTCTGTCCTGTAGACCTTCTCCAGAGAAATAAGATGAGTGTCTCTCACCACCAGAGGGCACAGTACCCCTCCCATAAGAGGCCAGTTGATGTCAATTTGGGTCAGCAACAGTGAAAGAATGAAGCTCCTCAACTGTCAAATATTTTCCCCTTCAATAATCCCAAATGGCTAAACCAAACACACTGATGTGAGAGTATATTGCTTCTTTTGTTTGTTTGTTTATTTATCTATCTATTTATCTATCTATCTATCTATCTATCTATCTATCTATCTATCTATCTAATCTATTTATTTTAGTTAACCTTAATGGTTAAGACAATTCCTTCTTTGGCCATGGCCTAGGTTTCCTGAATTTTTTTTTTTTGCATTTTATACTTTATTTTCTTTATTGATTAAGTTATTACAGATGTGTCCTTATCCCCACATTACCCCCCACCCCACCCCCCACTCATGCCCTCACCCCCTTGTTGTCTGTGTCCATTGGTGCCGGAAGCCGGTCCATTCTTGCTGCAGGGAAGAAACATCTGCACAGCATATGTTTCAAGGGACCTGGCGTATATGGCATACTGTTCTTAATATGTTTGCTCCCCTTCTTAGTGCTATGTGTTTTAACCAAGGTCACCTCTCTGAGAAAGGTTGTTTCCTCAGGTGGGGATTTTTCCCTGGAGTTAGGGATTAACAGGACTAAGGAAGGGAATAAATCAGTAAAACCCCTTAACTAAGTGCCAGGCGGGTAGTTAATCACTTTAACAAGAACAATCATGCCGCCGAAACCGGTTTGGCTCAGTGGATAGAGCGTCGGCCTGCGGACTGAAGGGTCCCAGGTTCGATTCCGGTCAGGGGCATGTACCTGGGTTGCGGGCATATCCCCAGTAGGAGATGTGCAGGAGGCGGCTGATCGATGTTTCTCTCTCATCGATGTTTCTAACTCTCTATCTCTCTCCCTTCCTCTCTGTAAAAAATCAATAAAATATATTTAAAAAAAAAAAAAGAACAATCATGCCTAAGCTACATAATCTTTACTTAGGATAATCTCCTTCAGTTACTTCCATGTAGTTTAACAGAACAATAGAGTAGTGACCTTGGAATAGAGATAACAAATGCCCTAACCTTTGGAATAGAATGGATAGGATTAAAATCAAATGGCATAAATACAGATGTAACAGGAGGATAAAGACAGAACCTGCCTGGAGAACCTGACAAGAGAACCTTGCTATGCTGATCAACTGAACGCTGCCTCCGTGTCATTCCTTCTTCGCCGACTCCGTCCACACCTTTGGGAACCCCTGGACCTGTTGGGGTTGGACCCCAACACATTGGTTAGTCCTATATGCTAGCATACAAGTCCTTTGGTTGATCTCTCCCCCTTACCCCCACCCTCCCCTACCTTCTCTCTGAGGTTTGAAGGTCTGATTGATGCTTCTCTGGATCTGTTTTTGTTCATCAGTTTATGTTGTTCATTATATTCCACAAATGAGTGAGATCATGTGATATTTATCTTTCTCTGACTCGCTTATTTTGCTTAGCATAATGCTCTCCAGGTCCATCCATTCAGTTGCAAATGGTAAGAATTCCTTCTTTTTTACAGCAGCATAGTATTCCATTGTGTAGATGTACCACTGTTTTTTAATCCACTCATCTATTGATGGGCACTTAGGCTGTTTCCAAATCTTAGCTATGGTGAATTGTTCTGCTATGAACATAGGGGTGCATATATCTGTTCTAATTGGTGTTTCTAGTTTCTTGGGATATATTCCTAGAAGTGGGATCACAGGGTCAAATGGGAGTTCCATTTTTAGTTTTTTGAGGAAACTCCATACTGTTCTCCACAGTGACTGCACCAGTCTGCATTCCCACCAGCAGTGCACGAGGGTTCCTTTTTCTCCACATCCTCTCCAGCACTTGTCATTTGTTGATTTGTTGATGACAGCCATTCTGACAGGTGTGAGATGGTACCACATTGTTGTTTTGATTTGCATCTCTCGGGTGATTAGTGACTTTGAACATGTTTTCATATGTCTCTTGGCCTTTCTTCTGTCTTCTTTCAAAAAGTATCTATTCAGAGGCAGAGCTGCCTCAAACAGATTGTCAAACTGCAGCGGGAAGGCCGGGGAGGGTGGGGGTGCAGGAGGTAGGGGGTAAGAGATCAGCCAAAGGACTTGTATGCATGCATATAAGCATAACCAATGGACATAAGACACCGGGGGATAGGGGAGGCTAGGGGACTGTCTAGGGCGGGGGGAAAAAATGGACACATATGTAATACCCTTTGTAATACTTTAAGCAATAAAAAAAAAAAAGAAAGAAAAGAAACATCGATGAGAGAGAGGCGTCGATCGGCCGCCTCCTGCACGTCTCCCACCGGGGATGTGCCCGCGGCCCAGGTGCATGCCCTTGACAGGAATCGAGCCTGGGACCCTTCAGTCCGCAGGCCGACGCTCTATCCACTGAACCAAACCGGTTCCGGCATGTGTCAAAATTTTGAAAAACCCTAATTTAACTCTGTTGCCGTGTCACATATAGAAATATTCATAATTTTTTTATATATTTGCAACCATAGTAAAAAAAAGATTTATATTTTTGATATTTATTTTATGTATTTAAATGCCATTTAACAAAGAAAAATCAACCAAAAATATGTATAAAATAAACAAAAACAGAAAAAACAATGTATATTTAGGAAAAAATAATAATAAAAACAATGATAATCAAAAAAAACAAAAACAAAAAGTATCTATTTAGGTCCGTGCCCATTTTTGATTGGGTTTTTATCTTTCTTTTGTTAAGTTGTATGAATTCCCTGTAAATGTTCGAGATTAAACCCTTATCAGTGATAACATTTGCAAATATGTTCTCCCATGCGGTGGGCTTTCTTGTTGTTTTGTTGATGGTTTCCTTTGCTGTGCAAAAGCTTTTTTTTTTTTTTTTTTTTTTATGTAGTCCCATTTGCTTATTTTCTCTTTAGTTTCCACTGCCCTAGGAGCAGTATTAGTGAAGAAATTGCTTCGGCATATGTCTGAGATTTTGCTGCCTGTGGTTTCCCATCTTATGTTTAAGTCTTTTATCCATTTTGAGTTTATTTTTGTGTATGGTGTAAGTTGGTGGTCTAGTTTCAGTTTTTTTGCATGTATCTGTCCATGGTGTTTTCCCAACACCATTTATTGAAGAGACTGTCTTGACTCCATTGTATGTTCTTGCCTCCTTTGTCGAATATTAACTGAACATAGTGGTTTGGGTCGATTTCTGGGGTCTCTATTCTATTCCACTGATCTATATGTCTGTTCTTGTGCCAGTACCAGGCAGTTTTGAGAACAGTGGCTTTGTAATACAGCTTGATATCTGGTGTTGAGATCCCACCTACTTTGTTCTTCTTTCTCAGGATTGCTGCAGCTACTTGGGGTCTTTTTTTATTCCAGATGAATTTTTGGAAAGTTTGTTCTAGGTCTGTGAAATATGCCATTGGTATTTTAATGGGGAGTGCATTGAATCTATAGATTGCTTTGGGTAGTATGGACATCTTGATTCTACTAATCCATGAACACGGTATGTTCTTCCATATGTTTATGTCTTCCTCTATCTCCTTTCTCAGTGTCCTGTAGTTTTCTGAGTAGAGGTCTTTTACCTCCTTAGTCAAGTTTATTCCTAGGTATCTTAATTTTTTTTGGTGTGATGGTAAATGGGATTGCTGTTTTAGTCTCTCTTTCTGTAAGTTCATTATTGGTGTATAGAAATGCCATAGATTTCTTGGCGTTAATTTTGTATCCTGCTACATTGCTGAATTCATTCATTAAGTATAATAATTTTTTTATGAAGTCTTTAGGGTTTTCTATGTACAGTATCATGTCATCTGCGAATAAGGACAGTTTTACTTCTTCTTTTCCAATTTGGATGCCTTTTATTTCTTCTTCTTGTCTGATCACAATGGCTAGTACTTCCAGTACTATGTCGAACAGGAGTGGTGAGAGTGGGTATCCCTTTCTTGTTCCTGTTCTTAGGGGAAATGGTTTTAGTTTTTGCCCGTTGAGTATGATGTTGGTATATTGCTTCTTGTAAATGACTTGCTAAACTCATCTTAGTTGGGCAGATGGATTACCAAGTGCAAATTTTTAAATCACTTTTTTAATCATAGAAACGCCATTTTAATAAAAGCAAACGTCACAGTTATATTCAGACCATAGAAACAACTGTCTCATGTAACTGTGTATCATTCTGTGGTGTTACTTTGTACAATTAGATTTTTCACATGATATTTCTAATGTACAACCTCTCAATGATTTGTTTCAAAGTGTTCGTTGAGTATCATCTTACGTGGCACTGCTGCAGGTGTTAGGGATACAGGGCTAAACAAAACCCCTGCCCTCCTGGAGTTTATATGCCTGTTTAGGACCCAAACTTCACTGCACTTACCACTGGCCAAGCACTTAATTTCATTGTCTTATTTTCCCTCAGCTTTTATGAGGAAATTTTTTCAAATCTACCGAAAAGTCAGCATGTATCTCCTAAGAACAAGGATATGCTCCTAATAACCATGATACCATCACACACAAGAAATCTAATCTTCTACACTGATAAAAGAGAAACATGGTAATTAGTGTCACTCCGCTACCCTTCCCATTGGCTAATCCCCGTCACTCACAGAGTAGGGCCGAGATATGCAAATTAACTGGCAGCCAAGATGGCGGCCGGCAACCAGGCAGCTGATGCGAACAGGGAGGCTTGCTTGCTTCAGTGACGGAGAACTCCAACGTTCCCCGCCTGACTTGCCGGCCTCTCAGCTGCAACTCTAAGCAACTATGTTGCGAATAAAGAAGCTAAAAAAACCCCAGAAACCTGCTTTACTCAGCGGGGCTTCAGCCAGCCAGACCGCAACATTGTATCAAATACAGACGTAAACAAAGGCCAGAAACCTGTTTTCAGCAGCCGAGGCCTCAGAGCTAAAGCTGGCCCAGAATAAAAATAAAAAAAAGAAAAAACGGAGCGGTTGGGAGCTTCAGTCCCAGCCTGAAAACAGCCCTCAGCCCCTCAGCCAGACTGGTCAGGCACCCCAGTGGGGACCCCCACCCTGAAGGGTGTGTGACCAGCTGCAAACAGCCATCATCCCCTCAGCCAGACTGGCCAGGCACCACAGTGGCGACCCCCACCCTGATCCAGGACACCCTTCAGGGCAAACCAGCCAGCCCCACCCATGCACCAGGCCTCTATTCTATATAGTAAAAGGGTAATATGCCTCCCGGCACCGGGATCAGTGTGACAGGGGGCAGCGCCCAAACCCCCTGATCGCCCTGCAGCTCTGTGTGTGACAGGGGGCAGGGCCCCAACCCCCCGCCCCCCACGGGCCCTGCTCTGTGGGTGATAGAGGGCGGCGCCCCAACTCCCCCCCCCCCACGGGCCCTGCTCTGTGCGTGATGGGGTAGAGTCATAACCTCCCCATCTGCCCTGCCCTGAGTGTGACAGTGGCGGCGCCCCAACTCCCCTATCGGCCCTACTCTGTGAGTGACGGGGGAGCTCCCCAACCCCCTGATTGACCCTGCTCTGTGCATGACAGGGTATGGAGCCCCCATCCCCCTGATGGGCCCTGCTCTGTGCGTGACAGGGGATGGCGCCGCAACCTCCCCATCAACCCTGCCTTGAGTGTGACAGGGGGCGGTGCCCCAACCCCCCATTCGGCCCTACCCTGAGCATGACTGAGGGTGGCATCACAACCTCCCAATCTGCCCTGCTCTGTGCATGACAGGGGAAGGCGCCCCAACTCCCCAATCGGCCCTGCTCTGAGCCCGACCAGGGGCTGCACCTAGGGATTGGGCCTGCCCTCTGCCACCTGGGAGCAGGCCTAAGCCAGCAGATCGTTATCTCCCGAGGGGTCCCAGACTGCGAGAGGGCACAGGCTGGGCTGAGGGACACCCCCCCTTCCCCCGAGTGCACAAATTTTTGTGCACCGGGCCTCTAGTATTGATATAATATTACCGTCAAATGTCTGTAATTGCCCCCAGAATATCTCCTACAGTCTTAACCTCCCTCCCCCCATCCAGGATTCAATCAAGGATTCTGCATTGTTTTTCAATGCCATGTCTCCTTTAATGATCCTTGGATTACTATGCTGGTTTTTGCAAAATGGTGATTTTCTAATTCTATCATTTCCTCATTTTTTATTAGATTATGTTCTCCTAAAAAAAAAAGAGCTTATCCCTTTTTATTTATTTATATATATTTTGATGTATTTCTTTATTGATTTCAGAGAGGAAGGGAGAATGAGAGAGAGATAGAAACATCAATGAGAGAGAATCATTGATTGGCTGCCTCCCACCCCCCCGCCCCCACTGGGTATCGAGCCTGCAACCCGGGCATGTGCCCCTGGCTGGAATCAAACCGGGGACCCTTCAGTCCACAGGCTGATGCTCTATCCACTGAGCCAAACCAGCTAGGGCGAGCTCATCCCTTTTTAATCTGAGATATCACTATGGACTCATGGATTCTTTTTTATTTAATGTGTTATAATTCATAACTGTTGTTAATCTATTTTCCTTTGGTTGGTTAGGTTATCATTTACCTACAATGAAATGCACAGATCTTACGTGTTTAATTTGATGAATCTGACAAAGGTATATACCTGTGTAAACAACAACCTAATTAGATACAGAACATTTCTATCATCCAGAAAGTTTCCTCAGGCCCCTTCTCAGTCAACTCCCATGCCCCAGGCAAACAACGTCCTGATTTTGTTCTTTATAGAATGGTCTTGACTGCTCTAGAACTCTATATAAATGGAAACATGCAGTAGTCTTTCGAATCTAGCTTTCACTCAGCATAATGTTTCTGAGATTCATCCACATTGTTCCACGTGTCAGTTCCACTTTTTACTGCCTGGAAGTATTTCATTGTATGAATATGCACAATTTGCTTATCCAGTCTCCTGTTGATGGATAGTTGAGTTATTTGTAGTTTGGAGCTATTATGAATGAAGCTACTTCGAACATTCTTATATACAAGTGTTTGTGGTGTATATTTTCATTTCTCTTTCTTTTTGATGCTCAAATTGTCACAAGTTTGACCAGCGGGAGTCCTTTCAAGCCAGTTCCTGTGTCCTTTGATATCATTTGAGACAATCCTACTTTTAAATGGCCCTTTTAGGACTTGAATTTCTCCAACTATATGATGTGATCTGAATTCAGAAACCAGAGTCACTGTAGATCTCTGCTCCAATCCCCACAGAGGTAAATTCTTCCCTCACTTCCATAGCCAGTCACTCCTTAACCTGCAACAGCTCTTAAACTTTTGAGGAAGCTGAGGACACTTATACGATGAAAGCTTGAACCCTTTCTCCCCAAAAGGTATGTGCATGCTACATGTATGCGCACAGCACACACACACATGCACGCACACACATTCACGCACATGCACACACATTCACACACACACACACACACACAAATTTGCCACAGATTCTATAGTGACCTCCAAACTAACTGTCTTAAAGTCTGTTCACTGAACACCTACTCTGTATCAGAAATCATGCTAGCAATGCAGAGGGGAGTAAGAAAGAAAATTAACATTTAGAAAATACCTACTGCCCTGACCACGATGGCTCGGTTGGGCATTGTCCCATGCACCAAAAGGTTGCTAGTTCGATTCCCGCAGCCAATTGATGTTGTGTTCTCACATCAATGTTTCTCTCTTCTTCCTTCCTTTCTATTTAAAAGTCAATAAACTATCCTTTAAAAAAAACACCCTACTATCTGTGTTTCAGACACTATCAAGTCATGTCATCTCAACAAAGAAGCATAAAATAGGGAGTTCAAAAACTAACAAAACATCACAGCAAAATGGAATACGTGCAATTATAAATAAAGGAATGTGGTCAATAAGTTTCATTCATTCACCAAATATTTATTGCACACTTATTTTGTGCAGGCACTGTCCTAAGACTGGAGATGCATTGTGAATGGCTTGTGCCTTCTAGGGCCCAGAACCTAGTGGAGGAAGACAGATAACAACCAATCACAATTTTGGCTTCAATCCACACAAGTATCATGACCTTGAACAAGTTACTTAACTTTCTGAAGCCTTAACTTCCTTATCTGTAAATGGAGAAGAGAATAGTATCAACCTCAATGGGTTGTTCTGAGTCATATATGAGACAATAGATACAAATCACTTAACACGGGGCTTGGCACAAAGTCAGTACTACAAAATTAGCTATTATCATAGCACTAGAGGCCTGGTCCACGAATTTGTGCACGCATGGGGTCCAGCCAGCCCATCCTGATAGGCCGATTGGACCGGGCCAGCCAGGGTGAGGGAGCGCAGGAGGTTGGCTGGCTGGCCCTGCCCCCATCAGGGTCGGGGGTGGGAGGGGGCCTATGGGGGACCAGGCTGGCCGGGGGGAGGGGCTGCGGGCAGTTGGTGAGCTGGCCCCACCCCCGATCAGGGTGTGGCAGGGCCAATCGAGGGTGGGGGGATGGGCCGTGGGTGGTTGGCCAGCCAGCCCCACCCCCAATCAGTGTGTGGGGGGGTCAACCGGGGGGGGGGGGCAGGGATGGCTGGAGGGAGGGGCTTTCCCTGCTCCCTGGTCAAATTCCCAAACTCCGAGTCAGGGGACAATTTGCATATTAGGCTTTTATTAGATAATTTTTTATCACATAAGTTTTCTGTTCAAAAATATATAAAATTCAGTGGCTTAAAATGTCATCTTTAAGGCTCTACAGTCTACAGAAACCAGCTCTACCCCTAAGTATTCAACCCTAATTCCCACAGTTCCTCACCATACCCGCTATGTTCCACGCAGACTGAACGCCTTAGAGGCCGGTCTTCCCCAGCTCCTGCAAATCCCACATTGTAAGACTAAGTTCCTGCCCTTTTCAGAACACTGGAAGCATTTCTGGTCAGATTCTCACAATTTGACCCTGGCTCTCAAACCTTTTTAGTATTGTTTTGTAATTAATTCTAGTGGTTTCTTTCCTTCCTAGGTAGATTGTATCTGAGAGAAAGATAAAGCAGTCAGATTTTCCTGTTAACACAGATAATCTTCAAAATACATTCAAAGCCTCATTTCCTTGAATTGTATCATTATTCCAATAAACTTGCATAGGCTTGATCCCTTTTTGAAATTCTTCTTTGGAAACAATTCACAAAATGTCTTTGAAAAAGAAAGAAAATTTGAAGTAAAAGTCTTTGCCTCTGAGTCTTTACTACAATTCTTTGGAACCTCCTTACTGGTTATACATTTAATTCCTCTGGTGAATTCAAGTCTTGCAAATAACCCAAAGGCCTTCTGAGTAGAGCTTGATAAGTAGTGGATGATAAATACCATTTTCCTGTGTTTTTTTTCCATTTTGATTTTTTTATTTGAAATAATTGTAGATTTACAGAAGAGTTGCAAGGACAGTACAGACAGTTCCCTTACACCCTTCAACTCAGCTTCCCCAAATATTAACATCTTACATAACCATCATTTTTCTATTTGTTTTTAAGCTGTAGTAGAAGGAGGAGAAATCCCAGATTGCTTGTTGTGTTTCAGTACTACAGCGCAATCAATCAAATTAGAACAAACTATGAAAAAAAGAGAATAGATTCCAACCAGGAATTAATGTCAAAAAAGGGAAAAGGAACATCATTTCAAATGATTCTTAAGCATTAAAAAGATCACAGAAGGATATAGTGAACAATTTTGTGCCTATACATTTGAAGATTTAGATGCAACGGACACATTTTTAGAGGAAAACCATACCTAAATGGATATAAAAAGTTATAGGAAATTGGAATAATCCTACATCTATTTTAAAAATTGAATCTGTAATTTAAAAACCTTTCCACAAAGAAAACTCCAGTCCTACATGGCTGTGAAATCTACCAAACCTTTAAAGAAGAAATAGTACCAACAATACACAATTTCTTTCAAAAATCAGAACAAGAGGTAACATTCCCCCACTGGCATTGCAAGGCCAGCTAACACTAATACCAACACAGGAGATGAGGTGCAATAAAAATCTCAAATTGTACCCAGCCATAAAAAAAATAAAAAAGATGCAATATTGCTATTTGCAATACCATGGATGGATCTTGAGATTATTATACTTAGTGAAATAAGTCAGATGGAAAAGGACAAGAAACATATGATTTCACTCATATGTGGGATATAAAATAAGCAACAAACGAACAAACAAAATAGATAATCTCATTACACAGACAACATAATAATAGTTACCAAAGAGGAAGGAAAGTAGGGGAGGATGAAGTGGGTCAAGGGGGGGTCAAATATATAGTGACAGAAGGAGACCAGACTTTCGATGGTGAGCACACAGTGGAATATACAGAGTCTGTATTATAAAATTGCACACCTGAAATTTCTATAATATTATTAACTAATGTTACCTCAATACATTTTTTAAATCGTCAATTTAATTTTATTCAAACTGCTTTAATTAAGAAGGTCTCATCAATTTGTTGCAACGATATTGGAAACATTTAGTACCTTGGTTCTCAAACTTGAGCTTACATGGAATCACCTAGAAGGCTTGTTAAAACACATATTGCTGGCCCTGCTCTTCAGAGTTTCTGATTCAGAAGGTCTAGGGCAGGGGTGGACAACCTTTTTGTGAGTGTGTGCCAAAACCAGCAAAATCTCTGACTCAAAATTCTTCTGCGTGCCAACCCTAATTTTTTGAGAACATGTTACGCCTACTTGATATCTCTTAAGGTGTATGTATGTGAAGAACCTTGAAGAAATAATAAAATTCATTCAAGCGACAAAAACACAGTATATGATGATGAAAAATACATTTATTTTTTAATGTATACATGTACACTGATAGTCCGACAGAAAACTTTATGACTCCGTTTGATATTATCAGTGGGACTTTTGCTGCTGCATCACTGATGACAGAGATTTTACATCAGGTTTATATTTCATGACCTTCAGAGATATGCACGAGCTACTACTTTCATCCGTCAGGCTACTCCTATTATGAGACTTAACAAAATTCATCACTGAGAACAAAGATTCACAAGCGTATGTGGATGAAAACATGGAGTGTAATGCTGTTGCAAAGTGTTTTAAACAGAAAAAATTTTCTGGAATGGCGTCCCAAGTCCTCAATAGTTTGTTTTCGACACTTCTCTCTGGTACTCCTGTCTCTAATCACTGTTTTTCAATGTTTTCCAAGTCAACTCTAAGGTCAATAAATTTCTGCTTCCAAATTGAGCTCCTCTGAAATTCAGTCAACTGCATTTCAAAGTCAGCCATGTCTATGGTCTTTAAGATAACTTGTTATGTAAAATTATTTATTTATCTAAGATGCACCTACACTGAATTTATCTGAAAAAGAAAAAAGTTGATATTAAGAAAAAAATTGTAAATGGGAGATTATAAGAGAGGGTTTCGCGTGCCAGAAAAAGTTACTGGCGTGCCATGTTTGGCACGCGTGCCAGGGGTTGCCCACCCTGGTCTAGGGTGAGGCCTATGAGTTTGCATTTGTAACAAGTTCTCTGGTGATGCTGATGCTGCTGGACCAGGGACCACATGGGAGAACCACGAATCCAGTGGCATATTCGGTATATTGAAATCTTACTTCCATTGTAGCAATGTCTTTGGAATGCTTCAACAGGCTCGAAATGTTGAAACAGTTTTCCCAAGAACTTTCTAATTCTCTACTAGGTGTACCGGTTAATAATGCGGATTTTTTCAATAGCTAGAGTTACACATATGTTGATATATATGCGATTTGATATGTATGCTATTTTGTTGTATTGACAACAAGCTTCAAAACTTCATGTCAAATTTGCTGAAGGTGTTAACATCATAGATATTTTTATGCTTAAAAATGTCGAATTTCATGCCAAAAAAAAGAGCATTTGGGGGAAGTTTTAATTCATTACTTTATTTTGAATTAAAGTGCTGCTGAAAGTTATCGTATACTTTGGGAAGCTTATGGTGAACATGCTCCATCTCAAGATAGTTGTGAGTGCCGGTTTAAACGCTTTAAAAGTGATTTTGATGTGAAAGACAAAGAACGTCCAGGTCAACCGAAAAAGTTTGAAGACCAACAATTACAAGCATTATTGGATGAAGATGGGTGTCAAACTCAAAAACAACTTGCAGAAAGATTAAACATTTCACAGCAAACAATTTCCAATCACTTACAAGCAATGGGAAAGATATTAAAGGGTCGAACAACCCTTTCACAGGGGTCGGAAAACATATAATTACATATTGTTTTTGTGATTAATCACTATGCTTTAATTATGTTCAATTTTTAACAATGAAAATACATCCTGCATATCAGATATTTACATTACGATTCATAACAGTAGCAAAATTACAGTTATGAGTAGCAACGAAAATAATTTTATGGTTAGAGATCACCACAACATGAGGAACTGTATTATAGGGTCACGGCATTAGGAAGGTTGAGAACCGCTGTATTAAAGGAAGGAAAATGGGTACCACATCAACTGAACGAAAGACAAATGGAAAACCCAAAAGTCATCAGTAAAATGTTGCTTCAAAGGTACGTCTTTTTTGCATCGAATTGTGACCGATGATGAAAAGTGGATTCGTTCTGAGAATCCCAAATGCACAAAATCATGGGTTGATCCAGGTCAACCATCAACATTGACTGCAAGGCCAAATTGCTTCAGAAAGAAGACAATGCTCTGCGTTTGGTGGGGTCAGGAAGGTGTGGTGTTAACGGTTTCACCTGTCTCTATAGATTGGTCTATGCCCGTGGTTGGCAAACTGCGGCTCGGCAAACCACGGCTCGCGAGCCACATGCGGCTCTTTGGCCCCTTGAGTGTGGCTCTTCCACAAAATACCGACTTCTGCACATGGGCCACGAAGTTTCAATCGCACTGTACGTGCATGCCCGCACGTGGTGTTTTGTGGAAGAGCCACACTCAAGGGGCCAAAGAGCCGCATGTGGCCCGCGAGCCACGGTTTGCCGATCACGGGTCTATGATGATGTCAAAATCCTATATAATAAAAGGCTAACATGCAAATCGACCAAAAGGTGGAACGACCGGTCACTATGACATGCACTGACCACCAGGAGGCAGACGCTCAATGCAGGAGCTGCCCCCTGGTGGTCAGTGCACTCCCACAGGGGGAGCACCGCTCAGCCAGAAGCCAGGCTCACAGGTGGCAAGTGCAGTGGTGGTGGCGGGAGCCTCTCCCGCCTCCATGGCAGCACTAAGGAGGAGGGTCCTGGACTGCGAGAGGGCGCAGGCCAGGCTGAGGAATCCCTCCCACTGTGCACGAATGTCATGCACCAGGTCTCTAGTTAGAATAGAAAAGGAAATAATATGTGGTCTTTTGTGTCTAACTTCTTACACTTAAGCATATATTTTCAAAATTTATGCATGTTGTAGTATTTATCAGTATTTCACTGTTCCTTGTGGCTGAATAATATTCCATTGTATGGATATGTCACATTTTGTTACCCATTTGCCAGTTGATACACATTTGGGATTTTTCCACCTTTGGTTATTAAGAATAATGCTGCTATGAACACTGGTGTGCAAGTTTTCATGTGGACATGTTTTTATTTCTCTTGAGTATATATATGAAATTGGTGGGTCATATAACAGTAGTTATTATGGTTATTCTGTTAACTTTTTGAGGAACTGCCCGACTGTTTTCCAAACTGGTTGCCCATTTTACCACCAATGTATGAGGATTCCAAATTCTCCACAACCTCAATAATATTTGTTTATCCATCTTTCTGCAATGGACTGAATGTTTATGTCCTTCCAAAATCATATATTGAAATCCTAACCCCCAAGGTGATGATATTAGGAAATGGAGGCTTACTGAGGTGATTAGGTCATGAGGGCTCTTCCTCATCAATGGGAATAGTACCCTTATAAGCGCCCCCAGGCTTCCTCATCCCTTCTGACATGTGAGGTTATAGTGAAAAGTCTAGGAAGTAGGCTCTCACCAGACACAGAACCTACTGGCACCCTCATCTTAGACTTACCAGCCTCCAGAACTATGAGAAATAAGTTTCTGTTATTGATAAGCCACTCCGTTTATGGTACTTTGTTATAGTAGCTCAGGCAGACTAAGACACCATCCTAGTGAGTGTGAAGTGGCATCTCATTGTGGTTTTCATTTGCACTTCCCTAATGACCAATGATGTTGAACATTTGTCATGTGCTTATTGGCCATCTGCTATACTTCTTTGGAAAAATGTCTATCTCCTTTGCCCATATTTTTTTTTTAAATATATTTTATTGATTTTTTACAGAGAGGAAGGGAGAGAGATAGAGAGTTAGAAACATCGATGAGAGAGAAACATCGATCAGCTGCCTCCTGCACATCTCCCACTGGGGATATGCCCGCAACCCAGGTACATGCCCTTGACCGGAATCGAACCTGGGACCCTTCAGTCCGCAGACCGACGCTCTATCCACTGAGCCAAACCGGTTTCGGCTGCCCATATTTTGATTCGGCTATCTTTTTTTAAAAATATATTTTATTGATTTTTTACAGAGAGGAGGGGAGAGGGATAGAGAGTTAAAAACATCGATGAGAGAGAAACATCGATCTGCTGCCTCCTGCACACTCCCTACTGGGGATGTGCCTGCAACCAAGGTACATGCCCTTGATTGGAATCGAACCTGGGACCCTTCAGTTTGTAGGCCGACGCTCTATCCACTGAGCCAAACTGGTTAGGGCTCGGCTATCTTTTTATTGTTGAGTTGTAAGAGTTCTTTATATATTCTGGATACTAGACCTATATTTTATTTGCAAATATTTTCTTCCATCTTGTAGGTTGTCTTTTCACTTCATTGATAGCGCCATTTGAAGCACAGAAGTTTTTAATTTTGAGGAAGTCCAATTTATCTGTTTTTCTTCATTTGCATGTGCTTTAGGTGCCATCTAAGAAGACATTGACTAATCCAAGGTCACAAAGATTTATGCCTATGTTCTCTTCTAAGGATTTTACAGTTTTAGCTCCTATTTAAGCCTTTGATTTATTGAATTAAATTTTTAATACAGGGTCCAAATCTATCTTTTGCAGGTAGATACCCAGGTGTCCAAGCAATATTTGTTTAAAATATTCCCTATTAGATTGCCTGGGCACCTTTTCCAAAAACCAATTGACCATAAATATAAGGATTTATTTCTGGACTCTCAATTCCATTCCATTACTTTTTATGTATAGCCTTATGCCAGTAGCAGTGTCTTGATTTTTGTAGCTTTGTACTGTTTTTATTTATTTTATTTTATTTTTTGGTTAATACTCACTCAAGGATATTTTTCCATTGATTTGTTTTAGGGAGAGTGGAAGAGAGAGGGAAAGACAGAGAGAAACATCTATGTGAGAGAGACACATTGATTGGTGCCTCCTGCATGAGGCCCAACCAGGGCCCGGCCCAGAAAGGAGCCTGCAACCGAGATACGTGCCCTTGACCAGAATCGAACCCAGGACCCTTCAGTCCACAAGCTGACACTCTATGCACTGAGCCAAACTGGCGGGCTATACTAAGTTTTTACATCAGAACATGTGAATCCTACAACTTTGTACTTCTTCAAGATTATTTTGGCTTCTGGGTCTCTTGAATTTCCATATGAACTTTAGAATCAGCTAGTCTGTTTCTTTAAAAAAGGCAGCTGGAATTTTGACTAAGATTACACTGAATCTGTACATCAATTTGGGTAGTAACACCATCTTAATAATATTATGTCTTCTAATCCATGAGCATGAAAACATTTTTTCATTTCTTTCTTTTCTTTTTAAAGAACACAGTTAATAAGTATCTTTATAATTCTTTCTGCAAATCTGGTTAATAACAGGATACATTCCTAGCAGTCTAATTACAGGGTCAAAGAATGGGAATATTCTAAAGGATATTTTGTTATGCATTACTATATACTATCAAATTATTCTCCAAAAATAGTACACCCCCACCCCCCCAGCAGTATAGCATCCTTTCCACAAGTTTGTAGCATCTTTTTCAGTGCTGGGCACTATCAATTCAAATATTTGGTAAGAAGAAAAATATTATCTTGTTTTAATTTTTTTAAAATATATTTTATTGATTTTTTACAGAGAGGAAGGGAGAGAGATAGAGAGTTAGAAACATCGATGAGAGAGAAACATCGACCAGCTGCCTCCTGCACACCCTCCACTGGGGATGTGCCTGCAACCAAGGTACATGCCCTTGACCGGAATCGAACCTGGGACCTTTCAGTCCGCAGGCTGACGCTCTATCCACCGAGCCAAACTGGCTAGGGCTTGTTTTAATTTTAATTCATTACCAGTGAGAGCAAATTTTCCCCATATGTTTATTAGCTATTTGCAATTACTTAAAATCTTGTATCTTTTTGCCAATCTTTTTCTGAGATACTAATTTTTTAAATATCTATATGTGTTCTTTATGATGAAACGAGCCAATAGTTACTGAGCACTTACTATGTTCTAGGAAAAGTTAGTCTCTTACATGCATTAACTTACATGATTCTCAAAATAACCCTATAAGGTAGGTAGAGTGTTAAATTCCTAATTTATACATGAGAATCAGGCCCAAAGAAATTCAATAGCTTGCCCGAGGTCTCACAGGTAGTGTGACAAAATTGAGATTTAAATCTAAATGGCCTGATTCCAGGGACCTATTATGCCCAGCTGTTGTGTGATGTAAGTCTATTAACCAACCCTAGGCCACCATTTTTGTTTGGTTTGGTTCTGTTTTAGGGGGAGATATTTTTTAGTGGACTTCAAATTTTATATATATATATTTTATTGATTTTTTACAGAGAAGAAGGGAGAGGGATAGAAAGTCAGAAACATCGATGAGAGAGATCGATTAGCTGCCTCCTGCACACCCCCTACTGGGGATGTGCCCGCAACCAACGTACATGCCCTTGACCGGAATCGAACCTGGGACCCTTGAGTCCGCAGGCCGACGCTCTATCCACTGAGCCAAACCGGTTCGGCGTGGACTTCAAATTTTAGAACAGTTTTAGATTTACAGAAAATTTAAGCAGATATAGTGAGAGTCCCCATAGATGTCACAAGCAGTTTCCCCTATTATTAACATCTTATATTAGAACTAGAGGCCCGGTGCACGAAAATTCGTGCACTCAGCGGGTTCCCTCAGCCTGGGTGCGCCCTCTCGCAGTCCGGGACCCCTTGGTCAATGTCCACCTGCTGGTTTAGGCCCGCTCCCCAGGGGATCAGGCCTAACCTGGCAGTCAAACATTCCTGTGGCAGCCAAGGAGCCCTCAAAGGATGTCCGACTGATGGCTTATTATATACTAGGGGCCCGGTGCACGAAATTCGTGCACTGGGGGGGTGTGTGGGGGGAGTGTCCGTCAGCCCAGCCTGCCCCCTCTCACATACTGGGAGCCCTCAGGCGTTGACTCCCATCACCCTCCAATCGCAGGATCGGCCCCTTGCCCAGGCCTGATGCCTCTGGCTGAGGCGTCCGGCCCGGGCAGCGGGGACCCGCAGCTGCAGTGGCCCCACGATCGTGGGCTTCGCTTTAGGCCCAGGCAAGGGACCCCTAGCTCCCGGGACTGCCAGCTTCGACCGTGCCCAGCTCCCATCGCTGGCTCCACCCCTACTTCCTGCTATCACTGGCCAGGGCGGAAAAGGCACCTGATTCTCCGATCATGGCTGGGTTTCCGATCACTGTCAGTGGCAGGGGGCTTCTTCCTGCTTTCCCTTTCGCCTCCCTGCATTGTGCCTACATATGCAAATTAACCGCCATCTTGTTGGCAGTTAACTGCCAATCTTAGTTGTCAGTTAACTGCCAATCTTAGTTGTCAGTTAACTGCCAATCTTAGTTGGCAGTTAATTTGCATATAGCCCTGATTAGCCAATGAAAAGGGTAGCTCGTATGCCAATTACCATGTTTCTCTTTTATTAGTGTAGATAGTAACACATAACAAAATATCCCCCCAGGGAGCGGGCCTGAGCCATCAGTCGGACATCCCTAGCACTGCTGAGGAGGCAGGAAAGGCTATCACCACCGCCACTGCACTGGCAGCCGTCAGCCCAGCTTGTGGCTGAGCAGAGTTGCCCCTGTGGGAGCACACTGACCACCAGGAGGCAGCTCCTGCATTGAGCGTCTGCCCACTGGTGGTCAGTGCGCGTCATAGTGACCTGTGGTTCCGTCATTAGGGTCAATTTGCATATTACCCTTTTTTATATAGGATGGTACTTTTGTTACAATTAATGAAACCATCATTGGTATATTATTCTCAATTAAAGTCCATACTTTACTCATATGTCCTTAGTTTTTACCTGATATTCCCTTTCTGTTCTAGAATACCACATTACATTTATTTTTTAATATAAATAAACCTATCACGTTTCCTTTGGGGTTTCTTGCACTGCCTTTGGACTTAGTAAGCTCTTCCCTATCCCAAGTGAGATAACTTTTAGTTGTTTTATGGCTTCCTTATCCTTATAACAAACCATTTACTCGACCTGAATTTCTAGACACACTAGTGTAAGATAAGGCTCTAATTTTCTTTTTTTTCCAAAACAGCTAACCAGTTGCTCCAGTACTAGTAAGAGGTGGGGTTTTTTCTTCCTTAGAAAATGTTTTTATTATTTTGTTGTTGTTTTTAAATCTTTATTGTTGAAAGTATTACATATGTTCCCTTTTTTCTCCCACTGACCCCTTATAGTTCACCCCAACCCCCAGCCCCAGGCCTTTGCCACCCTATTGTCTGTGTCCATGGGTTATACATATATGCATACAAATTCTTTGGTTGATCTCTTCACATCCACACAACCCGCCTTCCCTCTGAGATTCAACAGTCAGATCTATGCTTCTATGTCTCTGTATCTATTTTGTTCAACAGTTTATTTTGTTCATTAGATTCCATATATGAATGAGATCATGTGATACTTGTCTTTCTCTGATTGGCTAATTTCACTTAGCATAATATTCTCCAGGTCCTTCATGCTGTCTCAAAGGGTAAGCGATCCTTCTTTTTTTACTGCTGCACAGTATTCCATTGTGTAAATGTACCACAGCTTTTTAAATTCACTCATCTACTAATGGGCACTTGGGCTGTTTCCAGATCTTAGCTATTGTAAATTGTGCTGCTATAAACATAGGAGTGCATACATTCTTTCTTATTGGTGTTTCAGATTTCTTAGGATATATTCCTAGAAGTGGGACCACTGGGTCAAATGGAAGTTCCATATTTAATTTTTTGAGGAAATTCCATACTGTTTTCCATAATGGCTGCACCAGTCTGCATTCCCTCCAGCAGTGTACTAGGGTTCCCTTTTTTCCACATTCTCACCAGCACTTGTTATTTGTTGATTTATTGATGGTAGCCATTTTCCCATACAGTGGGCTCCTTTTCATTTGGTTGATATTTTTTTTTGCTGTGCAGAAGCTTTTTATTTTTATTTAGTCCCATTTGTTTATTGTCTCCTTAGTTTCCTTTGCCCTAGATGTATCCACAAACATATTGCTATGAAAGATGTGTAAGATTTTGCTGCCTATGGTTTCTTCTAGGATTTTTATGGTTTCATGTCTTATATTTAAGTCTTTTACCCATTTTGAGTTTATTTTTGTGTATGGTGTAAGTTGGTGGTCTAATTTCACTTTTTTTCCATATACCTGAACAATTTTCCCATCACCATTTATTGAAGAGACTGTCTTGACTCCATTGTATGCTCTTGCCTTCTTTGTCAAATATTAATTGAGCCTAATCGCTTGGGTCAATTTCTGGGGTCTCTGCTCTTTTCCATTGATCTATATGTCTGCTCTTGTGCCAGTACCAGGCTGTTTTGATTACAGTGGCTTCCAATATAATAAAACCCTAACATGCAAATAGACCAAACGGCGGAATGACCAGCAAAATGCCGGCTGCTATGATGCGTACTGACCACCAGGGGGCAGACACTCAATGCATGAGCTGCCCCCTGGTGGTCAGTGCACTCCCACAGGGGGAGCGCTGCTCAACCGGAAGTTGGGCTCACGGCTGGCAAGCACAGCGGCGGTAGCAGGAGCCTCTCCTGCCTCAGATATAGGCAGGCGGTAAGGAGTGAAGGGTCCCGGACTGCAAGAGCCCCGGACTTCAAGAGCCCTGGACTGTGAGAGGGATGTCTTACTACTGGCTTAGACCTGGGGAATCGGGCCTAAGCCAACAGGTGGACATCCCCCAAGGGGACCCAGACTGCGAGACGGTGCAGGCAAGCCTGAGGGACCCCCCTGCCCACAGTGCACGAATTTTGTGCACCGGGCCTCTAGTTGTAGTAAAACTTGATATCTGGTATTGTGATTCCTCCATTTCTTTTTTTCTCCCAAATTGCTGCAGCTATTCAGGGTCTGTTTTGTTTCCATATAAGTTTTTGGAGTATTTGTTCTAGATCTATGAAATATGCCATTGGTGATTTAATATGAACTGCATTGAATCTACAAATTTCTTTGGGTAGTATGGACATTTTAATTATGTTAATTCTACCAATCCATGAACATGGTATATTCTTCCACTTGTTTATATCTTTTTCTATCTCTTTTTTCAATGTCCTATAATTTTCCAAGTACAAGTCCTTTACCTCCTTGGTTAAGTTTATTCCTAGTTGTATTAATTTTTTTGTTGCTATGGTAAATGGGGTTGTTTAGTTTCTCTTTTTGATAATTCATTATTGGTGTATAAAAATGCCATTGATTAAAAAAAATGCCATTGATTTCTGGGTGTTAATTTTGTATCTGAAGTCCTTGATTAAATCTAGTAGGTTTTTTTTTTGTGGAGTCTTTAGGGTTTTGTATGTACAATATCATGTCACCTGTGAATAATGAGTTTTACTTCCTCCTTTCCAATTTGGATGCTTTTTAATGTTTTCTTCTTGTCTGATCACTGTGGCTAGGACTTCCAGTAGTATGTCGAACAGGACTGGTGAATGCAGACATCCCTGTCTTGTCCTGTTCTTAGGGAAAATGGTTTTAGTTTTTGCCCACTGAGTATGATGCTGGCTCTAGGTTTGTCATGTATGGTTTTTATGTTGAGGTTATGATCCCTGTATTCACACTTTACTGAGAGTTTTTATTAAAAAAAATGGGTGTTGGATTTTGTTGAATGCTTTTTCTGCATCTATTGATATGATCATGTGATTTTTGTCTTCCAGTTTGTTTATGTGATGTATCACGTTTATTCATTTGCAAATATTGTAGCAGCCTTTTATCCCTGGAATAAATCCCATTTGGCCATGGTGTATGATTTTTTAAATATATTGCTGGATCTGATTTGCTAATATTTTGTTGAGGATGTTAGCTTATATGTTCATCAGGGATATTGGTCTGTAATTCTCTTTTTTGTATTGTATTTGGTTATGGAATTAGGATAATGCTGGTTTCATAAAAAGAGCTTGGAAGTGTTCCTTCCTCTTGGATTTTTTTTTTTTTTTTTGGAATAGTCTGAGAAGTATAGGTGTTACTTCTCCTTTAAATGTTTGGTAAAACTCCCCTGTGAAGCCTTCCAGACCTAGGCTTTTGTTTGCTGAGATTTTTTATTATTATTATTACTGCTTCTATTTCCTCAATTGTTATTTATCTATTCAGGCTTTCTAATTCTTCCTGATTCAGTTTTGGAAGATTGTATTTTTCTAGGAATTTGTCCATTTCATCTACATTCTCCAACTTGTTGGCATACAGTTGCTCATAGTATTTTCTTACAATCCTTTGTATTTCTGTGATATAAGTTGTTACTTTTCTGCTTTCGTTTCTGATTTTAATTATTTGGGCCCTCTGTTTCTTGATGAGTGTGGCTAAAGATTCACCAATGTTTTTTATCTTTTCAAAGAACCAGCTTTTGGTTTCATTGATCTTTTGTTTGTGTGTGTATGTGTGTATGTTTAGTCTCTATGTCATTTATTTCTGCTCTAATCTTTATTATTTCCTTCATTCTACTTACTCTGGGCTTTTCTTATTGTTCTCTTTCTAATTTTCTAAGGTGTAGGATTAGATAGTTTATTATCAATTTTTCTTGTTTTGTTTTTGTTTTTTTGAGGTAGGCCTGTAGTGCTATGAACTTCCCTCTCTGGACTGCTTTTGCTGTGTTCCAGAAATTTGGGGTTGTTGTGTGTTCATTTTCATGTTTCCAGGAAGATTTTGGTTTCTTTCTTGATCTCATTGGTAACCTATTTGTTGTTTAACAACATGCTATTCAGCCTCCATGTGTTTGAATGTTTTTGAGTATTTTTACTATAGTTGATTTCTAATTTCATTCCATTGTGATCTGAGAAGATGCTTGATATGATTTTAGTCTTCTGGAACTTGTAGAGATTTATTTTGTATCCTAACATGTGGTCTACCTTTGTAATGCATTGAATTGGATTGAATTCCATGTGCACTTGAGAAGAATGTATATTCTGTAGGTATGGAGTGAAATGTTCTATAAACGTCAATTAAATCCATCTGATCCAGTGTGTCTTTTAGAGTCACTGTCTCGTTATATTTTTATCTGGAAGATTTGTTCAGTGAAGTCAGAAGGGTGTTAAAGTCCCCTACTATGACTGTATTGCTGTCGATCTCTCCCTTAAAGTCCTCCAGAAGCTTTTTTATATATATTTAGGTGCTCCTATATTGGGTGCATATATGTTTACCAGAGTTATATCCTCTTGTTGGATTGATCCCTTTAGTATTATGTAGTGACATTATTGTCCTTGTGATGGCCTTCATTTTGAAGTCTATTTCATCAGATATGAGTATTGCCACCCCAGCTTTTTTTTTTTTTTTTCATTTCCATTTGCATGAAAATGTTGTTGTTGTTTTTTACCATGCCTTCACTCTCATGCTGTGTGAGTCTTTTGTTCTGAGGTGGGTCTCTTGTAGACAGCATATATTTTGATCATGTTTTCATATCCATTCAGCTATCCTATGTCTTTTGATTGTAACATTTAATCCATTTACATTTAAGGTTATTATTGATTATTGCCATTTTAATTCTTTTTAAAGTATATTTTTATGCATTTCAGAGAGGAAGACGGGGAGAAATAGAAACATCAATGGTGAGAGAGAACCATTGATCAGCTGCCTCCCTGCACGTGCCCTGCTGGGGATCGAGCCTGCAACCCGGGTATGTGCTCTTGACCAGAATAGAACCTGGGACCCTTCAGTCTGCAGGCCGATGCTCTATCCACTGAGCCAAACCGGCTAGGGCCCATTTTAATTCTCTACGACTATGTTTCTCTCAATATATATTTCTTCCCATTACAGCAGTCCATTTAGCATTTCTTGCAGTGCTGGTTTGGTGGTGATAAACCCCTTTAGCCTTTTTTTTGGGTCTGGGAAGCTCTTTATTTAACCATCTATTTTTGAATGCTAGCCTTGCTGGATATAGTAATCTTAGTTTCAGATCGTTGCTTTTCTTTTTCTTTTTTAATGTATTTTTATTAATTTCAGAGAGGAAGGGAGAGAGAGATAGAAACATCAATGATGAGAGATTATCATCGATTGGCTGCCTTCTCCACACCCCACATTGCAGATCAAGCCCACAACCCAGGCATGTGCCCCTGACCGGAATCGAACCTGGGACCCTTCAGTCCATAGGCCGACGCTCTATCAACTCAGCCAAACCAGCCAGGGAAGATCCTTGCTTTTCATTACTTTGAATACTTCATGCCATTCCCTACTGGCGTGTAGTTTCTGATGAGAAATCAGCTGGAAGCCTTATAAGAACTCCTTTGTAGATAACAACTTGCTTTTCTCTTGCTGCTTTAAGATTCTCTCTTTGTCTTTAATTTTTGGCATTTTAATTACGACATGTCTAGGAGTGGACCTGTTTGGGTTCTCTTTGCTTGGGACTCTCTGTGCCTCCTGAACTTGTGACTTTCCTTCAACAGGTTAGGGATGTTTTTTGCCGTTATTTCTTCCAACATGTTCTCTATCCCTTGCTCACTTTCTCCCCCTTCTGGCACTCCTATTATGCGAATATTGTTACATTTCATATTGTCCCACAGCTCCCTTAAGCTGTCCTCCTGTTTTTTGCTTTTTCTTTTTTGTTCTCTGATTGAATGATCTTTTTTCTACTGTCTTCTAATTCACCGATCTGATCCTCGGATTCCCATACTCTGCTGTGTATTCCTTCCATTGTGTTCATTATTAGTGCTATGTCATTCTTCATAGTTACTGTATCTTTTCACATGCTGTTGAGCATCTTTGCCATCATTATTCTGAACTCTGACAGGCTACATACTGTATGATACTCTGGAAAAGGCAAAACTATGGGGATAGTAAAAAGATAAGTGATTTCTAGGGATTGGGAGAAGAAGGGGATAAACAGGTAGAGCACAGAGGATCTTTAGGGCAGTAAAACTATTTTAAATCTTTTTAAATTTGAAACACGTTTCCTTCTAAGTGACCTAGTGTGGGTATAAATAAGGTTGGCCTTTGAAGTCAGGTGATTAGTATATGGGGGTTATTATCCTATTGTCTCTACTTTTGCTAATTGTAAATTTTCTATAATTAAAGATTTAAAATCTCACTTCCTCAGAGGCTTTCTTTAACCACCCTATCTAAGGTGGATTAACTCTGCCCATGATTTTCTAGCACAGCATCCTATTTTCTTTATAGCACTTATCATGATGGTATTTTATATATTTACTAATTTATTTATTTCCACTAGAATTTAGTTTCCATAAGAATAAAAACTCTCTGCCTTGTTCACTGCTTCACTGTAGGGTTGAGGCTGGCACACAACGGTGCTCAGTAAATCTCTGTTGCACAGAAGGATAGATGGAGAGATGGCAGGACTAAAGGACAGAAGCACAGGTTGGGGCAAGAACAAATGTAAAAATACACTTATAACAACACCCTCGCCAACAATACCAGAAAAAGGGAACCTTGAAAGGAGGGGAGATTCAATTATCAACCCCTGGGGTCTTTGGAGCCAGGAGACTTCAGGTTTGTTTCTCCAACTGTATGAGAAAAATAAACTAGATTTTTTTTAGTCATGAACCCTTTCTTTGAATGAAATCTCCTGAAACAGCCCAATATGTAAAATAGAAACACATGATAGTCAAAAGCAGATTTATTATTCTAGTCTAGTTTCAAAAACAGAACAAGAAAATCATCCAGTGGTTATGAGGAATCCAGAAAAACCTGTCCCAGTAATGCCAACTTCGAGGTAAAGGGCTGACTAGGGCAGCTGAGAAGTGGGATTCGCTGCTTGGTAGGCTTCTTCTCCCTTACCCCGTCATGGGTTTCAGCTGAGGAGAATGTTCCTGGCCCTGCTGGGGGTTTCCATGGCCCTGAGCTCATCGTTGTTTTCTGCAATCTTGATTTACCCTGTTTGAGAGAGTAGAATTCCTTCATCAAGTCCTCCACCTCCCACTGCTCTTCCTTCAGCCTCCGGCAACAGTGCAGGGCAGCAGGGTCAATGGGGTGTGCTTCTGTGTTGAAGATGTATCCCCCAGCCCCCAGGATGCACTCCCCATAGGGGGTGATCACTGCATCGAAGGTGGAGCCATTGTTGTGAATAAAGTTGGTTGGGTCAAACAGAAGGTAGAGGTATTTCACAGTCTCGGCGAGGAAGAAAGACTCCATGCGGTTGTCAAGCTTGTGGTCTCGCAGATCTTTGATCTGCCACGAGGGAGAGGAGAGCAAGTCAGAAGAACATCCCAGTGTAGCAGAAAGGGTCAGGGGACCTCGTTAGGAATTCCTGGCCTGCGACTCAGCAGCTGAGGGCCTTTGGGAAAATTATTACCACAACTTCCAACTGGGCTTCCTGCTTCCATTCTTACCCTAAAGCAGTGATGGCGAACTTTTTGAGCTTGGCATGTCAGCTCAAACCCTAACTTAACTCTGGTGCTGTGTCACATATAGAAATTTTTTGATATTTGCAACCATAGTAAAACAAAGACTTATATTTTTGATATTTATTTTATATATTTAAATGCCATTTAACAAAGAAAAATCAACCAAAAAATGAGTTTGCGTGTCACTTCTGACACGCGTGTCATAGGTTCGCCATCACTGCCCTAAAGTATATTTATATCACAAGTCTTACCTATCACTCATCCACAGAAAACCTCCAGTTGATCCCTCATTTCACAGAGATTAAAAACCAAAGGATAGGGCCTAACAGGTCCTTGGTAGTCTGGCCCCTCCCTCCCTGACCACTCTGTCCCTTGCTCTTTCAAGTCCAGCCACAAGGCCTTTCTGTTCT
Source organism: Myotis daubentonii (assembly GCF_963259705.1). Taxonomy (NCBI): domain Eukaryota; kingdom Metazoa; phylum Chordata; class Mammalia; order Chiroptera; family Vespertilionidae; genus Myotis; species Myotis daubentonii. The sequence continues at coordinate 37,057,577 of NC_081847.1, forward strand.
GTGCATCAGCAAGCACACTCCCAAACCAGGTTCTTTCAGTCTGGAGTACTCTTCCTTCAGACATCCTCATAGCTTGCTCCCTCACTTCTTCCCAGTCTCTGCTCAAATGCTCCCTCTTCAGAAAGGTCTTCCTTGATCCCTACCTGACCTGACAATTCCTATTCCCTTTATCGTACCCTTTTGTGACTATAAACACAGATCTAATCATCCTCTTTAATGACATTGTAAAAACATAGCATCACTTACTTAGCTAATCCTCTTGATGGCATTAGAGTGGCCACCAGGTTTTTGCTATTGTAAACAACTAATTAGGAGTCTTATAAAGAAAATTTCATAATGAGTTTATGCCATAGATGAGTAAGTTTACTTGCTGCAAACATTTATTTCTAGCTTCTCAGAATTCGTAATACATTTTTTAAACAAAAAAAATGTAACTAAAATACGAACTTAATGTACCAAGAATTATTATTCTCTTGTCTGTTTGACAAAGGCCAAGGAGTCAATTGCCTGTTCACATCATTCGCTTTGGAAGACCTCCAAAGGGCTTCATTTTCATGGAAATAAGTTGAGCATTCCTAAAAGGCCCCAGTGGGTTTATCCACTTTGGCTTTTCACACGATACAACATATTGGAAACTAAAACATATCCATTGCTTTACTTCCCCCCTAAATATGTATGTCTTGTTTTTAAACATATGTATTTATGTTCTACTTATAGAATATAATCACATACAATTATGAAAAGAGAGTTTTTTTGTTTGTTTTTAATCCCTTACCCTAAAAAAACAAAAAAACAAAACATCTGTAGGCTTTTTGGTGAATTTTCTTCCAGACTATTTTCTTACACATCTGGTTTTCAAACATCTGTCATGACTATTTACATCTTGCCTGCTGGGTCCTCTAAGGATATGACATGGCTCTCACTCTTGACCCTTTCAATGCATTCTCCACAGTGATCTCTTTCTAAAATAAAATCGGATTATGTCACTGCTGTGCTGTAAATTCTACCAAGGCTTTCCATTCCAGGCAGAACAAAAGCCGAACTCCTCCCGTGGCTTATACAAAGCCCATCGTGATCCAGGCCCTGCCTACCTCTGGGACACGACCTCTTCCCAATTTCTTCCTTGCTCACTCCAGTCCTGCCACACTAGCCTTCTTTCTGTCTCCCAGATACTCATTCATGGTTTTCCCTATAAAATGTTAGTCCAGGGCTTGGTCTTTCTTTTTCACTATAATCCTCAGCCTAGCACAGTGCCTGGCCCGTGAAAAGACGTTCAATAAATATCTGTAAGACTAGTAAGGCTGTTTCATTAAGGATCCCCAGGTTTAAATATAAGGCTACGGGCCTCTGAATTTCCCTTCTAGAATCCATTTCATAGACCTTTCACAAAACTCACCCTTGCAAGCCTATTCCAATAGCTAAAGAATCTCTGATACAGCCAAGGTCATGGAGTCAAGACTCCAGGAACTAATACTAGTTCCACTTCTACTAACTATGTGACCTTTAGCAAGGCTCTGAGCTTCTGTTCCTCAGTCTCCCCCTCCATAAGATAAAGGACATCTCCATGTACATCTCTAAGGCCCCTTTCCAGCGCTAATATTCCAGAACTCCCAATGTTCCACCCTTAACGAGGCTCTTTAATAGCAGGGAGACATTTCCCAATTCTTGAAACCATGAAAACACTTACTGTTGCAAATCCACATTCCACCTTGCTGATTTTTTCAATGGACTCCACAGCATCTCTTCCAAGTTCTAAGAGGGTGGGATCCCCCGTAGCACGGTAGAGGTACATGGCGCTCTCAATGAGTTCTGCAAAATCCGATGCAAACCCTCCTTAGCCAGTGGCTGATCAAGGAAGGTTCGGGCCCACGTAGGGTAGTGAGAGACTTGTCCCCTCCATACCTTGTCTAGAGGGCCCCCACCAGGAGGAACATGGGAGAACTCACTCAATGCTGAGTTTTCAGAGCCTACTGGCCCCAAAGCCTGAAGCTTAGTGGAGACCAGACAAAGGAAGAAACAGGCAGCCAGGCTCCGGGACAGAGGAAGTGGCAGAGACAGCTGCCTCTCTCCCAGTGTCTGTTCCCTTACTTAGTATCTGTGGCGCCTTCCTTAGTAATAGAATCCCTAACTTCTGCCAAGTACATGGCTGCCAAGACTAACAACCATTCCCAGCAGCCAGGTGTGGGGTTAGGGCTCCTGATACCATAGAGAGCCATAGATAAGGCCAGAACATGAAAGAGAAATATTTCTATCTTAATGAAGCTACTACGTGTTTGTTTTTTCTGTCATTTATAGCCCAACCTAATCCTAAAACTTAAAGAGTATGAGCTTATCATTATAAGGCCCTTTCTGAGATGGGATGGAATAAAACACAAAGGCCAACATATTCAAGAGCCAATCTTCAATCTAGTGAGGATGCAGCCATCAGTTCACAGGCTCAGAACAAGGCAACAGTCTTGCCCTAGTCTATACAACTGGAATTTGATGTTCACACATGGGCCCCATCTGAAGATAATTATTAACCAACAGGAGTTGGTCCAAATGAGAATATTTATTCTGGAGGAAAGAAAACCCAGGAAAATGTGCTTATTGTTTTCAAATATCTGGAGAGCTATTATGGAAATGACTTCTAGGGTGGCCCCAGTGGGTGGAAGCTACCGTTCGGTAGATTGTTCTACTTCTTTACCTGCCTTTTCTCGGAGAGGAAAGAACTCTCTCCCTTCCTACACCAACCTCTCTTCCTGATTATGCCCTTCCCTGTTTCCTCCTCCTTGATCAGCACTTTCCTCTCTTTTGATTTATTACTGCAAACTCTCTTTCTTTTCTTTTTCTTTTTTTCAGAGAAAAGATCTCTGCCTATCTCCCCAGTTTTCTCCTCCTTTTCCCTCCTTTACCCCAAAGGCCTCTAGACAATTGCTAATCCAATTGCTCATTTTACGACAGACTGTGTCCACTGGGAGGTGAACACACTATGTGTGTTTAAGGAAAGAAACCAGTGCTGATCTGGGAAGTCCTCCCGTCTGTTTCTAGCAGCTGGCTGGGTCAGTGCTCCCAGGCCAGCCAATGGTTTTCTCTTCCTCACACATGGGCCTACATTTGCTAGTAATTGCTTTAATTTCCTGTATACGCGGCCAACTCTCTAGAACAGCGGTTCTCAACCTGTGGGTCCCGACCCCTTTGGCGGTCGAACGACCCTTTCACAGGGGTCGCCTAAGACCATCCTGCATATCAGATATTTACACTACTATTCATAACAGTAGCAACATTACAGTTATGAAGTAGCAACGAAAATAATTTTATGGTTGGGTCACAACATGAGGAACTGTATTTAAAGGGCCAGAAGGTTGAGAACCACTGCTCTATGGAGTCAAAGCGGCCAATTTGCTCTTTCCACCGGCTGTTTTACTCCCTCTTCTGTTCTCTCTCCACAACTCCCATAACAATCCCAATGGGGTAGAGAAGGGCAGAACGGGCAGAAGTCACTAGAAGGCCCGTCCCACGGCTATCAGGCATTCAGGTGGGAAGGTGTGTGAAGTCTAGGACAGTGGTACGGTAACCTATTCTGGGGTGGGGATGACTATGTGTGCTGACTAAGCTTCCTTCCTCTGTCCCCCATTCCCTTTTCCTCCTCATGACGTTGAATTTTCCCACAGTGACTCAGAGAATCAGAGCTGGACAGGAACTTACGAGTTTTATCTAGTGTGCGGTCCCTTCCTTCTCTGCTTCATCTTGATTTCTGAGCTGCAAGTGAGGAGGTGGAAGAACCCAGATGATTCATTCCTACCTAAAGTCCATTCCATTTCTTACTATGGAAGCATAGTGTATCTGACCCACTGACTTGGGAAGTTTGCCTACACTTCTGAAATCTTGATGGCAGGAACTCAAAAGGAGTCAACCTGGCTTTTTCCATCTCACTCACTTGCTCTAGTTTGAAAGATCACTAAGATTTAGTTAGGAGACCTGGATTCCAGTCCTAGCTCCTATACTTACAGCCTTGGGCAATCCATTTCAAACCCCCAGGCCTCAGTCTTCTTATGCAAAAAGATGAGGATAAATAATTCCTAGCAAGAAAACCACCCAGAGCCACTGGAAGAATCAGATGGGGGGCTCTGAGGGGGAAATGGACTTGTGAACACTTGTGAGGCATGTTAACTTCTAAAGACATGAGGATATGGGGTCCTGAGAGCCAAACCCAATGGCCAGAGATGCTGCTTACCCGGCCGAAGTGGGTAACCCTCTCGCTTCTCCACTGTGTATCCCTGAGGAATGTTGTAGAATTCTGGGAGCCCCCCAAACTGCTTCCACACAGTGTAGTAGTTAAGGAAGGTCCTCATGGCATTGTCAATGTCCCCGATGAGGCTCTGTAGGAGAGAACTGGTTGTCAGGCAGACAGCCACCAGGTATAAAACCCCACAACCTCAGGGAAAAGAAAAGGAAAAGCTTTAGAGCTAAAAAGGCCTGCAATCAAACCCTGGGCTGGCCATTTACTCACGCCAACCAGATACTTACCTTCTCTGAGCTTAATCTATAAGATACAAAATGTAATATAGCTCATACATTGTGGGGAGGGACAGAGGTTGTACACGAAGTCCCTGACTGCCAGTACGTGCTAACTCAATGCTGGACTCTAACAGTGTTTAAATAGGTAAGTCAGCTATTCGATTCAAAATCTTAAGAATAGGAAAAAGTCTCAGTCCCACCCTATACCCCAGCATATAACCATTTTGTATTAGTTTGTAAACATAAGCAAATATGTATGAGTATATACTATTTCCCCCACATTTAATATAGCTGATTAATTAGACTGTTCTGCAGTTCCCTTTATTCATTTAACAATATATATTGATCTTTTCCACGTAAGTACATAAAAGCTTCCTCTTCCTATTGCATAGAATTCCATTGCTTGGACCATAATTTAATTAGCTCCTTATGAATAGGCAGTTGGCTTGGTTATAATCTTTTGCTCTATCAATGTTGCAATAAATAACTTTGAACATATGTCACCTCAAACATATGCAAAGTGTATCTGTAAGATAAACTTCCAGAATTAGGATTGCTGGATCAGAGAACATACGCATTTGTAATTTTACTAGCTGTTACTAAGTAGATATTAATAGTCACATAAGCTCACAGAGAAACAGCTGACCTTTTTTAATAAATATGCAGTCATATATATATATATATAATTGATTTCAGAGAGGAAAGGAGAGGGGGAGAGAAATAGAAACATCAATGATGAGAGAAAAATCATTGATTGACTGCCTCCTGCACGGCCCACACTGGGGATCAAGCCCAAAACCCAGGCCTATGCCCTGACCGGGAATTGAACCATGACCTCCTGGTTCAGAGATCGATGCTAAACCACTGAGTCATGCTGAGTAGGCCAGCTGACCTTCTTGACATCTCCATTGGATATCTCAGGGACAGGACAAACTTGACTTTTCCCAAGCAAGATTCTTGGTTCCCTCACTTTTCCACAAAGTTGTCTTCCTACTCCTGCCTCTTTTCTTTCTAGTTAATGGCACCAGCGTCTACTGAATTACTCCACCCAGAAACTTGGTGGTTGACCTTGACTCCTCCTCATCCCCACCCCACATCCATTCCATCAGCAATTCCTGTCAATTCCATCTCCCAAAACATCAAGATTTTTCTCTTTATCTCTAGAGCCACCACTTGGTCTGGTCACTAGCAGACCAGACTGTGATGACCTCAAAAGCCCTCTCCCACCACTTGTCCTCTTGCCTCTCCAACCCACTGTCCCCAAGACAGCCAGAGTAACTGTCTTACTACACACTCCCAGACCTCAGGGCTTCCTACAGGAGCAGCATAGAATTGAGATGACTCACCGTGGTCCTCAAGGCCCTACACAGTCTGGTCACTGCTGACCTTCCATGCATTGATCTTTTCCTTCCCTGGACTATGGCCACATTGCTTTTCTTTGTTTCTGATAAACACCCAACTCTTTCTTGCCTCAGGACCTTCACACAAGATATTTCCTCCCCCTGAAACATCATTTCCCGCCCCTAATTCTCCAAGTATAGGCTTTAATATCATCACATCTGAGAGGCTTTCTTGTCTAAAGTTGGTCCCCATCCAATATTCTATTTTAGCCTCTAATTTGTTTCCTTCATTTGCAGTTTATTATTTTATCTATTTATCTGTTTTAAGTTTTTCTTTGTGTCCCGCCCGCATAAACTTCATGAGGGCAGCAGGGCCTGGAACACAGGAGGTATTCAAATATTTGATAAGTAAGCGAATGAACAAATTTAACATCTCTAAGCCTCCTTTCTTCATTTGTGAGACAATACTTAGCTCAGTATGTTGTGATGATTCTGAGTAAAGCGCCTGACACATAAATCATTTTTTCATACATATTATGTACTACTTAGAAATAAGAGAGCCCCCAAAACTCATTAAGAAATACCTTTCCAAAAAAAAAAAAAAAGAAAGAAATACCTTTCCAACAAAATTGCTTTTAGGTTTTATAATTATTTATTAAAATATTTTAAGCTATTAATGATATCTTAATCATTTATAAATTAATAATAACTAAATCCAGAAGAAAAGAAATTGAATACTCAGAGCCTATGGTCACAGGGAATTTTTTAATGTTTTTAATTTATATGTACTATATTCAAATTTTGTTACAGAGACATATGATAGAGTATCAATAAAATTTTTCAGCATAAACTATAATAATTAGGATTAAATTCTGTTGGGGCCTAGAGTGGAAATATGAGTTCAAGGAGAAAAGGGAATGGATGGTATACAACTATTCAAACACGTAAGATAACAAATATCCAAGGGGCACTTCAGTTTTTCAAAATTCTTCTGGAGGGGCACTTAAGCAATAAAATTTGAGGATCCTAAGAGAACTGGCCAATATTTAATATTATCAACTAGAGGCCCGATGCACAAAATTAATGCATGGGTAGGGTCCGTAGGCCTGGCCGGCGATCAGAGCTGACCGAGGCCTTCCTTCCCTGGCTGCTAGCCAGGGCCTTCCTTCGTTCCGCACCACCCCCGACGGTCAGCACATGTCATAGCGAGCAATCGAATTTCCGATCTCCTGGTCAAACTCCCGAGGGGACACTTTGCATATTAGCCTTTTATATATATATATATATATAGATAAGTTCTCTCTGAGCCTGTTGCCCTATCTGTTTAATAAGCGGGCTGGCTAAAAGTACATAATGGGGGACTAGTTAAATAAACTACAGTCTCCCTATTCAATGGAATATATGCAGCTATTTCAAAAAGGTAAAACTAGCCTTGGCCGTAATGACACACTGTTGGAGCATCAGCATACACACCAAAAGGTTGAGGGTTTGATTCCCGGTCAAGGGGACATGCCTGGATTGCAGGTTTGGGGGGCAACCAATTGATGTGCCTCTCTCACACTGATGTTTCTCTCCCTTCCCCTCTCTCTAAATATCAATGGGGAAAAATATCATTGGGTGAGGATTAACAACAATAGCAAAAAAAGGTAAAACAAAATATGTGATATCAATAAAGGATGATCTCTAAGATATAACCAGTGAAAAAAGAATATGTATATGTCCTATATATAGAAAGAAAAAAGAGGGATATAAATATTCATATATTTATGGATATGGATTTTTGGAAAGATATACAGAAAACAGATAATAGGGGCTGGATTAGGGAGAGAGTCTGAAGGTGGGGGCTTAAGACTTACTTTACAAGGTATTCCCTATTGCACTTTTCAAATTTACCACTACATCCATGTTATTACCTTTTCTTTAAATTAAAAAAAAAACAACACACTAATTTATAAATATTTTGGTACACCTAGGGGGTTGATTAGATGGGCTCTAAAATCCCTTCCAGCTACAGCCGTGACCTGTTTGGCTCAGTGGATAGAGCGTCAGCCTGCGGACTGAAAGGTCCCGGGTTTGATTCCGGTCAAGGGTATGTACCTTGGTGTGCAGGTGTGCAGGAGGCAGCTGATCGATGTTTCTAACTTTCTATCCCTCTCCCTTCCTCTCTGTAAAAAATCAATAAAATATATTTTTTTAAAAATCCCTTCCAGCTACAAGTCTCAGACCGTGTAATAGAAAAACAAAATGATGACAGACACAGCAGCCCCAGATGTTTTCACGCCCTTTCTCAGGCCCGCTGTCAAGAATGAGGAGGTTTGACAGAAATGTCCAGTGGAGAAACAGCTGTGGCCAATGTCTGTTACTGCCCAGCCTGGAAGGACACTCTCTACCTTATATTAACAACAATCCATAGCAAACTGGAAGTTAGGTTCCTGAAACCTTAAAGCTCCCCTTGGAAAATTTAGTGAGACAGAATCTTAAATCTCTCTTCCATTCCCAAGCCATCCCTCCAAAAAAAAGTACTCAAGCAACTAAACTATCTTCTTTGACTTTTACATCAGCATGAGCTTGCTTTGCCAGTTCCATAGGAAAATGACCACCCTCTCTGATCATTCCTACCTGAAGACCAGGCCAGTAGGCCTCCAAGGACTGGAAGACTGGCATGGACACAGTCCCCTTGTACATCTGCACCCACAGGTACCAGTCATCAAAGCGGGTATAATTCCGAATGGCTTTGTTGTATTCTGCAGTGGAGATGGAATAATGGATATGTCAGTGATTACGGAGACAATAGGCAGCCCTTGGCAACAGAAGCATGGACTTAAACTTTTGAAGATGGTCTAGCCTCAAAGCAGATTAGGATGTAATGAGGCAGAGAGGAAGAAGCATGGGGTCTAGAGTCAAACTTCCAGGCTCAAATTTTAGCTCCAGCTTTACCACTTGCTAGCTGTGACTTTAGGCAAGTTTTTCCCTCTTAAGCCTCAGGCTCATTATCTGTAAAGTAGGGAGAATAATGTTATATACCTCATAGGGTTGTTCAGTCAGTTATTCATCCAACAATATTCACTGAGCACCTTCTATAGCCCAGGTACCCAGAGCTGGAAAACAAGACTAAGAAAGTTCTCAGCCCTCAGGGAGCTTACATCCTACTGGGAACTTTAACTTATACCGCCCCCTAAATTGTAAATCCATGAGGGCCAGGACTTTTTTTTTTTATTGGTTTCAGAATCCCCAACACTAAGATAGTATATAATATTGATATTGATATATATTAAAGAGAGAGCAAGGCAGAGGGAGAGAAAAAAAAAGAGAAACATTGACGTAAGAGAGAAACATCAATCAATTGCCTCCCACAGGCACCCGACCAGGAATCGAACCCGACACCTGAGTATGTGCCCTGATCAGGAATTGAATTGGCAACCTTTTAGTGCATGGGACGACACTCAACCAACTGAGCCACATCAGCCAGGGCGATAGTCATAATAAATATGCATAATACTATCTGAATGAATGAAGCATCAAATACATATGCAAATAAATAAGAATCTCAAATAGTGTTGTAAGGAATAAATAAAATAGTCTATGTTCAGTGCTTAGCACAGTGCTTGACACATCAATGGTACTCAAATATTTGCTGAACAAATTAATGGTAGCTATAGTAACAATTATTAGGTGTCCAACAATTCCTCAATATCATTATTATTAGTGTCTAAGAGCCTGGAGGGTAAAATGTTTGTATTCAACAGGCATTAATCTATGCCCTACCTCATGCAAAGCACTGTGGGAAATGCAAAGATGACTATGGCATGGATGCTGGAACTGTGGATGACAGTTGACTGTAAGAGAGAGGCTGAAGGCGATAAATTCTGAGGAAGGCTTAAGCTACTTCTTGGCAACGTGACATTTAAGCTGGGCCTTGAAGGATAAATAGAATTTTGGCACATGAAGACAGGAAAAAAGGTATTCCAGGCAAAGGAAACACATGTGCAATGGCCAAGAAATAAGATCTCCAGGGCCACACACAGAGAACGCAGTACAGTTCAGCTGGCTCTGGGCAAGAAGGTGACAAGAGGTGTAGTGGGCATCGCGTGGACAGTGCACGTCCATGACGGCTTTGAATGCAGACTCAGGTATTCAGGACTGATTCTCTAGGCACTTGGGAGCAACTGAAGGTTTATAAATAAACCACATGTCAATAGGAACAATCATGGGGAAAGCCCCTTATCCTGCCTTTACCTAGGAACATAGCCATGAGCTTCTTATCCTGCAGCAGGATGGCTCCTTTCACCAGGTACTCAAAGTAGGAGTCCACACCAGCCCCGATGCCTGCGTCCTGGGCCACCCACTTGCCAGTGAGCACGTCGATGTGGTTGCCAACCTAGGAGAGAGACAGATAGTACCAAGAGAGGGGCCAAAACAAAACAAGCATCTCCCCACATCCCTTACTGCCTAGTGAGATGCAAGGCTGGACCATGGCCAGCTTTCCTCCATATCTGTACAGTGGAGGTGCATGTCATGCATATTTACGAGGACTTAATATCCACAATGAAAAAGAACAATGATTTGGAGGTTTATGCCCTATCTAGAGTGAGTGTGAGCTGGGAGATAAGAACTTGCTGTTCCCACAATCTGTCTCAGATTTCTCAGAACTCTGCATGTGATCACAGTGTCTAAATACACAAGACATACTTTACATATTTCCATAAGTCAACTCAGGGAGTACAACCAAGAAACCGGTGGAGTGATTGCTTGTAAGCAGAGGAAAGGGGCAAGATTCAGAGGAGACTTCACAGATATCACTGGGTACCTTTTTTGTATCCTTTGACTTGTACACCATGTGACTCGTAAAACCATTTTAAAATAAAATCTAAAACATTTAAATGAAGAAATATGCCGGGGCTCCCCAGCAGCCCCTGAACGACAGATGAACAGATTACTCAGACACAATCTGACTGTGCAAGAGAGAGTTAAGGGGCCCCTGGCTTTAGTAGCCAGAGCAGCCTCTATTGCCTGCCTCATTAGGCCTTTATTGGAATTTTTATTTTTAGATACAATCAGTAGGGTGAGTAATCTTGGGAGGACACATGTTTACATTGTCCTCTAGGCAAGGGCATCCAGGGATTAAGCATAAGGATTCCAATAAACACCCGGGGGTCTGCATATGCACAGGCTTGTTTGGAAAGGTTAAGGAATAATAAGGGGCACCGCCTTTGACACTCCCTTAAGCCTCCCCTAAATCGGAATTCTGATAAACAGGGCAGGCGGCCTTCCACACACTTCCCTTTTATCAGAATGTCCTCCTTACAACTTTCCAACCAAGTCTCTTGTGCTTCCCAACAGAAATATATTGTCCATATAACTTAGACCCTGATGGAGATTGATAACTTCATCTGTTACTCAATCAAAGAAACTACTAACTGTTCTGTGTTAGTTTGGGTCCCCCAGTGAATAGATCTTCAGCAAGGAAGACTGAAAGTAGTTGATTTTGAAGGTGAGTCCCTGAAAACACCAGTAGAGGAAGGGGAAAGGGAGGTAGGGAAGGGACACAGCCCATAAAGGGTGTGCCATGAGGCAGGCAAGCTACCACCATGGGAACTGGAGCTCAATCCCAAGAGGAAGCTCTGAGAGTCAATATAGAGCAGGAGTCTCAGCATTATTTCACCTGAAGGGTGGAGAATTGGGGTGATTAGCCACAAATCCCATCAGTATTAGTCACTGATTGAGAATTGCTCCAGGGTTAGTATGAAGTCCTGGTTCTTCCTGTCATAAACAGCAGGATCCAGACACCAGAAAAAGCTGGTAAGCAAAGAGGCACAGATGATGGTGGTTGGAAGACAGGTCAGCGTACATGAAAATGGAAAGGGCTGAGAGGATATGAGCAGGGCACCCAGAATCCACTATGGTTCCAGGACTACACAAAAAACTGCCCATGTTGGACTTAACAGTTCCTATAGGTTTTCAGTAGGGCATCTTCTTAAGAGATTTTCAAGGATTCCTCACCAGAGTTTCACTTTTCTTTTTTTAAAAAATATATTGTTATTGATTTCAGAGAGGAAGGGAAAAGGAAAGAGAGATAGAAACATCAATGATGAGAAAGAATCATTGATCGGCTGCCTCTTGCATCCCCCCACTGGGGATCAAGCCCACAACCCAGGCATGTGCCCTGACTGGGAATCGAACTATGACCTCCCGTTTCATAGGTTGACGCTCAACCACTGACCCATGCTGGCTGGGCAAGTTTCACTTTTCAAGCTGACTTAGAACTAGACTTTGCATAAAAATGCGCCTCTACCTGAATCACTTTCAGTCAATAGTCTTTATAAGTTACAACAATTCAGCAAAGGAGATATTAATACATCATCATCACTGCTGAAGCAACTGAGGATCAGACAGGTTAAGAGACTTGCTCAGGGTCACACAGTTTTGATGAAGCAAGGTCTGGGCTCAAACCAAGTTCTGACTAAAGCTAATGCTATTTCCTGGACAGCTTTGGCTCAATTACTGTAAGTTTCACTGGATTATCCAGTTTAGGAGCTGAAACTGACCTTAGAGATCAACTGGCCCAAGTGTGTTAAGTTTCCATGGGTTAATAGGTATTAGATAGGAAAGGGAAGCTCTGGGGTCAGATGGTTTGGTAAATGTTGAGTTAAGCAAAGTTAATAGATTTATTTATCATAGGATTTAATAACCTTTAACCTGCTCATGTTCATTATGACTCTCCAAAAAAAATACTATATATAGAATTCCCAAACTTAATTGACTGGTAATCATTTTTTTCATGGAACAACCATTCATAATCTCTCAGACCTGACAATCTAAGGTCACCAAATGAGTCAGGGGCATAAAGCATATAACCCACTCCTTAGCAACTGGAAAAATTCAAAGTCATTGTTTAACACACAGCCCCTTTCCCCACAGAGTATGTTCTCTCATGCTCTCTTTCCCTCTGTGCCAGAATATGAACTGGATGCTTAGTCTACTTTCAGTGTCATGAGCCTGAGTCCTGGTCCACTCCTGAGGTCACCTCAAGTTGCCTTTGGCTGGATTGCAACTTGTTGCTCAGAGCCCTGCCCCTTGCAAGCAGGGGCCAAGGTGGTGACTTGACTCAGACAGGAAGGGTGCAGCCAACCTACCAGCCCAATATCCGACCGGCTCTCCCAGAGACGCATCAGGGCCGCTCTGGCCACGTCTTCAAACACAGGATCACCAGTGAGGCTGCTCAGGGTGGCGAATTCCACAATGAAGGTCCCGATCCCTGCCGTACAGGTGACAGGGGTCTCTCCCGGGTTCACACCGTGAAGCAGGTTCACTGTTCCATATGGCATGCCGGTGGGAGTCTGAAAGGCTGAGCAATCACAAAATTATGACCCCAGTCAGGAGCAGAGAGGTAGGATGGTTGGATACAGTCCTGAAGCCTGAGGCCTTGGCCAGCACTCCCCTCTTTATTTCCTGGGCGACCTGCTAGAGACTGAGCCAGAGAAGGAAACATGTCACTGGAGGCCCTTAGTGGCCGCCTAAGCCAGATGCTGGCAGACACTGCTCCACATGACCCTCTGGCTCTCGCCCGTGATGAGGAGGAAAGCAGGGGCTGCCCCTCTAGGTTGTCACACACCACACATGCTCACTTTAGATACAGCAGCACTATTTGTACTTATTTTACACTTTGCCTTCAGAGGCCAGGCAGGCAACTTAGTGTGACGCAGGCACAGCTTAGGCCATGGGGAGTGGGGGGGCTTGTGGCACCCTAAAGAGCATGTCCCATTAGAAGCCACTGAGATACTTTTTAATTTTTTCTTTCAGTTTTATTGAGATATGGTTGACATACAGCATTGTATAATTTTAAGGTATATAGCATAACTTGACTTACATATATTGTGAAATAATTACCACAATAAGATTAGTTGAGCCCAGCCGGCGAGGCTCAGTGGTTGAGCATCAACCTATAGACCAGGAGGTCATGGTTCGATTCCCGGTCAGGGCATGTGCCCAGGTTGCAGGCTTGATCTCTAGTGTGGGGCAGGCAGGAGGCAGCCGATCGAGGATTCTCTCTCATCACTGATATTTCTCTCCCTCTCCCTTCTTCTCTGAAATAAATAAAAATATATTAAAAATAAATAAATAAATGTACTCTAAAATCACCTGGACTCATGTGAAATTAAAAAAAAAAAAGATTAGTTAACCTCCATGATCTCATATAAATACAAAAAGAAAAAAAATTGTTTTTTCCTTGTGATGAGAATTTTTAGGATCTACTCTCTTAGCAACTTACAAATATATCATAGAGCAGTGTTAACTGTTGTCATCATGTTGTATATTACATCCCCAATTCTTATTTATCTTGTAACTGGAAGTTTGTATCTTCTGATTCCCCTCATATACTTTTTAAACACTATTTTGAGCAAATGAAACATATCTGCAGATCTAAACACAGGAGCCAATTTAAGATCCTAACTTTACATAAAGAGTTTACGGGCCAAATTATTTTTTTTAATGGACATAAACCACTAAACTGATGAGATGGTCCAACCAATTTACAGGTAGGAAAAGTCATGCTTGCAAAGAAGTGACTCAAAGGTCACACACAGAGAGCCGAACAGAGCTGGGATGGGAATGTTTGCCATGGTCCCATTCCCTGTCCCTCTCCCCACAAGCCCTATGCTCTGCCCACCCCACCCTAGTACTTTCCGATTTAAGGCAAGGAACAAGACAGGCAGTCAGAGGTGGAGATTCAGACAGGCAGAAGTGGAGATTTCCTCTCCAGACCAAAAGGTCAAACAACCCAGAGCAACCTGTGTGTCACCAAAATATTAACAAAGTCGTTAAAACTTCCAAGAACTACAAGGTTCAGCAACTTTGCTGTAGACGAGAAACTGGCCATCTGACAGGCATGAGTGGCAAGCAAGGAGAATGAGAGCAAGAAGAGCTTAAAGGAATATTTCAGAAAAATCAGGCAATGTGAAACACAGGGGGAGTGACAAAATCCTATTTCATGACCTGAATGGTAGATACACTGGTACTTGTTCCAATATGTACTTTTCAATATGGATATTTCCCAATATAAAATTTTCTTAAATGACATACAAGTGAAGGGAGCAACCAGGCAGAGTTTCCTCTAGGGATGAGTCACACTGGACATGATGTTTATAAGGAGACACTCAGGCCATCAGTCGACCTGAGCCCAGATCACTCACTCTCCTCAGCTCTTCCCTGGGGATGAGAGGCAAGTACTGTGTGAAGGGGAGAAGTGAGATGGCTAAGAGGCTGGTGAGAAGCACAGTGTGATGTGTTTGGATATGACTAGCCCTAAGCCTCCGCCACACCCTGAAGGGAACACAGTGTCCGGCTGATGCTGCCGAGGCCAGCTACTGCCCTGCCAAACAAACACACTGAGGCTTGGCTTGCAGCCCTGCACACAGCTTAGCTAAAAACAAGTCCCTCTCATTCTAAGCACTTTCTCCTTTCTGACTCTGCTTCATGCCTCCCCCAAACCCAATGTTCCTAAACAATGAATGGGTTAACAATGAGACCAAGGAAGAAATCAAAAGGTACCTTGAAACAAATGAAAACGAGAACACAACCCAAAATCTATGGGACATAGTGAAAGCAGTCCTAAGAGGGAAATTCATAGCATTACAAGTCTATCTCAAGAAACAAGAAAAATCTCAAATAAACAATCTAACTTCACACTTGTAGGAACTTGAAAAAGAACAACCAACAAAGCCCAAAGTAAAAGAAAGGGAATAAACAGAATACTGTTTATAAAAACAGCACAAAAGATCAATGAGCCTGGCCAGTGTTGCTCAGTGGTTGAGTGTTGACCTATGAGCCAGAAGGTCTTTGATTCCTGGTCAGGGCACATGCCCGGGTTGCAGGCTCGATTCCCAGTGGGGAGTGTGCAGGAGGCAGTCGATTAATGATTCTCTCTCATCATTGATGTTTCTATCTCTCTCTCCCATTCCCTTCCTCAAGAAAAATAGTATTATGCTAAGCTAAATAAGCCAGTCATAGAAAGATAAGTAACATGATCTCACTTATATGTGGAATCTAATGAGAAAAATAAATTGATGATCAAAATAGATCCAGAGACATAGAAGCGTGGAATATACTGACAAATTTCAGAGGGAAGGTGGGGATGAGGGTGGGGTGTGGGAAGTGATTAACCAGGGAACTTACATGCATAGCCCATGGACACAGACAATAGTGAAAGCCTGGGAGAGGTGTGTGTGGGGTGGAGGGGGTCAAGGGGGGGGGGGAAACAAAGGTAACATCTGTAATACTTTCAACACTAAAGATTTTAAATTAAATAAATAAATGATAAAAAGATATATATTTTTAAAGTTTAAACAAAGATCAATGATGCCCTGACTGGTGTGGCTCAGTGGATAGAGCGTCCGCCTGCGGACTGAAGGGTCCCGGGTTTGATTCCGGCCAAGGGCATGTACCTTGGTTGCCGGCACATCCCCAGTGGGGGACGTGCAGGAGGCAGCTGATCGGTGTTTCTCTCTCATCATCGATGTTTCTAACTCTTTATCCCTCTCCCTTCCTCTCTGTAAAAATATCAATAAAATATATTTAAAAAAAAAAAAAAGATCAATGAAACCAAGAGCTGGTTTCTTTGGAAAGATAAACAAGTTTGACAAAGCTTTAACGAGACTCATCAAGGGGAGAGGAGAGAGGGGGGAGTCCGGGGAGAAATCAACCGAAAGATTTGTATGCATGCATATAAGCATAACCCATGGACACAGTCAGTAAGGGGGGGTGAGGGCTTATGCGGGAGGGGGGGAAGGGTGGGAACAAGCAGGGAGAGGTCAATGGGGGAAAAAGGATTCATATGTAATACTTTAAGCAATGAAGAATTTAAAAAAAATAGAGAGAACCAAAATAAAATCAGAAGTGAAGAATAATTGACATCAAAGAAATACAAAGAATTGTAAAAAATATATATATTGCAAACAAACATATGTCAACAAACTGGATAATCTGGATAAAATGGATAAATTTCTAGAAACATACCATCTTCCAAAACTGAATCAGGAAGAATCAGAGACTCTGAATAGACAGGTTACAACTAATAAAACTGAAGCAGTAATTAAAAAATTCCAACAAACAATAGTCCTAAACCAGATGGTTTCACAGTTGAATTTTACAATCAAAGAAGAACCTATCCTCCTCAAACTATTCAAGAGGAGGGAAAACTCCCACGTTCATTATAAGGCCACTATTATCCTAATTCCAAAATCTGATAAAGACACTACAAAGAAAGAAAATTATAGGCCAATATCCCTGATGAACATAAATGCTAAAATCCTCAACAAAATATCAGCAAACCAGATCCAGTAATACATTAAAAGGCCATGAACCATGATGAAATGGGATTTATTCCAGGGATGCAAAGTTGGTACAATATCCACAAATCAATAAATGTGATACACCACATAAACAAAATGAAGAATAAAAACCACATAATCATATCAATAGAGGCAGAAAAAAACATTTTATAAAATCCAGCACCCATTTATAATTAAAAAAAAAACAAAACCAACTCTCAACAATGTGGGAATAAAGGGAACACAAACCTCAATGTAATAAAGACCATATATGACAAATCCATAGGCAACATCATACTCAATGGGCAAAAACTAAGTGTTTTCCTTAAGATTGGGAACAAGACAGGGATGTCTACTTTCAGCACTCTTATTCAACATAATACGGGAAGTCCTAGTAGCAGCAATCAGAAAGAAGAAGAAATAAAAGGCATCCAAATTGGAAAGGAAGAAGTAAAACCGTCATTATTTGCAGATGACATGATACTGTGTAGATAGAGGAACCTAAAGATTCTACCTAAAAACTATTAGAACTGATAAATGATTTCAGTAAAGTAGCAGGATATAGAATAAGTACCCAGAAATCACAACGACCCAAATGACATACAAAAGAAGGTTGCATTTGTATACACCAATAATGAAACTATCAGAAAGGGAAAGTAAGAAAACAATTACAATTGCATTTTTAAAAAGTTCCTAGGAAAAAATTTAACCAAGGATGTAAAAGATCTGTACTCAGAAGACACCAAAGAAACTAAGGAAGATGCAAATAAGTGGAAGCATATACCACTTTCATGGATAGAAAGAATTACTATCATTAAAATGTCCATACTACCCAAAGCAATCTATAGATTCAATGCATTCCCTATCAATATACCAATGGCATTTATCACAACACTAGAATAAATATTCCAAAAATTTATGTGGAACCACAAAATACCCTGAGTAGCCACAGTGATCTTGAGAAAGAAAAACAAAGTTGGAAAAATCATGCTACCTGATATAAAACTATACTACAAGGCCACAGTAATCAAAACAGTATGGTACTGGCATAAAAAGATATATATATATATGGAACAGAACAGACAGCCCAAAAATAAACCCATGCCTTTATGGTCAATTAGTATTTGACAAAGGTGGAAGGAACATACAATGTGTCAAAGACAGTCTATCAATAAATTATCAATAAATGGTGTTGGGAAAATTAAATACGCAAAAAAAAACAAAAAAAATGAAACTAGACCACCTTCTTACACCATACACAAGAATAAATTAAAAATGTATGAAAGACTAAATGTTAGACTTGAAACCATAAAAATCCTAGAAGAAAACATAGGCAATAAAATCTTAGACATTTCTCAGAGCAATATTTTTTCTGATATATCTCCTCAGGCAAGGAAAACAAACAAAATAAACAAATGGGACTACATCAAACTAAAAAGTTTTTGCACAGCAAAGGAAATCATCAACAAAATGAAAAAACAACCCACCGAATGGGAGAACACATTCGCCAATGATACATCTGATAATGGCCAGCATGGCCATTCTCATTTCCAACAAGGGAAGCAGTACCCACTGGACTTCATCTCTCCCCATGTCAGTGTGGGTCTTACCTGGGAGGAGTTTTCGGGCTGCCTCCTCGGCCATACTCAGGAGAGGTCCAGCGCAGGGCCATCCGGCCTCCACTTCCACCCCAGCCTTCTTCGACAGCAGGTGAGCAGACAGAAGTCCCCCTACCACTACCGATGGCACAAAAAGTAAATGTCAGAGTCCCAAGGACCAGTGTTTCCCTTGTGCAAATTAAACCTAAACACTCTCACTGGTGACTCACTGGGAAGGGGCTAGAGCCATCTCTGAAAGACGAGTTCCTTAATCCCACATATTGGTACAGGGTTAAGTTTACAGAGTTTTGTTCTCTTGGTGGGCCACAAAAGACAATGGATATCTGGTGTTTTTTTAGTACCTACTGTTTACCAAACACTAGGTACTATTGTCCCCTCTTTAGATGAAGATACTGAGGGTAAGAGAAGCAAAGAGACTTTCCCTGGAAAATCTAGTAGGTGGTAGGGCCAGGTCTGTCTGACTCCACTTGGTTGCTCTGTCTCCCAATCCCCCACCAAGACCTAAAGGGGGGGAGGGGGCGAGTAGTATCAATTTATCTATATCAATTTATAACATAACACGTTA